>NC_081407.1:338368286-338997869 GCF_030272615.1 Cryptomeria japonica
AATAACCATAGGATTTTTGCTCGAAGGATATAGTGACAATATTTGCGTGGAATGCTTATCAAGGTTCTATAGTGATCCCATATACACTTGGGTCACAACCTTAGGAGATAATTTTTGCTTGGCACCAATATCATGGAGAAAAATGTCAAAGATTAGGGCTGAATTCATATCCCACCCAGGAAAAATCAAAACACCGGCATCCTTTAGAAGCTTGCTCCCCTTTTCAGGAGATATTAGAGCCATTTCTTGTGCTACTTTATTTTCTAAGGTGACTAATAATTGCCTTTCATTGGAGGTATTGACCTCATCGACATTTTCTCTGATTGCTTTCCCTTTTATCTTATATAAAAATGACATGAACTCAAGAGATTCTATGAAATCATCATCACATATCAGAGTATCACATGCCAATTGCCTTGGATCATCTTCCACCAAGGCTCCTTCATTAGGATCTCTTACAGGCGGCATGTGTTCCTCAATCAGTATTTTAGAGAATTGTTCAAATGAGAGCTCATTCTCCTCTGATGATTCCTTATCCTCTGGAGATGATATTTTTACAGTCTTCTTCTCCTTATCCTTTTGTTCAACATCTCTATTGTGATCATCTATAGTCACTTCAGCATCCTTTTCATCCATATTTCTTAACAAGCCATCTCTTAGATACAGGATGTGTTCATAGGCACCTACTTTCTACCTTTTTCTCACTGAATGAATATACCCCTCTGGGTCAAAGCCTTTTCTTGGTGCTCCCAATTTCATGTTATAATGGAATAATTGGTTCCATGCGCGCTCTTTCCCTTCTCTTCCATTTATAACAAATTCTCCTATGCATATAGTCTCAGGCAAAAATGATTTCTTATCATGTGAAGCCAGATGCATAGAATTTGATTGCCCCAATTTCAGTATGATCTCTAGATAAACTGTCATGTTGGGAACTATGTTAGGAAACAATAGTGGGGCATCTTCAGAGCCATAAACCCTTATCATGGTTACATTGGAGAAGTAGTACCATTATCCCCAATTGTGTTTGATAGTTTTTGGTCCCCCAAAGTCTATAGGCCTCAAGAATCTCTTTACATCTTCTAAAACTGCAGAGTGGTAAGGATAACTATAAAACTTGTAAAGTTTTTTAACAAAATATTCTTCAAAATGAATGTAATTAGATCTGACAAATCTGGAATCCCATATTTAAGTCCATAATTGGACTAGTAGAGAATGGTTGTTATCATCATGTCTTCTAATCTTCATCTATTCAGGCCATAGACCCATCTTGTGCCCATAGAATAGAAGCATATGCATAAATAGGAAATAGTGCAAGAAGTGAATTTTTGCAGAGTCCCTCTGGATGGCTGTGAGTCTAATGACAAGTTGTTCTACCATGAATGTTGCATAGTCAAATTCTCTGGCTTTCTATGATGGAATGTCTGCTGCAATGACCACAGATTCAATTCTCATGAAATTTGGAGTATTTATCCCTAGTACTTGTCCTACTCAATAATATGTGTATTTTAAGTAGTCCTTGAATATATTTACATGAAATGTCAGACTTTCCTTTGTTTCCAACGGGACCTCAGGATTTAGAAAATGAAATGGTAATCTCCACCTAGCATAAGTGGTATCCAATCTTTTGTATTCCTCCAACAAATTTTCAAGAATGATGGGACAGTCATAAACTCTCAGAAAATAAAAAACCTCATAAACATCTTCTTGTGACATGCAGAAACAAGGATTTCCATCTTGGTCACATATTCCTCTTTTCTTTGGATTAAAATTTAGTGCTAACAACTCTAGGAGATCAATATTTACAAAGACATTTGGGACTACAAATTTTCCCAAACCTAACTACCATGGATTGCAGATGGGTTTTGGTTTCTCTCATCTATGATAGTGAAACAAAAACAATTCATATCCCCTGATGGTTGTGTACATGTCTCCCACATCTATATAATTATCCTCTAATTTCCACTCTGTAGATCTCTTAGGCTTTGGGGTGGAACCTGGCAGTTGATCTAGCAAGTCCTGATTTAATTTTCTATCTTCATCCTTAGTTTTATGACTTGTCTCACTTGTTTTTTGTTTCTTTCCCTTACCCTTGCTTTTTTTCCCTCTTTGTCTCTTTGCAACACCACTAGGGTTTTCCATTTCACAGGAAATTTAACAGACTATTCAACACAATAACAGCGGAATCGATCATAGCACTTACTCATCATTGTCCAATGTGCCTTCAACCTACCTCAATATCATCTCAAAGTCTTTGTAATTTTGAATGCAACTTTCTCCTAAATATGCTTCTTAGAAAGCATCTTTCATGCAACAATAAATGTCCCTTAACTCTGTGAATCAATGTGTCATCTTTTTGAGATTTGAATTTTCTGATGATGTAGGACATTGGCTTAACTCCTTCCATCACTGCTCCAAATTTGGCACTTTTCTGACAAATCAGTCACCATAGATAAATATGATCATATTAGTAACCATCTGCCTCTTGTATCATTTTGGCTTGAGCTATCCTAATAAGTAATGTTCAATTTGTTTTATTTTTTATCTGTTCGCACCTATAATGTCTTGGTTGGTGTCCATCGGAATTATTTTAACTATTGGCATACCCAAAGTTCATTTTCCCGACACTACAAGTTATCCTGATAAGGGTTTTATCCTTCTCTCATCTTCTATTAGGTTGTTTGTTTTGTGAATGTCAGATTAGGATAAATTTCCTGAAATTGTTTCATTTATAAAGCATCAGGATAACTTCATTGATCAAAGTGACTTTTATGTGCTATTCCATTTATGTAAGTTATCCTGAATACCTCTTTAGAAGTGCTTTATCAGAATTACCTTTACCATCGGCGAAGTAGAAATATGTTATCTCATCTTTATAATTTATAACAATATAGGTACTTAGAAGGGGATGCATTATCAAAGTGTCTCATTCTAATGTTATTAGATATATTCATTATCAGGATAGGATGTTCTATTGACCTTTCGATTATCCTATTACTCCAATTTTTATCAGCTTCGCCGATAAGGGTATCATTATCTGTATCACCATTGATTCCATCATTATCCATCTTCCAACTATAGGTGTATAGTCAGGATAGTTTACCCAATACCACCTTGTTTACATGTCATGAAGATACTTCTCACTAGTCGGAATGTCTCTAATATGTTATTCTAACTTCACAGGTTATCTTGATAAGTTCAAATGACACTTACCCTTATACTTTCTTCATCGGGATAGCTTTCCCTCATTTGTATTGCAAAATGTTTTTATTTTTCCCGTTTTAGTTATTCTAACAAGCTTCTCAATATCGAGTATAGCTATTCTAATTACCTCCTTCAATACTGGCATTACTAGATCGAGTTAGCTTCTCGATATACATGAAATAGTAATTGGTGAAATAGATATCTCTATATACATGAAATAGCTATCCCGATATACATGAAATAGTAATTGAGATCAAAATAGATGTCTTATAGCATGTATGGGGAGCAATCTTGACTAACATTATTATCTAGTTGCCTACCATAATGAGAGGTTTTGTAACATAGTGTGTAGGGACCTAAAATATGACAAAGATTTATGCTATTGTTTAGGTCTGCATGCAATAAAAACCTATGCAATGGACTAGAAAAATGCATGGATAAAATGGCTCCCCTTGGGGAAGTACCACTATAATACAACTTGTCGTATTGTCATTGAGTTGAACCCCTTCATGATATTATATGGGTACGAAGATTAAAAAATTTGTTGACCCTATTTATTTTGATAATAGGTTTCAAGGAGCAAGTGACTTGATCCTACAAGGCTAATACATTTTGAAGTCACTCAAAAATAATCTTTGACAACCATTAAATCAATAAAAATATGTGTGTTGATTGCCATCATATGGATGAAACATTTGAAATAGGAGAGTTGGTATTTTTTCATTTTAATCTTGTAAGCATTCATTCGTAAAGGCAATCAAATATGAAAAACTCAGTCCTCACTTTTAGAGGCCATATAAGGTCCAAAATTAGGTAGTTGAGGTAGCATATGAGTTGTAATTACTAGATGAAATTAAAATGCATAAAGTGTTTTATATATTCTAATTGAAGAGGACACTGGGAAAACATATTGAACCTTCCTCGAAGATACCTCCTCATCTTGGTCTCTAGGAGAATCATAGAGACCAAAAAAAGGAAGTTCAAGAGGAAAAACATAACCCAATATTTGATTAGATGGAATAATATTCTTCTTAAGGATGCAACATGGGAAGGCCCACACTTTCTTGAATATCCAAGCTTTGAATTGCTCGAGGGAAAGATAAATTGGCTAGGTTAGACTTGTCATGTCCCCTTTTCATGTAACTCATGTCATGGATTGAAATGCACATTTATTTACTTTGAAACTTTCCTTGATATCACTTTGCATGTAGATCGATCCCCTTTATCGTCCAAGTATTGGTCTAAGTCCCTTAAAGGTCAAAGTATGAAATCATAGTAAATCTCACGAGTTTGTGTAATAAATTAGAGTGACAAAGTTAACATTCCCAAAATGACTCCCTTCTCAATTTTACTTCTCTCTATCCCCATCAAGGTATTTAACCTTCCCCTGCCACACCTCCCAACCATTACTTTCTTTTTCACTCATCTCTTCATTGGTACTTTAGAGTTGTAGATGCCATCATCAATCCCTTTTGCCAAACCCTACCTTCAAACCACATTCCTGTCATTTTTTATTACCCATCTCAACCTACCACCCTTGGAATTATGAATACCATTAATGGATAAAATATCAATGTGGCTTCATGTGGGATTCCAAATGGCATTGAAATTCATCCCAGTATACTTGAAATTGAACTACTTGGGTCCATCTAGTAGGACATAAAAGGGAACCAACAAGCACCATTATAATTGGAATGTTTATTATTTTGTTTTTGTTTAAATAAATCACTATCAAAATTCCAACATCCTCCAAACTTTGCACTAATGACCAAACCGTTGGACAAACAACATCCTCGTTGGTGCATAGTTCCTAGAAGATGTTGGAATTCCGATGCAAATCAACAAAACATCCAATGAGGATGATTTATGTCCCACAACACTCTATTGTCGAAGGCTCGTCATAATCCTCATCGGTACAAGTTCCTAGTAGGTGGTGGAATTCTAACGTCCATCCAATAAGGATACTTTAGACCAAACGATGTTCTCTTTTCAGATGAGCGGTCATTCCTATTGTCAGAAGAGTTCAAAATGTCAGAATTCCAATGTTAAATGGCACCGTCAAAATCATGACATGTTTTTGATGGCTTCGTTTATCGACAGTCAGACAAAAAATAGTCGAGATTCTGACAATAGGCTGTCAAAAATCAGCCCCAAATGTACTAGTGGAAATTTGTTGACTTGGAGTGCATATTTATCAACCAAGTGGTGAAGATTGGTAATGATTCATCCGCCAAATATATCAATCATTGGCCCTAATTGACCCCCCAAATATTTTGGTCATTTTTTTGAGATACTTCTTTATCAATTGACTAAATATCTTTTATTGGCATTCAAAAATTTTCCAATTTTTTATTTTGTCAATTTCATTTCATAATTTAGGATTTTCTCATTTTCTCAAATGGTGGTACTATATTTGTAATTTTTGAAGAATTTTCATAGTTGAAAATGGGTTTTTCTTTGAAGAGGAAGAATTATAGGCAATGGAGCAATTTCATAATCACTCATCTTAGTGAGTGTGACCTATTGCCATATTTGTATAATTATGTTCCTTTTCTTAGATCACCTTCTGAGAATAGTATTTGGAAGGGCTATAGGTTATTTTTTATATTGTAGATGATGACATTTTGGAGTCACTTATTCATTTTGAGTTTAGTTATGCTCTTTAAACTCACATTTTGGATTTATATAATAATCATGCTACTCAGCCATTTCTCGATTATCCTACTTATAATTCTAATGTGCCTCTTCATTGTTTACAAATTATAACCTATGTTTGTGACCCTTTGGAGGTTTTTGAAACTTTAGATGAGGTTGTAGTTTCTTAGAGGTTCCTAATTATTTCTCAGAGATAATTGTTTAGTCTTCAATTTCTTTTGAGACTTCCATCATTCCTGATCAGTAGGGTTATCATTTTCTTCCTAAATGGGATTACCATTTGCCAAATATTGGTTCTTTGTTTGTAGAACTTCTCATATTTTAAATTTGGAAGACACATTTAAGGGTTTATCTCTCCTATTTGATGATAGTTGTGACACTAGGGTTGTCACTTCATCTTTGAGTTTGGAACTTGCTCACAATCAAATTTATATTAGTAATTTTCTTGTCATCATCTCTTATGATTGGGCATGTACTTGACTAGTTTGTGGCATCATCATCATTCAAGGATTTGGCAATATATGAGAAGATTTTTGAGACATCTTACATTTGGACCCAACTTCCTACCAATTCCTATTTAGTATGAAAATCAATTATTCATTTGTACTTGGTTTATCTTCTTCCCAAGGGGGAGAATATTATTTGTATTAATTGGACTATGTTTTTCTTTCAAGCATTCACCATTTATACAAGAAATTATCCATTATGGGGGGCTATCTAGTCTCCTTTCTTTCTTCCTATGGGGGTGTAATGTGACCAAAGTGTATTGGTGGGTGAAAAATGTGTGAATGAGAGATCAAGAGGAAAACTATCATTTCCCTCCAAGAAGAGATAAGAGTTTCACTAGGGATTTCCCTTCAAACACTTTTTACCTAATTAAATTGGAAGAGGAGAGGATAATTCACTAGATTCAACCTTTAAATAAGAAGATAGAATTCTGAGTGAAATGGGAATGATAAGCTAATCCCCTCTTCCTATTTGAAATGGAAAGGACTTGACTGAATTATGTAGTGCAAAAGCGACAAAGAACTGATTATAACTTGAGATCAAAGTATGGGATGAAGTTGTGCACCTATATCTGGTAGTAATATATCGAGACAAAGCCACCCTATGAATTTTTGGGAAATTTTCCTTGACCAAGGTAGGAATATACATGGTCCTCCACAAAATATACAAAAGGAAAAGGGATTTTCCACCCCTGCAAATGGAGCCCAAACCAAAAAGTAAAGCTGGGCACTTGCAACCTACACACATAAAAGAGAGGAAAATGGGTGTTTGCCTTCAGATCAAACCCCAGTTTTGGAATTAACCAAGTAATAAAAGAAAGTAATTGCAAGTAGATGTAAATGAAAGACTGAAATTTAAATCACCTCAAGGGAATTTGTGATAGAAATGTTGATAGAAATTCTTGTGCAGAATTAAATGTTAGAATTAATCTCCTCTTCAATGGTTGAATCCTTGATTTGAATGCAACACCTAGCCTTGAAGGGAGACTTGAGAATGCTCAATGCCAGAAAAAAATGCTTGAATGCTCTTGAATGCTTGAATGCTTGACCTCATGTAAACTTCCAACTTATCCAACTTATGCAAATGAGAGGAAAAATGCAACTTAAATACATGTCTATTAGGGTTAATGAAACTAATTATTGTCACATGCCAACATTGGGGAAGATTTCCCGCTCACTGCACAACCTACAATGCATGCTTAGGAAAGATCATGCACCAAAATAGGGTAGGGATAGGGGCACCACGCCCTTGTCATACTTCAAATTAAAAAGCTACATTAACAGTTTTAAAAGGTTTTATTTTTTTCTTAAAAATAATATGAATCAATCAACTATTTGCTAAAACTAAATCTAAGTAATTATCTAATCTCATGGAATACATAACCAAACACTTATAAAAGATAATTATTTAGTAGTTCCATTTGTTTATAACAATGATATCCCTAATTTTTCAAACAAGCTCATTGACTTCTTTTAGAGTATATCCAAACAACTTTGGACATTTAACAGGTCTTAGATAGCTGAAGCACAAATAATATCCCATGCAAACACACTTAGGATATGACCCATGTTCATGGAAACATGAACATATTTATTAACATATTGATGTAGCGACTATGGAGGCATTCTTGGAAACTCTTTCCACTTTCAAACTAGCTCATCTTCCTCGTCCTCAAACAACTCCCAGATAACTATACCACCAAGGAATGGGTGAATTGGGGCAGCAATGTTGATTGTAAATACAAATGGCTCTTGAAAGTTTGGGAAGGTCCCCACCACAAGAACAAACAAACCATATGAAACCATAAAAAATCCAAACCATAGATCATTTAGATCATTCACATTCAGATCTTGAACCATTTTGGGGGTAATGGAGTTAAAGCAATAGGCTTAATGAAACCTTCATCTTTGATATTGTAACCTACAATAGCCGTAGGCAACATTCCTTTCCAAAAAAAGAACACCATTGCAATCAACCATTTTAGAATCTAGAATAGTATTATACTCTGTTTCCCCTACAAACTGACACTTAATCCTCCATGATTCTTGAAAATAGTGCTAGATTTTCAAGGAATGTTTTTTTAGAATTGGACAAAACTATCAAAAAGGGCTCTTGGTTTCCTCCTTTTACTATATGCATATATTGGGGAGTCACATCTATCTCTATCACTACATACAAGGGGATTGAAAACAATATATTGTTCATTGGAACTTTCTTGAAAGAGCAATTATCCCTGCCCTACATTTGATATATATTGAAATTACGTAGTAGAGATTACAAACATAAAATTGTGGATTTGGAAGAAAAGAGAGAGACAGTCCTCCACTTTTTTTCTAAAAAGTAGTAGTGCATTTGGAGGCCATGGGTCACCAGACAAAAATTTCTCTCGTGGTCAATTAAAGGAGTTGAGTTAAATGCCTAATGATTTGTGATTTGGACAACTGTGGGATAATGTAATCCTATGAACATAGAGTGGTTGATGGTTGGGCTCTCGATGGTTGAATTGTACTTGTTGGAGACCGATAGGAGCTCAATGTGTACAGTGATTGAATTGTACTTATTGGAGACCAATAGGAACTCAACATGTACAATGGTACAGGAGGGCTCTAAGTGGTTTTTATCTTGATGATTGAAAGACTGTAATGTTGTATCTGAAAGTCTAGGAATGAATACATGAGAAGGAGGAATCAATATCTTTATTGTAATATTTTGTTTACCATGAATAAAGTGATCTTTCTTTGGTGGTGATTTTTTCCCCCGTAAGGGTTTTCCCATGTAAATCTGGTGTTCATTCTCTATTATAATTATTTGTTTATTTTATTTACTCATTAGTGCATGTCTTGATGATTTATGATTTTAATTTAAAGACACATTCGCTTAATTCCCCTCAGAATTGATGTTAGGAGAGCATTTTTTGCACTAAGCTTTCCTTAAAAGTGATATCAGAGCTTAACTAGTTGTGTTATCCTTGTTGGGTAGGATTGGTTTTTGTGTCAATTTTCTTTAGTGGGAGTCTTGCAAAGAGTTTATTTGTCTTGATTGTAGATTGAGATGGCAAGCACTTCTAGGAGAATAGACATTGAAAAATTCAACGGCTCAAACTTTGAGTTGTGGAAACTTAAAGTTGAAGATTTTCTAGTTGACCAAGATCTTTTCGTTGATGTGTCTAGAAATAAACCTTCAGGCATGAAGAAAGAATATGGGTACTTAGAAAATTGAAAGGCTAGAGGACTGATAAGATTGAGACTTGATGATTCTGTTCTATTGAAGGTTCCTAAGGAGAAGATTGTACATTCTTTGTGGAAGAAGTTGGGAGATATTTATCAGGGCAAATCCTTGATGAATAAGATTTTCTTGAGGAAAATGTTATACTCTTTGAAGATGGATGGAGGATCATTTGAATGCTTTATTATGGTTGTTGCACAACTAACATCTATTGGTGTAACCATTAGTGAAGAAGAACATTGTATCTTGTTGTTGTGTTCCTTGCTTGACATGTGGGACCACTTGGTATTGGCCATTAGGAGTACTACTACCCAGTTTAAAATGGATGAGGTGGTTGATTCACTTTTTTTTTAAGAGATGCAAAGGAAGTCTTCTAAGATGGCTAAATAGTCCCTCATTGTTCGAGGCAAATCAAAGAAAAAAAAAAAAGAAAGATAAGAAGTCCAAATCCAAGTCACAAGAGAGGTCAATGTGTTCGGGAAAAAAGGCCAAAGTGAAATGCTTGAACTATGGGTAGAAAGGCCATATCTGAAAGGATTGCATAGAGGAGAAGAAGAAGAAGAAGAAGAAGAATACTTCTGATATTGAGTCTTCTTAGAGTGATGCAGACCCCTTTGTAGCAGCTTTGGCAGTGCCTACATCTGATGATGTATGGTTAGTTGATTTAGGGGCATCATTCCATGTGAAATCTCACAAAGAGTGGTTCTCAAAGTATGAATTGTATGTTGGTGCCAAGGTTTACCTAGCGAGTGTTTCAAAACTAGAAATAGTAGGGAGTGGAAGGTTTAGAATCCATTTCTCAGATGGCAGAGTAAAGAGAATTGATGGACTTCTTCATATACTAGGTATGGCTAGAAATTTACTCTTTATTAGTAAATTGAATGATGTTGGAGTTCAGGTAAATTTTGTGTCTGGTGGTTGTAAGATGACTAGAGGATCTATTGTATTGGCTAAGGGTGAATGCATTGGGACTCTATATAAGTCAGATGCCTAAAGTGTATGCTGTAATAATGTCTTTGTATTGTCTGAAAAGGCTATTATGTTAACACATGATGTAAACTCTATGGAAGTTAAACTTCTAGCAATGAAAATGATGCTCTAGTATTATAGGCTTGGCCATATTGGTGAGAAAGGTTTAAAAACCTTGAAGAATAAAAACCTAGTGGATGGGTTAATAGATTGTACTCTTGAATTTGATTACTGTGAATATTGCATATATGGAAAAAAGAACCGTGTTTCATTTTACTCAAGTTCTCAAAAATCTTCTGGTGTATTAGACCATGTCCACTCTGATGTTTTTGGTTCTATTGATGTTCCCTCTTTATTTAAGTCAAGGTATTATGTATCATTTATTGATGATTACTCAAGGAGGGCATTTTTTAACTTTTTGTAAAGAATATTAGAAGTGTTCATTCAATTTAAAGAGTTTAAAAATCTTGTTGAAAATTAGACTAGGAGAAAAATAAATGTTTAAGAATAGATGATATTGGTGAGTATTGCAATGTGGATTTTAAAAACTATTGTGTGGAATTAAAATGCATAAGACTACACCTTATACTCCATAACAAAATGGATTTGATGAAAGGTCTAATCAGTCTTTGATAGAGAAAGCAAGGAGCATGTTAAGTAGTGTTGGTCTGGAAAAAAAATCTTGGGCTAAGGTAGTTGCTACAATGTGCTACTTGCTGAACCATTTTCCTACTTCAGCATTGGTTGACAAAACACCTATGAAAGCATGGTCAAGTAAAAAGCCTTGTTTAACATCTTGGTGTCTTTGGTTGTGAAGCATACACTCATGTGCCTGGAGTAAAAAGGACAAACTTAGATAACAAAGATGGAAAATGTATATTCATTGGCTATGGAATTGGTGTGAAAGGATACAAGCTTCGGAATACAGTTACTGAGAAGGTGTTGTACAACAAAAGTGTTATCTTTCACAAGTTGAAACCTATCTCAGTAGATCTACAATTAGGAAAGACAAAAAGTAGAAAAGAAATAGCTGAAATTTATCTAGCTCCAAAAAAATAGGAACTGTAAACTCCATGTGTGCTTGAAAATGAGGAGAGCTCAAACAACTCTGAATGCTCACAAGAAGAACACAAACAATAAATTTCACCTCAATTATTAAAGAGTTCTGCATGGGAAAGGCGACAACCTGATAGGTACAGTTATTCACCAGAAAGGTTTTGACATTTAATGTTGGAGGTAAATAGTGGCTATGTTTTGCTTACTAATATAGATGAGCATAGGACCATGAAAGAGGCTATCGACATGTCAGATTCATATTCTTGGTTGGAAGCCCTGAATGATGAAATGCCATCATTGAAGAAGAATGGGACTTGGGATTTGGTACCCTTGCTGAAAGGTCCAAAGAATGTGGGCTCTAAGTGGGTGTTTAAGAAGAAATATATTTTGGATGGTAGTATTGAAAAGTATAAGGCGAGACTGGTTGCAAAGGGGTATTCTCAAAAGGAAGGTATTGATTATGGAGAAATATTCTCTCCTGTAGCTAAGCTGACATCCATTATATTTCTTTTGTCACTTGCAACAGTATATGATTTTGAAGTTGAGCATATGTGTGTGAATACAACTTTTATTCATGGTTGTCTTGAAGAAGAGATTTATATGTCCCAACTAGAGTACTTTGTGGAGAAAGGTAAATAACAACTGGTATGTAAACTTAAAAACTCTCTTTATGGTTTGAAACAATCTCCAAGAATGTGGTATCCAAAATATGATACATATGTTTTATCTTTGGGATTTGTGAGGTCTAAATCTCATCATTGTGTTTACTATAAAGTTGAAGGTGATCAGATACTTAGTATTTCTTTGTATGTAGAAGATATGTTGTTTATTGGCAATGATAAGGATATGATATCATATTTAAAATCTTAGTTGTCTTTGAAGTTTGAAATGGAAGATTTGGGGGCAGCGAAATACATTACGAGAATAGAAATAAAAAGGGACAGATCTAGTAGACAAATTTGGCTCAGCTAGAGAAATATATTACTAATGTTCTAAATAGATTTAATATGTCTGATTGCAATCAACAAATAATTCTACTCATGTAGGGAATGAAATTATTTGTTAATGATAGTCCAAAATCTCCAGATGATATTGATGATATGAAGAAAGTACCTTATGCAAGTGTCATTGGCAGTCTTATGTACACAATGGTCTCTACTAGATAGTTTTCACATTTGGATACCAAGTAGAGAGTTTTCATGTATCTGAGGGGAACTTCAAACTTTTCCTTGTGTTATCATAGTAAATTAGTTGATTCACAAAGGACTCAGTATTTGTGGGTATGTGGATTCTGATTGGGTAGGGAGCACTGATAGAAGAAGGTACACCAGTGGATATGTATTCACATTGAACGGTGGTACTATTAGTTGCATGAGCAAGAAACAAGTTGTAGTTGCTTTATCCACTACATAGGTAGAGTACATGGAAGAAAATCATGCCTATCAAGAGGACATTTGGCTTAAGCGGTTGTGTTTGGATGTCATATTTAATATAGGTAAAATTAAAATTCATTGTTATAGTTTGAGTGTGATTTGTTTGGCAAACAATCCTACTTTCCATGCTAGAATAAAACACATTTATGTACAATATCACTTTGTTCGTGACATGGTGGAAGATGGAAAGGTAAATCTGAAAAAAGGTACACTCTAGAAAATGTTGCAAATGAATTAACAAAACATGAGCACAACTAATTTCAAATGGTATGCAGATTGAATGGGTCTTGGTACCCATGGTTCTCAGTGACGTCTGAAAGTGATTGTTAGTCTAGTGAATTCCTCATTAAGTGGGAGTTTTGTTGGATTTTGTGCCTCGAATTTGACTTGACATGATCAAATTTGTTTTGGCCTAGATCTGGTCAAACTATTTTTCCTTGTTCTACTTTTTGATGTAGTCTAACCATAGTCAAGAAGATGGAGATCATGTTGGTGTGACTGACTGACAATTTCCTATTGGTCTAAGTTTGTGGGAGTTGTGTTGATAACTATTTGGAGGCTATGGGTGTTCAAACGAGTTAGCGATCAAAAGTTTCTCTCATGGACACTTAAAGGAGTTAAGCTCTTATAGCTTAATGCCTAACAATTCATTATCTAGACGAATGTGGGATAATGTAATCCTATGAACACAGAGTGTTCAATAGTTGGACTCCCCAATGGTTGAACAAAATGGATGGTTGAATGATACTTCTTGGAGATCAATATGAATTCAATGTGTACAATGATACATGAGGGCTCTAACTGGTTGTTATCTTGTTGATTGAATGACTATAATTTTTTGTCTTTTGAGTTTGATCTGAAAGTATCAGAATGAATACCTATGAAGGAGGAATAAGTAACTTTATTGTAATCTTTTGTTTTATTGTGAATAAAGTGATCTTTCTTTGGTGAAAGGTTTTTCTCTTTTAAGGGTTTTCCCACATAAATTTGGTGTCCATTCTTTGTTATAATTATTTATTTATTTTATTTATTCATTATTGTACATCTTGATTATTTATGATTTGAATTTAAAGACACATTCGCTTAATTCCACTCTGAATTGATGTTAAGAGAGATTTTTCTTTCCTTACACAATGAAGATAGAAAACTGTTGGAGGACAAAATAGAATTCCATTCTTTACACACAATGCTAAAACGATAAATTTAATCAAACGAAAGCTTCACAAATACCAATTCCTTGCTATCATGAGACAACTTACATATACCATGCTGCTCTTGATCTCCTTCCACTATTGTAAGAAATTCTCCCTGCATTTCTTTTGATTCTTTGACCCTTTAGTTCAGCTCGCAAGCTTCTCAATAATTTATATGCTTCTAATATTATTCAAACCCTTAATTAACTATCTATTTATTTCATCCTCACTCCCTTTTATCAGTGTTTGAGATGGAGTGCTTAGCTTAACATCTCTCAACCTTGTTCTACAGTTCATTTAAAATTAGGGTAGTTAAAAAGAGTTTGATTTTTACTTCTTCTAAATGTTGTTGATTTTTCAATTATTAAACTATAGATGAGCAGTCAATTAGTTTTTAGCAATTTTTTTTTTAATATTTAAATTTTTAAAGATTAAAATTTTCATATATAATCAAATTTTAAAAATATTTAAATGTGATATTAAAAATAGCATTAAGTATTTTATATGTATTATATTTTTACAGATTGTTTTGCTATTTTGCCATAAATATAAATATTTTAAAATAGTTTTGATTTTATTTAATTCCATTTTAATTAAAAATATAAAATATTATTAAATAATTTTCAATAAATATTAAAGTCTTTATATTACTATATCATATTTTTTTATTATTATAAATTATAATTAGAATTAAAGTATTAAAATGCGGTTTATAATTTTTAATAGATATAAGTTATTCAGGGTCTTTATTTGGAAGTGATAATCTTCATCCTTATTTTGATTATTTATCACTCTTACCAATAAGTACTTTATTATTTTTCAGTATACAAAATTTAATTTAATTTGATAATTATAGAAAAAGAAATGAATTATATTAATGGTAAAGTAGGCCCATGGGACTACGACTACAACCAACTACAATAGTTAATCAAGAGTGCCAAAATAAATTTCTCCAATTTTTTTATGTTTCGTGTTGGGTGGGCAGTTTGCAGGACCAACATCTTTGTTGTTCCCTTTGAGTAGTAATCTATTATTAGTATCTAACATAGGCTCTATAGGATTGTAATTCAACTGTGTTGTTGTTTCTTTGCTGGGAATTACTAGCTTTATTTTTTCCTAACACTATTAGTATGTCATGGAAGGTCTTCCTGGTTTCTTTTTACTATTCCTTGTTTTGCCTGAGTTTCTAGGAGCTTGTACTCTACATTCAATATGCAAAAATTCTGAAATTATTTTGCCTAGAGAGACATTATATTTAGCATGCAAACTTGAATTATCTCAAATAATTGAATTTGTAAATTTCCTTTTCAACATGTCGGTAGGATTCCAACTTGAAAGACTTTTTTTATTTTTAGGATTACTTGGAAGAATTCATTACATTCCAGCTCATTTACAAGAAGACACTATGAAGATCTATAGTGAGGCCAATGCTGACAACATCTTATCTATTGGCCACTTGGTTCTATTGATTATGTATTGCATTAATGTTTTATCATTGATGCCAACACTAGTTGTTTGGATGCTTTACCGACACCCTTCAGGTCTCTGTAGGTTGAGTGGTTTTCTAGATCCTGCATAATCTGGTAGGCTCTGATATAGTTTGGTGATGAAATTGGCATGTTCATGATACTCATGCTCATATTTAGTAATTTGGTTTTGGTCTAGTGATTGGATGCTATGTTGTTTGCTTAGAAGCTTGGTTTTTGGTTTTGGTGAGGGTTTCACCAGCAAATATTTTGATGAAGATCGTTCATGAACTACAAAAGTGGTGTTGGTGTAACTTCTGGTGGATTTTTAGGATGCTTATGGTGATCATGTTCGAGACTTGGTGAATGGAGGTCATTTCTATAGCATATGGACCTATATTGGGTCTCAGTTGGTCTAGGTTATGGATGGGTTTAATGAAGCATGTGGATTGGACCTCTCAATGCATTTCTGGGATGTCTTATGTGTTGGGTATTATTTGTTTGTTTTAAGGCCGACATGTTCTATAATTATGTAATTGGTTTATCGTCTAGTGGCCGACCTGATTATTTATGGTCAAGAGTTTGTATATATAGATGTAAGATCTCATTATAGATTGTAATGGTTATGTTAGAGGTCATTGTCAAGGGATGTAATGTGCGAATACTATAATATCATTCAGGTAGAGGATTTGATCGATCATTGGAGATCGAATTGGGTTTATGTAAGAGGATTTAGTCCTCTGGTATTGAGCTTAATTAGAACTGTACTCAGGCATAGGAGATGCCATCTTTTGCAGTTCAACACTTCTCTAGATTGTAGTCAATATTTCCATGTAGTCTGTGAGACTCCTTTTGTGATGAGTAGTGCACTCTAGGCTGTTGAACTTCAT
Organism: Cryptomeria japonica; assembly: GCF_030272615.1. NCBI lineage: Eukaryota > Viridiplantae > Streptophyta > Pinopsida > Cupressales > Cupressaceae > Cryptomeria > Cryptomeria japonica. Next base: position 338,384,885 of record NC_081407.1, read on the forward strand.
GCAATTGGAGGCCCCTCAATTGTAATTCAGACACTTACTATAGAAGTATTATCTGATTGTGGGTAGGCTTTTGACCATGGTTTTTCCCTTTACCGGGTTTTGCACGTACAAATATTGGTCTCATGTGGATGGTATTTATTTTGTGATTTTTTTTTATGCTTAATTGGTTTAACTATTCTTCAGGTATTTGGTTTAACGATTCTAGTATAAATGTTTTGGGTTTCGGTATTAAAGTTTTAATTGCTAATAATTTTTGTAATATGCGACAACTGATTCAGCGCCCTCCCCCCCCTCCCCTCTCAGTTGTGTTCTAGTTATTTGAAATATCTAATATTTGGTATAAGAGCTTTGGTCCTCTCTACAAAAATCTTAACCTCTTGAGGAAGATCCTATGGTGACTAACAATTCAAGTTAATCCATTTTATCTGGAGCTATATTTTGGAGGGATACTTCAAGGCCTTATGGAGCAAATTACATAGTATGAAAAATTCAGATGGAGAATCATCTGAGATGTCTTATCAAGGAGATTTCAGAGATCACACAGAATGGTGTCACACCTTATAATCCAGCATCTGGTAATCCTCCTCTAGAAAAACTAGATAAGGAGCTTGAGAATGATTGTAGAGAAAGGGAAGCCCTCTTGTGTGCACTTTCTGATCAACAAATAATGGAATTAACCGACAAATAATCTAGAAAGGCTATATGGGATAAGTTGAAAGTTCTTAATGAAACAAACCCTCTAGTGAAGATTACAAAACTTGATGGTTACCAAGTGAGATATGAAAACCTGAAGATGGAAGAAGATGAAAGGATTACTGCATTCATGGAAAGGGTAAATGAGATTTTAATGGGAATTCAATGTTGTGGTGGAACTCTGAGTGAAGATGAAATTGTTTCTAAAATCCCGAGACCCCTACCACCGGCTTACAAAATGAAGGATATTGTTATTAATGAATTGAGAACAATGGCTAATACATCTATGAACAAAGATACCTTAGTTAGGAAACTATCCGCAATTGAGCTTGAAGAATTTGGACCTTTTGGAGTTGTGAAGACTGAACCTACTTTTCATGCATCTACATCTGCAGCCGGTAAGAAAGATTGGAAATCTTTATATGCAAAGGAATTGGAAGATATGAAGAGAGAAGATGATGAGTTTGAGAAACTTGAAGCACTATTTTCAATAAGAGTACCTAAAGGACTGGTAGGAAGTAAGTATGAAGGAAAAACATCGTTTAAATATTTTTCATGTAATAAGATTGGTCATTTTGCATCTAGATGTCCTAAAAGGAATTAAACATTTGAAGAAAGAGTTAAAAGATCATTTAAGCCTAACCCTGGATATCAGAATAAGTATAAGTATAGGAAAAATAGAGAAAAATCATGCTACATAGTGGATGAGGAAGGCATTACTATTTCTAGTGATGAACTAATAGAAGATTTTGCTAGTGGTTCCGACAATGGGAAGGAATAGGTGTTCCTGGCTATCAAGGAAGATGATCTGGCATTGGAAGAGAATGTACCTAAAGATAAGGCACATGTTGCTAAAATTGAAGACAAGGATGAATGGGTAATTGACAACAGTTTTTCAAATCATATGACAAGAGATAAACGGAACGTTCTATCTTGGCAGGAATTTTATGGTAGCCTAGTTAGATTTGGAGATGACAATGCATGTATGTTCAAAGGAAAAGGAACTATATCATTGGATGGTAAGCATAATACTAACAATATTTATTATATTGAAGGTTTAAGGCATAATATTTTGAGTGTAGGACAATTGGTGGATAACAGATTTCAATTCCAGTTCAAGGATGGAAAATGCAAAATATTAATAGAACTGGTTTGGAGATTGCAATAGGTACATTGACAAAAGGTAATATATTTTATTTGAACTCCGGTGAGGAGACATGTTTGATTACATAGATTGATGAGAGTCGGTTATGGCATAAAAGACTATGTCATGTGAATTTTGTTTGCATTGTAAAGATCAGTTCAACTAAGGAAGTAAGGGATATACCTAAGATTATGAATCCCTATAATCTGGTATATAAAGAATGTCAAATGGGAAAATGGGTTAGAACCTCTTTTAGGAGTATACAAGATAAATCAAATGACATTCTTGATCTTATTCATATTGATTTATGTGGTCTAGCTAGAATTAAAAGTTTCCAAGGTGATAAATATTTCATGATAATCATTGATGATTGTTCTAGAATGACGTGGGTTACTTTTATAAGGGGAAAATCTTAAGCATTTGAAAAGTTTAAAATATTTAAGGATAAAGTGGAAAATAAGACATGATTGGAGATTAAATGTTTGAGGTTAGATCATAGTGGAGAATTCACATCCAGTGAGTTTAACAACTTTGGTGAGAAGCATGATATAAGAAGACAATTTTCTTCTCCCCAGATACCTCAGCAAAATGGAGTTGTGGAAACAAAAAATAGAACTATCTTGGATGTTTCTAGAATAAACATGATTAAAGCTATTCTACCTCATATCTACTAGAGATAAGTAGTGAGAACAATGGTTTATACATTCAGTAGAGCACATATCAAAGGAGAAATTGGTAAGACACCTTATGAATTATGGTTTGACAATACACCTATAGTTAAGTAATTTAGAATATTTGGTAGTAAATGTTATATCAGGAGAGATGATATCATTGGAAAATTTGATCCTAGATGTGATGAAGGTATATTTCTTGGTTATTCTAATGAAAGAAAGACATAGAGATGTTATAACAAGAGATTGCAAAGAATTATGGAGAGTGCTAATGTCAAAGTAGATGAGATAAACAAAAGCCAAATCAAAGTTTATGAGAAGGAACTGGCAGTGGAAATGATTATATCTGAACCAATAGCACCTTTACCAGAACAAAGAGTTGAACCAGTTATTCTGGTAGTATCAAAGTATTCTACAATAACTGAAGATCAGGGAAGAGGAACAGAGAGTCAGAAGACTCCTAGGTATGTTGGATTGAATCATTCAAAAGATCAGATCATGGAGACAAGAGAAATGGACTGATGACAAGAAGAAGACTAGAAACTAATGAGGCATGTTTAATTTCACAAGTTGAACCAGTATCTGTAAATTGAGGCATGTAAAGATGAATATTGGTTTAAAGATATAGAGGAAGAATTAGATCAGATTGAGACAAACAACACATGGAGTTTGGTTCCCTAGCCTAAAAATAAGAATGTTATAGGAACTAAATGGGTTTTTGGAAAAAAATTGAATGAGGATGGTCAATTTATAATAAATAAGGCTAGATTGGTTTGTAATGGATATTCTTAGAAGGAAGGAATTGATTATGGAGAAAGTTTTGCACTTGTAGCTAGGATTGAAGCTATAAGATTATTTCTTGCCTATGTTGCTTATAAGAACTACAAGGTTTATCAGATGGATGTTAAATGTACTTTTCTGAATGGGGATCTTGATGAGAAAGTTTATATTGAACAACCTGATGGTTTTTCACTATCAGATAATACAAACATGGTTTGCAAGTTAAGGAAATATTTATATGGATTGAAACAAACACCTAAAGTTTGGTATGCAAGGTTGGATAAATATCTTTTAAAGATTGGTTTTACTAAAGGTAGTGCTAACAGTAATTTATATTATAAGATCACTAAGAATGATATACTGATTATTAAAGTATTTGTTGATGATATTATTTTTGGAGTACAAGATAAGTTGTGCATAGAATTTTCTAAGATTATGGAGAAAGAATTTGATATGTCTATGATTGGAGAGATGAAATTTTTCTTAGGTTTGCAGATTACATAGCCTAATAAAGGTATTTTTATCTATCAAACTAACTATACCAAGGAATTATTGAATACATTTGGTATGGAAGATTCTAAACCAATAAGTACTCCTATGGTAACAAGAAAGAAATTGACAAGATACGATGTTTCTACACTGATAAATCCTACATGATACAAATCTATGATTGGAGGTCTGCTTTATTTGAATCAGACTAGGCCTAACATTATGAATGTTGTTTGTATTGTTTCACGGTTTTAGAGTGATCCTAGAGAAAATTATGAGAGTGTAGTGAAAAGGATTTTTAGATACTTTCAAGGTACATCAAAATATGGTTTGTGGTACCCTAAGGATGATAACTTTACTTTATGTGCATATATAGATGTTGATTGGGCTGGAGATGTTGATGACCAGAAAAGTACTTTCGGTGGAGCTTTCTTTCTTGTAAAGAAGTTGGTTTCATGGATCGGTAAGAAACAATCATGTACTTCTTTATATAGTGTTGAAGCTAAGTATGTTGTTGTTGCTACTAACTGTACACAGGTTTTATAGATGAAGCAAATGTTGAAGGATATAAAGGTGGACTTTGATGCATCGGTAGTTATTCACTGTGATAACTTTGTTGCTATTGATATATCAAAGAATCTGGTATTTCATTCTAGGACAAAGCACATATCTATTTAATACAACTTTTTGAAGTAAAAGGTAGAAGCAGATGAAGTTAGAATGTTTTACGTGAACAATAAAGAGAAGATTCTAGATATTTTTACTAAACCTTTGCCCAAGGAATCATTTGAGTACCTGAGAGACAAATTGGGAATTTCTTCCCTCCAATAGAGACTTGAGTGATGCGGTTTGGCATCAGTCTGGTATAAACTATCAGATATATTTTCCATTCCAACACTGATGTGGGGATGCTACTGCTCTGGGAGAGTGGTCAGCTTTGTGATTCAGAGGTTTATGTTTTTTCTTTGATATTTTTGTCAGATTTTTCGCATTGATGTCAAAGGGGGAGAGATATTGATGTGAAAAAGTAAAAGTAAAATGGGGAGAGATATTAAAAAGAAAACTAAAGGGGGAGAGATATTGATAAGGAGAAAGATATATGTATATTCATATTTTCATAGAGATATTATTCACAGGGGGAGTTTGGTCTTTTTTCCAGAACCTCATGGCTATATCTGTTTGTTGAAGATTATTGGTTGTCTTCCATTGGGGGAGATTTGTTTGGCATTTCTTGGTACTTAGATGTTTTTCACATCTAGTGTTTCCATGAATGCCAAAGGAGGAGATTGTTGGCCATTTGGTAGAATTGTTTATGTGTTGCATTAATGTTTTGTCATTGATGCCAATAGTAGTTGTTTGGATTCTTTACCCACACCCTTCTCATCCTAGTAGGTTGAGTGGTTTTCTAGTTGATTTGGATCTGACATGATCCGGTAGGCTCGGATATAGTTTGGTGATGAAATTGGCTTGTTCAAGATACTCATGCTCATATTCAATAAGTTGGTTTTGGTTTGGTGATCGGATGCTATCCTATTTACTTAGAAGCTTGCTTTCTAATTCCGGCGAGGGCTTCACTGGCAGAGCTTTTGATGAAGATCTTTGATGGATTACATAAGTGGTGTTGGTGCATCTTCTGGTGGAGTTTCAAGATGTTGATGGTGATTATGTTTGAGACTTGGCTAATGGAGGTCATTGTTGTAGCGTATGGACCTAGACTGGGTCCCGGTTGGTCTAGGTTATGAACTGGTTTAATGAATCATGTGAATTGGACCTCTCGATACATTTTTGAGATATCTTATGTGTTGGATATTATTTATTTGGTGTAAGGCCGACATTTTTTGTAATTATGTAATTGGTTTATTGTCTGGTGGCTGACCTGAATGTTTATGGTCAAGGGTTTGTATATATAAATGTAAGATCTCATTGTAGATCATCATGGTTATGTTAGAGGTAATGGTCAAGGGATGTAATGTGTGAATAAAGTAATATCATTCAAGCAGAGGATTTGGTTGATCACTGGAGATTGAATTAGGTTTATGTAAGAGGATTTAGTCCTCCAGTATTGAGCTTAGCTAGAATTATACTCAGGTATAGGAGATGCTATCTTTTGCAGTTCAACACTTCTCCAAATTGTAGTTCGGATTTCTATGTAGTCAGTGAGATTATTTTTGTGATGAGTAGCGTGCTCTAGGTTGTTGGCCTTCCTACAGGTGCAGGCTTCTCAATTGTAATTCACATACATACTGCAGAAGTATTATCTGATTGTGGGTAGGCTTCCCACCATGGTTTTTCCCTTTACCAGGTTTTCCATGTACAAATATTGAAGTCATCTTGATGGTATTTTTCTATGATTGTTGTTTATGCTTAGTTGGTTTAATTGCTATTATGTTATTTGGTTAAGCATTGTGGTATTAATTTTTTGGTGCCTGTATTAAATTTTTAATTGCTAATGGTTTTGGTAATCTATGACAATTGATTACCACCCCATCTCAGTTGTCTTCCGGTTATTTGAACTATCCAACATTATCAACTTTAGCAAAGGATATAGAATACTTAGCAAAATACAAATTCAACAATATATAGTATTAAGCATCTACAATGTAGAGAATCAAATATTATATTTTGCACCACCCATAAAGTATAAGAAACTTGTTGATGTGATGATGGACAAATTTTAGGATACATAGATGTTAGGTTTAAATGTTTAAATGAGTTATTAGGAATAAAATTTTCAACACTCCCCAATAATTGCACCTACTAATTTCAATTTCCTTCTTTAATTTTTTCATTGATTCTTCAACATCTAAAATACCGTAGTCCTAGAGATTGAACCTAGGAAATCACATGATTCTCTTAGAATGCTCTAACCACAATCTTTGTCTCACTTGGTCGCAAATTCATTGTAGTTTCAAGTGTGATACACTTGTATTTATAGCACCTCCCATAGGGACACGCTATTGGTGCTTAGGTATCCTAGCTTTCGTGGGTTTTGTTGGCCTCAAACATTTCTTACATTCAGAAATAGAATGTCATGATATTGAACTGTATTATTTGTTTATACTTGGACAACTTTACATTTATATTTTCAAAACCCCATATAACTTACATCCTCCTCTTATCTTTTGATCTCTTTTATCAATTAAATTTTTTTTCTTTCTTTTTTGTGAAAACTTTTAATTGTAACAAAAAAATTGTTAACTACTCAAATTTCATTCTCTCTCAACCTAAATAAATATAAATACAGCCTCCTCTATAGAACCAACTCTGTCAAGCAATGGTCATGCTTCAAAATAAACTTATTTTCCTTACATATGAATCCTTCCTCTCAAATAGTTAATTTGAGAAAAAAATCATTGACATTCAACCAACCTATATTAAATTATCCTTGATTTTTAACCCTACAACCTATTATGACCCTTTTCATGCCTGAGACTTGACATGAGCTATGGTTGGATAATTTAGATCTATTCAAAATTCAAATTTGCCTTCTACAACTATAGCTCTACACACCCTTTAAAACTTTCCTTTGACTTCTATAGTAAATCTCCCTTGAAGTCCAAACAACCAAATAATATTCCAAACACTACAATACCACAAATAATGTATACTTTGGGTAAAATATTTTCAATGACTTACACATACAAACTTACACATGTCTCTGTTATCCATACAATGATTAAACTTTTCCTTCAACTTCTCTCTTGAAAATTTCAATGACCATATAAAATAATTCACAAATCCAGAACACCAATAAAAATTTTTATCATTTCTTTAACATTGATGGTTGGAGTCCAAATGAGAACCTTTTGTTGGGTAGAGTGCCAATTGAGATCTCCTGCAATTAGATCACATATCAGAATTGACTTCTTTTTCAAATGCTATAGCTCCACTTGATCTTCCTTTAAACAATGTTTACTCTTTCCACGTTGTTGTTGTTGCACAACATAATTGCAGCATCCTAAATTTTACTTGCCTAGAATTTTATCCTAAATTAGGCCTCTTTGTGGTGTTCCATCCTCCAAGGCTTGACCGAAGCATAGATTCCACTCATACCAACTATCAAACACAATTTTTATTATTTACACTATGTCCCCTTGATCCTATAGCCCTAATTTCCAAGACCATGGCACTAGGAGATATGGTCATAAATCAGGACCATGGCATTGGGAGCCATGGTCCTAAATCAGGGTCATGGCTCAAGGTGCCATGGTCCTCTGAAAAAGGCTTCATTTTGGGGCGTCATAACTGTCACTTAATCTGTTTAGGGACCTAGATCTCATGTCGACCAATGTTGGAATTTTAATTTTATTTTCAACCAACAAGTATAAAAGGAGGCCACCCCTCTCATTTTAAACCTAACAAGTTCAAGATCTCAATTAAATTCTAAAAATTGAAGTACGCAATCAATCTTCTATCAAGCATTAGAGCAGAGGTGAAGTCAAGGTTCAAGCATTGAAGATGACATTCATGTTCTATGTTTTGCGTAGACAATTTACAAGAAATCCTAATTCCTTTGTGGAGACAAACAAATATTCATTAAAGGTATATCATTAGTGTTTCATTCTTTCTTAGCGTTTCCTTAAAAAGGAAAGTATTTTAGCATAGAAGGTTTCACTTACCTTTTCAATTCAATTTCATGGTTAATTCCAAAATTGGGGTTTGATCTAAGGAAAACCCTTATTGTAAATATAGTTCCCCTTTTAACTATGTAGGAATAGGTACAGAGTTATGTTTGGGAGGATCTATAGGATTTGCAAAGACAAACACGTTTATCTTTTTATCGTGAGAAATTTGAAGGAGAATGGTGAATTGATACTACCTAGTCCTGAAAAATTAGGCTAAATTTATAGGTACGTATCCTAATCATCTCCATCTACTTAGATCTAGATTGGTGGATCCATATGACATCTATAGCTCACTATTTATGTCAAATTGCTTTAATAATTCACTATATTGCCCTAATCTTTAACAAATCAATTAAATCTAAGAAGGATAAAGCCCTATTAAAGAAATCTGGAATATGACTCTTGAATGAGGGATATGGAGTTGACAGGTTTAGATGAGTACTTGGGATTACAATCTCCAATATTTAAATCAGGTACTTTCATTACGACATTAGATTCTATGATGCGTATGAATGTGGAATGCTTATTGATTCGTCATAATGTACTAATTTTACAGCAGTTGATTATGGGTATTAGCATTTCATATTTGAACAAGGACAGTCAGAAATGAAAAATCAGTTCCATCCATTAGTTTTGTAGATATTGTGAAATAATTTTTTTTTTTGGAAGTGCATTCGATAAAACTCATGTTTCCATGGTGGGTTTGAAGACTTAATCTAAACAAAAGAAAATGTTTCCGTTTCTTGATTGGATAACTTTTATTTCATGTACACCTAGTTTTGCTCAAACATAGTTGAATTAATTTATTTTCAATTCTTTGGATTATGTATGCAGAGAGGAAATATTATATGCTCTGTATATGTAAAGACATTGTAAATAAAAGAGTTGCATCTACTATTTTGTTGTGAGAATGGTTAGCTTCAAAGGCTTTAAATATGTTTCATGTTGTCATGGATGTTTCTACAATTTATAACATTAAGATGTAAATAATGCCTTGGAATTTCAATTGATGTTAATATTTATCTACACATAATTTTAAACCTGCTCTTTTTATAGGTAGGAAGAATATAGAATTTTAGTTTGTCTCACATATATACAATTAGTAACACCTATCTATTTAGTACTATCCATAAGTTCAAATAAAATATCCACAAGAAAGAAATTTATAATAGTACAAGTTTACAACTATAAGTCAAGTCCAAAACTAATATTGTGACTAGTTTTTTAAATAAAAAGAGATAGACAAAATATTTCAAGGATAATGCTAAGAATAGACCTCAAGAACATGTATTTCAAAATGTTGGAAGATTTGTTAGCACTACATTCAAACTATAAAATAAGCTCCAATGGACATACCATCATGTAGCTCATAAATGAGAACCAAGATATTTTGTATAGCATCTTCATCAAATACACCACCAAGATATGACTTGAAAAGTCCTACTACTTGACATGCAATGAATTGCCTCATAAATTACTAAAATCTAAAATAATTTTATGTGCATTTTTAATTTCGAAAAATAGTTTACAAGCAAAACTAAAAATCCATTTACATAAAGACATGTATTGTAGATTATTTTCTTCTGCAATTAATATCACTATTCATGCCTAAAATATTATTCCTTATTTTGCTCTTTTCACTTCATGTAACTCAATTAAATAGTCAATATTCTAAATGACTAAACCATCTTCAACTTTTAAAACTTGATGTATCTATATTTTCAAATTTTTAAATATGATATATTACATTCATCCAATGTAAAACCTTAATTAGATTCATATTTATGAATTGATTGATTTAATTTATTTTTCATTTTAATATTTAAAATGTATATTTTTCTAATTTTTCATTTAATAAAAATATTTTATTTATAATTTTAAATTAATAATAAATATAAAATTGAATAAATATTTTTACATATATATTAAGAATTGACAACTATATAACTAACTAATTTCATCAAATACATAATTAAACACTTGCAACTATATAACTATCTAATTTCATCAAATACATAATTAAACACTTGCAAAAAGATAATAATTTAATGTATCAATTACATTAAACAATCGATACCATATATAATTCATAACAATCATTACATGAGACTTAGCACGAAAATAATATATATAATTTAATAACAATATATATAATTTTAAAACCATTGAATATACACTGGATTGGTATGCGGCAATCCATTGCAGGTCTATAACAATAACAATCATTACATGAGACTTAGCATGAAAATAATGTTATCACCATAATAATGTAACCTCTCATTCTCTCGATTTTCCTAAAAACCAATAATGATCCAGATCGTCCTCTGCATATCATACTAAATTATACACCGAGGAAGGCGTTGCCAAAACCCTTCCTTGAGATTATATGCAAACAACTATGGAATTTTATCAACAATTCAATTGTTGAAGCACAAATAATCTCCCATGCAAACACACTTGGGATACCACCAATATTCATGGAAACATTCATAAAAATATTCTTTAACATATTGAGGTAGCAACTATGGAGGCATTCTCGCAAATTCTCTCCACTTCCAAACCAACTCATCTTCCTCCTCCTCAAATAAATCCCAGATAAGAATACCCCCTCTCAGATTATTATCGTCAATTCTTCCACCAAGCAACGCCTGAGTTGAAAAAATGTTGATTATAAATACAGATGGCTCCTGAAAGTTTGGTAAGGTCCCCACCATAAGAACAGATGAACCATATGAAACCATAAAAAATATAAACCATAGATCATTTAGATGATTCACATTCAGATCTTGAGCCATTTTGGGGGCTAATGGAGCTACTATAACAGGCTTAATGAAACCCTCATCTTTAATATTGCAACCTACAACAATCGTAGGTGAAATTCCCCTCCAGAAAAGAACACCATTACAATAAAGCATTTCATGTGATAATATATTGTACTTTGTTTCCCTTACAAATTCACACTTAATATTCTATTAATCTTGAAAATAGTGTTAGACTTTCAGGGAAAATTCTTCAAATTGGACCAAACTACCAAAAAGGGCTCTTGGTTTCCTCCCTTTTCTATATGCATATATTGGGGAGTCATGTCTATTTCTATCACTGCATAAGATTTGATAAGAGGATTGCAAATACTTAATTGTCTACTAGGAATTTCTCGAAATAGTAGTAATCTCTCCTTTATGCTTAATAAAACTTGAAATAAAGAGAGAGAGCCCACCTTTTCGGTGTAGTAGAGATTACTAACAAATAATATAGTTGTGGATTTGTGAGAAAAGAGAGAGACAAAGTCATCCACTTTTTTGGCAAAAAGTAGTATGCGACATAGTTACAATTTCCATTATTTTCTAGTCAGCCCATAAGAAGCCATTGATTTTGGGTTGGCAAAGAAGATAAAAAACTGTTGGAGGACAAAATAGAATTTCATTCCTTATAGACAGTATGAGAGTGACAGATTGATACAAAGGGAACCTTTGCAAATACCAATTCATTCATACCTTGAGGCAGCTTAGATATACCATGTTGTTCTTGATCTCCTTCAACTGTCATAATGAATTGTCCCCCTATTTCATATGATTCTCTAACCATTTTCTTCAGCTTCCAAGCTTCTCAATGTATTAATGACTTCTAATTTTCTTCGAACCTGATCAAACGTTTATTTATTTCATCCTCACTCCTTTTTAATAGGCATTTGAGATGGAGTACTTCTTTTAATGTCATGTTTCTGTAGTGCCAAAAAGTTTCTGAGCTGTGCAATGCATTGTTCTTGAGTTTGTTTAAAATTACGGGAGTTTAAGAGTTTGAATTTTTACTTCTTTTAAATGTAAACTATGACAAATGATCTCTACTAGGGTTTGAGGTTGTGTATTTCTTTTTTTAGGGCCTGATGTTGTGCTTCCTATTCAATATTTTGATAATGCCTATGAGTGGCTTGAAAAATGCACTTTGATAGGCTATTTTGTGGGTAGGATCCATGCTTCATGACTAGTTCACCAAAGTCTGGTCTACTCATGGAGTCTGGCTTGATCGTGTCGAAAGCATCACTAAGGGCTTATTTTTGTTTTTCTTTTTGTACCCTTCCCATGTTGAGGCTATCCTCTCTCATGGGTCATGGACCAGTCGGTCTTCCCTTCTAGTTTTTCAGTATTGGTCTCAAGACTTTTCTATCTTAGATGAGAAAAAGTTGTGAGTCTTGGTCTTGGTCTTCCTTTGTCTTGTTGGCCTTTCATGCAAACTATTTCTTAGTCTATTGGCAAAGTTATTTGCCTTGAACCATACCATTTTTTTAATGCTCAGCCTCAAAAGAGGGTTTGCGTTGAGGTCAACCTTTCATGCGACCTGAAATAAACTATTGATATTCAAGTGGGAGGCAATACCTTCACCCAGAAGATGCTTTATTTGAAACTTCCCAACACTTGTTATCGGTGCCAGTCAGTGGAACACAAAATTAGGGATTGTCCCTTTGCTATTCAAAAAAATAAAACCCCCTATTAAGGAGACCAACTCTTGACTTGTGGAGGGAGCTAAGAAGGAAGAATGGACCACTATAGTTCGCAAAGGCAAAAAATCTATGGCTTTGGCCCAAAAGCCACCCATTAGTTCAAGTTCCTAGCCAACGATGGAGCCTCCTATGGAGACACCATCTGCCCAAGTGGTCTCCTGGTTGTCCGCTTTGGTTTCAAACCCTGTCCAGCAAGGGAAGGATTCTTATAAGGGTGTTCTTCGACCCCCTTGGGTTCACACTCCTTAGGACGTGTCTGTAATTTCTGCTCCACATTCTCTATGTTGTTCTCACAATGCCTCTAGGCGTGCCAAGATTTTAGATGGTGGTTTAGAAAAATGATGAGTTATTTCAGGTTGTGACTCTCTTCCCCATCTCACTTCATATTTTTTGCACAATAGCTTCTCCTCTCTTGGGGATGAGGATGATATGCAAGATTTTTCATGAATTAAATCTCATGGAATGTTCAAGGTCTCACAAACCTCACCGAAAAGTATTTTGTTTGAGATGTTCACGAACGTGTTGTAGGCCAGGATTTTCTCTGCCTTCAGGAAGTTAAAATTGCTTGTTTCATGATTGCTACTGCATGCCATGTTATTTGGCCAGATAGCCTTATTTTTGCTTCCCAACATGAAGTTGGTTGAAGTAGAGTTGCTACTCTCATTTCACCTCATTGGTACTCTGCAATTGTTTCTCACAATTTTGATCCCATGCAGTGCATCGTATAGGTTTTGTTCTCAATTGATAATCATTTTGGTGGGATTGTTAATGTTTATGCTCTCAATGATGTGGTTGATAGATCACACCTATGGTGCTAGATTGCTGACAATCTGCCACCTACAAACTTGGGTCATGTGTGGGGACTTCAATATGGTTGAGGTGGCAACCAATAAGGACAAAAAATTTCTTTTTCAATGGACAACTAGTGAGAGGGAAGCTTGGTACTATATGCATAATAAGTTCGGTCATTTTGACCCCAACACAAACCACCACTGCCTTGGTGGGGTGTGGCACACTTGGTCTAATTTCAAAGTTGGCTCTAACAAAATATTTAAAAGGCTTGATCATGCTATGATAACTGTGCAATCTTTTTTTCTTTTTCTGAAGATCATGATCTGCTTGGCACTTTCCGATCACTTCCCCATGGAGTTTAGCATTGAATGGCAGATAACTAGGCAACATCCTTCCAAGATATAACTCTACCTTAACAGGTCTCCCCTACATCATCAAGCCATGATGGCCCATATTCAAAGGGTTTTGAATTTGGAACCAAGGCCTCATCATCACACTAGTTGGATTGTGTGGTGGAATGATGCCATTACCCGCTCTGCAAGGTTTTTTGCATTTATGGTAGACAACTTGCCATGTACCATAGGTGCTTGTATGATGTGACCACTAAAAATCTATGTGCTAGCACAGAAGCTCTAGCCTTGAATCCTTTTAATTCTAACCTGCAACTTTGATTAGCCTAGCTCTATCATCAGAGATATGTTGTAGATAGCTATTCTGCCAGAGGAGCTCAAATCAATGCCAGGTTACATTGGCTCAAGGTGGGTGATAGGGCCTTCAAATATTTTTTCCTGGCTTTGTACTCCCATCATACCTCTATGGGGATTAAGAAAATCAAAGAAGGGCATGTTGTTCTCACCAATCTACCTGATATTCTGCAAGATTTTGTCCGTCATTACGAGAAGGTGTTCACAACATACAGAGAATCTTCGGCCAGAGCCTAAGCTTTGTAAGATTTCTTAGTTGTTGTTCCCAAATTACTTTTCGAGTCTCAGTAGACCTTTTGTGATCTTTTATTGACCATTGATGATCTCAAGGAAGCCATTTTTTTATGACAGATGATAAAGCCTCTAGGTGTGATGGTTTTCTCTATGACCTCTACAAATCCCTTTGGCCTTGTGCTGGTCCTGACCATCATAAGGTCTACCTTGAACATTTTCACTTCTAGTCCCTACGAGAAATGCTTAACCGAGGTAACATCAAATTTATCCCTTAACAGAGGTAACATCAATTTATCCCTAAGGCTGGGGATCTGAAGGATATTTGCAATTGGAGGCCTATTACCTTGCTCAATGTCTCATATAAGATCATTGCCAAAGCCTTGGCTCTCAAGATTCGTCATCTCCTACCTCTGATTGTTTATCTAGAGTAGACTGGATTTATCAAGTCTAGGTTTACTCTGGATAATATTATTATTGTTTGGGAAGGAATGGACTGGACCAAACCCTCCAAGTAGTGGGAAATCTTCCTTAAGATTGACTTCAGTAAGGCGTATGATCGCATTGAGTGGCCATTTATTTTGTCTATGCTCAAAGCTCTTGGCTTCAGCCCCAGATTCATTTAGTCCATCTAGATGTTATTTAGGGATGCCTTGGCTTGTATCACCATTAATGGCCATCAATTTGAGGCTTTTGGCCTTTTCAAATCCATTCGCCAGGGATGTCCTCTGGCTCCTGCTTTATATGTTCTTGCGGCAGAGGGGTTTGGATACTTACTTGCTAAAGCTATCTCTTATGGGCGTGGCTGTTGTATCTCCCTACCTAAATCACCTTCTCAACTTGTCAATGGCCATTTTATGGATGAATACTTCCTCACTCTCATTGAGGAAGAAGATAATATATAGACCGATCTTCAATGTCTGGATACCTTTTTCTTTGCTTCTGGCTCGGCCATTCAATGATGCAAGATGCAATGTTATAGCTAGTCTTTTCTTCTCACCCCACCTTGGATTCTACAATATGACTATGGTGTAGGAGCACCCTTCCAGACTCTTTCTCTTTCTTTGTCTTGTTGGTCTTATTCTTCTTTAGAAGCCATTGTACATAAAATAATGAGCCATGTGCTCATAGGTCCTAGGTAGGGTCCTAGAGGAGGTCTTAGGGGTCATGAATCAAGATTTTTATTTTCTTGATAATGGAGTGTATGTGTGTCCTTGAAGTGTTTAGGGGTCCTTTATAACATGGTGGTGTACTTAGGTTGGCCCATTGTGGGTCTAGGAGTCATAAAAAGCAACATTGGGAAAGTTGCTCAAAAGTTGCAAAAGTTGCATGACAACTTTTAAAAGTTGTCAAGCAACTTTTCCACCATGATGTCAAGTTTTTTAGGTTAGCATGGAAAACCCTAGTTTGGGCACACAAACTAAGGTATAGGTAGTATAAGTACATGCAAACCCTAAATGAAAGGGTTGGATGTCAGATTTTGTACGGCCCTAGCAAAGAGATCAGACTGAGACTGTAAAACTGTTACCAGTCAGTTTGAATGAAGAAAACAAGCAAATTAATGGATTGAGATATGTCCAAAATTGTGTGGTTTGTCTTTCATCGTATAAATAATTTCTTCAATAAATTAGTTTAGGTTTTTACTTCCATATTGAGTGTGTGTGTAAATAGTTTGTAAATTGTCTTCTTACTATCCAGTTTTGGACAAGATTGTGTAAATGAAGTCTTAACTCCATTCCCCATTGTGGAACCACCATGAAACCATGGGGAATGGATGTGAAGACCCTATACTATAGTCCCAAGCAAGTAGGGCCCTTTAAAATGCAGGAAAGCCAAGAAAGGACCTACTCCTAGGCGAGACTAGACAGTGCCCAGCTAGAAGAGGTTGGATTGCAGAGGTCTTGGAGAGCATGGTTGGACAGAGGAGAGTACATCCTTTGGAGGAAGTATAGAGGAGTGTTAGAAGAATCATTGGTGTGAAGGAGGAGCCTCCACCAATCCAAACAAGGTAGCTAACACACAAAACCTTCACTATGACCTAGGCAGACCACAAAACCCTTAAAAACCCCAAAATTTGCCTTAGGCACTATACGGCCACTTGGAAGCCCAAAACCTAGAAAATCCTTGAGCCCTTGCCAATTGAATGGTAGTCCATTTTGGGAGTTAGGTTTGTTTGTGCATCATTTGTGAGAGGGAGTCCTAGAAGACCGATTAGGAGGCCTAATTGGTCCTAATCCTTGTAGCCCTATTTTGTAAGCAAAAACACAAAACAATGAAATCGGTAGAAAGGATGAAGGTAGAAACTTCTTGGGGGCACATGGAGGGATGTAAAACATGGTTTGAGACCTGATTTAACCTTGCTAAGACCTTGGAAAGTGTGAAGCAAACCTTAGCCCCTATTAGCCATAGTAAGGGGTTTGAGTCTCATGAGTAGGTGAGACTTTAGGAGTAGCAAAGCAACTCATTGGTGGGTGGATTGGGCAAGGTCAGGAGATTCCTCAAGCAAAGGAAGTCCTAGAGACCCTAGGGTGTGAGGGGAACACCAAGTGATCCAGGAAAGGATCCAAGAGCATAGACTAGGCTAGTCTATCCCAAACCCCATCCCATTAGATTGGTATCAGAGCGGGTTGAAAGACTTATTGGACTATGTATGTCTCTATATACTGGTGAATCAGTAGGAGAGAGAAAAATGGTTACTAATGCAGAGCTAGATAGAGAAGTAGAAGAGCAGAAGGAGAAGAATAGGCTCCTTGAAGCAGCAATGAGTGAGATAAGGGATAAACTACAAGAAGTAGTGGATCAATGAAAACATGAACCTTGGGATGAAGACACCAAGGGTAAAGGCAAGAGAACAATAGACATAGATGACATAATCCCTGAACTTGATCCCTTGTTTAATGAAGAACCTTTTGTGAAGGCTATTAAAGCTTTGCACACCAAAGCCTTTGAAGGATTGCCACATTTCAGTGGAAGAATGGACATAGACATTGTTATGGAATGGATTGAGGGCATGGAAAACCACTTTGAGTGTGAAGGAGTGACAAAGGCTCAGAGGGTTAAAGTTGCCAAATCAAGATTAAGGGGAGCATCTTTGACATGGTGGAAGTACCTGCAAGAAGAAAGGGTTAGCGTGGGGAAGCTACCTATTGAAAATTGGAAAGCTATGGTAAGTAAGATTAAGGAGAACTACTTTCCAGAGGATTATGAAATCCAGCTTCATAAGAAGAGACAAGGATTGAAGTAGAAAGATCTTGATGTAACTTCCTACACCGAAGAGTTCCCAAAACTTTGTCTTAGATCAAAGGTTCAAGAAGATGAATCTATTAAGGTGGATAGGTATCTAAGCAGCCTAAAGTGGAACATTCAGGAGGAGATAAGCCTATAAACTCCTACTACTGTTTAGAAATGTCATCAGCTTGCTATCAAGGTAGAAGAGAGGAACAAAAGGAAAGGAGACTCCAATAATAGGGGTAGAGGTAGAGGTAGAAACCAAGTGAATCACTGAGGTGGTTACCAAAGCAAGACAAATGAGCCAAGGAACCAAGGAGAAGCCAAGTTGACTGAGCATGGTAGTGAAACCAATCTTAGAGGAGGACATTCCAGAGGAAGAAGTGCACATGGTGGTCCAAATAGGGGAGAGGTACCAGTAGAGGTAACTCCTATTTTGCAACTATGAAGTGTTACAATTGTGGACAATTTGGACACCTGGCATATAGATGCCTTAACAAGCCTACATCATCAAATAATGGGAAGAGGGTTGCATATGCACAAGAAGACTCTTCAAGCAGCAAGACACCGGATGTGGACTAGATTGAATTAGAAGTTGGTGAGAATCTGATGTTCAATAGGATTTTGATCAGACAGCCAGTTAAGGAGGAACCCAAACATAGGAGAGCATTGTTTAGGGTGAGATGCAAAGTTCTTGGTAAAGTGTGCAAGGTGATAGTTGATACAGGCTCATCTGACAACATCATCTTAGAAGAGGCAGTTAGGAAGTTGAAACTCACAAGAATACCCCACACCAATCCTTACAAAGTGACTTGGTTGAACAAAGAACAGAGTGTGCTAGTTAATGAGCAGACTTGGGTAGAGTTTTCTATTGGAGGATACAAGGACAAGATCCTTTGTGATGTGTTACCTATGGATGCATGTCACTTATTGCTAGGAAGACCCTGGCAATTTGATAGGAAGGTGGTCTATGATGGAGAAGAGAACTCCATATCCTTTAAGAAGGACAACAAGACCTTCAAGATTCAGTCTTTGATAGAGGATGAAGAGGGCACTTCAAAAACACCTAGTGTTTTAATGGCTACTGGTAAAGAGTTCTAAATTTTCTACATGAGGAGGAGATAGTGAAGTGTGCCATCTTTGTGAAGCCAAGTGAGAAAGCAGACAAGTTGCAGGCAGAAATACCCAAGGAGGTAAAGCAAATGTTGCAAGAGTATAAGGATATAGTGAGTGATGGAGCACCTGCAACACTCCCACCAAGACAGTCCATAAGTCATCAAATAGACTTTGTTTCTGGTGCACCCTTACCTAACAAGGCTGCATATAAGCTCACACCTAATCAGAATAAGGAAGTAGCAAGACAAGTGCAAGAGTTATTGGAACAAGGACTAATTAAGAAGAGCATCATCCCATGTGCAATCTCGATAGTGCTAGCATCAAAAAAAGTAGGTAAGTGGAGACTTTGTACTGACTCAAGAGAAATCAATAGGATTACCATAAGGTATAGGTTTCCTATTCCTAGAATAGAGGATTTGATGGACTGTTTAGGAGGGGCTCTGTATTTTACCAAGCTAGACCTTAAAAGTGGTTATCACCAGATAAGAATTAAGGAGGGTGATGAGTGGAAGACTACTTTTAAAACCACGGATGGATTGTATGAATGGCTTGTGAAGCCATTTGGGCTTACTAATGCTCCAAGCACCTTCATGAGGTTGACGAATGAAGTGTTGAAGGATTTCATAGGCAGATTTGTGGTAGTGTACCTAGATGACATTCTCATCTATAGCAGAATGAAGGAAGAGCACCTTGAGCATTTGAGGTTAGTTTTAGAGAGGTTGTATGAGGAGAAATTATCCATCAACCTAGAGAAGTGTGACTTCTTGAAGAAAGAGCTAGTTTACTTAGGATTTGTGGTGTCTAAGGGAACCTTGAAGATGGAGGCAATCTTGAATTGGCCTGCACCTAAAACAGAGACTGAAGTTAGAAGTTTCCATGGATTAGCTCAATTCTATAGGAAATTTGTGAGGAATTTCAGTGGTATATGTGCACCAGTCCTTGACACCATAAAAGGAAGTCTTAAAACTAAGTTTGAATTGATTGAGCAAGCCAACAAAGAATTTCAATTGTTGAAACAAGAAGTAGCCATAAAACCCATCCTTATCCTACCTATGTTTGATAAGCTATTCACCTTGGAGTGTGATGCAAGTGGAGTTGCAGTAGGTGGAATGTTGAGTCAAGAGGGAAGACCTGTGGCATTTTTAGTGAGAAGCTTAATGAAGCAAAGAAGAAGTACTCAGCTTATGACCTAGAGTTTTATGCATTAGTGCAGTCTCTAAAGAAATGGAGGCATTACCTACTTCCAAAGGAATTTGTAGTGTTCATAGACAATCAGGCATTGAGTTACATAAACACTCAAGAGAAGCTAAGCAATAGGCATCTGAAATGGATGGAATACCTCCAATCCTTCACCTTCACCATCAACCATAAGAAGGGGCAGCTTAATAAGGTGGTAGATGCATTGAGCAGGAAGTTGTTGATAGTTCTAGAATTATAGTTGCAGAGCATAGGAATAGAAGGTTTCAAAGACCTCTATGAAGGAGATGGAGACTTTTCAATAGATTACAAGGTTTGCAAAGAGTTTGGGAACCATTTCCATGGTGAGTATGCAGATTACACTCTCCAAAATGGTCTCTTGTTCAAGGGTAACCAGTTGTGTGTACCTAGAGGATCTATGAGGGAAAACCTCATCCAAGAGAAACATAATGGTAGTTTGAGTGGACACTTTGGGATTAATAAGACCCTAGATTTAGTACAAAGGTACTAGTATTGGCCAAAGTTGCTAAGGGATGTGAAAAGATATGTAGAATAGTGTGGTGTATGCTAAAGAGCCAAAGATGGATCAAGCAATGTCGATTTATATCAACCATTATCGATCCCTAACAGACCTTGGGAATGTCTAAGCATGGACTTTGTAGTAGGACTTCCCAAGACAAAAATAGGTATGGACAACATCTATGTGGTAGTAGATAGATTTTCCAAAATGAGTCATTTTATCCCATGTAAGACTACACATGATGCAAGCTATGTTGCACATCTCTTCTTCAAGGAGATTGTTAGGATTCATGAACTCCCTTTAAGCATTATTTCAGAAAGGGACAGCAAGTTCATGGGTCATTTTTGGCAGACATTATGGAGGTGACTAGGAACCAGCTTGTCATTTAGCTCAACTTACCATCCACAAACAGATGGTCAAACTGAAGTCATAAATAGGGTGTTAGGTAGCTTGTTGAGGTGTTTAACTAAGGAGTATGGCCAAACATGGGACCTAATCATTTCTCAAGCAGAGTATGCATATAATGATAGTGTGAATAGAACCACCGGTAGAAGTCCTTTTGAGGTTGTCTATGGCAGACATCCAAGAGGAGTATGTGAGTTGAGAGACCTTGGTAGTTTGGAAATGAAGAGTGGGCAAGCAGAAGACTTCACTAAAACCATCAAGGAAGTTCAAGAATAGGTTAAGAAGGCCATCCTTGAATCCACTCAAAAATTGAAAGCCAAAGTGGATGAGAAAAGGAGAGAAGTTCAGTTCAAGGTGGGTGACTATGTGATGGTCCATTTGAGAAAAGCTAGGATGCAAGGAGGTAAGCCTACCAAATTGTAGATGAGAAGGGTAGGACCTTGTAGAATCCTATCGCAATATGGTAAGAATGCCTACAAAGTTGACCTGCCTTCAGATTTAGCTATATCACCAGTTTTTAATGTAGCTAACCTGATCATGTACAAGGGTGAGATAGCAGGGCAGACTAAGAACCAAGCCAAGGTACTGCAGGACCTTGATGTTAATGTCTTACCACAGGTGAAGCAGCCTAAAGCAGAGGAGATCTTGGAATCAAGGATGAAGAAGTCAACTAGACATCAGGTCTACATGGAGCACTTAGTGAAATTGGAAGATCAACCAGTGTCGGAAGCTACATGGGTGGAGGAGAGTAGGTTTGAGGCACGTGGAATAAACCCAGCTCTCATCTCTTCTTCTATTTCCTAGTTGTGTGTAGAGGGGCAGTATGGTGTAGGAGAACCCTTCTAGACTCTTTCTCTTTCTTTTTCTTGTTGGTTTTATGCTTCTTTAGAAGCCATTATACATAAAATAATGAGCCATATGCTCATAGGTCCTAGGTAGGGTCCTAGAGGAGGTCTTAGGGGTCATGAGTCAACATTGTGATTTTCTTGATAATGGAGGGTATGTGTGTCCTTGAAGTGTTTAGGGGTCCTTTATAACATGGTGGTGTCCTTAGGTTGGCCCATTGTGGGTCTAGGAGTCATAAAAAGCAACATTGGGAAAGTTGCTCAAAAGTTGCAAAAGTTGCATGACAACTTTTAAAAGTTGTCAAGCAACTTTTCCACCATGATGTCAAGTTCTTTAGGTTAGCATGGAAAACCCTAGTTTGGGAACATAGACCGAGGTATAGGTAGTATATGTACTTACAAACCCTAAATGAAAGGGTTGGATGTCAGACTTTGTATGGCCCTAGCAAAGAGATCAGACTGAGACTATAAAACTGTTACCAGTCAGTTTGAATGAAGAAAACAAGCAAATTAATGTTTTGAGATACATCCAAAACTATGTGGTTTGTCTCTCATGGTGTAAATACTTTCATTTCAAGCAATTATTTTATATTTTTACTTGCAGATTGAGTGTGTGTGTAAATAGTTTGTAAACTGTCTTCTTACTGTCCAGTTTTGGACATGATTGTGTAAATGAGGTCTTAACTCCATTCCCCATTGTGGAACCACCATGAAACCATGGTGAATGGGTGTGAAGACCCTTTAATATATTCCCAAGCAAGAAGGGCCCTTAAAAATGTAGGAAAGCCAAGAAAAGACCTACTCCTAGGTGAGACTGGACAGTGCCCAGTTAGGAGAGGTTCGATTACAGAGGTCTTGGAGAGCAAGGTTGGATAGAGGAGAGTACATCCTTTGGAGGAAGTGTAGAGGAGTGTTAGAAGCATAATTGGTGTGAAGAAAGATCCTACACCAATCCAAACAAGGTGGCTAACACACAAAACCTTCACTGTGACCTAGGCAGACCAAAAAACCCTCACAAAACCCTTAAAAACCCCAAAATTCACCCTAGGCACTGTACGACCACTTGAAGGCCCAAAACCTAGAAAATCCTTGAGCCCTTTCCAATTAAATGGTAGTCCATTTTGGGAGTTAGGGTTGTTTGTGCATCATTTGTGAGAGGGATCCCTAGAAGAGCAGTTAGGAGGCCTAATTGGTCCTAATCCTTGTAGCCATATTTTGTAAGCAAAAACACAAAATAGTGAAATTAGTAGAAAGGATGAAGGTAGCAACTTCTTGGGGGCACATGGAGGGATGTAAAACATGGTTTGAGACCTGATTTAACCTTGCTAATACCTTGGAAAGTGTGAAGCAAACCTTAGCCCTTATTAGCCATAGTAAGGGGTTTTAGTCTCATGAGTAGGTGAGAGCTTAGGAGCACGAAAGCAACTCATTGGTGGGTGGATTGGGCAAGGTTAAGGGATTCCTCAAGCAAAGGAAGTCCTAGATACCCTAGGGTGTGAGGGGAACACCAAGTGATCCAAGAAAGGATCCAAGAGCATAGACTAGGCTAGTCTATCCCAAACCCCATCCCATCAGACTGGAAATGGCTTCATCATGGAAAAAAAAATTGATTTCTGGGCATTCCTTTTTCCTTGCAAGCTTCACTTGTGGATATTTGGAATGTTGTTTTAGCCAAGATTTAGAAAAAGTTGGCCTATTGGATTACCAAGCCTCTCTCTTTGGCTGGTAAATTTCAGATTTGTTCAAAGGTTTTGACTGCAACCCATGTCTATTACTCTTCATGTTGGGCTCCTTCTAAGGAATGTTACATGAAGTTGGAATGACTTTTGTAGAATTTTCTTTGGGCCTCTGGGTCTGACCTTGAATGTTTCCATATAGTTGCTTGGGAGTATTGTTGTCTTCCCAAGGAGTCTAGAGAGCTCAACCTTATTTCTACCCAGAAACAAGGGCTTTCCTTACATGCTAAATGGATAATCAAAGCCTTATCTGGTGATTAGTCTTGGAAAATCCTTCTTCAACACTATATTTCTTCAAGATTTCCTACCAATAGGATGGTTTGGAAGGGGATTGGTTTTCAAACCTTTCTCATTATGAAAGACCCTATTCAGATCCAGGGTACTTTTTTTGTTAAAAGCATTTGGCATGCTTGGGAAGCTATCAAGTCTTGACTTCGATGGGAAGGTGATGGTTTTCATGATGGGATCTCCATGAATCAACATAACCTCTGGCAGTCACCTCTTTTTTAGGTGCAAGGGTTACCACTAGAAAAAATCCAGGGTGTTAGTGCTCTGCGTTTTCACAAATGTGGCATTTGAATACCTAAGGATCTGTTTTCCAAAGCTTCTATGAGTCTTGGGTCATGGGCTGACCTCCAGGTCCAGTTTAGTTTATCTCGACCAGATCGAAAAACTTATTACTTTCTGCTTTCAACCTTACCCTCACATTTGTTACCTAAGCTTGGCATTCAATCTATCAAACCTTGGTGGAATGATTGGAAGTGTTATCCTTGGACTCCTTTCACCGGCTACAAACCCAAGATGGGTTACCTGTGGTTGGTTCCCCATTTTCCTATGGTCCATATTCTTAACAAGTGGTGGCACTTGCAATCTTCTCAAAATTCTTGGAAACTCAGGTTTCTTGTTGTCTGGTCATCCACCACTAAACCCAAGATTACACACTTTTCTTGGTGTGTGCTTTTTCAAGGGTTGCCTTTGGGTTCTAGACTTAAGCATTGGGGGGTTCTTGATCTTCAATGCCATTTTTTTTGTCACCTAGAAACTTTTATGCACATTTTTTGGTTCTGTAGAAGAGCTCAATAGTACTGGAGCTAGATCCATGATTTCTTTCGATCTGAGCCGTTTTCTTGGCATATGGCTCTTCTAGGCGATTTGCCTAGAATCCCCTTCAAGTTTTCCCTGATATGACATGCTTTCAGAATGGAGATCCTATTTACTCTTTGGAAAGATAGAAATGTAGTTTTTTTTACTCATAGCTCTTTGGATATTAATGTCTCGCTTTATGCTAAAGCTTGCATTTGTAATAACGCATTAATGCAGATTCAGGTACAAGCTGACAAAGTGGCTCTTGAGGTGGGTCACTTACAGAAGCTCCTCTAGCACTAGGGCAATGCCCCTTATGTTGTTGTGAAAGTGTCATCAGATTCTCTCTACTGATCGCACTATGCCCCGTGGCCACCATCATGGTTGCAGTTCCTCTGCCTGACGCTCTTAGACCCCACGGTCCCAAGCTCCTCGCTGCTCCTCTAGTGGGAGAGATGATGCATAGATGCTCCACTCATCTTCTCCTCCACATCATGTCTCTACCTCGGGGTGGCCTTCTGCTACTCCTATGACTTTGGCTCCTATTGTTGGTGATGGCTCTGGTTGGCCATCTATCACCACCTCCAAGTTTCCTCTCCTGGCTCTGGCGATTTTGCCTCCTAGGTGGGAGGAAGGAGAAGAAGACAAAGACCCTAAAGATGGGTGATCCGTGTTGGACCCAACTTCTGACCCCACTGATGTATGGGGAAAGAAGGATGATCCAGATCCTCCTCCCTTAGCTACCTCTACTTTGGCTACTTGAGGAATTTTTTTGATGAATAACTTTGTTTTTTGACTTAGACTTCTTGCCATGTGACTCTCGTGAGGTGATCTTGTATCCACTGGCATTTTTTTCTAAATATGTACTTTAATATTTATACTTAACAGAGAAGGCCTATTCATAAAAAAAATGTAAACTACCGATTACTTTTTACTTTTTAATTATTAACATACACATGACCAGTCCATTTTTTTTTGGTGGATTATTTTTTAATTATTAAAATTTCTAAAAATATTTAATATTGCAATATATTTTTTAAAAACATGAATTTCAGTCTGTATATTATTGTTTTAGATTTTTTGTTTTTATTACCAAGTACAAAAGTGGAGAAAACAAATTATTAAGTGCAAAAGAAGAGAAAGTTGCATAAAGGAGAAAATAAATAGTGAAGAAAAAAAAATAGCCAGAGCACAAATAAATTATATTTTATTACATAATTCTAATAATTGTTTCATGAAATTTTTTTTAATAATTAATTTATCATTAATGAAAGTATTATTTATTTTTAAAATTTTAAAATATCAATTAGTTAAAAAGTTACATGAAATATAATTCCTTGCACTCTCTTTCTTTAGCAAGGCTAAAGGATAAGGTCTAATGCATCGACGTGCATACAAACGAATAAAGAGTATTTTTTTAAATCTAGTATTTAAAGAACGACAACTATAAGAGGAATAAATTCATGTGTGTCAAAGCTGCACCTCATGGGCGTGCAAAAAAACAAAGTGATAGTATTATTATTTTTTTTGTTTCATCTTATATTTAAAAATTTATTATTTGCACTAGTATTAAAAGGAAGTTCAATGATTATGTCGAGAGTAAAATATACTCAAAATAATAGATTGGAGGGTACAAATTGAATAAGATGAAAAATATTTGTAGTGATAATTATAAGAAGAAAAATGTATGTAGTCGTACTTATTTATAATATATTACAATAAAAATAAGTCAAAACATAAGTTTAGTGGACGATAGTCCAACATCGTTTGAATCTCTTCACTTTTTCTCAGCTTGTTTTTCTTCACCTTCAAATGTGTGACCTCTTTTCGATAATGATTTTTTATCATGAGCAAGAAACTGGTGCCCTCTTCCACCTTTCTCCTCAATCTCCTCCAAAGCTTGGAGTAGAGGAGAACGAAGTTTATCAGGATCAAGTTTCTTTCCACTATAGAAACTCTTCAAGAAGTTGACCTGTTTAGGATCATCAAGACTTTGATTCTATTGAGAAATTGGTACAGGAGAAAGATAACTTTTGCCTTCATCTTTCTTGATTGTTGTTGATTTGGGTAAATGATCATAAGAAAGAAAACCAATCTCTTTTCCATGATTTTCTTCAATATCTTGCAACACTTGATATAAGGAGGGGTGAATCCTACCAAGAGTAAATTGCATGCCACCATAAAAGCTCTTCAAGAATTCAACTTGTATGGACTCATCAACAACTTGCTTATTTTTATATATATAGTCTTCATCATCACTTTCACTGTCACTTTCCAACGTTCCTTTGTACCAAATCATTCTTCTAAATTTGATCAACTTTCATTCTGAAAAAGGTACATTAAAATTTCTGAGGAACAAAACACACTATTATTTCTCTCCCCAACATAGTCGCCAAAAATCTATTGGTAAACATATTTGTCACTGTGGTTGTTTATCTAAAACTAACCCTGTTTGCCTGAAGAGTAGTGACAAACATTCCAATAGCTCGAGAGATTGTAGTAAAACAACAATCTTCCTCCGCATTTGAGAGGGGTATCTCCCTCATATGATGCGGTTATTTGATATTTTTGTGTACTTTTAACCTCAAAGTACATAAAGGAGAAAACATAAAACTAAGGAAAGAGGATTCATACAAATCCCAATAGTAGACATATGAAAACCAATTTAGATTCTTGTTGACCCAAATTTTAAAACTTGATAAATTTAAGCTTTGTGTTGAATCTTGTATTAAGAGCCTCATAGATAGAAGTTTATTCAATTATCATCCAATATTGAATTTTTTTTCTCATGAGTTTGACAATTGAAATTTCTAGTCTTTGTGAGATTATAAACCCTGCATAAGTGGCAATCTCAAATCATGATCGATGAAGGAAAAATAGTTGGGATGATTTGTTCAAATATTCAAGTTGGTTGATTGTTCATAATGCTCAAGACTAGTTTTGAATAAGATTAGTGAAGGTTGATGAATCGGAGATAGGCTCTTTTTTGGTACATTCAAAGAGCTCGAGTTTTCATCAAATTTGAGGTTGGCAAGTACTAAAATGGATAAAGGGGGTCAATATGAAGTTGCAAGGAAGTGGTGATATATCTCTTTTATCACTTAGCATCTTATCAAATTTAGAAAGTGTTGAACATTGATGGATACGTATGGTGAGTATCCAATTCACATTAAAACTCATAGTTCTCTCCACTCAAACCAGTAGTTTACCAATGGCATGAGGAAAAGTAGTTCTTATAACCAACAAACCACATGCTATATGATTGATAATAAGGAATAAGCAGGGTCATAATATTCCTATTGGTAACTTATGGCTCTTTCAAAAGTGTCGATGAGATGAAGATTAAGAGTCCCGATCACTCCATCATCCTATATTAATAGACAACTTGTGGCACTTGGTGAAATCACCAAAATTGATGTATGAAAAGGGTGGCTGCAAGAAATTGAGTCCCACTTTTGGGCAAAAAGTGTTAAGTGTTTTCTCTATTTTTCAAATTTTATGTCGATTGATGTCAAAATTTGATGCACTTAGAGATTGAATCTCAAAAGAATTCAGTAATAGAAAATGTAGTACTTGGAGTCTAATTTTCAAATATGTAATTTATTTTCATACCCACATGCTATAAATCTCTTTTTAGTAGGCATGTTTAAAAACTAGTTTTTCAAAATGCCTGTTTCGGGACGATACCACATGTGTACGAGCACCCTTTTTTGATGCAAATAAATGAATTTTTGCAAATCCTTCTCAGAAGTGATACCTAAGACACCAAATATTGATGAGAGTATTTTTTACTTTTTTTAATGAATATATTTTTTTAATTAATTTTTAATGGACAATAAAGTATATTTTCAAAACATGGGGTGTACGACCATCATAATTTGATGAAAAATTCATATTTTTTAAAAGAAAAAATTTAATATTCAAAAGAACTTTATGTAGATTGATGTCATATAATTTATTTTTCTAAAGTCCTAAAAACAAAAAGTTATTAAAGTTTTACTGAACCTTGGTATTTTAGGTTTACGTTCCACTTTTGATTAATAAATAATACAAAAATAGTAAAAATAATCTTATCACTATGAAATTTACATTTCCAAAATCAGGGCGCTGAAAACTCTAATGGGTTTTTGTTTTGTAAAAAAATTGAATCAGAAAGGCCTTCAAAAAATTAGGCCAAGGTAGAAATCTGATGTCATTTTACCTGAGTCATTTTTTTGGAGGTCCCAGCATAGGCTTGGTGGGACCAAGCCTATCCCGAAGGAAAAAAAAATGCTAAGGGTTGTTTCCCGCTTCTAATTTTAACAAACGGGCACTCGTTTTATAAATTCAAAAAAAATGGGCGCCCGTTTCGCTTTGTACCATTGAAAGCAAAATAGGCGCCAGTTTAACGGGCACCCATTTCTGAAAAAATCCATTGGGCCAGAATGTGGCCCACAAGCACAAATCCTAATGATTGAATGATTTTTCAATCATTAGCTAATAGTTACGATCTGCAAAGAGAATGTTTTGATTAATCATTCCCTTTGTTTGTCTTATTGTCGATTTGGTAAGGAGATTGATTCAGATTCAAATTTTGGTGTAGCCATGGGATCAAATCATTGCAGGAAGATGCAAAGGAAGGTTTTGACAACTGAGGAGATTGCAGCAAATAGGGAGAAGGAGGCAATGCGTCAACGAGAGAGAAGATCAAGAATGAGACAAGGAGCTTCAAGTTCCACAATCATTTCAGAAGAGGAGAACATCAATGAGACCATAAATGGTGATGAAGGAAACACAATAGAACCATTTAATTTAGGTGCATCTTCTAATCCATTATTGAATACATGTATGTCTTCATAGCCCTATGTTTTTTCTCATGAAGAAATTGGTGATTTAGTAGAAGCAGGTTACTTATTAAATAAAATTCTAATTGAAAATCAAACCCCAAATGAAATTAGAACTCAAGTTGAAATTAAAATTTAAATCCAAATTGAAACCCCAAATGAAACTAGATCTCAACTTGAAGCTGAAATTGAAAATGAAACATGTTTGAATGATAATCAAACAAATGAAAATTTTGAAATTAAAATTGATGTACTAGAAAACCTTCCTGGCTTGGTTTCATGGAGACAGATTAGGACACATGCAAATAGATTGTTTAGACATTTTTTTTTTATAATAAGAAATTTGGGTTTCAATGTCAATTAATGGTACAACTAATTAAAATGACTAAAATATGAAAAGTGATGAAGAAGTTAGGCTTTTATGTCAAACCCAAGAAGAAGGATGAGTCTTTAAAACAAGTTGTATCGACTGTTGCTAGCACCTTTGATACAATTGGAAAGAAAAGTCATTCTAAAGATAAAAATGTGGCATGGTGGGCAATAACAATAGCTTTAGTAAGACAAACAACTTCTAATAAAAGAATGATGACTAACATAAGTGGATATCTTAATATTCATCGCAAAACTTTGTCAAGAGCTATAAAAAGAAGAGTTAATTTTGAAAGTGATCCGACAAACAAAATGTGGATTTAGTGGTAGACTACCAAGGTTTGATATGAAACGTACTGGTGAAGTTAAAAATTTGATCAAAAAATTCTGGCACAATAATATGAGAGTATCACCTAATGTTAAAGATATTCTTAAATTAAGACTTGGGTCAAAAATTCGTGATCCACATCCAAAACACCTATTGGACATGACTCAAACTGAATTGTATAAAAAAATTTTGGATGATAAGGTGTTGACTATTAGCATTTGTCAAAGGTCTTTTCAAAAGTGTAAACCTTGGTATGTTCGAATTAACAAGGAAAGAGTCACATGTTGCAAAACTCATGTTGAATTTCCCTACCATTATGATGTATTTCGATATATATATGTTACCATGCATAGTAATGGAATGTTCCAAGAATGTGGTATAAATATACCACCTGAAACTATAAAGGAGTTTATTTCAAGTTTGTTTTGCAACCCACTAAATGAACAAAATTTTATTTTCAATGCATGTGTTTCTGGTCTATGTGATATATGTGGCAATCTTGCATTGTTGGATGAATGTTTGCATGAAAATCTTTCAAATGATTTTGGACAACAATTAGTTGATGTTAAGAGATTTAAAACTGTTGAGTATCCACTAAAGGATGGAAAGGTTGGAAAACAATGCGATCTAATCATTAAAAAAGTTAGTGTTCATGCATTTATGAATGAATTCAAGAGCAACATTGTACCTAAATATGTTAAACATACTCAAAATGCTAGATGGGTCGATGGTCAGTTTCGAATATGTAAGGATACATTTCCCATTTGTAGTATACTTTTGGTTGTTGACTTTGTGGAGAATTACACACTTGCACCACAAGATGAGGTCCAATCATAATACTACAATTTAGTGCAAGTATTGATTTTTGTCCATATTATCTATAGGCATGCACCAGATAGTACAGAAGAGGATCGCAAAATTTTGAAAGAGTACCATTTCTATATGAGTGATAATAAATTACACTCATCTGAGTTTGTCCAGTATTTCTTCAAGACCTTTTTTCAGAATTTGAGGGAGAGAGAAATTCAGATTACACAACAACTAATATGGTCTGCTAATTGCACAGGGCAATTCAAGAATGCTAGAATGTTTTATTGGTTGAGTAGGATTCATAAGAAAACTAATATCGATCACATGTGGAGTTTTTTTTAGGATGGACACAAAAAAGGAGAACATGACGGTGCAGGTGCATGTGTTAAGAGATCCCTTTGTAGAGAGGAACTCAACTTTAAGGAAAAGGCTAAATTTAAAATTGCAAGTGCAATTGTGGATTGATGTAGTGAAAATTTATCCACAGGATCAAGTCAGAACTCTACAATTAAATGTTTCTTTTGGCTAGTTAAAGAGGAGAATATCCTTCCAAGATATGATTGTGATACAATAAATACTTAATAAGAAGGAATGGCTTACTAGCTTATGAAGACTACCAATCAAAAAAGAAAATTATACACTATTCTCATTTGGTGGTGGCAACAAACATCAAATTAGAAAGATACAAAGGTAGACCTTCTAATAAGGTATTGTGGACACTTTCAGTAGAAGAGAATGATGCAATCATAGATGCATTGCAGAAGAGAGAGGATGTAGATGGTACATTAGGTGGAATCAAATTTATATGCATGTAAGTTTGTGTTACTTGTATGAACTCTTTTATATTTAATCATGATAGTTGTTTTTCTTTGTCCCTGTAACATTGTATTTGTCTACATTTGATACAATTTTGGTTTCATAAACAACATTGTATTAGTTATCTTCTTCTTAATGTTATTTTGTGCACATTGTAATTGTGTTACAATTGAATTCTATTTTTTTATGATATATTTATTTTATCGTAATCTCTTCATAGATTAATTGCAAGTTCAAAGATAGAATTATGTCGAAAATATGACAACCCTATATTTATCATTGTATGACAAATCTATATTTATAGTGTGATTTTTTATTTTACTACCATTCTATTGCCTCCTATCTCTCACTCTCTTTATCCATCCTCCATTATATCCATGCTTTTCATACCACTACTATCTGTACTTATAAACCTTCAATGCACTAGTAAAGTAGTGTGGTCAACTTAAGAGGAAAGTCAATACTATGTTTGTAGCTCTTACTCTATTACACATTTTGTATTCGATGTTGTTACACACCCATTGCCCAATGGCTTTGTTATAGCTATATAAATGAATTATATTATGGAAAAGGAGGTCACAATGTTAACCTACCATCTTTCAATGTAATTATTCCATATAGCAGGGCTTCCTTTACTTATTCCAACCCTTCAAAATGTCAAAAGAATTATGTATATCAAAAAGAAATTGACAAGAAAGAATCTATGTCTACTTCCAATCAAATGTCTATGACATCTATTTTTGTATCACTCAAACATCAAGGGCTAGGAAATTTACAAAGCTTAGGAAATCATTGAATAATGTTATTCAAGCCTTCCTAATAATTTGGTTAGCCTTAGTTCCATCAATCTATTGTATTCCTCTATGAGATTAATTTATAATTAATAATCCTTTTAGAATTTTCATATCAAATTTATATGCATGTAAGTTTGTGTTACTTGTGTGAACTCTTTTATATTTAATCATGATAATTGTTTTTCTTTGTCCCTTTAACATTGTATTTGTCTGCATTTGATACAATTTTGGTTTCATAAACAACATTGTATTAGTTATCTTCTTCTTAATGTTATTTTGTGCACATTGTAATTGTGTTACAATTGAATTCTTTATTTTTAATGATATATTTTTTTATCGTAATCTCTTCATAGATTAATTGTTAGTTCTTGATTTTATTATTATTTTAAGAATAGGACATTATTGTATATGGGGATAATTATTTTATTGAATTATAAACTATTGCACTATAATATGATCAATTACAATGTTAAAATACAAAGTCATAAATAGATCAAATGTAATAAGTCATAAATAAAAAGTCCTATATACAATCACATAACAATTCCTGATGACATAATAACAAGTCTTGAAAAAATAATAATAAAGAAATGACATTTAAACAAGTCCAAATAACATAATAACAAAACAACATCACGTATATAATCACTAGAGTGCGCCAAATCACATAACACGGCCTGATATCATAATAGCAACGAAATGACATAATAAAAAGTCCTATATATAATCACATAACAACAAGTCCTATATATAATCACATAATAACAAGTCCCAGGATAACATAGAAAGTGTTATCATAAAAAGTCCATAATACAATAACATGACATGATCTAAAATATATAATCTAAGAAGTCATGTGCATCTCATCTGCAGTCCTCTTCACTCCACATGAAGGTGGATGAGGTGAATCATCATACTACACGTGGTCCTAAGATGCACCATTCTATGTCTGTGCAGTATCACTATCTCCACCCTCCTGTGCAGTAACAATGACTCCACCCTCCTATGCAGTATCAGTGTCTCTACCCTCCTGTACATTAAAAGATTTAACATGAGAAGAAGATTTAATATGAGAAGAAGTTACTTGCATAATTCACTTATAAATTAATTAGATACTAAAACTTAAAAATAAATTATCATATGATCGTGCTCTACAATGCCCTCACTAGTACTTGGTGGTCCACTATCGTGAACAAGAAAAGTGGTCATAGTCAAGTCATAGAAAAAAAACATTGTACATCAATTTTGACAATCCCTATAAAAGCTAGATACACATTATAAAGAAATTAGTAATTATTTTTCTAATCATCACCTCAAATGATGATGTCAATGGTTGCATCTGGCTCAATCCAATAGCCATACCAATACTAGTAGTGGTACCAACCTGAACAACATATATAAAGGATGAATCAAACTTGTATATATACATAAATTATAAAGTATATATAGACTACAAGATTATCATATAAAAGCATACGTGTGATGTAGGCTTGAAGTAACTAATGGTTGAAGGCGTACATGTGATGCACCATCAAACAATCTAGAAGCCTACAATTGTAAAAAATAACGAACATGAATCAAAGTTGTACATAAATTAGTAAGCATATAAACACTTTAAATTAATGGATGAAAAACATACTAGTGGTATATGAGGCTGAGCCTCAATGGTCCACGAGTCATGTGAAGAACTACCGAGCTCGGTGCTACACAAAGCACCCTACAAAATTGAAAAAACATATCATACACATCATTACATTAAAAAATTTATTATTTATTTTAAATGTACATATCAATACAATGTATCTAGATGAAAGTGCATACCATAAATGGGGCACCAACATCTCTAGGTATTGAGGTAGCATGATGTTAGTTCCTCAATGATATGGTATGATCCATCCTCTATTCAGAAAAAAATGACTCATGTTATGGCTTATATGTGTATATATAAGGAATTTAATATTGCACTGTAAATTATATAAATAAATTTGTACCTCTGTAGGCTAATCATTGTCTACCCATAGGAGATCAACATATGAAGAGATGGCATTAGCATGTCGAGCCTCCTCGACATCATCATAGCCACCATGGGTAGAATCAACATCATCAAAATCACCATCTCCTCTAGGGGCAGCCTCACTCTGTAGACCCGTACATACATCCCCACAGCTCGTGGAAACATTTTTTGAGTTGGGGGCAACCCTCACCTTGCGCAACTACTGTACCAAATTGCCCGACAGGGAACTCAATGAACCTAGAGCAGAATCCACCGCTCGATGATGGGTAGGTGTTAGAACAACTGGTGATGGAAGAGGAACCAATGGATCATCGTCCACATGGTTTCTAACCCTATCTCTCAATTTTGCTCCTAGCCTATCCTGGGGCATGCCTCTCCCAACCCCCTGAAATGATCTAATATCAAAGTAATTGGGTTTTTATCCCAATTAAAATTTGGCCCATAATTTCTACAAAAAATACATCAGAACCTCATGATTGGAGTGTTGTGGATGGTCATGGTCACCACTCCTAAAAGTGTCTAGCTATGCCTGGGTGCCTACACCATCGAATTGAGATCCACGGCTTCTTCATATCTGTCTCTTCACCCATCTTAGGGTTCACAAAATATTGTTTCAAATCCATTTTTCTAATTTTTAATTCATTGACTTGTTTGTATGTTAGGCCATTAGCGTAAAATGCATGCAATCCCTCCTGCCAACTACAATAGCTATCTAGCTCACTATTTAAAGCCTGTACAGACTATCCAATCCCTTGCATACTATCTACAAGGCATAACAATTGCGGAGGTGGATAAGGCTCACATCTAATAGTATGGATATCTCTAATCAAAGAATCAATATTCATCCTAATTGTCTGCCTCAACTGATCGGGTGGGGGTGGAGGTGGAGGTGGAGGTGGAGGTGGTGCTAGACCTAATAGCTCATCTATCTCAAACTTATCCATTCTGTGAAAATAATCCGCATATATACACAAACATGAAAATTTACAATTACAATTACAAACATGAAAATTTACAATTACAAACTATTTAATTTACATTTCACCTTCCAAAAGAACTTATAATTAAATAGAATTTAGCAACTTAAATATAAAAAAAGGAAACTCACATAGATCTATAATATTCTACAAAATAAAACATCATAATTCCCATGCAACTCAAACAATACTTTTTAACATCTAAAGATGCATTAGTATAAGTTCCATCAAAATCATAAAAATAATCATGAGAGAGAGAGAGTGAATAGATAATAAATAAATGACTCCACTGATTTAGATAATGAAGGTAACTTCCATGGAATTACAATTTAGTACCCTTGCAATATTTAACCATTATCATCAATTAAGCTACCACTTTATATTTTCAACTTGATAGGATTTGAATCAACTACTCTCTTTTAGTTAAATTAACAAAATTCATTAAAGTCATAAGTTATATCTATGAACTTGTCAATACATATACTACTTTGTTGTGTTCTTTACTAGAATCATTGGATGATTTAGTGATACACAACTAGTAGAACTACACTAAGTTGAAGCTTGAATAAATAGTAGGTTCTCTACTCTTGGAGGAGTTAAAACAGAAAAGAAACTTTTTTTTTTTTATATTCAATTTTATATTGGTATTTTCTTGTTCAAAGTCTCAACCCACAAAATGTGATTCCAATATTGATCTATATTTGATTCTTATTTTTATTAAATCTACCACTACTGTGATTTATTGTCCTCTTAACTCAAATCAAGCTATGTAAATTTAAAGCCTCGTAACTTTTGATAGAGAGCATATTTTTTCATGCTTCATGTGGCATTGAAAAGGTGGTTCATAAATCTTCATAGATCACACAATTATTTTTTTGAATATTTCCTCGTATTTTATATTTTTATTTTTGTGATTTCACATTCTAGTCATTTAATTGGATGTCTTGGCACTTGAAAATGGTTGTCTTACATGTGATTAATTTGTTTGATATGTTTGATATGTATTGATTTTATTAATCTTTTAAGTTTTTATTTGAGGAGGTATCATAGGTTTCTCTATTCATCCTTTTGTGGTAAAATTAGAAAGGGATAACTATGATTCTCTTGTAAAATGATATCTTTATAAGTTTTAGGTGGTGTAATCATTTTCCTTTTATGTATGGAGTCATACCTAAACTAGAAAAACTAGAATTTATATAATCTTTGTGTAACATCATTGACTATGTAGGAGTTATTTGATCTAGTATCAAGATCATGATTCTATGTGTATTGCATTGGATATTTCTTTCCCCCACACACTTTGGAATAGACTTTAGGAGATCCACGAAGACCCTCATATCTCTCTATTCCTAGAGGATCCTATTGTAGATTGTTTCATTCCCTTTATAGATGAAGATCACATACCCTTCGATGGTGATACTTAAGAGGAAATTTATTATATCATAGGTCTTACATATTTGGACAATTTAGATGATTGTCTCATTCTTGAAGTACTCATCCTATCAAGACCTAATATCCATCTTAAATGTTTTTTATTATTTTAGATTATTATCACCAATTCCATAAACCCAATTGATTTAGTCTAGCATGACATTAATCACCTTCTAAACATGGCCACTTGGGATTCATATCTTTTGAATATATTATCCTTGTTTGAGGAGTTTAGAATTACATATGTTAAATATTATTTTGAGGATATTGATATCCTCTTTCATGATTGGGCTAAGTTAGGAAGTAGTGAGGATTAATAGTGATAGTTAGAGTATTATCAAATTTAAGAACCCTATTTTTCACACACACAAAAAAAACACATTCATATTCATTATCATTTTAAAGTTCAATTTAAACATAAATTAAACATCTAGATTTTACAAAAGAATCCTATAATTAAATAAAATATTTAGAAATATAAATTTAAACAATCAAACTTTTACGCATGATTAAAATATAGAGAGAGAGAGAGGGAGAGTAGGTAATTTGAGATACAATGAGTTAGAGAGAGATTAGATAATTTGAGAGATAGAGAGTAGGTAATTATAGGGAGAGGGTAACGTGTGAAAGAAAGAGAGGGGGGTAATGTGTGTGTGTGTGTGAGAAAGAGAGAGAGGGAGGGTAATGTGTGTGTGTGAGAAAGAGAGGGGATAATGAGAGATTGAGAGAGAGAGAGCGTAATGACAGAGACGGAAACGTGTATGTGTTTGTGTGAGAGAGAAGGGGGGTTTATTGTTGATTTTCATCTATGGTTTATTGTTTGTTAATTTTTTAGGGTTTGTTGTTCATTTATTTTCTATGGTTTATCATTTGTTTTTTTCTATTTAGGGTTTAGTGTTCATTTTTCTATTCAAGGTTTATTGTCTGCCTTTTATGTCTAATGTTTATTGTTCATTTACGTTTTTGTTTTTGTTTATTTTCCTACAGTTTTTACTATTCATGTTTTTTGTTTTTCTCCTCCCATTTTTACTATTCATGTTTTTTGTTTTTCTCCTATGGTTTTTACTATTCATGTTTTTTGCAATATTTAAAAACTAAAAACTATTTTAAACATGAAATAAAATAAAATAAAAGAGGTTTTTCAAACTTTAAAACACTAAAATTAAAAAATAACAATAAATTAATATTTTTTTATGAAAAGTAATAAAAATAAATAAATAGAATATAAAAAATGAAATGAAATACCTGGAAGTAGGTAAAAAATGGTCTCAGGGGTCAGCTGGGGTGAAAAAAATGGGTACCCGTGCTCCTCTGAAATGTCTACCCATTTTTGAAATAGTGAAAATGATGGAAAATGGTTTTAAAAAAAAAACATTTCAAAAACGGGTGCCTGTTTGTTTCAAATCGGGTGCCCGATTTGAAAGAAGCGGGCACCTGTTGCTAAATGTGCACACGTTTCTTAATGGCTCAAGCACCCGAAGCTAAACGGGTGCCTGATTTTTAAAAATCGGGCACCTGTTTCTAGCGTTCTCATTTCCCAACCTGCGAACTTTCACTGGATTGGGACCCAACTTTGTGCATTTACCCAAAAGATCTTTTAAATTCTTCATGAATATTTGATTGGTTCTTCGTGATTGCAAAAAAATCGATGCCCTTTCCATCTAAGTGTTAGTTATTATAACTAATTCTTGAACTATTTCAAAAGTTCATTTACACGGCTCTTACCAACATCACACCAACCTACACCATTGTAGAAACTTTTGTGATAGAATGCTACAAAGGGAGATCATCTCAAGACAATGTGATGATTGCATACTATGTACAAGATGGATTTGTTGAATACTTTATATAAAATTTGAAGCAAATGCAATTAGCAGGTGTAAAGTCGTATTATGCAACCATGTTGTCATCTTCTTTGCATGCGAGTTCGATAATATAACTTAAGGAAATATGGTCGAATGACAGGAAAATAGTATAGGATATGCACATCAATGTGTTAGCATGATGATGATTGTAATGTATTCATCATATGTTATCATTGATGAAACACTCACACACACACATGATTGTATTGACTACCAGTGTAACTTCATTTGTTTACACTGTCAACCGATATACTTAGTGGTTAATCTCTAGCCAATAATTTGTGTCAACCGACATGTGCATGAGAGACAACATGTGGTTATGCTAAGTCGACATCAAGATAAATATCAAGATGGAGATCAAGCAGAGATCATGACAGAAGATTCGAGGTTAACGGTTTATTTGTTTTACTCAAACCGGTACTTGATTGTTCCAACCAATATTCAATAATTTTGTGATGCGTTACCATAGATTGTGATGAGTTATCCCACTGACAAACTTTTAGTGGTAATTTTTGTGACGCGTTATGATCACTTGTCTAGATACACTGCTCCTAGGAAATTGTGCTATGATTTGCTTAGGCTAACATTAAAACTAAATATCTATATAATGACATCTTAGTAAAAAATTTATATGGAATAATGGTATGCGTGAAGAGCAAAAGATTTTGATGTTAAATAGGGATAAATGTTAAGATGAAGAGTGTGCTGTATAGCACTATTGAGATTATTTAGAAGGATTTGATCAAGAAAGTATTGTGCTACTCAGAACAAATCAAACCAATCCTATTGTTTTCTAACAATTACAACAGAATCAAATCCCCTAACCGGGTAATCTCTAACAAGCTTCAATGTATAAATACTCTAGCAGGGTGATCCATTAACTTGGATTTTGAAATCCTCTAGCAAGGTTACTCCTAACAAAGTACTACCTTTAATAGGGTATGAGCTTCTAATCAAGCTTCGGGATCTTTAACTAGATTTACTCTTAGCAAAGCACATTGTAGACCCTAACTGGTCAATTATCTATTACTATAGATAGTTAACTTATAAGTTCCATCTCACCATGGTTTTTACCTATTTGGGTTTTCTAGATATAAATATTTGTGTTATGATGGATGTGTTCCTTATTGTGAATTCTATTATATCATTTTGGATTATATGCATTTTAGTTAAAGGCTTTCTTAAGTTCATCTACCAATTACTAGCCGAAATATTTTCATTTTTGGTGTCAGTGATTCACCCCCCCCCCCCCCCCCCCCCCGCCTCTTAGTGCTTTTAAATTCCATCAATTGGTATCAGAGCCTAACTTCTGTGAAACCTAATCACTTAGAAGGAAGTCTTGAAACCACCATGGGGGATATGAGCTAGCTTGAAATGGCTAGAGAGATAGAAGCTAGCAAAAATTAGATAAAAACCCTAAGGGTAAAACTAAAAGCTTCCCAAAATAAAAGAAGAGAGCTCATTGAACAACTATTAGAGATATTTGATAATAGTTCTTCGGATGAAGCCAATATAGATGCTTTGGCTGAGGAGGTTGAAAAACTCAATGGTGTGAAGTTGAACCTAAGGAGAGAGCTAGAAAGTCTTACTATCTACATGAGTCAGGAATTGGAAGCCAGAAGAGTAGCTAAGGGTCTTATCAAGGAGAGAGATCATGACATTGCCAAGATAAAGGAAGAAAATGCTACCTTGCATGAGCATTTGAATACTAAAAGAGAAGAAAAGGAAAATCTACAGTTAAATCTTGATTTAGCATCATCTCTGAAAGAGAACCTGTCTAAGCATAATGAAGGTCTCACTAAATAGCTTGCTAAAACAAATGAGAAGTTGGACAAGTTTGTCAAAATTTCTACCATGCTGGAAGAGAAAATTCAATCACAAAGGATGAAAGGTGATACCTATGGACTTGGTTTTCACACATCAGAAAAAGGTGAATCCTCCAGTACCAAGAGAAACATTCCTAAGAACCAATGTGCTCCCAAGGTCAGAAAGCCTGCCGGTAAGAAGGTCTTTAAACCTATTTGTTTTGTTTTCCATAAACCTATTCACACTGCAAATGTTTGCAAAGAAAAATCTAATAGGAATACAAGCTTTAATACTAATACTAGATTCATATCCAAAATGTTTGAAGGTATTGCTTCACTTGTGGAATGTATGGAGATAGATCTATTGAGTGCAGATACGGAGCTAATAATCCTGTACCATATATGCATCAAGACCAAATGGCAATTGGATGAGGATTTATGACAACCGGGTCAACTTGAACTAGCAAAGACCCTACAACAACTGGTTTAGTCCATTTGAGAAGGAAAAGGTAACAAATGTCATTTGCACCATCTGTAATAACTTTGTTCATGTGGCTATGAATTGTAGAAGAAGAACAAGAAGAGAAAATTCAAGACCTTGGAGATCATCTAGTATGGCCTGCTATAATTGCAATAAATCGAGGCACTTAGCAAAATTCTGCAGATCCAGAAATAGCAAACCGGTCAATTCTTCAAAAGATCAAAAAGTTAAACAAAAAGTAAATGTTGAAGAAACAAGAGATGAAATGAACTACATATGGAATAAAATGAATGATGAATCACTGACAGAGGAAACTGTTCCTTCATCTAGTGAAGAGAACTCTACACCGATGAACTAAGCCTTGTCATATGGCTAAAGGGAACATAAATGATAAATCCACCTCCGGACCCCTTGAGATGAATGAGTGGTAAGAAATTTTGAGTTTGAGATTTTGGTAAATTTTTGTTGATGTATTATCAACATATTTACTCCTTGAGCAGTGAAATTAGGGTTTGCGACCCTAATGGGAGAGCATTTAATGCAAGAGGTAAAAAGGATAAAAGTGAGTTTTTACTTTAATATTTTTTATGGACTTGAAAAGAACTGAGAGGGGGGGGTGAATCAATGACATCAAAAACCAAATTACTTCAAACACTAACCGGTATATGAACTTAACAGAGCTTATAAACACAATGCATGTAATCCAAAATGATATAACATTATTCACAAAAAGTAAAGCATCCACCATAACACAAGTATTTGTACATGGAAAACCCAAATAGGTAAAAACCACAGTGAGATGGAACTCAAAAGTTACCAATCTACAATAATAGATAATTGATTGGTTAAGGTCTACAAAGTGTTTTGCTAGGAGCGAATCTTGTTAGAGATCCCAAAGCTTGATTAGAAGCTTGTACCCTATTAAAGGTAGTACCCTATTAGGAGTAACCTTGTTGGAGGATTTAAGTATCCAAACTAATGGTCACCATGTTAAAGGATTTATACATAGAAGCTTGTTAGAGGTTACCCGATAGAGGAATT
Organism: Cryptomeria japonica; assembly: GCF_030272615.1. Taxonomy (NCBI): domain Eukaryota; kingdom Viridiplantae; phylum Streptophyta; class Pinopsida; order Cupressales; family Cupressaceae; genus Cryptomeria; species Cryptomeria japonica. The sequence goes on from NC_081407.1 coordinate 338,427,196, forward strand.
TTGATTTTGTAGTAATGGTTAGAAAACAACAAGAATGGTTTGATCTGTTTTGAGTAGCACAATACTTGCTTGATCAGATCCTGTTAAGCATATTCAACACTTTTCTTCAACACACTCTTCATCTTAATACTTATCACTCTTCAACAAAAAATTTTGTTCTTCATACATAACATCTATCAAATGATTGTCTACTATGTCTTTAAATAGATACTCAAATCTTATGTCGGTCCAAGGAAATCAAAGCACAATTTCCTAGGTGTAGTGTATCTAGTCAACTAACCATAACTCAACATAAAAGTTGTCTCCAAGTAGTCGGTGTTGGTAACTCATCACAAAACTAACAAGTACTAGTTGGAACAATTTATACTTGTTTAAACAAAGTGCATGAACCGTTGTCCTTGACTCTTCACTTGATCTCCATCTTGATGTTGACTAGGTATAACCATAGGTTGTCCCTTATGCATATACCGGTTAACATAGAGTATCAGTTAGAGATAAACCACAAATTATATTGATTGACAATGTAAACAATTAAAGTTACACTATTAGTCAATATAGTCAAATGTGTGTGTGAGTATTTCAACAATGACAACAAATGATGGATACATTACAATCATCATCAAGCCAACAATCTCCCCCTTTGGCATTGATGGCAACACTTAGAAAATTTTATAGTAATACTGTTGTGTGTGCATACACATCATTCATACTCCCCCTTTGACAACAATGCCAAATTGAAAAGGTTATATATTGTAGCGTCGTAAATTGTACGCACTTGCTAGGGTGGTACAATTTCACACCTAGTTTAGCACCCGCCTTGGTGCATTTTGCATTTTGCATTGCATTTCCCCTTTAGCACTTAATTAATTAAATTAATTAGGTCTAGGGTCTTATTTTATCATCTCCCATATCATAAAGTTGGGCCCTTTTCATTAAAGTGTGCCCCTTTCATTTTATTCTTCCAATACATCATTTAATCAAAAACCCTAATTAGGTCCTATTTTGAACTTGGGGGCTTGGTTTTGGGGGTCAAAACATCTTGAAATCACCTATAACTTCGGGATTCTCTCTAAAATCATCATATCCGATGGCCCTGAAAATTTGGTGAAAAGTTGTCGGGACCATGGCGCCCAGAGTGCAACATGGTCCCGGACATTTTTCCCGAAATTTTAGGAGCGCGATCCAATCATAAAATAAAGCTTAACCCCAAGAAATTGGTGGGATATTCAATCTTTAGGTCGGCCAAAAGATGAAATTACGACCTAGGGTTTCATACATAAGAGCTCTCTTTCTTCATTTGAAAGGATGGGAATTTTGGCTTTGGAGGACCTTCTATGCAGCGAAAGAGCAGATCTTTGAAGACTTCAATAACATTCAACATCCATCCATCAAGCATTCATCAATTTCATTCATTTAGGTCTTGGGAGACATTGAAGAACAATAGGAGATTACCGACTGAAGATTGGCTTGTACTCCTCCCTTAAGGGTTGGGTATGATTTCATGTTGTTTTCATGTCTTTGCATAAGCTTCAATATATCATTTATTCATGATTTAGATCACTTTGCATCTTGGTTTAGAGCATTTACATTATCATTTACAAGCAATTAGGGTTTACTTTCTAGGTTGCTCTAGTTTGCTTTCTTGCATTTAAGGACCTTGCACACACACTAGGTCTGCACACACAATACATTTTACAATACAACTTGGCTATTCGTGGAGGTGGAAATCACCAAAGCAGGGGTTTGACTAAGGCAAAACCCTATATAGCCGCCCAAAACACCTTTTCAGATATAAGTGCAGATTTCGGGATTCAGACAATGCCGCAAGTTGCAGATCCGAAAGAAGCAGACCGAGACAGAACAACACACCAAATTCCAGCCCAGAAAGCTAGGACAGGGGCGTGGGGCACCCTAGTCCTGCCGAGACAGGGGCGCTGGGTGCCCTGGTCCCTGGGACAGGGGCGTTGGGTGCCCTGGTCCTTCGGGCAGACAGCAAGTTTCAGCATTTTGACATCTTTTCAGAGTGCAAAAATAGCAGTTTTCGGAGCAGTTTCAGGGGCAGAATCAGGACAGTGGCGGCCGCGCCCCCGTCCTGAACATTTTCAGTCAGATTTTAACTCCGGGTGCGCACTTGCATTCTTGTCTTATTCTTGTATTTACAGCTTTCCATTGTTTAAGTTCAATTCTGCAATCTTGTCATTAGTTCATGCTTGCATTTTGGGGTTAAGAATTGAACTTGCATCATTTTATCTTTCAATTACAACAAAGGAATAGAAATCCTAATAGGTAGCCCGTGGCTCTCTCTTCCACAAAAAGAAGTAGCCAATTGTGTGATACCTCTAGGCTCTTTCGTATTCCACAAGTGTGTGGTTGAAAGTGAGATTAGGGCATGTTTGCTTAGCGTCACTTTTTTCCCCCACACATTTTGGTGAACCCTACGTGAATCTATCATTGCTTCCTCTTGCATTGCATTTGTTAGATCTAGATCTAGATTTAGTGTGTTTTCATTTCATTTTCATTAAAAAGAAAAAAAGAAAAAAAAAAGTGTGTTTCTTTGCATTGTGTGTTTAAATTTTATGCAATTTCAAAATGTCAGATTTTTATTTGCAAGATGTTCATATTTGTGATGATTATGAGTTAGATGAATCTTTAGATGAATTTTTGAAACCTAAATATACCAAACCTTCATTTTACCAAAAACTCATAAACATTGTTACTATGCCATTTCATTGTGATGAGAAAGATAAGTCGAATGATTCCTCTCAAGGGTACATTCCTATCAGCTCTTCCACTAAATCTAGTAAAATGGTTGTTTTCAATGATCCCCTCTATGAAGAGATATCTCCTTTTGAATCAAAAGATAAACCTTTTAATAGATATGATCATGCTTTGTTGAATGATGCCCTTGATGCCTTTGTGTCTCCTAAAAAACACTCCCTTCATGAGGATCCTTTTGTGCAAGAAGATGACATTATCCCTACATTTCCTAGTGATGGCCTTTCCTTTTCCAACAAAATTCCCACTAGAGATGATGAATTAATGATAAATGCTTACCCTTCTCCTAAAGTTGGTCTTACCCATAAGCATCCCTTAGAGAAAGAAGATGAAATAATAAGCAATTTCCTTAATTCTCTCTCCCCTAATGATCATATTGAACATATTTTGAGGAAAGAGGATGAGTTTAACACATCTATTGATGCTCTCCCTCCTAAGGATGAGGAATTAATAAACAATGTTATCTCCTCTCCCGAAATTGACAATACTTCAAACATTCCTTTCAACAACCTCACTATTTGGGATGAACCATTAGAAGAAGGTATAGATTATTCTCTACCCCTAGCCAAAGGGGATGAAATCAAGATTGGAAACTCCCTTGATAGTTTCTCACCTTCCTTGAATCTTAATTATTCTCCCTCTAAAAATAAAGCATCTCCCTCTCCTCAACTTGATTCTACTCATAAGGAAACCCTAGTTCAAAGCAAGATGGTTAACATCTCTTTCAAAGATCTCCCTCTCAAAAGTGAGACTTTAGAGAGTAATGTTGATCCTTCTCCTAGAGAGTTTATTCCCCATGTAGATCCTTTGATAGAGGATGATATGACCTTTCCTAGTATTACCCTTCCTACTAGAACATCAATGCTTACCCCTTGTCTCTCTCCTAAAATTGATTTAATCCGTGATAAGATTTTAGTGCAAGAGAAGACTATCAATAATTCTTCCAACACTTTTGTTCATTCCTCTAAAACATCCTCAATCAATTTGATACATGTGAATGAAACACCTAACAAACCTCTCTTCACTGTCCAAGGTGCTTGTCCTTCTCAAAATTCTCAACCTTTAAATAAGCCTATCTTAGTGGTTCAAGGTGGTTATGCTAATGATTCTTTTTGCACTCCTAAGAAACCTGTTATTACTGTGCAAGGAGGTTATTCTTCTAAGAGCCCTTATGAGTATGCTAAGCAATTGACTAGAGAGAGTTATCATGCGGTTACTACTAGAAACAATAGGCAACCTAATCCTCCTCCAGTTATCCCAACTTCACTTCCTCCTTCCCAACCTATTCTTCCTCAAGCTCCTTGTATTTCACAAATGCTTAGTAAGGACTATGATCTCATAGAACAACTTAAAACTACCCCTGCTAAGATATCCCTTTGGGATTTGATCCAAACTTCTTCTGCTCATCATGGAATGTTACAAGATGCCTTGAAAGATTTGAATGTTCCTCCACCTAATACATCTAGTAATATAGTGTCTTTGGTTAACTCTGTGATGAATCCTAAAACTCAAATTGTGTTTACCCAAGATGAGTTGCCTACTAGTGAAATTCAACATCAATATGATCCCTTGATGATTGTGGTTATCATAAATGACACTGCTATAAGATGAACACTGGTAGATAATGGATCTAGCCTTAATGTGTGTAGCATTAATCTATTGCATAAGATGGATGTGGATACATCCCTTATTGAGCCTGACTCTCATCCCATTCGAGGCTTTGATAATGTGGCTAAGTCTTCATTAGGTATTATCACCTTACCCATCACAGTGGGACCTATTACTTTGCCTACTCCTATCCATGTTATGTCGGGAAATCTAACATACAACTTGTTATTAGGGAGACCTTGGATTCACAGTATGCAAGCTATCCCCTCTACATTGCATAGACAAGTTAAATTTATTTATAACAATAAGACATATACCTTGATAGGTGATACTAATTTTCAAGCTTGTTTGCAAACATCTAAGCCTTCCTCTTCTAGTAATGACTCTTTAAACAAGATACCTATGGATGAATCCTTACCCTCTGATAATCAAAATTCTTTGGATGAGTCTGAAGCTCCTAAAGAAGATCCTTCTCGACTTGAATATACGCATAAAAAGGCTTTTGATCCTGAGAAGGTTCTCGCAGATGACGATTGGGGATCTCTTGACTTTAATCCCACCTTTGTAGGTGAGTATAGGGTTCCTCCTAGAGAGTCTAAAGTTAAAAAGAAGGAGGAAACTAAAAATCAATCAATCTTACCTGAACCTATGAGCAATAATTTTGTGGCCGCTTCTCAAACTTCTTCTCCTCACACCTCTAATTATGAAGAGTTTGATTCTTTGTCTTATGAAAAACCACCTTCTCTTCCTGAAATGGTTGATCGTTATGGTCGTGGTTTTCGCATTTTTGCTAAGCATGGGTATCATGGAAATGGTTGTGGCGCTCATGAACAAGGGATAAAAGTTCCTCTAGAGACTAATTTTCACAATTATGCCTTTGGACTCGGCTATAATCCCTGCAAACGTACCAAAGCATCTAAAAGACCACGTCTCAATGTGAATGCTATATTTAGTAGTGATGATGATCTCACTTCAACTAAATCATCTTCTACTTCTATCAACTCTCATTCCCCTCATAAGGAAATCTTGGCGATGAACAAATCTCTTTATGAATCCCCTCAAATTTCTAAATCCACTTATGAATCTTTATCTCCTATTCATCATAAAGTCCTTTCCTCTAGGGATAAGGCTCTAATAAATTACACTCATCCCTCTTCTAAGATTTCATGTGACTTTTCTTCTTCAATCTTTATCATTTTATACATGTTCTTGATCTCACTTATAGTTGAGCATTTAGCATGTCATATTCAAATACCTCATTTAGTCTATCATGTCTTTAAATAACATTAATGGCTATTATGTTGCTCATCATTATGTGACATTGGTAGCTCATTTACTGGGGGCTCATTGTCATTCATGATGGTACAATTTCAAGTGCAATCATATTTTTTTGAAGCAACATAATAGCCTAATTTTCTTGTTCCTATGGGGACAAGAGTGATTTCATACATCTCTTCTTTTGCTTATGTCCAAATCTCTCCCTAGAAGATTGTGTAAGTCCTTCTCATTGTCCTTATCCTTGGGAGGCAATGATCTTTTCTTATTTTTATCTAAGGATCCACTTTTTCCTATTTCGTGGACGGTGTGAACTTTATTATTTGATGTTATTCCTTGTATGCATTTGTTGTTGTTTGTTCAAGGATTCTCTCTTACAAGAGGTATAATTCCTTGACTACAACCTCTTTTGCACTTGGTAAAATACATCCATAATGAATTCACTCTCCCAATTGGGTTAAAAAGAGCGTCATCCTTCATTAAGAAATCACTTTCACCTCGCAAAAGAAGGAAGTATTGCATTCTTATTCTCTTCTTTGTCTTATTCTAGAAGATGTTATATTTGTCTAAGACAATTTCTCTCAGGGATAGGTGTCTTTTGTACAAAGATCTCTTCTCCTCTAAGGATCTCCTTTACACATACTACAGGATATCCCTTTTCAACTATCTTATCCTTGCTTAAGGAGTGCAGAACTCTCTTGCTTGGATCTATGACATTGTTGCATTTTTGGGGTATCTTCTTGTGTGATGAAGGTAGGTATCCTTGTTCTACTTTTCTTATGACATAAAACTTACACTTTTTTGAGCAATGGGTCATTCTCGGAACCAGAGCACAGACTCTTAGAGTGAGATGTGTCCATTTTTATTTTATGCAAGGTGATTATTCTCGGAACCAGAGCACAGACTCTTAGAGCGAGATGTCACGCTTTTGTACTATACATATACAGGTTGTAGCATACTCGGGCATAGACTCCTATGAGGTGCTTCTAACCTCCCTTACACACACATGCACGAGGTTGAGTGGAACTAGCGGCATAAGGCTAGACATTCTCACTCTCCTCCCTTACATGGATCACCTAGACAGACTCTAGGGGCTAGTTTTCCATGTCCCTTTTTCCCATGGATCACCTAGACAAGATCTAGGGGCGAGAAGTCCATGTTTTCTCTCTCACTATTCTTCTCATGGATCACCAATGTGTGTATTCATGCTTTTTTCCTTTCTTTTCTTCTCTTTGCATTTTGTTTCCATTTACATCCTTCATCTTGTGTTAGAGAACTCTCAAATCCTCACACTCTTTGTTGTGTTGGAATTGAGATTTAGTCCTCTTTCTTACCAAATGATTCTCCATTAGTTTTTGATCTCATATCAAATCTTCTTGTGAGCATTTGTCATCAATATTCTTTAACAATTCGAAGTGGTAAACATGATACCCTGTTTCAACTCACTAAAATTAGCAAGACGAAACAGGGGGGGCATATAGCTACCCTTGAATTTTCATCACCTTCCTTAGTAAGCATTAGGTGATTTTGTGATCTAACATGTGGTTTTGTAGGTTGTGGTTCCTAACTGTGTACTGCAGATACCGCTGGGGGCTTCGTTTGATAGACTTATGGATATATCCTTTTTCAAATAATGTTTACTTTTCTGTACTTTAGCTTGCATATGCACGTAGTATTCATATGACCGCTAAAGTGGGGGCTCAATGTAGCGTCGTAAATTGTATGCACTTGCTAGGGTGGTACAATTTCACACCTAGTTTAGCACCCGCCTTGGCGCATTTTGCATTTTGCATTGCATTTCCCCTTTAGCACTTAATTAATTAAATTAATTAGGTCTAGGGTCTTATTTTATCATCTCCCATATCATAAAGTTGGGCCCTTTTCATTAAAGTGTGCCCCTTTCATTTTATTCTTCCAATACATCATTTAATCAAAAACCCTAATTAGGTCCTATTTTGAACTTGGGGGCTTGGTTTTGGGGGTCAAAACATCTCGAAATCACCTGTAACTTCGAGATTCTCTCTAAAATCATCATATCCGATGGCCCTGAAAATTTGGTGAAAAGTTCTCGGGACCATGGCGCCCGGAGTGCAACATGGTCCCGGACATTTTTCCCAAAATTTTAGGAGCGCGATCCAATCATAAAACAAAGCTTAACCCCAAGAAATTGGTGGGATATTCAATCTCTAGGTTGGCCAAAAGACGAAATTACGACCTAGGGTTTCATACATAAGAGCTCTCTTTCTTCATTTGAAAGGATGGGAATTTTGGCTTTGGAGGACCTTCTATGCAGCGAAAGAGCAGATCTTTGAAGACTTCAATAACATTCAACATCCCTCTATCAAGCATTTATCAATTCCATTCATCCATTTAGGGCTTGGAAGACATTGAAGAACAATAGGAGATTACCGACTGAAGATTGGCTTGTACCCCTCCCTTGGGGGTTGGGTATGATTTCATGTTGTTTTCATGTCTTTGCATAAGCTTCAATATATCATTTATTCATGCTTTAGATCACTTTGCATCTTGGTTTAGAGCATTTAAATTATCATTTACAAGCAATTAGGGTTTACTTTCTAGGTTGCTCTAGTTTGCTTTCTTGCATTTAAGGACCTTGCACACACACTAGGTCTGCACACACAATACATTTTACAATACAACTTGGTTATTCATGGAGGTGGAAATCACTGAAGCAGGGGTTTGACTAAGGCAAAACCCTATATAGCCACCCAAAACACCTTTTCAGATATAAGTGTAGATTTCGGGATTCAGATGACGCCGCAAGTTGCAGATCCGGAAGAAGCAGACGGAGATCGAACTTCACACCAAATCTCAGAGCAAAAGACCAGGACAGGGGCGTGGGGTGCCCTGGTCCTGCCAGGACAGGGGCGCTGGGCACCCTGGTCCTTCTGTCAGACAGCAACTTTCAGCAACTTTCTGACAGCTTTTCAGGTTGCAAAAACAGCAGTTTCCGGAGCAGTTTCAGGGGCAGAATCAGGACAGTGGCGCTCGCGCCCCCATCCCGAACATTTTCATCACCTTCCTTAGTAAGAATTAGGTGATTTTGTGATCTAACATGTGGTTTTGTAGGTTGTGGTTCCTAACTGTGTACTGCAGATACCACTGGGGGCTTCGTTCGATAGACTTATGGATATATCCTTTTTCAAATAATGTTTACTTTTCTGTACTTTAGCTTGCATATGCACGTAGTGTTCATATGACCGCTAAAGTGGGGGCTAAATGTAGCATCGTAAATTTTACGCACTTGCTAGGGTGGTACAATTTCACACCTAGTTTAGCACCCGCCTTGGCGCATTTTGCATTTTGCATTGCATTTCCCCTTTAGCACTTAATTAATTAAATTAATTAGGTCTAGGGTCTTATTTTATCATCTCCCATATCATAAAGTTGGGCCCTTTTCATTAAAGTGTGCCCCTTTCATTTTATTCTTCCAATACATCATTTAATCAAAAACCCTAATTAGGTCCTATTTTGAACTTGGGGGCTTGGTTTTGGGGGTCAAAACATCTCGAAATCACCTGTAACTTCGGGATTCTCTCTAAAATCATCATATCCGACGGCCCTGAAAATTTGGTGAAAAGTTGTCGGGACCATGGCGCCCAGAGTGCAACATGGTCCCGGACATTTTTCCCAAAATTTTAGGAGCGCGATCCAATCATAAAATAAAGCTTAACCCCAAGAAATTGGCGGGATATTCAATCTCTAGGTCGGCCAAAAGATGAAATTACGACCTAGGGTTTCATACATAAGAGCTCTCTTTCTTCATTTGAAAGGATGGGAATTTTGGCTTTGGAGGACCTTCTATGCAGCGAAAGAGCAGATCTTTGAAGACTTCAATAACATTCAACATCCCTCTATCAAGCATTTATCAATTCCATTCATCCATTTAGGGCTTGGAAGACATTGAAAAACAATAGGAGATTACCGACTGAAGATTGGCTTGTACCCCTCCCTTGGGGGTTGGGTATGATTTCATGTTGTTTTCATGTCTTTGCATAAGCTTCAATATATCATTTATTCATGCTTTAGATCACTTTTCATCTTGGTTTAGAGCATTTACATTATCATTTACAAGCAATTAGGGTTTACTTTCTAGGTTGCTCTAGTTTGCTTTCTTGCATTTAAGGACCTTGCACACACACTAGGTCTGCACACACAATACATTTTACAATACAACTTGGCTATTCGTGGAGGTGGAAATCACCGAAGCGGGGGTTTGACTAAGGCAAAACCCTATATAGCCTCCCAAAACACCTTTTCAGATATAAGTGCAGATTTCGGGATTCAGACGACGCCGCAAGTTGCAGATCCGAAAGAAGCAGACCGAGACAGAACAACACACCAAATTCCAGCCCAGAAAGCTAGGACAGGGGCGTGGGGCGCCCTGGTCCTACTAGGACAGGGGCGCTGGGCGCCTTGGTCCTTCTGGCAGACAGCAAGTTTCAGCATTTTGACAGCTTTTCAGAGTGCAAAAATAGCAGTTTTCAGAGCAGTTTCAGGGGCAGAATCAGGATAGTGGCGCCCGTGCCCCCGTCCCGAACATTTTCAGTCAGATTTTAACTCTGGGTACGCATTTGCATTCTTTTCTTATCCTTGTATTTACAGCTTTCCATTGTTTAAGTTCAATTCTGCAATCTTTTCATTAGTTCATACTTGCATTTTGGGGTTAAGAATTGAACTTGCATCATTTTATCTTTCAATTACAACAGAGGAATAGAAATCCTAATAGGTAGCTTGTGGCTCTCTCTTCCACAAAAAGAAGTAGCCAATTGTGTGATACCTCTAGGCTCTTTCGTATTCCACAAGTGTGTGGTTGAAAGTGAGATTAGGGCATGTTTGCTTAGCGTCACTTTTTTCCCCCACACATATATATATATATATACATATATATATATATATGTATATATATATATATGTATATATATATATATGTATATATATGCATATATATATATATATATATATATGTATATATACATATATATATATATATATATGTATATATACATATGTATATATATATGTATATATATATATAATTTGTATCAAAGTTTTCAGCATATATAACGATAACTTTAAAAAATAGTTCATGCATTATCTAATATCAAAAAAATATCATTGAAGTTCTTCATCTGTGACAAGCATTTTCCCATGATTCCAATATGTTTGCAAAATACTCAAATGTAGACATTAGCTGTGAGTGGTGTTCTTCCATTGAGTCCAATGTGCAGGTTTCAGGGATTGCAAGAATAGCTTTTGCACTAGAGTAGGCTCTTTGAAGAATGTCTACTTGTGATACGAGAAGACTTTTGAGCTCTTTAAGATATCAGTGTCTCTTTGCCTTCTCATTATCATAGCTATCGAGTATGTTATGCAAATCATCTACAGTCTTGTTAAAGGCATGTATGGAATCCTGAAGTGGGACATATGCCTTGCATATCCGTTCTAGTTCTTTCTCTATTTCAACTTGACTTTTTGAAAGGTCAGAATAAAAGAAAGTAATATTGGAGGTAGAAGCAAGATACTTTCCTCCCATTTCAATATCTTTTCTCAAAAGAACTTTATTGTGACATAGAGTCATTTTGCCACTATCAATATGCTTTGCCAGTTTTTCTCCATATTTCTTCTTGTGGCTCATTTCAGCATACAGTTGAGCAGCATCTTCTAATGACTTAATTTGATTAGATTTATCTATAACTAACTAGCCAAGTTTGCTAATGGGTGTAGAAATATGTGCTATAGATGTTTCCGGTAGTAGACCAAAAAAAAATTCTACTCCAGTTTGAATTGTCTCTATTGTAATCTTTTCCTCTTTCAGTCTCTTCTTATGTGCTCTAGATTGCATCACATTAGCAATCTTCATCATTTTAGAGGCGCTCATACTATCCACATCAATGGTTCCTGAAATACTCAAAGACTCATCATCATCCTCATTTATTTGCTTTTGTTTTGCGGGTTCAGAGGCTATGAGCTTAATGATTGATCTCTCAATATTCTTCTTTGTTTCCTTCTCAAGTGACTATGTAGCAACATTTTTAGCAGGCTCTTTTTGACTTTCTTGAATGATCGGTGGAGGGGTTTCTCTAGAACTGTTATGTTGCCAATGGAATGTCTAATTTTATTTGAGTTGTCAGTTGCTCAACTGGTGTAACCTATACATCAGTGATTGTTGGGGGCTCAATATCTAGTGTAGTGTTGTCTCTAGATAGGTCCATTGTGTCTTGAACATCATCCTCAACACGAATAATGAAATCATCCTTTTTCTTGAGGGGATATACATCATCAGGTTGAATAATCTCCTCTTCATCCATTCCTGGTAGATTAACATCATCGATAGTATTAGCCTCATTCTTAGAAGAATGGATGAGTTCTTCCATCTTTTTGATTTCACAGGCTATCTGATGTGTCTTAGATTCAATAATTTCCCTTTTACCATTAAGAAGTTTCAATCTTCTTTCTTTATAAGAAAATTGTGCTTTGTACAACTTCCTCCCATTTATCTAAAAGAATATTATAGAGAGAGATTGAAATAACCTTTTCCAAATAATGCAGAGATTTATTGTAATGACCCAAATAAGTGATTGCCTATTGAATGACTTGCTTTTTCTCATCTTCAGTGAAAGAATCAAAATGTTCTTTGATATTGTCAAACCTATTCCTCCCTAGTGTCTTCATTGTTCTCTCAAAATGTGTGTCGGGTTTGTAAGTAGATATATCTATAGGTGTAGTTGCCTTTGGCACTACCTTTTCCTTCTTGGATGTTGTGTTGGTTGCTTTAACCTTCTTTGGTTCTTCATTATAATCCATTCCCTCAGACTTTGGTTGCAAGATTAATTTCCTGCCTCTCTCCTTCATCTCCTTCTTGGTATGTACTTTGGGTTCTTATTCCTTTTTAGTTAGGACACTTCTAGTAACCCTAGTACTCTTTGTTGTTGGAGATGCTTCACCAGACTTTTTACTCTTTCCTCTTGCACTTTTTATAGGTGCAATACTGGTTTGTGCAAGTTCATTTTGGACTGCCTTAATGTCCAATTTTCTTTTCTCTTTACCTATCGGTGATGCTAGTAAAATGTTAGCATAGCCAACCAGAAGATCATAGTTTACTTCATAACTCATGTCTTCCATTTCTTCCTCTCTTGGCTCAATATCTTGCATCAGACAAAAATTAGTGGTAATGGTGAAGATTATATCCTTCTCAAAGTTCTTTACCACCTCTTTTGGTAGTCTCCTTCTCATACTCATTTTCTTCTGAAACTCATTGAAATACTTGTTCAGGATAGCATGGAAAGTATTATGTACAACTTTGATGATGTTCTTGATTTGTGCTGAGACCGGTGAGTCCTTTGACCACTCAATGTCTCCTATCGTTGGTAGATAGTTCTGAAAGTAAAAGAATAGATCGACTAAAAGCTGACCAAACTTTTATCCTTTTTGATAGATTTAAAATTCAAAATCAGTTGTCTCTTGATAGCTTCACAAATATCATAATTTGCATTATCCACAATCATTCTGTGAGCTATGTGGATTGCTGCATCTATTGAACATTGTTAAGTCTACTGGAGTAAAATACTCGGTAGCCTATCACCATTGCTGCTAATATCACTACAAGATCCTTGATGTTGTTGACAAAAAAAAGCATGCCTATTAGATGTAGAACTGGTTAAGTCAAAGGTAATATCCTTAGAAATTTTCCTTAGCTCAGGTACTTTACTGGTTGCAAAATAGCCAGTCACAACCTGAATGGCTTCCTTGGTAATTCTATGAGTTCTTTCTAGGTGCATGTTTTCTCCATGAACCCGAGTCAATATTATTCTGATATGTGCTTCCTCAAAATCTTCAAGGAAATAAGAGGCATTATGAAAACCCTTTTCAAAAAACCTAGCATATTGCGTCTTAATCTTGCCATTCTCACCACAAAGTGATTTCATTTGTGTGTAGATGTAAAGTGACCCTAAGTCTTCTAACTTGTAGTCAATATAACTAGACAAATCACCTTTTACCACAACTCTGCTCAAAACTTGCAACAATGCATTATATGACACAATCTCATCTGCCTTTATAGCTTCCACAAGCTCATAAGTGATCATCAACCTCTCTATAGACTTTGAAGTAGATTCCATTCTAGATGAACAAGATTTGAAGCAGTATGTTCAAATAAAATACCTTGTTTCGTGCAAGTCACTCCATTTACCGGTTGAAATGCCCAAGTGCACACCAGTTCGACCTTCTGCAACCTTCAATTCAACTTAGTTTCTCAAATCATGAAACAACTCGGCAATAATCATCAAGACAATCATTCTTAGCTTAGAAAACACTTCAAATTTTTATCTTGAATGAGTTAGGGTAAAATTGACAAAGTAAAACTCAATTTTATCCTTTTTACCTACTGCATTAAATGCTCGCCTGTTTAGGGTTACAAACCCTAATTTTACCACTCAAGAGAAAAACTGGTTGATAACATATCGCCAAAAAGTTACCAAATTTTCATGTTTTCAAATTCTTTTCCTGCTCATTTTTCACAAGGGGTCCAGAGGTAATTTAACCATTAAGCTTCCCTTAGCAATTTTAGAAAGTCTTAAGTCACCGAAGTAGGGTTCTCTTCACTAGGTGAAGGAACAGTTTCTTCTCTAGATGAGTCATCACTTTTCTTCTTCCACATCTGATTCATTTCCTCTCTAGTTTCTTCAACATCAACTTTCTTCTTTCCTTTCTGATCTTTAGAAGAGTTGACCAGTTTGATGTTTCTATATCTACAAAATTTTGCTAAGTGCCCCAGTTTGTTACAGTGATAACAGGCCATACTTGATGATCTCCAAGGTCCTACATTTCCTCTTCCTATTCTTCTTTTGTAGTTCATATCCACATGACCAATGTTATTACAGATGGTGCAAATAACATTTTTTACCTTTTCCATGTCAAATGGACTAAACTAGTTGTTGTATGATCTCTTCCAATTCAGGTTTACCCAATTTTTAAAGTTTCTTATTCGATCACCATTTAGTCTTGAATGCATGTGTGGCACAAGATTGTCTACTCCATATCTACACCCAACAGATCTATGTCCATACATTCCACATGTGAAGCAATGAACTTCAAATTTATTGGACACATACCTAGCGTTAGTATTGTAACTTGCATTTCTATTAGGTTTGGGTTTACAAATATTTGCAGTGTGACCGAGTTTATGGAAAACAAAACAAATAGGTTTAAAGACCTTCTTACTGGTAGGCTTGTTCATCTTAGGAGTAGATTTATTCTTAGTATTTTTGCTCTTTGTACTAGAGGATTCACCCTTTTCAGTTGTGTGAAAACCAAGGCTAGAGATATTACCCTTCATTCTTTGTGATTGAATTTGTTCTTGCAGCATTTTGGAACTTCTGCCTAAACTTCTCCAATTTCTCATTGGCTTTAGTAAGTTGTTTTGTGAGATCTTCATTATGTTTAGACAGGTTCTCTTTCAAGGGTGATGCAAGTTCAAGATCTAGCTACAGGTTCTCCTTTTCTTCTCTTTCAACAATTAGATCTTCATGCATGGTGTCTTTTTCTCGCTTGATCTTAATAATCTCTTGATCTCTTTCTCTGATAAGATCTTCAGCAGCTCTTTTGGCTTCTAGTTCATGACTCATATGGATAGTAAAACCTTCCAGCTCTCTCCTCAGATTCTATTTCTCACCATTTAACTTTTCAACTTCCTCTAATAAAGCATCAATATTGGCTTCATCTAAAGATCTGTTATCAGTTAACTCTAACATTTATTCAGTGAACTCTCTCCTTTTGGCTTGAGAAGCTTTTAGTTTGACCCTAAGGGATTCAAGTTCATCTCTGCTAGCTTCTAGCTCTCTAGCCATATCAAAGTAGCTCATGTCCCCCATGATGGTTTCAAGGCTCCCTTCTAAGCAGTTAAGCTTCAAATAAGTTAGGCTCTAATACCAATTTATGGATTGAAAAGCACTAAGAGGGGGGGTGAATCAACGACACCAAAAAAAAACTGCTTTAAACACTAACTGGTAGATGAACTTAATAAGTCTTATAAACACAATGGATGTAATCCAAAATGATATAACAACATTCACAAAAAGTAAAGGATCCACCATAACAAAGTGTTTGTATATGGAAAACACAAATAGGTAAAAACCACGATGAGATGGAACTCACAAGCTAACTATCTGTAGTAATAGATAATTGATCTCTTAACGTCTACAAAGTGCTCTTCTAGGAGAGAATCTTGTTAGAGATCCCAAAGCTTGAATTAGAAGCTTGTACCCTATTAAAGGTAGTACCCTGTTAGGATTAACCTCGCTAGAGGATTTAATAATCCAAACTAATGGATCACCCTGTTAAAGGATTTATACATAGAAGCTTGTTAGAGCTTACCTAGTAAAGGGATTTTGATTCTATTGTAATGGTTAGAAAACAACAAGAACGGTTTGATCTATTGTAAGTAGCACAATACTTGCTTGATTTGATCATGTTAAGCATATTCAACACTGTTCTTCAACACACTCTTCATCTTAACACTTATCACTCTTCAACAAAAGCTTTCGCTCTTCATACATAACATCTATCAAATTATTCACTAAGATGTCTTTAAATAGATACTCAAATCTTATGTTGGTCCAAGGAAATCAAAACACAATTTCCTAGGTGCAGTGTATCTAGTCAACTAGCTGCAACTCATCACAAAAGTTGCTGCCAAGTAGTCGGTGTTGCTAACTTATCATAAAAAATAATAAGTACCGGTTGGAATAATTTATACTAGTTTGAATAAAGCATATGAACAGTTGTCCTTGAGTCTTTGCTTGATCTCCATCTTGATCTTCATCTTGATGCTAACTAGGTATAACCATAGGTTGTCCCTTATGCATATACTGGTTAACGTTGAGTACCAGTTAGAGATAAACAACTAAGTATACTGATTGACAGTGTAAAAAATTGAAGTTATACCAGTAGTCAATATAGTCAAATATGTGTGTGAGTGTTTTATCAATGGCAACAAATTATGAATACATTACAATCATCATCAAGCCAACAATTTTTATCCTAACGCATTTGATAGAGAAAATTGGAGCGCTTGCTAAGCTGAGAAAGATTGTTTGTTGTCATTTGCTGAATTGCTTTGTGATTTGTGTAAACAAGCTAAATTGAAGTTTGCAAAAAGTTAAATTGTTATGCACTTGGGCATACTACCGGTAAAACGAAGCAACGTGCGTAAGAAAATGTATTTCTTTGAAAATATTGCTTTGAAGTCTTGTTCATTTGCAATGGCATCAGCTTCATAATCTTTAGGAAATTTAATGATTACTTCTGAGCCTATGGAAGCTATAGTTGCTAAACAAATTGTGTCATACAATGCGTTGTCACAAGTTCCGAGTAGAATTTTAGTCAAAGGTGATTTATCTAGTTATATTGACTCCAAAGTAGAAGATCTAGGATCTCTATATATTTATACTCAGTTGAAATCACTTTGTGCTGAGAATGTTAAAATTCAATTAGAATATGCTAGGGTTTTCGAAAAAGGTTTTCATAATGCCGCTTACTTTCTTGAAGATTTGAAGGAAGAACACATCAAAATTATTTTGAGTAGAGTTCATGGAGAGAATATGTATTTGGAGAGAACTCACACAATTAGCAAGGAAGCCATTCAGGCTGTAACTCATTATTTCTCAACCAATGAAGTACCGAAGTTGGAGAATTTATAAGGATATTGTATTCTCTTTAACTGGTTCTATATCTTATAAGTGTGCCTTTTCTATCAACAATATTAGAGACCCTGGAGCGAAACTAGCAGCAATGGTGATAGGCTACTAATTATTTTACTCTAGTAGACTTAACAGTGTTCCTTCCGTAGCAATTCATATTGCTCATAGAATGATTATTGATAATTTAAATTATGATCTCTGTGAAGCTATCAGAAGGCAATTATTTACAAACTTGCAATCTATTAAAAGGGATAGCAGTCAAAAGTTCAAATATGGTTAGCTATTGGTTGGTTTATTGTTTTATTTTAAGAATTTTCTACCTGGAATTGGAGACACTGGATGGTCAAAGGACCTACTGGTCATGACACAGATCAAGAACATCATTAAGGTTGTAAGAAATACTTTCCCTGCAGCAATGAATAAATATTTTAATGATTTTCAAAAGAAAATGAGCCTGAGAATGAGATTACCAAAAGATGTGGTAAAACATTTTACAAAAGATATAATCTTTACTGTTACCACTAATTTTTGATTGATGTAAGCAATTGAGCCTAGGAAAGAAGAGATGTAATACATGAGTTATGAGGTCAATTATGACTTACTGATTGGATATGCTAATAACTTGTTAGCATCTCCAAAAGACAAAAAGAAGGAAAAATTAGACATTGTAGCAGTCCAAGGTACAACAACAGAAACCGGTACTCCTCCTGTTAAAAGTGTGAAAGGAAAAAATAAGAAGTCTGATGAAGCACCTCTAGCTATAAAGATTACTAGGGTTACCCGGAGTATCCAAACTAAGAAGGAAGTATCCAAACTAAGAAGGAACCAGAACCCAAGGTATATGTAAAGAAGGAGACAAGGAAGAGAGGCAGAAAGTTAATCTTGCAAGAAGAGTCTGAGGGAATTAACTATGATGAAGAACCAAAGAAGGTAAAGGAAATTGGCAGAGTATCCAAGAAGGTTAACAAAGTATCGAAGGCAACTATACCTCTTGATATCTCTACTTTCAAACCTGGGAGCCATTTTGAAAGAACAAAGAAGACATTGGGGAGAAATAGATTTGAAAATGTTAAAGAATATTTTGATTCCTTTAATAAAGATGAGAAATAACAAGTTGTTCAATACATAATCACTCATTTATGCCATTATAGTAGATTTCCTCATGATATTGAGAAGGATGTTTTAAATTATTTATATTCTATTCCTTTAAATAAATGGGAAGAAGTTGTAAAAATAGAAAAGAAATCATTGATGAAGTATTTGTACAATATTTTCCTGAACTTTCAAAAGATTCAATTACTACTTTAGTGGAACAATATAAAGCTTAGTTTATGTTTAAAGCAAGAATATTGAAGCTTCTTAGTGGAAAAAGGTCAATTATTGAAACTGAAACCCACCATATTTCCTGCAATATCAAAAGGATGGAAGAACTTTTACTATCTTCAAAAAATGCAGAAAATGTTACTGTCAATAAATTGGAAATGGATGAAGAAGATATTATTCAAGAATATGTGGTCTATCCTATCAAGGATGACACCACTATTCATGTGATTGATGATGATATATTTGGAGATGTCACTGCACCAAATATGGAGCCTCCAAAATTCATAGATTCACAGGTCAAGATAGTTGAGCAACCAACAACTAAACTAAAAGTGGTCACAGAACAACTAGAGAAACCCCAATCTCCACTGGCCATTCAAGTTACTCAGATGGAATCTACTGAAAAATATTGTCACATAGTCCTCTAAAAAATAAATGGAGAAGAATACAGAGTAAGCAATCATTAAGGTTGTATCCTCTGAACCGACAAAGCAAAATCAAATTGATGAGGATGATGATGATTCTTTAAGTATTTCAATAACTATTGATGTGGACAATATGAGCGGATCAGAAATGATGAAGATTCCAAGTGTCATGCAATCTAGGGTGGATAAGAAGTGATTGAAAGAGTAAAGGATTGAGGTAGAGATAATTCAGTCTGCAGTAGATATTTTATCTTGTCTACTATCAAAAACATCTACCGCACATCTATCTACACCTATTATCAAACTTGGTTAGTTAGTTGCAGATGCATCTGATAAAATCAAGTCACTGGAAGAGACTACTCAAACCTATGTCGAGAAGAGTCACAAGAAGAAATATGATGAAAAAATGGAAAAGGATATTCATAATGGAAAGATGGCTTTATCACACAATAAATATTTTTTGAGTGAAGCTATTGAAATAGGAGGAAAGTTTCTTGCATCCACCTCTAATGTTTCATTATTTTATACTGATCTTACAAAAAGGTGTATTGAAATAGAACAAGAGCTTGAATGAGTATGCAATGCATATGCTCCTCTTAAGGATTCTATTTTTTCCTTAAACAAATTTGTAGATGATTTGCACAACCAGTTAGATATCTATGATAATGAGAAAGATAAAAGACTCTGGTCTCTAAAGGAACTCAAAAGTCTACTCACGTCACAAGTAGACATACTTCAGAGAACCAACTCCAATACAGAAGCTATCCTTGCAACCCCTGAAACCTGCATACTGGATTACATGGAAGAATTATGTTCACAGCTAATGTCAACATTTGAGTATACTAAGAATGTGTTGGAGTCATGGACAAATGCCTTGTCACAATTGAAGAAGAGATACAATTTTATTTTTATGAGAATTACTTATGCTTGAACTTTGATTCAATTTTTTTAGTTATTATTGTGTATGCTAAATACTTTGATACAATTTATATATATACATATATATTGCTTTTTCAATTTGGCATTGTTGTCAAAGGGGGAGTAGAAATATGTATGTGTGTTTTTGAAAATTTTGTATAATGTATGCATTAAGGAGAGCATGAGTAAATGTGTAAACACTTAGCAGTATTACTATTAAATTTTCTAAGTATTGTCATCAATGCCAAAGGGGGAGATTGTTGGCATGATGATGATTGTAATGTATTCATCATATGTTATCATTAATGAAACACTCACACACACGCATGATTGTATTGACTACTGGATTAACTTCAATTGTTTACACTATCAACTGGTATACTTAGTGGTTAATCTCTAACCAGTACTTTGTGTCAACTGGTATGTGCATGAGAGACAACCTGTGGTTATAATAAGTCGACATCAAGATGAAGATAAAGATGGACATCAATCAGAGATCATGACCAAAGATTCGAGGATAATGGTTTATTTGTTTCCCTAAAACTAGTACTTGATTGTTCCAACTGGTATTCGATAAGTTTGTGATGAGTTACCACAGATCATGATGAGTTATCCCACCGACAAAATTTCAGCAGTAATTTTTGTGATGCGTTATGATCACTTGTCTAGATACACTGCACCTAGGAAATTGTGCTATGATTTCCTTAGGCCATCATGAAAACTAAATGTCTATACAATGACAACTTAGAAAATCATTTTGATATGGAACAGGATAATGGTATGCATGAAGAGGGAAAGATTATGATGT
The DNA here is from genome assembly GCF_030272615.1 of Cryptomeria japonica. Lineage (NCBI taxonomy): Eukaryota > Viridiplantae > Streptophyta > Pinopsida > Cupressales > Cupressaceae > Cryptomeria > Cryptomeria japonica. The sequence continues at coordinate 338,448,048 of NC_081407.1, forward strand.
TGAAGAGAGATAAATGTTAAGACAAAGAGTGTGTTGTATAGTAGTGTTGAGATTGTTTAGAAGGATCTAATCAAGCAAGTATTGTGCTACTCAAAATAGATCAAACCAATCCTATTGTTTTCTAACAATTACAGCACAATCAAATCCCTTAATCGGGTAAGCTCTAACAAGATTCAATGTATAAATCCTCTAATAGGGTGATCCATTAACTTGGATTCTTAAATCCTCCAGCAAGGTTTCTCCTAACAGAGTACTACCTATAATAGGGTATGAGCTTGTAATCAAGCTTTGGGATCTTTAACCAGATTTGCTCTTAGTAGAGCACATTGTAGACCCTAACTGATCAGTTATCGATTAATGCAGATATTTAAGTTGTGAGTTCCATCTCATTGTGGTTTTTACCTATTTGGGTTTTCCACGTATAAATATTTGTGCTATGGTGGATGTGTTACTTATTGTGAATGCTATTATATCATTTTGGATTATATGCATTTAAGTTAAAAGCTTTGTTAAGTTCATCTACCGATTACTAGCTGAAGTAGTTTCATTTTTGGTGTCACTGATTCACCTCCCCATCCTCACAGTGCTTTTCAAGTCTGTTACAATGATTCGCACAAAAGGCTTTAGAAAGTTTCAAGAAAACCATGCCAATGGTCTCCCTGTCTATGCAAAATGGGTGCTCTTGAATAGGTTATGGGCATGCATCAAAGCAATGGATACAAGGATATTGGCTTTGTTTCATGGCACATTCTTCTAAAATCAATAATCATAGCCAAAACACCAATCTTTTGACAAAAAATGTGTTAGAGAAGGTCATCATATAAAACGCAATGATTGCAAGGTATGAACATTCGAAAATTTAAAGAAAATGTGATTGGTTGGTGTATAGCTTAATTCCACATCCTTTTCTTGCATCATCTATGTCTATGTCGACAATTGCAGCTTTAGAATAAAGGCATAGGTGTAAGCTCAACTCTATAGTCTCTTCCCACATTTTCTCTATGAGCAAAAAATATGACATATAAAATCCATAAAAGAATAACAGAGGGAGGATTTTATAATAATTTTAAGTGGGAAATGTTCTTATAGACAAGTCTGGAAGATGCAGAATCATTGATAAGGTACTTGAACTATTTGATAGGATCCCTCAAAGAGATATCCTCCCGAGAATCAAAGCGAAATGATTATAGTCTCTGCACAAAATAGATTTGTCAAATCGGATTTAGAAACATTGATTCAGATGCAATTGACTCATGTAAGCCACACCCCCTACCTGCTATCATGGGAGCTTTTGAATGCAAGTTATGTGCATCGATCAAAATATAGTGCAAGGAGAAATTTTATCAAATATTATGGTAGGGACAACTAAAGCATCAAGAACATGCATAATTTTTTTGTCAAAATACCTCAAAGAAACTCTTTCTCTCACAGCAGGTGGTCGTGGTAGCTTATAAACAGAATGGGTTTAATGAAGAGGATTTATAATTTTCATGAAAATGAAATTGGTAGGAATGAAAGAAGACTCCTCAAGCTTACAACTATTTTCTCTATTCACATTTCTATGGCTCATGGATAATTTTTTTTTAAAAATGCAGTTAAGAGAGGTCACCTCAAGAAAGGGGATAGAATGGTTGCAGGTTGTGCACAAAATGGTGTGTTAAAGAAGACTTAACAAAATTTAAGGCAAATGCAATTAACAGGAGTAAAGTGAAATTCTACAACTTTGCTCAAGCATCCTTCTTGGTTGTGAAGAATGGGAGCTTTGTAATAGGTTATGTCATTCATCAAATCTCAGTGTATAGTCTTGGAATGAAAATTATAATATCGGTCCAATTACATCTCTCAAGAAATGGCTCAAAAATATGAAAATATAGTCATATCCTTGGGGATGACAATAATCTCTTGCAAGGAAAGAAGGGACATTGAAAAATGCATCGAGAAAACTAGAAGGAATTACAAGGAAGATTGAACAACTCATGCAATATATTACAATGGAAAATATCTTTCAAAGACAATCACCTAGCATGTAAAGTGCGAATGAAGAATGTTTAGTTAATGTAGTTGAAAACTACATTATTGCAAGCAAGATGCTCGTGGATGATTTTTTTGTGCCAATGATGAAGATGCCAATTGATAAATATTTTTCAATGTACAATCCTTTCATGTTTATGAAGATCCTCCGAAGAAGATATAGTTATTTTTTTTGTCCTCTTGAAAATGGAGAGCAAGATGATTGAAGTTACAAATGAAGTAGATGAAGATAGAAAACTACCTTAACAAGATCAACAATTTGGTCTTTCTTCAAAGTTGTATCTTGTTAGTTATTCTCATTTGTAAAAGTGACTATGTCACTCATGTAACCACATGTTATAATTTGGACTTCAATTTTGTAAAAGTTAGGTACCTTCTAACTTGCTTCTAAAAGGTAATTATCCCAAGTGATTAACTTAAGTAGTTATTCTAAGCATTGGCCTAGGTGGTTTTCCTAAGTGGCTATTTAGGAAGTTATTCTAAGTAGTTACACAAAGTGGTTAGATTAAGTGGTTACCCAAAATGGTTATGAGTTGGTTATCAAGGTAGTTATTGCAGGATGCCTATAAATACAAGGCCAATTCATTTGTAAAGGGTTTTTTTTTTTTGAAAAGAGAGAAACTCTAGAGAAATAGAGGGTGAAAATTGTAATGGTTTTTGGTTTAACACTTCACACATAAGGGTTTTTCGACTTGTACATTTTCAAAAGAATAATCAAGAATTCATTTCAGTTTGTATATTCTAAATTCACTCTTATGTTGTTATTTTCTGATTTCTTGTATGTTGAATCGGTAATCCCTTTATGTAATCATGCAAATCATTAGTAACCAATGCAATTGATTAAGCATATCATTTCTTGGTATCTTGAATTGTATGTGTTAGTACAACTTATTTCTTCGTATGTTGAGGTTTGTTGTCCTTCTTTCATCATCAGAGCATGTCTAAAACTTTATCCCCTTTGTAAGTGTTATCTATTGTGAAATCTCAGTTGGTATTCACATGTCTCAATTGTTGGGATTTCTATTATTTATCTTTCTTTAGTTTTATGTTTTCTCCTTTATGTACTTCCGGGTTAAAAGTACACAAAAATCCTAAATACTCCCATCATACAAGGGAGCTACCCCTCTCAAACGTAAAGGAAGATTATTGCCTCACCACAATCTCTCCAACTGTTAGGATGATTGTCATTGCTTTTTAGGTGAATGGGATCAAGTTTGAAGGATAGTTCATAGTGACAAATCTGTTTACCAACAATTCCATAACTAATAACGATTACAAAAGGGGTTTATTAGCAAATAGGTTGAAACATGCAAAAATGGTGAAAGAAGTACAATAAACCTCAACATACGAATAGATGAGCTGTACTGTCACATGCAAGTCAAGATACCAGGAAATGATGTGTTTCATCAAATCAATTACATAGGTCATGGAACTGAAAACCAATGGATTATACAAACGCATAAAGGGATTACTAATTTAACATATGATAAATTAGTAATAATAACTCACAAATACATTCAAGACATATGAAATCAATGTATTCTTCATCATTCTTTTAAAAATATACAGATTAAAAAAAAAACCTTAAGTACAAAGGTATAAACATCAAAGTTATCACATAGATTCTCTACAAAATTCTACAGACCCTATAAAAGTCTCTCTCTAAATGAAAAAGCCTTGCATTTATAGGCTAACAATCCATAACTACTTAGAATAACCACTTAGGTTAGCCAGTTGCGATAATTACCCAAGGTAACCATTCCTAGTAACTAGCTTTTTGGAGACAAGTTATGATTTACCTAACTTTTACAAAAGTAAGCCAAAAAGCTAACTTTAATTACAATTGGCAACATAAATCAATTTTACAAAATGATAACTTAAACCTCATTACACCTAAAGAAGAACACGATATTAAATTCATTGAAGTGAAGACATTCATTGATAACAACTTGATCATTGTAAACATACACTTTAATTGAATCCATCGAGCAACTCCTCTTCTTTATGAACCAATTCAAAAACATTTTGAAGGTTTGAATGTCCTTCTTTATGAACATCCCATTCTTGATTACCATAAGCATTATCACCGATGCCTTGAATTCCAAAAGAGGTAGGTAAAATAGGATTTGATTAAATATACTATCCCACCCGATCAATATCATATTTTATAGTAACCTCCAACATTGCCAAATCATTGCATTCCAAGATATGGCATTCCGTTAAAGCATTTTAGCAAATAATTTGCGTGCCTCATCCATGGTTCCAAATTTATATTCGTGGGCATTTGTAGCTTCAATATTCGATAAAACCATACTGTTCTATTACGTTTGCATGCACCAGGAACACACACCCACATAGTATCCACAAACTTGACAGGTATCATAATCGCAAGATTTATTGTATCCTCAAGGTAGCCGCCATGGGCGCGAAAGTGAACCAAGAATATCCATTGACCAACTATATATGCAATGCATTCAACTGGTTGGAGTACCGACAACACTCATTCCTCTTGAAATCTATTTTTTTTTGTATAATCTACAATTATTTCATTTCAGAATGACATCTCTTTGAATAATTTTTGTCAAACAATTCATGCACATTGTCTATGACTCCATATTTTGCAGAAGTCGTGAGGGTCCTTAACGCCATTTTCAACACATAAAGTTTGGGCACATCTTGCAATCAATGTATTTCATGTGAAGACATCTTTCCGAATCGGTTCTTGTGCCTTGACCATGCTTCGACGTTTTGCAGACATGATTGTCAGAGCATTTCCCAACTATAAACGTGAAAAAATTCATAATGTTCTCTCCATTACTTGTAAATATGGTAGAATTGATTTCAAGCCTACCAATTGCTTTTGTTTCAAAGCTTGTAAAGCTCTTTGATAAATATATTTTGTGAGATCCCTACTGTCATTGTGTTCGTTGAGATAACATATATCTGAGGCAGTGTGTCAAACAATTCACATGATTGCGTTTTCTCGATAAGTAAAAACTTGTTTGACAAATACATTTCGTGCATAACTTGCAATCATTTCATTTCCTTGAGATGACATCACTCTTCCTCGAGGCATTTCGACAAATAGGTCACGTGCCTGTCAATGCTTCCACCTTTTGCATACATGTCAACGCGGGCACTTGCAACTGTAGCATTTGACAAAATTATCTATCCTTGATGTCTAGATAGACGCCTATGAATTGTTCCAAATTGATTGTCTTTATAAGCCGCGATGGTGAACCGTATTCTGCATTTGTTTGGAAGTTACTAAAGACTTGTAGCAGATAAATTTTCTGCTTATGCCACAATTATGCATGCTGTGAGATCCATATTTCTTTTAAGTGGAGTTGATATATTTCGATGCATGACTGTAACTCATTCGACAGCTCCCATTTTGCACCATGGTGAGGATAGTGATAGTACACTATGAAATTAGCCTTCGCCTGCCAATTGCATTTGTTAAATAATTCACTCGACTTCCCTTATGCTTTCACACTTGAGTGTGTATCGAAAATAGTATTTCTAATTGTAAAATTTGACAAGTCCCCTTCCTATGATGCTTCAATGTGTTTGAATAACTGTTTCAAATCTTCGATGGTTATACAGGCAGGAAGGAAGTTTTCAGACAACTTTTCCTTTTTCTGCACCCATAGTAAACATTTCATTTCAATTCCTGGAGATGACCTCTCCTAAGGCATGTTATCAAACAATGCACGCACTCTATCTCTAATTCTCCATTTTGTAAGTTTGTTTACCAGCACAACAACAACCCATTCGAAAAAAACCGTGTATTACTTTTGCTAAATAGATGGACAGAACTAACTTTCTTTCAAATGCTCGAATAGAGGTTACAAAGTTAAGGTTTTTGAGAAACTGAGCATTTAGGCTAGGATTGCTCACTTTTTGAGCATTTTTAATCTTCTAAGGTTAGGATTATGAATTTTAAGAGAAATAGGTTATGATGATTCACTTTTTGAACATTTTTAACTTTTGAGGTTAGAAATATGAAATTTAAGAGCAACAAAGGGCATTGAAAAAATGATCACTTGCAACTATTCCATCCAAACTTACATAAGGACTTTTGATTTCTCTTTCTCTTTAAAAATATCAAAATGGGAAATATTTTGAAAACAATTTAAAATATTTGAATTATATTTAAAAGAAGAATTCAAATATTTCTTATTAGACTTTAATGCCTTGTTTTAGGAAAATGGTAACAAATTTCAATTGGTTAGGAGTTTGGCTCCAAAATTCGAAAATGCCTTCAAGGTAGGAAAATGAGAATACACCACCTTTAAGTCCTCATGAAGAAACCTAGGGTGAGGGATTTTAATTGTTTTAGAGCGAGGGACATCAAAATTTTAAAAATTTAAAATATGGCAAACTATGAATTGGGTTCAGGCAAAAATTTGCCATATGGCATAAAAAGATGCTGAGGACATGTTCATAAAATTATTTTCATCAATTATTTGTAATTTTCCAAAAATCATCCATTTTTCACATTTTGACTGACATATTTGTAATTGACAATAATTTAGGTTATGAACGACAACCTTGGATAAGATGCTCCCTCATTTCACAAAGATACATATTTGGGCCTTCATTAAACATTGGGACCAATTTGAAGGTCAAAGTTTAGGTATTGCAAATGTGGGGCAACACCACGCAAACACACTTTGGGTATGTGTGCACCTTACATAGTGCCTCTAAATGATTATCATATGTATCGAGAGCCTAGCTAGATGAATTTTTGAGTCGTCAGTATTAATGGGAAGGCTTTGAAGGATGTTCTTGTCACAATAATCTTGGCATATTCGTCATATTTACTAATGTTTTTGACACTTAGAGTTGATTTAGCCATAGGATTTCTTGTCAAGTGGTAGAAATATTGATGGCAAATTCAGCTCGCACGTATGTTGAGGCAACCTCCTTTCAAATGGGCATATTTTTGCAATTAACAAACTCAAATGTATGTGAATTTCTTGAGTTTTGCCAAGTTTGGTTTGTGTTGTTTTCATGGTATGGATGCACCTTTGAGGTTAGTGAGTTTGAATAGACAAATGGTATTCACAAAGGAAAATAAAAGATGATACGCTGAAGGGAATCCTTCTCTTTCCTCATGAACTACTTATTAGAGTGGTCACAAAGATATTCGAACAAGGGAAAACTCTCAAATTGCAACTATGTTTTTAGTCATGGCCATGCATTTTGAGAGGGATAGGGAGGTGGTGAAGAAGTTGTGCCACAAAGTTTCTAAGAAGGATCTTCTGGGCAAACGGGATAGGGTGGTCATCAATGTGACTGATGACCTAATAGTTCCAAAACCTAAGCACTATGACCAATTTATGTGGAAAAACAAACCGGTTCTGAGATTCCCAATATTGGAAATAGATGACAAGAACGCCTTTACTTTTTACAGACCAATAATGCACCAAATGGAAATAATTCATTTGCAAATTACTTGAAAGAAGAAGGAATTGCAATTTTGGTGGACAATGAGGAGATTCCTAGCACCCCAGTGTCCTTCTAGGGAGAGTCATCAACTTATACATGTCCCAAGAAGGGTAACGCTTGAATAGAGGGGAGGTTCACTTCCTTTGACCCTTAGAGTTTAAACGGAGTTCCCAACTGGTTAAACTTAGCTAGCTATAGATTTTAGTAATCTAGCTTTGTTATAATAAGACTTAGTCCTTTCTTTTGGTTTATCTAGGTTAAATTTGTAACTACTAGAACCCTAAAGACAAAAGTCGTTACAAGGTTTTTTATATACAGTTCGAAGTAATGTTTCTATTTCGAGATATTTCATACTAAATTGATCAGATTTTCATCTAAAATATTGTATTCCTATTAGATTATATGTTTTTCGTGCTGATTTTTCATTATGATTAGACAGACCCTGTACTTTGTATATATACCTTCCATTAGACACACACATGTATGTTTATATATATTTATATATACATACATAAATTTTATTAACATTTTAGTCAAAAGAGTTTGGTTTTTTACTACTTCTATATGACAATGGCCGATTACATTTGATTTTCTAATTATTAAACTATAGATGAGTAGTAAATTAGTTTTGGGCACTTTAGTTATTAATTATTAAATTTTTAATAGATAATCAAATATTAAAAATTTAAATATTTAAAGCAAGTTTTACATATATTATATTTTAATAGATAGCTTTATTATTTTTCCATTAAATTAAATATTTTAAAATAATTTTGATTCTATTTGATTTGGTTTTAATAAAAAATATAATATATTATTAAATAATCAATATATATTATTTGATTAATAAATAAAAAAACAAATTTTTTTCAAAAAATTTGTTAAAAGTCAAGAGTAAAAAATTGAGTCTTAAGCAATAATTGGAGAAATCTACACCAAAAAATTCAAACCATGTTACAACATAAACAAAAATTACACAGGAGACTATTCACAAATTACTAAAATCAAATCATGTACATAACAAAAGCACCCAAAATTGCATACACAATGTTTTGTTTTACTTTTTTTCTATTTTTGTCATAAATTATAATTAAAATTAAAATATAAAAATGTGTTTTATAATCTTTTGTAGATATAAATTTTTCACAATTGTTGTTTAGGAGTGTTATTTTTTATTATGTTTGTATTTTACAAACTTTTAACTTATATATACAAAATGAGGAGGAATATGGAGAGTATGTTTGATCAAAATGGGAATGCGAGGAGGTAGGCCAAGAAAAGAAGGCACCTAGAGTCCTCAACCATGACAAGGCTTGAAGCATCAATTTCAAGGGTGAAAGTCACACAAGAGTCTCTGGTTGATTTCTCTAAAAAGCTCAATGTGCTAGAGAAAAGTAAAGATATCTTCCTGGAAATAAAGTTGGAGTTCTCTCTCACGTGGGAAGCTATTGGTTCGTTATTTCAATGGGAGAGTGTTTCTGTTTGTTTGTTTCTTTTATTTTATGTGTCTAGTTTCTAGTTCTAGTTATGGGTTTGTTAGTGTTAGTGGTTGTTGTTGGGTCCACTTTTTGATAGTAAGTTTTTGTTTGTGGCTTCCATGTTGTCATTTTCTACCAATATGTAAGATTCAAGCCTCTATTGGTTTAATATTTTTAGAACAAATTATACATAATAGTATGTATTGGAACCTCTTTCTAATAAATATTAAGTAAAGAAATTAAAACATTGAAATTTTAAAATACTTTGTCTACCAACCCCTTTTTGTGTAACTATATTAAATTAAAAGAAATATTAGATAAATATATAAAGTTAAAAAATATTTAAATAAAAAATATTATAATAATTTAATATCTAAAATTATAATTATTTATATACAAAATTATTATAATATTACATTTTAATTCATTGAATATATTATGATTATTAATTTTGCTAAATATATTATGATTATTAATAGAATATATTAATAACACATTAATGTAATATACATCAAATGTTATTGTATACACTAAAAATCACTTGGAGAAAGAATTAATTAAATATAAAAATTATTTTTTAATATTCCCTTTATTCCTCTACTATATAAATAAATTCAATAATTTATTTATATGGTTCATTAATTTCTATTCTTTGCACTTTAATCATTTTCTTCCATTTTCCTAATTAAATATGAAAATTAATTAATTTGTTTATTTAAATTCTTCCCCACTTAATTATTTATTCTAATCCATTTAATTAAAGTTAACAAATTCTTAATTTGTTGAGTTTAATTATCATTTTCCTAAATATTTGAATTTATAAATTCAAATATGTCACATGGCTCCTAACCTCTAACCACCTAGCCAAACAACCCCCTAACCTAACCCATCAATTCAACCATGGGTTTAACTAACCCTATCCCTTCTTGTGAATCCTAACTTCCTTTTCCTAACCTCATGTGGGTTGTTTATTCCCTCTTGGAGACACATGACACCTTTGCCACATGTCCTCTCCCCTTGGACACTTGCCCTCTCATGAGTAGGATTCACTTACACATGTCACCATAGAGATCTGACATGTGTCCCTCCCTCCAACCTCTTCTCCAACTTCCTCAATCTTGTCCCTTGATATCTCCAGATCAAATCTTGGCTGTTGATTCCTACCACCTTAGCGTGAGCCTAGGAATTCCTATAAATATCCCACATTTTGGACAAATAAGGATCCTTGCATTCAAGATTTTTGCATATTTATTATAGTCAATTGCATCCTTTTGAGCATTTTAGAATAGTTTATCATTATAGAAATTCTAGCATCTTTAACATAGTTTTCATCATGATAATCTAGTTTTTATTTCAAGCATGTAGCATAATCATCTTAGTTCTAATCTTTCTTCAAATCATACTCACCTTTTGCATTTTCATAATCATAATCATGTAGCTACTTTTGACTTCTTAGTTATCACTTTGGAGGTACTTGCTTGCTGAGAGCCACCTAAATATACCTTCAAGGTCCTAAAAAATAGAGGAGGATGGGACATCTTAAAGGAGTTCATTGGTTTTCTTTTGTTTAGTTTTCCATTTTCTTCTTAATTTAATTTGTTGTCTCATCTATGTGTTTATTTTTTATAATTGACACTAATTTTTAAAAAACACAATTATATATTGTTTTGATTAATAAAAAATAGGTAGGGATATTACCATTACTTATCTACTAATAAGGTGCCACCTATGGCACATGAGAAGTGCACACCTATCTAAGAAAGAGATCAAGAAATAAAAAATAGCAAAAAACCACTACACACAAAAAGGACTAGAGACAAAAATTAAAGCAAAAACTAACTAGAACTACATGAAAACTAGCCAGCTAACATCGACACAAAGACATGGCTTATTGGTTGAAGGCATTACATTCTTCCCAATCCTTACATAATCTAAGAACTTTATTAGAAAATATACTTTTGTTGGAATCATTTGTACAGATTGGGGTACTTGAATTAGAATTATCTTTAACCACAAACATAGGGGGCTCCATAGACAAAAAAGGGGAAAGAGTGTGTCTCTTTTTGGGGTTTTCTTGTGTTTGATCTCATTCTATATAACTTTTAGGGAAACGAGATTTTTGAGAACCATCTCTTGGCTTGGATTATACATCTCCTTAATTTTTCCTTTCAATATCTCCTGATTTACCTTTAAATCTGAAATCATCATGTCTTTGTTCTTCTATATCACCTTATCTAAGAGCTACTTTATCTTCCCTTCCACCTTTTTTGAATTTTTGAGCTTCTTAGCCATATTTCTTGCCACTTTCTAGGCACATTTATCCTTTAAGTCCATAACCCATTTTCCAACTCTAGCCCTCACCTTTTCCACTACCTCGAGTCTATTAATTTTTCTAATAGCCAAATAAAACTAAAATAAGTCATTTGATAACCAATTCTTGGTGTTCGACATTCTCTTCCACATTTAATATAATGGATTCCAAATTAATGAAACTCTTTTCATGGTCAAGAATCTCTAATGTAGAGAGAAGAGGGGTAGTCTCGTTAGAAGTTGTCAGGGACCAATTAGATTTTGAATTGTAAGAGGACTTCAAAACCTCCACCTCCTCCTCATAACTTAACTCAAGTAGCTTCACCTTCTTAGGAGGTGGAGTGGAAGGCTTCTTCTTAGCTTCTCTTAAGGGATTAAAATGGGTGAGGACTAGTTTATGTTTAGAAAGGGAAGAAATTATACGGTTAGTTTTTGCCATGAGGGCTCTAAAATTCTCAATTACCAAATTTGGGTCTGGCAGAGGGTTAGTATAATTTTTTAGAGACCCATTGAGAGGTGTTAAGGCAAGGTGAAAATGATCAAGTTTAAGAATAAAACCCTAATGAGGTGGCAATGAGTTTTTAGCCTTAGCCCTAGCAATAAATTGGGATAAAGAAGAGGAAACCCAATAAGAAAAGTTTATCTAGATATCTTAGGTGGTTTAACATAGGGAAAATATGAGAGTCAAATCTTTTGAAGCACCCATCGAAGGTAAACTATTTCATCAACAACATGGCCACATCCTTCTATTTTTGGAGGAGTTCCTCTTAGTTATACCCATTTCATAGTATAGACACACCTTCACCCACCTTGAATAATCACTTGAATTACTCCTTGTGAGATCCCTTTAGCTTCTTAGGGAAGGTTATACCATCCTATGGAAGCCCAGTAATGGCTGAAATCAACTCTTTGGTGACTTCAAAGGCAACCTTTCAAATATTCACCTCACCTTTTTGGCCAAGCTTGGGCAAAGTTCTTGGAAATCTATTGGTCAAAACCCTACATTCCCTTGACATAGCTATCCATATTACCTTTAACTAACTTTTGCCAAAGCTTTTGCTTCCTCTTGAATTATTCATGGCTATCAAGTTCCACTTGAATTAAGTCCCCCTATCTAAAATATAGAGATTTTTTAAGAATAAACTAGGTCGAAAATGTCAAAAAAAGTTTGATTCAAACAATAACAGTTTCAAGGAAGAAGGGTAGTGAAACTTCTTTTAAAAAAAAGACATCAACCACCTTAGCAGAAGACATGACTCGCTAAAAGGACAACTAAAAAAGGAAAAAAGCTAATGTTTTCACAAAAGTTTACACCCTTATTGATCACTAATGCTCAACAACCTTATGAAACATGGAAAAAACCTCCAAGTGTGGCACCTTGCACATGTGACATTGAATCTTTACAGAAGGTTGGCTTCTTTTCCAATTAGGGTGCAACATTAAACTCTCCCAATACTTTAATACCTACTCTGAAGCCTCATTTATTCAGTTGTAGAGCGTAAGTGAAAAGAAACGCTAAAAGGAAAATGACACATGATACACCAAGATTCAAGATTGATTATCCCTACCCAAAATTTCACAAGGCACTAGAATAGAAACTAGCCAAAGATATGCACAATTTCCTATTTTAATTAGCCCCCAAATAACATGAAAAGGCTAGATTCTTGTAAGATGAAGAGAGGAATGAAGGCAATTCATAGACAACATCTACATGGGTGTTAATACAATTACATAATCTAAGAATAGAAAAGAATGCATTCATATAGAGAGGTATGATATGTTATATAGAATGTTTGAATTAGAAAGAGGTAAAACAGGCAATTTTACTGATGTAAAGGAAAGACAAATATTATAGTTACAAAAAGTATGAATTTCCATAAGAGAAACAAGGAGAGGACACAAAAAATATGTTACAACCTTTCCTTGATAGGTCAACCATAACTATGACTTACGTTGGGTTCAAAAACCTTAATCGGCTAGGGTTAGGTTACAAAAGAAAGTAAATCAAATTGGATATGATTTCAGCCTATCTGAAAATATTTTGTAGAGCTAGGGAGGAGCCATGCGACACAATTGTACCTAGAAAAAAAATAACAATATCATAAAAATCAGGAAGGCCCTGCCTTTGGATGGCATCTAATGTCCTATGTCAGGTGAAAAAGTCTTCTGCATGTCATAAATGGGAATGAGAACCCCTTGAAAATGTCTGTAGAGATTAGAAATTGTAATAATGATCGTCTCACGAATCTGGAAGTGATTGTAGCACAACATAATCTAGTATGGCATATGAATGGAACATGCATTCAATTTGACTTGATATGTCACCTACCACCATGGCACTATTTGAGTTCTGATGTTCATCACCAAAATTTGAATCTTGGGCTCTAGATCATCCTTTCACGCATGAATAAATGACTGATATGTGATTAGAAGACCCCCTAAAGGCCTTCAATGATCAAATAAAACACATCCATTGATCATGCCCCTAAGAAAAATTAAATGACCACTATTTCTCTATGAAATTATATAGGCTCATCCAACTAAGTTGAACCCCTCAATCAAGACTCAAAACTTAGCCCAAAATGGTTACAAAGAAGTCACGATGATGTGACTTGACATCCACTTAACTGTTAGCCATCAATCTCAAGATCACAACAGAAAATAGCACATGTGTCTTGACCACTAAGATGATGCGACCTAGCATCCATGGTATCCTTTAATAGTCCATCGAAATAGTGCAAGGCTAACCAATGATTTACCTTAACCACCATGAACCCCTGATCTAACATCTCCACATAACTGTCAAGGATCCATCACAACATCATAACCTAAAATAGACTTAGTTTTTGACTGCTACAAACATTGTGGCCAACATGAGACAATACCTACCAATGGTTCATCATAACATCACAAGGTTAACAAATGGTTAACCCTGACACTACGAAGATGCAATCTTTCCATTTGTCAGTAATGGGTATGATAGGGTTGGTTCTACAATGAATAAAGGACACTTCAACCAATGACACTTAACTGACATGACAACCCACGTTGATCAATAGAGGAAAATAACAAGGTTAAAAAGACAAAGGAAAGAATTCTTGAGGGGTTAAGGTTTAGGTCCTAATGGGGTAGCCTAGAGGGAGGTTTAATCCATTGATCATCTCTTATACTGATTGTAACTAATGGCTTCAAGAGTGACAAAAATATCAACAAGGGATTTTAGATTTATGCTCCATCATTAACTATTTCCCCTCAAAGGTTGTCATATGAACCAAATCAAGTATAATCATAGATATTTGTCCATATTTCTAAATTCTTGAAGAATGGTTCTATAGATGCCATCCTATCCACAACTTTGTTGTCTTCCCATCTCATGTGACACGGGTTGACATGCCTTATTCCACGAATGAGGGACTTATACTTGGCCACTATGTCTTCACATTTCCAGTTTGACATTGCTTCATTCTTAAAAAAAAAAGATCACATTTCTTGAATCGCCTTCTATTATGATTCGGTTGTACTTCCTTTCATTGTTAATAATTAAACTGTAATAGATGGTATCCACTTACGCAAAGATCAATGTTTGGAAACCCAAGTTGACCACATAAGCTACCACAAAATTACCCCTATGGTTGCAATCTACACCACCCCCACCCCACCCACCTGACCTAGGTCCCAAAACATTATATATTGTTAATATAATAGATATTTCTAGAATAGAATATTATATTTTATGGTATATAAGGTGCAAAGTGGAACAAATATGCATCATTGCAATTTTAAAAAGCGAGGAAAAATCAAAGTTCTAATAGATTAATAATTTCTATAGGAATGAACATGCATAATAAAGGAAAAACAAAGTTTGACATAATTTGTCATATTTTAAGAGAAACACTCTTACAAGATTCATTACCAATTTAAATAAATTTAAATAAATATTTAAAGAGTAATTTGGTTAACTTTAAATTTTATCACACTAGATAGGATTTGCAAAATTTTTCTACTTACAAACAAACTTATCTTCCTCATCCTTAAACAACTCCCAGATAAAAATACCCCTCGTTAGATTATTATCGTAAATTATTCAACCAATCAACGAGTGAATTGAGGGCAATGTTGATTGTAACTACAAACAACTCCTTGAAGTTTGAGTGAATTACAGCCAATGTTCATGGAAACATTCATAAACATATTGATAAACATAAACATTCATAAGTAGCACCAAATTACCCCTACGGTCGCAAACCACACCACCCCCATCCACCTGACCTAGGTTCCAAAAAATTATATATTGCTAATATAATAGATATTGCTAGAGTATGATATTATATTCGTATGGTAGATAAGGTGCAAAGTTGAACAAATATGCATTGTTGCATTTTTAAAAAGTGAGGGTGAAATCAAAGTTCCAATAGAATAATTATTTGTGATGGGAATGTGCATGCATAGTAAAGGAAAAACAAAGTTTGACATAATGTGTCACATTTTAAAAGGATTCATTATCAATTTAATTAGATATGGAAAGAGTGATTGGTTAACTTTTAATTTTCCCATCTTAATAAACATATTCATAAGCATCTTAATAAATATATTCATAAACATATTTATTAGAATTAGGTGAGTGGTATTCATTTTATGATATCAATTGATTCTAATTATGAATTTTATCTAAGATGGTTGTTTTTACATTAATATTTTGTTTTTTATTATGTTGAAAGGCATCTACCACTCACTTTAATCATAAAATAATCATAAAAAAATATTCGACATACTTTACCCATATTTCTTTAAAGATAGGTATACTAGTATTCTATAATTCTTAAAAATAGATAATCCATCCAAAATTTAAGAGTATTTTGTATGCTATACTAATGTTATTCTAATTTTATCATCTCTTTTATTTAAGGACATGCTTTTAATTATTTAAATAAAAAATATACACTTATCTTTTTAATAGTATGAGAATTCAATCCTTTTCTTTTCATATATTTAAAAGAAAATATAAGATATACCTTTTTTTAACATATGAATTCACTTATACAATAGATTTAAGTAAACACATCTATCATTTTAAGAGAGATTTTTTCGATCCCTATGTGACCTAAAATAATTGCGGGGAATGACTATTAATAAGCATAGTTCTCCTCTTTTCTATGATCAAGACTTTAAGTGATTTCTACAAGCTTTTTATCTGAAACCCAACTCTTAAACTTGCTACACCTCATATAATATTTATTATTATTTTAGTGTAGGTTCTTTCGAAATACCCACATTTTCGAAATTAATAAAATATTATGAAAAAGAACTTTCAAGTTTATTTTGAAAAGAAGAAACCTCAACCCTAATCACATAGCAATGATTAAGGTAAGTACAAATAGTAGAATATATAATTTAATTGATAATTTTTTTTCATATGTTTCTTTTTTATTCAATTTAAATAATTAATATTTTAAGTGACTAGATTATATTCAACTTCTAAAACTTGATAAATATAGATTTTCAAATTTTTGAATGTGATGTATCACATTCATCTTATGTAAAACCTTAATCAAATTCATATTTATGAATTGATAGATTTACAATATATTTTTTTCATTTGAATATTTAAAATGTAGCTTTTCCTTATTTCAAACTTAATAAAAATATTTATTCGTAATTCTAAAAAATATAGACTTATATTTTTAATAATATGAGAATTCAACCTTCACTTTTCATATATTTAAAATTAAAATATAAGCTATACTTTTTTTAAAGGTATGGATTCACTTATATGATAATTTTAAGTAAATATAAAATAACACATCTATTAGAAAGATTTTATCGATTCCTATGTGACCTAAAATAATTATTTCTCCTCTTTTCTATGACCAAGACTTTAAGTGCTTTTTGATTGCTATAGCCTCATATAATATTCATTATTTTATTTTATTTTCGTCAGAAAATTTTGAGTTGTTCTTTAGTGTAGATGCTTTCTAAAATCCCCACATTTTTAAATTAATAAAATATTATGAATAAGAACTTTCAATTTCATTTTGAAAAGAAGAAACATTAAACCTAATCACATAGCAATGATTAAGGTAAGTACTAGTAGTACATATAGATAAGTACTTCGAAAACTTGATAAATATAGATTTTCAAATTTTTGAATGTGATGTATCACATTTATCTTATGTAAAACTTAATCAGATTCAAATTTATGAATTTATAGATTTACAATATATTTTTTTCATTTGAATATTTAAAATGTATCTTTTCCTTATTTCAAACTTAATAAAAATATTTATTCGTAATTTTAAAAAATATAGACTTATATTTTTAATAATATGAGAATTCAACCTTCACTTTTCATATATTTAAAATGAAAATATAAGCTATACCTTTTTAAAGGTATGGATTCACTTATATGATAATTTTAAGTAAATATAAAATAACACATCTATTAGAAAGATTTTGTCAATTCCTATGTTACCTAAAATAATTATTTCTCCTCTTTTCTATGATCAAGACTTTGAATGCTTTCTAAAGCTTTTTATCCAAAACCCAACTCTTAAACTTGTGGTATTTTTAACAATTATTACTTTACCCCAACTCTTAAACAACCCATTGGTAAAACTACTATTTATTTGCTATAGCCTCATATAATATTTATTATTTTATTTTATTTTCGTGAGAAAATTTTGAATTGTTGTTTAGTGTAGGTGCTTTCTAAAATCCCCACATTTTTAAATTATTAAAATATTATGAAAGTTCATTTTGAAAAGAAGAAACCTTAAAACTAATCACATAGCAATGATTAAGGTAAGTACTAATAGTAGAATATGTATTTTAATTGATAATTTTTTTCATATGTTTCTTTTTAGTTCAATTTAAATAATTAATATTTTAAGTGACTAAATTATATTCAACTTATCACATGCATCTTATGTAAAACCCTAATCAGATTTGTATTTATGAATTGATATATTTACAATTTTTTTTTATTTGAATATTTAAAATGTAGCTTTTTCTTATTTTTAATTTAATAAAAATATTTATTTGTAATTTTAAATTAATAATAAATATAAGATTGAATAACTATTTTTGTATATATAGTGAGAACAAACAATTTTTAAAAAAAGGTTAATTGTTTTCTTAAATAATATAAATCAAACTGTTTATTAAAAAAAACTGTAATTTTCTAATTTCATCAAATACATAATCAAACACTCCTTAAAAAAAAAAAATTTAATTTTTCAATTTCATAAAATAATTCATACCATATATAACTGATACATTATAATATATTATAAATATATAACAAGCGTTCCGCGGCCCTTCCTCACAAACCCTCTTAAGCCCAAATTTTGAAATCATCGAAGATCCAGTGGATTGATATGGGGCAATCGGTGGAAGCAGCAGTTCCATATGCCTATAACAATAATAATAATCATTACATGAGACTTATTAAATGATAATGTTATCCCTAGTTTGAGCTTCGGTTCGAATCACCCTATCATCACCCGCCTATTGTGCTGAATTATACACGGAGAAAGGCGTCGCCAAAACCCTTCTTTCAGATTATATGCAAACAGCTTTGGACTTTTAGCAGCATTTAGACTGCTGAAGCACAGATAATCTCCCACACAAACACACTCCCATTGCGGCCAATGTTCATGGAAACACTCATAAACATATTCATTAACATATTGAGGTAGCCACTGTGGAGGCATTCTTGCAAATTCTTTCCACTTCCAAACCAACTCATCTTCCTCGTCCTCAAACAACTCCCAGATAACAATACCCCTCATTGAATTTTTATCATCATTAGATTGGTGAATCATTCCACCAAGCAACGGGTGAATTCCGGCACTGTTGATTGCAACTACAGACGGCTCCCGAATGTATTTGAAGGTCCCCACCACAAGAACGGATGAACCATATGAACTTTTTCAGATGTGGAAGTATAGATAGATCATTCAGATCAAGAACCATTTTGGGAGGTGATGGAGCTACTGTAACAGGCTTAGTAAAACCCTCATCTTTGATATTGTAACCTACAATAGTCGCAGGACACATTCCCCTCCAGAAAAGAACATCATTGCAATCAACCACTTTATTACCTAAAATATTTGACAACCTTTTCCACGCAAACTGAAACTTAATCCTCCACGAATCTTGAAAACAGTGGTAGATTCTGAAGGAAATTTTTTCAGAATTGGACCAAACTATCAAAAAGGGCTCATGGTTTCCTCCCTTTAAGATATGCACATATTGGAGAGTCACATTTGTTTTTATCACTGAAACAATTAATTGTCCATTGGGGATTTCTCGAAAAAGTTACTGCCCTATGCTGGATAAATCTTAAAAGCCGGAGAGACTCTGCTCCGTTTCTGTGTACCAGAGATTACAAACAAATAATTGTGAATATGGGAGAAAAGAGAGAGACAGAGTCCTCCACTTCTGTGCGATAAAGCAGTAGGCCATACAGTTCCAATTTCCATTGTTTTCTAGACAACACATAAGAAGCCATGGAATCTTCATTGGCAATGAAGATAAAAAACTGTTGGAAGATAAAATATATTTTCATTCCTTACAGACGATGCGAGAGCCACAGATTGATTTAAAGGGAAGCTTTGCAAATAACAATTCCTTCATATCTTGAGGTAACTTAGATATAACACGGTGCTACTGCTGTACCAGATGCTCCCTCCATTTATTCTAGTCTTACCCTTTGTTTGAGCTCCCAAGTATATTGATGCCAAACGGGTCTATTCTTGATTATTCATCCATTTGTTTTATCCTCGCTCCTTTTTATAAGAGTCTGAGATGGAGTTCTTGGGTCTATGTTGCCAAACGGGTTTCTAAGCATTGCAGTCAGATGAAGAAAAGAACCTGACCAATAAAAATAAAAAGCAAAACTAAAAACGTAGAACTAAAACAAAACAATATACTTTTCTATTGATTTTATAAAATTAATGTTTTATTAGTTTTAAATGGAGATGATAATTTTAGAAACAAAAAAAGCAAAATTAAGACAGAATAGATTTTCTAAAAATAAAAAGGTAAAATATTTCTATTCTTTTATTAATTTTATAAAACAAATATTTTTTTTATTTTACAAACATTAAAATAGAGATTCTATTATATTTTATGAAGAGAAATATTTGAAAAAATAAAAAACTAAACTAAAAGAGTTCTTTTAGTATTATTAATTTTATAAAAACAACAGTATTATTTATAAACATTATGGAATTTAAAATTTGATTTTTTATTTATATTTTTTACAAATAGTTTTGTTATCGTCATATAAAAATACATATTTTAATTTTTTTAATTTTTTTTATTAGATTCTGTTTTAATGAAAAATATAATATATTATTAAATAATTTATAAGATATATTATTTATAAATAAAAAATAAATTAAATTATATTAAAATATATATAATGTTTATTATTGTTGTTTTAATATTTTTATTTTTATTATAAATTAGAATTAAAATTAAAATATAAAAATATGTTTTATAATTAAAAGTGATATTCTTGATCTTTATTTTGTTTATGTTTTGTATTTTAGGTAAAAATTAGTACTCATGTTAAGTGTATGCAAGATCTAGTGTCCCCAAGAACTGAAAAGTTAAATATTTTATAGAGTAATTCATTTTTTTAATATTTACTAAAACTTGCACCAAAAAGAAGTGAAATGGTTACATTGATAGTAAAATATACTTTGAAGAAATCAACTCACTCATCTTTAAAAAATCGACATCAATAACAACAAAGAACAATAACCAAGAGAAAATATATTCAATATAAGCAATTTCTCAAATTACTCATATTCATACATTGTAAAAATATTTTATGTTGTAAAAACATTGTGTACAATTTTAATTTCTAAATTATCCTTACAACTAATGAGACTAAACAAAAACAAGAAGCAAAACCAAGAGTATATCAGATTGTGATGTTGTCTAAAATTTTAGAGCCTACTATATATTTATTCACTATGCTTGCATATGTCTCTATAGCTATAGCATTGCTCCTCACATTTTTTTAGCCATTTTTCTGTTTGAGTTTTTCAACTAATATACTATGAAATCTTGAACTTTCTTGTGCATGTTTATTATAGAAAATTATTGCTTCTTCATTTAAAGACTTTTCACAAATCTAATAGGTAAGCCAACAATTTCATATTCTATTGCAAACTTCATTAGCCCTTTCTATTTGAATTGCAGCATAGCATTTTGTACCCCTGTTAAATGTCACCAAATTTTATTCCTTCCTACTTTTAGTCTTCTATAAAATGCTAATTGCATGTATTTTTAATCTCCATATTTGTACCTTTTGTTTGAGTTCAATTTATGTATGATTGTATGAATTTTGTTCTTGAAGCATGCTTGAGAAAAATGATAAGTTGTATTCTTCTTCAATCTTATCAAATCATTGAAGAATGTAGAAGAGTTATTTACACAATATATAATGTATATGTTACACAATATATAATGTATATGTTGTTTATGTAGAATATCAAATAGATAGTCTAAAATTATTTTGCATTATAAGCAATGCAATAAAATACTAGCATTATAGAAAAGGGTAAATTGTACTCACAATTGTAATTAAAATTTTTTTTTTTTTCAAATAATGGTTATTTATAATCAAGTTTTACCTTCAAGATGTGTTTTGATTGTTTAATGCTAAACCTTTCAATTATGTGAATGCTGAATATTATTTACATTTAGTCCAAGAAATTTGATTTATATTAAATTTTACCATGGTGTTAGGGCGTTGTTAAATTGATTTAATGAGTATAATGTTAATATGATGAGAGCTAAAGTATTATGAAAAACAAAAGATTGGTGAGCAATTCATCTATGTAATTTGCCGATAGGCAATCCCCTGTGGGGGTACACCGCCACAGGAAAACTTGCCTGAAAACTATTTTAATTTGCTGAAAACTATAACAGGAGTTTTCAGTGTCGTGGTGGTTTCATTTTTGTTGTTAGATCTTGATTATATTGTTTGCCTATTCTTGTGTGGGTAGAGTTGCTGGAAAGCCCTTCTCTCGTAGTAGATAGAATCAGATAAGTTTATAGGTTTTTATTATGAAAATTGAAGTTTTTTTTCTTTATTCTAGTTGTATATATTTTTAGTTTTTGTTTATGAGCTGTTCGTATGGTTTTAAGTTTATAGGTTCTGTTGCTTTCTATTAAACTGTCAGCTTTTGTTTTCTAAATCAAATATATAAATCTGATTTTGAATTTTTGCTGAATCATGGCTATTGAATATTTTTTGGTAATGTTTTTACAAGTTTTTTTTTTGTTTTTTTTTTAGAATATGGAAGTAATTGTGCTTCTGTTTTCTTTTAAATGGAGGATTGTAGTTTGACATAAAAATGATGCCTTTGAATAGTGAAGGTTGCAGAAAAGTGAATTAACCCTATTGATTTGATGCAACAAATAGCTGAACTTTTAGAGAATTTGTTGAAGTATTTGAGCTTTTTGTTGGACAATATTCTGTTTTATTTCTTGAAGCATTGTAGTTATTGGTTTTTTTCATTGTGCAGGTTTTGATAAGTTCACTTGAGCAAAAAGCAGATGAAGCTGAAAAGAAAGCAGAAGAGGTTGAGCAGAAATATGTTGCTGAGTGAAGAACGGCTTAGAAAGGCCAAGGAGGCAGAGTCAAAAATTGATAAGGTCAAGAATACATTACAAAGGTTTAAAATATTCTTTAATATCATTATGCTCTCTTTGTTACTGAAGAACCACATTTTTTTGTATGTAGTTCATATTCTTATTTTATGACTTTGCTAACTAGAAGTTTACAAAACATAAATAGGTTTGAAGCTAAACTTTCAAATGCCGAATCCGAGGGTAAAGTTATTCGTCACCAAACATTGGTCAAGTCACCTATAAGGGCCTTTTATAGTTGGGATATTTCTTTTATTCTATTTCAATCCTTGTTTTTAAAAGTCGAATGTAATTGTACCTGGTTTTCTGAACATTTCCGTTATTTTATTTTTGCCAGACTCTTGAAAATGGCTATCATGAGCTTGAGGAACCTGATACTATACTTGAGGAACTTGATACTATAGGAGCCTGATACTATACTTGAGGAACTTGATACTATAGGAACCTGATACTATAAAAGTGAGTTTTTGAGTATCATTTCTATCTGTTTTTAATCTAATGATTTTTTGTTCCATTTTTTATATGACCATTGTCATATATTGATCCTTACAAGTTAGTTACAAATAGATTAAGCAACATTTTTTGCAGGTTACTGTTGCCAGTGATGTACCTTTAATCAAGGAGCCTGCTGAAATTGAGAATAAGCCACCAAGGCCTCTCAATGACATAGATACCAAGCCACCAAGGCCACTTAATGATATACATGTACTCAGTTCAATTCCCTAAAAATTCTTGAGCCTCTTTTAACTGCATTGCAATTGCAATCATCTACCATACATTGAATTGGATTTGAAGTAGTTATTTCTTTAAATCTAATATCTTCTATTATTCCAATTCAGGAAAGCATAGACACACTTATTAAGTGTGCCTCCCAAGATATTGGATTCACCAAGGCAGGCCTGTTGCAGCATGCATTAATTACAAGACACTTTTTCATTAGTGATTATTTGAAGCTGAAAGAACTAGTGTGTTTGATCGTATTATTCAGATGATTGGATCCACAATTGAGGTTAACAAAAATCTTTATAGTTACAATCTTAAAGCCGTTGATTATTAGTGGATCATGCCTTTTTTACTTGCAAGATCATTGGTTCAGTTCTATTTATGTGTCATTTGTCAAGATATTATCTATTTAAGTAGCCAAAACCTCTTTTTTTTGGAGAACAGTTCAATCTCAGAGTTGATTATTTCTGGCTTGTCTTTTTTTTGGTTTCACAAGCTGAGATTTGATTATTTCTGGCTTGTCTTTTTTTTTTGTTTCACAAGCTCATTTTTCTAGAAAGCATTTACTTAACTCTAAAATCTTGCTTCTCTTCTTGGTTCTTTTTGAAATCCATGTTCTAGTATGTGATGATCTATTATACTAGTTGGAGAAGTAAAATCTCATTTTATTTCTAACTTAGAATGCATTAAATTAAAATAATATCATCTCCTCACTCAACTAGAAATATTTAATGAATTAGTAGAAATCAACTTTTGGTTAAAGAAAAATTATTTTGAATTACCACCCATATTTACTTAATATTAAGTATATAACAATGCACTTTCATCTTTTTTATTTAAATTTTTATATTATTTTTCCATGCTCTATTGCCTTTTTCATATTTATGCATTCTTTTGAACATATGCCTACATCTAACATAAAGTCTTTAATTTTTTATTGTAGAATCAAGAAAAACAACGATGTTTTGGCCTATTGGTTGTCAAATATATAAACTTTTCTTTTCTTCTTACAACGTACATTGAAGGCAACTGGAGCTGGAGTAACTCGACAGAAGCGAAGATCATCTTCTACTTTACTTGGAAGAATGACTCAAGTAAGAAGAAGACAGCGTTCATTTTAATTTTTCAGCAAAGAAAACAAGTTAAAACTTTAGCTTAATATTTTAGAAAGGTTAATTTATTAGGCTAGAGCAAATTGGGTATATTCAATTTAATGCTATTGATTTATATATGGTTGTCTCAATAAGTTATAAACAAATTCATCTTGCCAAGGGCCTTTCTTTCGGCATTGGTGGATTAGATGACGTGGGACGAGTGGAAGCAAAGCATTGGTGGATTAGATGACGTGCGTCAAGTGGAAGCAAAATATCCAGCTTTATTATTTAAGCAACAACTTACAGCATACGTGGCTTTATTATTTAAGCAACAACTTACAGCATACGTGGAGAAGATATATGGGATTATTCATGATAATCTGAAGGAGGACATATCTGCCTGTGTATATAGGTATATAGAAATTTTTCTGTGAGAGAACATTTGGCAGCCATCAAATCAGATCTAGATATAAAATAAGAGATAGGGCTTAACATATAAAGATTGTACCTTGGTTAGCAGACTCGACAATAATTTGAAGTTGTCAGTTAGTCCAAAGTTTGTGTTTCCCTTCCCATTTTTATTTCACTATCAGGATTTGTCTCACTATTTGGCAAATATCTTAGCAATATTATATATTGCAACCAACAAAAAGCTTGCATCTGTTTAGCTAGTTTTAGATGATTGTTAGACTTCATGTACTTTCAACTCCATTTTAACTAAACAATTTTCTATTTCGTACCAAATTATAATTCAATGCTCATGTTTCATCTTGTATGAACATAAAAATGATCATGTATTACATATTCAAGCTCCAAGGATATCAAGGGAAAGTATGGTAAAGGCATCTAGATTGCAGGCAAATGCAAATGCACAACAGGTTCCCAACCACTGGCAAAGCATTACCAAGGGCCTAACCAGTCTTCTCCAAACAATGCGTGCAAATTATGTACATTTCAGTAGCTGAGTAACTTTATTTCTTATGAAATCCAAAAATTTCTGTAGGAACAAGAATATTTGGGCATATTGCTCAGGGTTTGTTTATCTTGCAGGTGTCATCGGTTTTGGTCAATAAAATTTTCATTCAAATATTTGCATTCATCAATGTAAAACTTTTCAACAAGTTAGAATATATCTGCATAGGACATCAATGGAGAGTATGTCAAAGCAGGATTAGCTGATCTGGAGCTTTGGTGCTGTGAAGAGGTTTGCTTGCAATTTTACTTAACCTTTGAATATGGGCTGACCTGGTTTATTGTATGTTATTTTGTATTTTTGGACTTGCCATATCTTACTGAAAGTTTAAAGTTTGTAACACTGCAGTATGCTGGTTTAACTTGGGATAAAATCATGCATATCACACAAGTAATGGGATTTTTGTTATGAGATTTTTGGTAAGCAACAAGTGATAAATGTTTTTGGGAATATATTGTTTTCCCATAAATTCGAAGATCATTTAAAATAATTTTTTTAATTTTTTTTATAGTTGATAGTTACTAGGCATACATTACCATTATTATGTTAAATTCTATTTACATATTTTTCATCTCCGTAAAGATAGTTAGATACTTGTTAACATAAATCCTTTACTAAAAGGATTCACACATTGGTGCCAACAACTTTAATTTGATACTTGAATTTGCTTTATCCTTCAGGTTATTCATCAAAAACCAAAGAAATCTCTGAATAAAGTTACCCATGATCTTTGTCGAGTGGTTGTATTTTTTTTTTTCTCTTGCGTCATTGTCTAGATTGTTTACTATTTTCCTCATTATCTTGTTTTTTAAATAATTGTTGCTCAAGAAACTATATAGAATCAACACCACGTACTGGGATGATAAGTATGGCACTCTAGGAAACTCTTTCTTGTTGGATGATGACTCAAGGTAAGATTTTAGAGAAAACTAATGTCATTGTCATAATATGCAACAATTTGGGAAACTTTTTTTCAGCAACTATGTCAAAAAATTGACACTGATGCTCTTTCTGAATATTTTATAAGTATACAAGACATTTACAAATTTAGAGAGGGTAACTACCTTCCATTCTAATATTTTTTGTTTATTCAGCCACATTTATACATTGATTTTGCAACATTCCCCCTGACACATAGATGATACAACCCTAAACTGTTACACCATTTTCTTTAATAGATGCATAAGTGGATTGGGAGGTTGTAAATGAGATGATTTTATAAAAATTGTAATGGGGATAATATTCTTGACTTCCCATTATCCCTTATGAATGATTGAATTTCGCATTTTTGAATGAGTAAATCTATTTTAATATTATAAAATTGTAATGTGAGTGGCAATTGAGGCATGGTGTTTTTCAGCATAATGTGAATGGCAATTCAGGCATGGTGTTCTTCAGCTTCATATGATAAATTGTTAGTGTTTGCCTACATGTGAAATTTTTTGTGTGTATTATACAGAACAAAAATCTAATTGAAAACAATCGTCGAGTAAAGGTATTTAGTATTTACAAATTGGACTTTGTGGACACTCGTTTCACTCTACAATTCACTTTCTTTGTTTAGTTCCTTGGAGACACATGGTTGCAAAAGAAATATTTCTTGAAGTTGTTTGGCATGTTGCAATGCAAATTCTGTTATTTTACTCTAGGTTTCTCAACTCTCCACATTCGCTATTTTTTATACCATTATAATGATATCCATTTATGTTTGGAATTACCCTCATTTTTATGCAAAAACGGATTCTGCAAGCTACCATGTAGGAGGAACAAGCACATTATATGGACATCAAATATCTGAGGCAATGACGCTCTCTTAGATATCTCTTGAATGAGATGCAGAAACATTGTATAAACTATAATGTAATGAATTCTTACTTGAAGCCATTTTATTATGGTTGAATTTACATATTTTTATTTCCAAGGGTGAACTGGTTAACTGGAAATTTTGATTATTAAAGAAGCAGGATTTGGAGAAAATTTATGCTGTTATGGTACACATTTATATGTAGTCTCGTTTTGAGAAGCTTCTTCAAAACAGAATTGGGGTTTTTATGATTTGTAGAAACAAAATTTGTTTGATGAAATCCAAAGACTTCATGGGCAAAAGGTACAAAACAACACATGAAGAAGTTTCTTTATAATTTTATTAAATTTAGTTGCTGAAAATGCAGGTATTTTCCAAATGGTAATTCAGAATTCATTGAGATTCAAATAGGCCATGGGGTATTGCTTGATTCATTTGTTCACTTGTCCTTGTAATAGACATCATATTGTCTTGTAAATAATGTCATAGAGATTTTATACCATATGCAATTGGTAGGTATTAAGCAAAGTTGTGCATTGGTTTCAAGATTTGTTGAAAAACTTCAAAAACTTTCAAGCAAATCGAATGGGCACGTGTAACGCCAGATTCAACAATCTTTGGCGGCATCCTCCTTGCTTGTGATAAAATGGGGGCTTTGGAACAGGGTATGGACATCCACCAAAGTATGATAAAGGTGGATTGTTTTAAATATTATGGTTGGAAATGCTCAAGTAGATATGCACGCAAAATATGGAAGCACAAACAAGGCAGGTCAATTGTTGGACAAAATGCCTCAAAGAGATGTTGGCACATTTTCATCAAATGCAATGATCGCAAGATCACAAGATTTGCAGAAAAATTTAGAAAATTTCAAACAAATGCAATTGGCAGGTATAAAGACAATTTTTTTTTACCGTGTCCTCTCTGCATCTCCCAAAATGGGAGCTTTGGAATAGGATATGGACATACATTAAAGCATAACGATAGGGAGATTTTTATCATATATTATAGATGAAAATAATCCGGTAGACATGCATGCAAAATGTGGAATCATACACAACGCACTTGACATCTATGCAAATTGTGGAATCATACACCATGCACTTGAATTGTTTGACAGCTAGGCAGAAGAGGTCAAGTATGTCAGATTTCAATAGTGAAGATGTAAGGAAAGCTACAGTGTGGAAATGCCTTCTAAATGCCAAATTTACAGAGGATGTAAGCAAGAGCAACTTTTAAATCTATTTTAGAATATTAAGATGTGCATTTAAACAGGAAAACAAGAGCATAGGAAAAACAACAAACACACAAGACAGAGATAAATATTAAATTTTACACGGGAAAACTTTTTTGGAAAAAAAACCCACACCAAAAATCAAGCGTCTTCTTTGTATTACTGTAAGCAATGTTACATACATTCCACAACGAATTTTTTCACAGGGTACAATCTACCCGACTTTCTAATGAATCCTGCAGGGTCACCTAGCCATTTTCTAGTTGGCTGTTGCCATTTTAGAGGGTTTATCTTTGCTTTATATAATATATTGTATTCATTCCTAAGTCAATCAAGCAGCATATTCACAATATTTTATTTCTTCAATTTATACAATTGATGAAAGAGTGGAAAATGTAGCCGGATGATCATCTTGAACAACTTTGCCATGTCTATGCTATATATAAACATGGTTAATCAGACTTCCACTATAAATCTGAACGCCATACAATTCCTCGGCACCACTATAAATCTGAACGCCATACAATTCCTCGGCACCATTATTTTCATAGGCGCTGCGACTCACAATATGATAAAACAGATATTTGAAAAGAAGTGTCGGGTAAACAAAAGAGAAACAAACGACCTACATAAGATTAAATCATTCCGCAAAGACCCTACCACTTCACTTTCCTGCAAGTTTTATCAAATTTGGCTTATTTATAGTGCCTTGAATGGCGATTAAGCCTTGGTTAGATTGGTTGAGGCAGCAAAGTAAAGCGGTGATTGAAATATTTTCTTTAGCTTAGAATTATATTATGTCATATGAGAATGATTAGGTTCAAAGATGTTGTAAGGAGTGGTTCTAGATTTATAACAGAAAGATGTAAAGAAGGCATGGGATTTTGATTGAAACATTTATTGATATAAGCAGGAAGAATTTTTGTTTATCTTATATATATATTTTCAGAACACATTTATTTTGTACTATCCAATCTCAAGGTATGTTCTCAGGTTGCCAATTCTTAATAAAAATGTATAATTTCAAATTAAAAAGAGTTACATAAAAGGAAGGAATTTATACTAGTATAAGTGTAGAACTATAAATCAAATCTGAAATTAGTATTGTGATAAGTTTTTTAAATAAAAAGGATGGGAAAATACTGGTTGAGAATGTTAAGAATAAACCTTAAAAACATATTTTTCAAAATATTAGAAAATATGTTCATTCCATTCAAACCATAAAAATAAGATCTAATAGACATGCCATCAAGTAGATAAAAAGTATAAAATAAAATATTATGTATACCATCTTCATCAAAGAAGCTACCAAAATATAGAAGAATTACCTGATAAATAACCAAAATCTAAAATATTTTTTATGTACATTTTTTAATTTAGAAAATTCATTTACCAAAAAAAATATCGAAGCCTTATAAATACATACATTCTAGATTACTTTCTTATGCAGTTAGTATTATTAGTCATGTCCAACAACAATTTTGGAACCTTTAAGTGCTTGTGAGTAGAGGTGTGCTTGCCTATGATAGTTTATGTTAAGAGTATCACCATTTGGATATGGATAGTTAGCATTTACTTTTAAAGAGGTATCCTCCTCTAAGGATAATTTTCTTCTTATTATTAAATTATCTTCTTATCAATGAAAATAAAAACATAATATATAATTTTAATTACTGTATAAATGTTTATAGAAGAATGATTAAGGTTAGAAATCATCTTCAACTTCTAAATCTTGATATATCTCGATTTCCAAACTTTTTAAGTGTGATATATTACATTTATCTTATGTACGACCTTAATGAGATTCAAATTTATGAATTGATAGATTTACAACATTTTTTTTTAATTTTAATATTTAAAACGTATCTTTTTATTATTTTTAATTTAATTAAAATATTTATTTATATTTTTAAATTAATAATAAATATAAGATTAAATAATTATCTTTACATACATATTAAAAATTGAGATTTTTTAAAAGTTTTATTTTTCTGAAAAATAATATGAATGAACAGTTTGCTTAAAAAAATTCTATATAATTATCTAAATTCATCAAATACATAACCAAACACTAGTAAAAGATAATTATTTAATTTACCAATTACATAAAATAATCCATACCTAACTGATAAAATACCAATTCCTTCATATCCTGAGACAGCTTAGATATACCATGTTGTTGTTGATATGCTGTAATGGATTCTCCCTCCATTTTGTCTAATTCTCTCACGATTTCCTTCAGCTCTCAGGCTTCTCAATGTATTAATGATTTCTAATATTGTTCGAACTCTTGATTAAATAAATATTTATTTAGTATTAGTATTAAAAGGAAGTGCAATGATTACGTCGATAATAAAATATATTCAAACCACAAATTTAATAAAACACATTATTTCAAATAAATTCAACAAAGCAATGAACGCTCTCTAAATCATTAATTCACGAAAATAATATTATCAATATGTTTTTCTTTAATTATTAATTTTTAATATATTATTTTTCTTATATTTAAGGATATTTGTTTCTAGCTTCATAATTTAGAATTATTCTAACTTTATGATCCTTATCAAACAAGGCATTTTATAAATGAATTTATCTTCTTTCTTATCTAACTATTTCCCTAATATTATTAATAATATTACAAATTAATATAAAAAGATAGAGAACTCAATTTTATATCTTGAAATTCTTTTTTAAAAAAGAAAAATTATTTAAACAAATATATTTTTTATTATATTAATCTTTATCATGTAATTTGTTATTATAATATATTCCATTTTATAAATAAATTTAAACATATTTAAAAAATAATAATTATCTTACAACGTAAAAAATTATTGAACTTTTTATATTTCTTAAGTTTCATTATAAAATAGCTTCTCCCATGGACCATGATATTATAATTTGTTATATCAAAAAAAGGAAATCAAATCAATATTCTATATAATTTGATTATTTTTAAGATATTAATAATATACAATTTGCTAAAAAAACAAAGTTCTCAATTTTAGATAATCAAAATTATTTTGCTAATTAAATAAATATACTTTTTTTACTTTATTTTGCAATTTTTTAATCAAATACAATCAATTATCTTTCTATGTGTACTTTTTTACCACAATTAAATGCAATATCTTTAAAATAAAATTCTAATTGGGTCTTTTCAACAAATAATTTTTTTCAAACAATATACTTATACAATAAAATTTAAAGTTTGCACTTAAAATTATTTTTGAAAAAAATAGAAACCAACAACAAAATAGGGGAACACCCTAGACCGAACACAAAAGAAAATTGAAACAACAACCAACAAAATAAAACATAGACAAACACTCAGTTAAGCAAGTGCACCAACTTCTTGTTCTTCTGGATGGTAGCCTTGTTGATTGCCTCCAATTCTTCCATAATGAACTTGGACATACCCTTATTGCTACTCCTGCTTCTGGTCCTAGAACTAGGGCCCATAGTTTAATTGCCACCAACAATAGAGTCTTCACTGTCCTGATCTTTCTTTTTGTTACTATCTTCAAGGTCACTGTGAATAAGATTGGATCTATACTCCGCCACCATGGCATTGATCTTTTCCATCCCTTCCATACTATTATTCATGGCCTCCTTACTTATGTCAACTAGATTATTAAGATTATTCTTGATCTTCTCCGTAGACTGCTCAACCTTCTCAATTCTTTTCTCATGTTTACATTTCATAACCTCGACATCATGGGAAAGATTCTGGGTCATGATCATGAGCTTCTCAAATTTTGTAGTTTGAGGTGAATCAGTGAAGATATCAATTATCTCCTTAATCCCCTCTTTGAGGGTATCAATCTCGTTCCCCACCCACTTACAACAATTCTCCTAGCTTCTAGTCGCTTCCATCACCAGATTCATCAGATAACTATCCTTATGTAAATGACTATCCACATCTTTAGGTAGAGTCCCCTACTTCTCCTTCAGGACATTAAGAGGAATGTCCAATTTGATTTCCTGGTCCAAGGTATTGGGAGCATAGTCTTTAGCAACCAATTTCTTCTTTTTGGAATAAGGCTGAGTTTTAGAAATCATCTTGCTAGTCGATTTATATTTACTTGCAACCCATCTAGGGGGGTTCTTGCTACTATGGGTTCTAGGTGTGACCAACATCTCACCCTCTTCAACCGGCTTATAATCAAGGTCAACAAGGGGTTTGGTGCACCCACTATCCTCCATCTCTATATCCGAATCAGAGACATCTTGAACATTAGTATTAGGGATTTGGCCTTTCTTAGAGAGAGATGGCACAAATTCAAGGTCTTTGGCATAGTCCATAATGAGGACTGGATTATTGGGATTCTCAGCATGTTTTTCAAGACTATTCTCCAAAGAAGAAACCAGATAGAAGGGAATCGAAATAACTTTGCCATGCCTAAAGTGATTCAAGATGGTGAAATGATAATAAAAGATACTGACATATCTACCATCAAGCGTAATGTACCTCATGATGAACTCGACCATGTCCACCCAGGGAGCCATAAGATCCTTTCTATTGTAGCCACCATCAGCCATTTTATTAACTCTTGGATGCTCCTTATCTTTATCAAAAAAATTCATCATGTCTTCCTCCCCTGTTTTTCTATCTCTATGAAACCTTCTGCTATTCATAGACAAACCCATAACCATAGCCACCAGGGTTTCATCCAGTTGATATTCAGCACCATAGGCCCTCAAAACCCCTTTCTTCCACCCATTGACAAATGTTTCTGTGAGCAAAGGAGAAAGGCCATGGAGTCTTTCCAAGAAGGGAACCATTCCCCCATCAATAATTTCTTGCCACACTTCCTTATTTTTCTTCCATTTATCAAAAGTGATGCCTATTCTTATCCCCACCCATAATGGTCTAGGTCACCAAACAAAAACAAGAAATGGGCCACACCAGACAAGTCTCCAAACAGAAGCAAGACATTGGCCGCACAAGAAGATAGAAAATCGAGGCACAAGGGAAGTTTCTAGATCTTCGGATAGAGAAATTGAAAGGAAACCATTTCCCTAACAAATTGATCAAGTCATGATTGTTCTTCAATGGTTACCACAAGTGGATGGTGTCATTATAAGCCAGGTTGCACATGATTTTTTGGAAAGAGTGTCAATTGCTCCACCATTTTGCCACCACGTAGCCCACCGCCATATTGGCCAATAAGTCTACCACTTTATTGCCTTCCTGAAAAATGTGAAAAGTTTTGAATGCATCCAACTCTATAATCATATCACATCAATCTTTGATTAAGTTGGTGATAGTCCAACTAGGATTTGTACATCCATTCAAACAATTGATAATGTTGAGTGAGTCAAATTCCAGCCAAACCTTTCTAAAATCTTCCCTTTTAGCCATGTGTAACCCAAAATGGGCAGCGCTGACCTCCGCAAAATGGTTAGATTGGGTTCTCAAAGGGAGGTTTGCACTTAAAATTGTACCATGCACAAACAAATTGTAATAATTGAGAGGAAATCCACTATTAGGTTTTAGAAGATAAACTCAGAGGATATATGATGAAAGACAACTATAACCAAAGAAACCCACCTAATCCAAGAATGTATTTCTAACTTTACACCTCCCAATTGCATTTTCTTACATATTCTAAGGCATTTCCAAAGAATTCATTACATTCCATTTGGTGGATTATGGTTTTATGGATATTCATACCTACTTCTAAAGGACCCATTTTTGCATTCGCATAAAAATTTCTGAGGCCATTTCAACACAGTCCTTTTGTGCATGCATCCACATTTTACATGCATGTCTAATAGAGCATTTAGGACTAGGGCATTTATTTTGAATTTTGAATTGATTATAAATATAAGACTAAATAAATATTTTTGCATACATATTACAATTTTAAAGAAACAGTTATTTTTTTTAAAATAATATGAATCAACAGTTTGCTAATTTTTTTTTTAATAATTATCTAATTTCATCAGATACACAAGTAAACACTTTGTAAAAAGGATAATTTACAGTATCAATTACATAAAATAATCAATATCATATCTAAGTAATAAAAATATAAATGTATATAATACATCATATGACAAACCTTCCTTACAAACCCTCTCAAGCCCTAACTTTGAGACCATCAAACTGTTGGGTATATGAAGCCCAACAATCACATGGATGTTTGTCTTCCCCTGAAGACTCTTCATTTCATATTTGATATGTTTATATAAATGGATATGTGCAGCCCATACATGATGTACTGTGTAATTGGATATTGGTTAATAATAATTTTCCCTGCATTTCTGGTGGACATAGCCACTTAGTGGTGAACCAAGTTAATCTTATTTCTTGAGTTCTTTGTTGTATCTATTATTCTTTCTGCTCTTTTCTATTTATCTTATGTGTTTTGTCTGCTCATTTTTTAACTAACAATTAGTATTAGAGCTTAGGTGAAGTGATTGAGTAGAGATGGAAAGGTAGATAGATAAAGGATTGAAAATTCTCGAGAAGATGCAAAAGTTCAAAGTTAGAGAAATTAGTTGCTAGTATTGTGGCAAGTGAGGCCACGTAAAAAGAAATTGTTGGTTTCTCAAGAAGGTTAAAAGGCAGCCAAAAGATGAAGACACCAATTCAATCATCAAACATTTTCTTACAAATTTAGACTCAGTGGAGAATAAAATTGTGCAAGAAAAATTTAAAACAAAATGCCATGTTCATTGGTGGGATGGCTGGAAAAAGGAGGAGACTTTGGCTGAAGAAGAGGAGGATTCGAAGTATTCATTGTTTGAATATTTTCTTGATTCGACTGAAGAAGATGATGCTGAAGAGGAGGACGTTGAAGCAAGTGAGGATGATGTTGATGAGGTTGTAGGAAGAGAATCTCCTACTCACCGACAAACTAATTTGTATGGACCGGAAGTTGATGGTTTTGTGTCGCATCATGAATATTGGAAAAGATAACTTTGAGAAAGAATGGGGATTTTCTGAAGAGACTGTATTTGAGAAAGAGGAAAGTGATGGGAAGCTCTTAACAAAGTACTCTTTCCTCACTAAAATGCATGCCTTGTTGATAGGAAAGCCTTTCTTTGGTGGAAAAAATCCACAAGAGGATTTGGGGTGCCTGGAGATTGAATATCCCAGGAGCATAGGGATTATAGAGCTCATAGAGGTGGTAGAGAGCCTCTGGCTCAAGGCTGTGCAAGATCTAGAAGACTTCGGAAAGGCTAAGGATAAGGTCTTTGAGGAAATTGAATTTCAAAAAGAACAAAAGAGTGATGATTTATTGCTCTAGATTGCAGAAATAGAGGCGGAGTGGAATGCATTGATTGTAGGTACTGCACAAGTTTCTGCACAAAATACAACAAACTCATTTGATATGGAGCCCGTTGGTGCAAGGTCTGTAGCTGGAAGCTTAAAATCAGATCTCATGGTAGCCCAATTGAATAAGAATATTGCATCCGGTGTTGGTCAAATGAAGAGAGAACATGGGTTCCAATCTGGCTAGTTTGATGGTAGTGGTAATGATTCATTTTATTTGTTTATGTTGGATGTCATGGGGCCGAATGAGAGTTGGTGTGTTCCAGATGTGGGTAGTGAGGCAACTATGAGAATTGGGAATGATGTTTGTAGGCTATTCACACTTGTATGAGAGTTTTATATTTGGGTATTAAAATCTAATAATGGTGATCTTCTAGATATTCTATTACGGGGGAGCACAAGAGCAAGAGAATTTGAAGGAGGAGTGTATTATGCATCTGTTGATAGTAGTGTTCCTGATTATGGATTACCGGATGAAGTAGTTAGAGAATATATTTTTAACTCTGATCTGAATTGGAGAAGATTAATTTGCACTATTCATGAACTGAGTTTGGTGATATTAAAATCTTCTCAAGAGTTGGTTGTAGTATGAGATTTGGAATGGAGATGCAAGGAATGTCTTCACAAGGGAGATTGTTGGGTATATGAAGCCCAATAGTCACATGATTGTTTGTCTTCCCCAGAAGACTCTTCATTTCATATTTGATATGTTAATGTAAATAGATGTGTGCAGCTCATACATGATGTACTATGTAATTGGATATTGGTTAATAAGAATTCTCCTTGCGTTTCTGGTGGATGTAGCCACTTAGTGGTGAACAACATTAATCTTGTGTATTGAGTTCTTTGTTGTATCTAATGTTCTTTCTGTTGTTTTTTGTTCATTATTATGTGTTTTCTCTTCTCGTTTTTAAACTAACATGAACATGATGTGGATTGTTGTGTATCAATTCATTTCAGTGGAAGCAGGAGTACTTATCATCCATAATGGGGGATTTAGGAGTACTTATCATCCATAATGATGTAATCCCTCATTCTCTCGATTTTCCTAAAAACTAATAATGATGAAGCTTCCTTTCAAACGACCATATTTTCCCGATCATCATCTGCATATTGTACTGAATTATACGTGGAGGAAGACGTTGCCAAAATCCTTCCTTCAAATTATATGCAAACAACTTTGGAGTTTTAACAACACTTAGACTGTTGAAGCACATATAATCTCTCACACAAACACACTTTGGATACAACCGATATTCATGGAAACATTCATTAACATATTGAGGTAGCGAATGTGGAGGCATTTTTGTAAGCTCTTTCCACTTCCAAACCAATTCATCTTCCTCATTCTCAAACAAATCCCAAAGAACAATACCCCTCCTTGGGTTGATATTGTCAATTATTCCACCAAGCAATGGGTGAATTGGGGCAATGTTGATTGTACCTAAAGAGGACTCTTGAGAGTCTAGGAAGGTCCCCACCACGAGAACAAAGAAAACATATGAAACCATAAAAACCTAAACGATAGATCATTTAGATTGAGATCTTGAACCGTTTTGGTGGGTAATGGACCTATTGTAATAGGCTTAATGAAACCCTCATCTTTGATATTGTAACCTACAATAGTCATAGCCAAGATTCCCCTCCAGAAAAGAATACCAATGCAATCAACCATTTCTTAAGCTAATATATTATACTCTAGTGTTTCCCCTATAAACTGACACTTAGAATTGGACCAAACTACCGAAAAAGGCTCTTGGTTTCCTCCCTTTAGTATATGCATATATTGGGGAGTAACGTCCATTTCTATCATTGCATAAGATCTGATAAGAGGATTGCAAACAATTAATTGTCTAGTGAAAATTTCTCGAAAGAGCAGTAATCCCTGCCCGATGTTTTATAATCCTTAAAAGAAAGAGGGAGTGTCCACCTTTGCTGCGTAGTAGAGATTAAAAACAAATAATTGTAGATTTGGGATAAAAGAGAGACAAAGTTCTCCACTTTTTTGTCGAAAAGCTGTATGCCACACAGTTCCAATTTCCATTGTTTTATAGCCAACTCATAAGAAGCCATGGATTTTGGGTCGACAATGAAGATAGAAAACTGTTAGAAGACAAAATATAATTCCATTCCTTACTGACAATACAAGAGCAGCCGATTGATTCAAAAAGAAGCTTTGCAAATACCAATTCCTTCATATCATGAGGCAGCTTAGATATACCAATTCCTTCTTGATCTCCTTCAAATGCTGTAACCAATTCTCCTTCCATTTCTTCCGATATTTTTGACCGTTTCCTTCAGCTCCCAAGATTCGCAATGCATTAGTGACTTCTAATATTGGTCAAACCCTTGATTAAATAACTATTTATGTCATCCTCACTATTTTTTACAGTACCTCATCTTTATCTTAGTGACAATAGAGCACGCCGTGTTTTTGCATTGCCCAACAAGTTTATTTTTTTAGTACTTCTATATGTCAATAGTCGATTACATTTGATTTTCTAATTATTAAACTACAGATGAGCAGTAAATTAGTTTTTGGTGCTTTAGTTTTTAACTATTAAATCTTTAATAGATAATCAAATAATAAAAAATTAAAATGTTTAAACCAATTTTTAAATATATTATATTTTCATAGATAGCTTAATTTTTATTTTATTTTTATTTATTTATTTATTTATTTATTTTTTTCATAAAATTAAATGTTTTGAAATAATTTTAATTTTATTTGATTTGGTTTTAATAAAAGCTATAATATATTATTAAATAATGAATATATATTAATTTGATAAATAAATAAAAAATTAAAATATATTTTTTAAAATGTATTAAGATTGAGGAGTAAAAAAATTAGAGTCTTAAACAATAATTGGGTAAATTTTAATAAAAAAATTCAAGCCAAGTTACAACATAAACATAAATTACACAAGAAACTATCCACAAAATACTTAAAGCAAAACTTCTACATAAGAAGCACCCAAAACAACATACACAATCTTTTGTTTTAGCTTTTTTCTTTTTTTATGATAAATTATAATTGAAATTAAAATATAAAAAATGTGTTTTATAATCTTTTGTAGATATACATTTTTCACAATTTTTATTTAGAAGTGATATTATTGGTCTTTATTTTGATTATGTTTGTATTTTACAAACTTTTAACTTATCTATACAAAATGAGGAGGAATATGGAGAGCATGTTTGATCAAAAAAGGGAGATTATATAGAACTCTACTACTCTTCATGACATTCAAAATGGGAATGTGAGGAGGTAGGCCAAGAAAAGAAGACACCTAGAATCCTCAACCATGATAGGGATTGAAGCATCAATTTCAAGGGTGAAAGTCACACAAGAGTCCATGGTTAAGAAAAGTAAAGATATCTTCTTGGAAAGAAATTTGAAGTTCTCTCCCACTCGAAAGCTATTGGTTCGTGATTTCATTGGGAGAGTGTTTTTGTTTGTTTGTTGCTTTTGTTTGTTGTGTCTAGTTTCTAGTTCCATTTTATGGGTTTGTTAGTGTTTTTGATTAGGGAAAACAGGTTTTGAAGGGCCCTTGAAACCCTTTACATCAAATATTCAAAAGATAGACATTAGAGTCCACCAAAATAACAAAAGATACTAGTCATAGAAAAGACAACTAGCCAAAAACAAAAAGCCAACAACAGAAAGACACACCACAAAGAAACTAAACACCAAGATAGCAGAAAAAGCAAAGAAGAACAACCAAGCCTAGGTGAATTTCTTTATCAATTCAACAGCTTCCAAGTCCAATTGCTCCATTGTCATAGCAGTCCTCTTGATATCTTGAATGTCCCTACTTTGGTTTTGCTTCTTCATGGTACTTGCACATGTTCTTTTTTCGGGACCACTTTTTGGTGGTTGTTGTTGGATCCACTTTTTGGTAGTGGTTTCTCACTCCACCTAATCCCTTAGTTTTGCTATGGTTTGCTATGAATATGTAAGGCTCGAGCCTCTACCAGT
Organism: Cryptomeria japonica; assembly: GCF_030272615.1. NCBI lineage: Eukaryota > Viridiplantae > Streptophyta > Pinopsida > Cupressales > Cupressaceae > Cryptomeria > Cryptomeria japonica. Next base: position 338,488,086 of record NC_081407.1, read on the forward strand.
TTAATATTTTTAGAACAAATTATACATAATATTATGTATTGGAACCTCTTTCTAATAAATATGAAGTAAATAAATTAAAACATATTGAATATTTAAGATACTTTGTCTACAGAACCTTTTTTGGGTAGCTATATTAAAGTAAAAGAAATATTAGATAAATATATAAAGTTAAAAAATATAATAATAATTTAATATCTGAAATTATAATTATTTATATAAAAAAATATTATTATTTTACATTTTACTTCATTGAATATATTATGATTATTATTATAACATATTAATAACACATTAATGTAATTTACATCAAATATTATTGTATACACTAAAAATTTGTCTCGAAAAAGAATTAATTAAATATAAAATTATTTAATTAATATGACCTTTATTCCTCTACTATATAAATTTATTCAATAATTTTTTTATATGGTTCATTAATTCTTATTCTTCCCACTTTAATCATTTTCTTAAATTTTCCCAATTAAACATACAAATTAATTAATTTGTGTATTTAAATTCTTCCCCACTTAATTCATTCTTCTAATCCATTTAATTAAAGAAAAAAATATTAACTTGTTGAGTTTAATTATCATTTTCCTAATTATTTGAATTTCTAAATTCAAATATGTCACATGGCTCCTAACCTCTAACCGCCTAGCCTAACCACTCCCTAACCTAACTCATCCATTCAACCATGCATTTAAGTAACCCTATCCCTTCTTGCACCTCCTAACTTCCTTATCCTAACCTCTTATAGGTTGGATAATCCCTCTTGGAGAGACTTGGCACCTTTTCCACATGTCCTCTCCCCTTGGACACTTGTCCTCTCATGAGGAGGATTCCTTGACACTTGTCACCACAAAGATGACATGTATCCCTCCCTCCAACCTCTTCTCCAACTTCCTCAATCTTGACCCTTGATATCTTCAGATAGAATCATGACCATCAATTTTTGCCACCTTAGCCTGGGCCTAGGAATTCCTATAAATATCCCTTTTTGGACCAATAAGGATGCTTGCAATCTAGCTTTCTGCATAGTTTTTATAGTCAATTGCATCCTTTTGAGAATTTTAGAATAGTTGATCATTAGAAGAATTCTAGCACGTTTAGCATAGTTTTCATCATGATAATCTAGTCTCTATTTCAAGCATGTAGTATAATCATCTTATTTCTAATCTTGTATCAAATCATACTCGCCTTCTGCATTTGCATAATCATGACCATGTAGCTACTCATCTTTTTAGTTGTCACTTTGAAGGTCATTGCTTGTTGAGAACCACCTAAATACACCTTCAAGGTCCTCAAAAATACAGGATGGTGTGAGATCTTAAAGGAGACCATTGGTTTTATTTTATTTATTTTTTCATTTTCTTCTTAATTTCATTTGTTGTCTCATCTATGCGGTTGTTTTGTATAATTGACACTAATTTTTAAACAACACAATTATATATTGTTCTGATTAATAAAAATTAGTGTAGGCTCATACCATTACATATCTGCTAAAAAATTGCCACCTAAGGCACATGAGAAGTGCACATCTATCTAAGAAAGAGACCAAAAAATAGAAAATAGCAGAAAAACTCCATGCACAAAAAGGACTAGAGACAAAAACCAAAAGAAAAACTAACTACAACTACATGAATACTAGCCAACTAACATAGACACAAAGAAATGGCTTATTGGTTGAAGGCATTACCTTCTTCCCAATCCTTACATAAACTAAGAACTTTATTAGAAAAGATACTTTTGTTGGAATCATTAGTAGATATTGGGGTACTTGAATGAGAATTCTCTTTAACCACAAACATAGGGGGCTTTGTAGACACAAAAGGGGAAAGAGTGTGTCTCTTTTGTTTGGCTTTCATGTGGTCAGTCTTGTTCTATATAAATTTTAGGGAAACTAGATTGTTGAGAACCATCTCTTGGCTTGGATTATACATCTCTACAATTTTTCCTTTCAAGAACTCCTGATTTACCCTTAAATCCAAAATCATCATATCTTTTTTCTTCTATAGCACCTTATCTATGAGCTCCTTTATCTTCCCTTCCATCTTTTCTCAATTTTTGAGGTTCTTAGTCATATTGCTTGCTTCTTTCTAGACACATTTATCCTTTAAGTTGATGACCCATTTGTCTGCTCTAGCCCTCACCTTTTCCACTACCTTTAGTCTATTGATTTTTTTAATAGCCACATAAAAATGAAAGAAGTCATTTGATAACCAATGTGGCCTCAAAAATTGTACACCCTTGCTAGGGTGATACAATTCTATGGTTAGTTTAGCACTTGGCTTAGAGTGTTTGCATCTTGCATTGTCATTTCCCTTTAAGCATTTAATTAATTAATTTAATTAAATATAAAGTCACACTTCATCACTCACCACATCATAAAATTGGACCCTTTATCCTAAATGTACCCCTTTTTATTTTATTCTTCCAATAAATCATTAAATTATAAACCCTAATTATGTCCTTTTTTGACCTTTAAGGCCCAATTTTTCATATCAAAATATCTTGAAATCCATTGTAACTTTTGGATTCAATCTAATATCATCATATCTAACAACCCAAAAAATTTGGTGAAAAGTTGGTAGTACTATGTGTAAGTTATGCATGGTCCTCGACATTTTTCCCAAAATTTTGGGAGCATAATTCTATGATATTATAATGCTTAACTCCAAGAAATCAATAAAAAATTCAAATCCTAGGTCAGCTTGAAGATAAAATTAATAGCTAGGGTTTCCAACATAAGAGCTCTCTTTCTTCATTTGAAGGCAAAAAAGAAGGAAAAGATTTTGGCGAAGTTTTCTAGCAATCATAAGGAGCCTTCTATACAGTGAAAGAATGAGTCTTTTGGAGTCTTTAACAACATTAAACAACATCTATCAAGCATTCATCATGTATTTGTTCATCAACTGGGGGATTTTGAAGATGTAGGAAAGCAATAGGAGATCACAGACTGAAGATTGGCTTGTACCCCTCCCTTAGGTTTGGGTATGGTTTCATATTGTTTTCATGTCTTTGTATGAGCTTCATTACATCAATTTTCATATTTACATTCATTTTGTAGATCACTTTGCATTATTGATTTAGAGCATTTACTTTGTCAATTACAAGCATTTAGGGTTTACTCTTCAAACCATAGGGTGACTCTAGATTGTTTGCTTTCATCATTTTAGGGTCTTGCACACACACAAGATTCCTGCACACACTATTCATCTATTTGTTGAGGTGGAAATAACCAAAATATGGGTTTGACTAAGGTAAAACCCCATATAGCCACACAAAACCCTATTTTTCAGTTGTAGGTGCAGGTATAGGTACCCGAAAGACTTTCAAGACTACTAAAAGGCACAAGAACTATCTTAAGGCCTCATATTTGTTCCCAAATAATTAGGGAAAGGCATGTGGAACCCTAGTCCTCCCTAGGATAGGGGCATGGCACTCTAGTCTCCCCACTTTCAGGTGAAATTGGGTAGATTAAGGGCTCAAAACATCAAGTTTTTAGACCCTCAGTTGTAGCATCCTGTCAAACGAAATAGGACCAAGGTGTGGCTCTCCTATCCAGGATAGTTTGGCTCATTTTTCAACACCAGGTACACATCCAATTTCCTCTCCCTTCTCTACTTTCAGAATCTCAGTTTTAGATCTGCAAGTTTTTGCAATTTTAGTTCATATATGCTTCATTGTTCATTGCCTATTCTAATTGATCAATCACACCCTATTTTTTACATCTTCTCTTGATATACAAAAAGGGGAATAGAAACCCTAATTAGAAACCCTAAGTGATAATCCTTGGCTCTCACTTTCTCACAAGAAATAGCGAAAATGAGCTATCTCCCTAGGATCTTTCGTATTCCCAATGTGTTGGTAAAAGTGGGATTAGGTCCTAGTCACCCAGTCTCACTTTTTCCCCTCCACATTTTTTAAAACCCGACGTGGATCCAATATTCTTTGATACTCATTTATGTTCTCATATATTAGCATTTTTTTCTATTTCAAATTAAAATTTACATTTAAAAGTTTTGATTTCTTGCAAATAAAAATAATTGGGATGTCAATTTTGTTAAACCCTAATTTTTCAATTCAAAAATTGAACTTGTGGATAGTTTAATTTGGATCATTAATTTTAGATCTGATTTAGGAACACATTCACTCATAGATTTTATTTTCTAAATCAACATTTAGAGTTCTTGCATTGGTTAAAATTAAATATTTCCTTCTATTTTGCATATGTTATCATTTGAAAGAGAAAAATTATTGTTATGATGCATTTATTTTATAAATGTGATAATGGGTTAGATTCCCTTGCTTCAATATTTCCATCTCTTGAAGAACCTCCTCCTATCTCTGAGAAGATTTAAGTGCCTAAAAGAGTTGTTACCAACCCCATCAAAACTCTCCCAGCTCTAAGGATGAAGATATGAAGAGTGATCTTGACAATTATCCTAAAATGTGCCCTTCCCATATAGCTATCTTAGAGGAATAGGATGATATCATAAACACTTTTCTTAGTGTTACTTTACCTTCTTTACATGATGCCTCTCTAAGTGAAAAGGCATTGATGGACATTGAATTTTCTTCTCATAATTTTGGTCTTACCAATGGCGGAATGTTAGTGCAACAAGAGGTTATCAGAACTTATTTCAAAGATCTCCTTCCTAAACATGAATCTTTGGAGAAAGATTTTCATCTCCCTCCTAAAGAATAATCCCCTCATGATGATCATTTTGTGCAAGAAGATGGTATTGTCCCTACTTTTCCTAGTGCTAGCATTTCCTCTTTTGACTTCAACAAAATTCCCACTAGAGATGACACATTAATGAGAAATGCTTCTCCTTGCTTGGAAGCTTGTCTTACCCATAAAGATGCCTTACAAAAAGAAGATGAAATCATAATCAATTTCCTTAATTCTCTCCCCTAAACATCCTATTGAACACATTTTGAGGCAAGAGGATGATTTAAACGCATGTAGTGATTTTCTCCCTGCTAAGGATGAACAATTAATGAAAAATGTTATACATTCTCCCAAAATTGGCAATAACAATAAGTAAATATTTGTGGAAGATATTTCTAATACATTTTTCAATGACCTCACTATTTGGGATGAACAATTAGAAGAAGGTGTTGATTATTCTCTACCCCATGACAGAACCATAGCCAAAGAGTAGGTATTTTGGATTCTTCAACAACATTCAATGTAACATCTATCAATCATTCATCAAACATTCTTTCATCAACTGGGGGCTTTAGAAGATGTAGGAAAGCAATAGGAGATCGCTGACTAATGATTAGCTTGTACCCCTCCCTTGGGGTTGGGTATGGTTTCATGTTATTTTAATGTCTTTGTAGGAGCTTCATTACATAAATTTACATATTTATATTTATGCTTTAGATCACTTTTCATCAATTGTTTAGAGCATTTACTTTGTCAATTACAAGCATTTAGGGTTTGTATCAAATCTTCTTGTGAGTATTTGTCATTTGTCATCAATCTTCTTTCACAATTTGACGTGGTAAACATGATACCTTGTTTCAACTCACTAAATTAGCAAGCCGAAACAGGGGGCATATAGCTACCCTCAAATTTTCATCACCTTCCTTAGTAAGCATTTACATAATTTTGTGATTTTATCTAACAAGTGGTTTTGTAGGGTGTGGTTCATAACTCTGTATTGCAGATACCGGTGAGGGTTTCATCCGACAGCTTCTGAATATATCCTTTTTCATGAATGTTGAATTTTCTTTACTCTATCTTGCATATGCATGCAATGTCATATGATCACTAAAGTGGGGGCTAAATGTAGCATTGTAAATTGCACACCCTTTCTAAGGGTGGAACAATTCTACACTTAGTTTAGCACACGCCTTAGTGTGTTTGCATCTTGCATTGTAATTTCCCTTTAATATTTTAATTAGTTAATTTAATTAAATCTAAAGTCATATTTGATCACTCCCCACATCATAAAATTGGGTCCTTTACCCTAAGTGTGCTCCTTTTTTATTTTATTCCTCCAATAAATCATTAAATCATAAACTCTAATTATGTCTTATTTCGATCTTTAAGGCTCGATTTCATATATCAAAACATCTCTAAATCAGACATAAATTTGGGATTCACTCTAATATTATCATATCTAATGGCCCTAAAAATTTGGTGAAAATTTGGTTGAACCATGTGTAAGTTATGCACGGTCCTCGACATTTTTCCAATAATTTTGAGAGCATAATTCTATGATATTATAATGCTTAATCCCAAGAAATTGGTAGAAAATTCAAATCCTAGGTCGACCTAAATAAAAAATTAAGATCTAGGGTTTCATACATAAGAGATCTATTTCTTCATTTGAAAGCAGAAAAGAAGGAAAAGCTTTTGGCAAAGTTTTCTAGTAATCATAAGGAGCCTTCTATCCAATGAAAGAGTAGGTATTTTGGAGTCTTCAACAACATTCAACAACACCTATCAATCATTCATCAAGCATTCTTTCATCAACTGGGGGATTTTGAAGATGTAGGAAAGCAATAGGAGATCACCAACTGACGATTAGCTTGTACCCCTCCCTTGGGGTTGGCTATGGTTTCATGTTGTTTTCATGTCTTTGTATGAGCTTCATTACATCAATTTACACATTTATATTCATTCTTTAGATGAATTTTCATCATTGGTTTAGAGCATTTACTTTGTCAATTACAAGCATTTAGGTTTTACTCTTTAAAACATAGAGTTACTCTAGATTATTTGCATTCATCATTTTAGGGTCTTGCACACACACAAGATTCCCACACACATTATTTGGCTATTTGTTGAGGTGTAAATCAGAAAAATAGGGGTTTGACTAAGGCAAAACCCCATATAGCCACCTAAAACCCTATTTTTCAGTTGCAGGTGCAGGTACAGGTACTCGGAAGACTTTAAAGACTACTAAAAGGCACAAGGATTGTCTTAAGGCCTCAAATATGTCCTAAAATCATCAAGGATAGGGGTGTGGAGCCATGGTCCTACCTAGGAGAAGGGCGTGGCACCCTGGTCCTCCCACTTTCAGGTGAAATTTGGCAAGTTAAGGGCTCAAAAATTCAAGTTTGTAGATCTTGAGTTGCAGCTTCCTATCAAACAAAATAGGACCAGGGCGTGGCACCCTTGTCGAGGTTAGTTTAGCTAATTTTTCAACACTAGTTACATATCCAATTTCCCCTCCCTTTGCTTCTTTCAGAATCTCAATTTGAGATCTGCAAGTTTTTGCAATTTCAATTCATATATGCTTCATTGTTCATCGCACAGTCTAGTTGATCAATCACACCCTATTTTTCACATCTTCTTTTCATATAAAACAAGAGGAATAGAAACCCTAAGATATAATCCTTGGCTCCCTCTTTCTTACAATAAGTAGCCAAAGTGATCTATCTCCCTAGGCTCTTTTGTATTCCCAATGTGTTGGCAAAAGTAGGATAAGGTCCTAGTCACCTGGTCTCGCTTTTTCCCCTACACATTTTGCCGAACCTAATGTAAATCCATTCTTCTTTAATTGTAATTTATATTCTCAGATATGAGTTCTTTTTTCTATTTCAAATTCATTTATTTACATTTATAATTTTTTATTCCTTACAAATTTCAAAAATTTAGAGGTCAATTTCTTTAAAAACCTAATTTTTTAATTCAAACATTGAACTTATGAATAGCTTAATTTGGATCATTAATTTCAGATCTGATTTATGAACACATTTCACTCATAATTTTTTTTTTCTCAATCAATATTTAGAGTGATTGCATTTGTTAAAATTGAACATTTTACTTCTATTTTGCATATGTTATCATTTGAAAGAGAAAAATTATTGTCATGATGCATTCATTTCATAAATGTGATAGTGGGTTAGCTTCCTTTTCTTAAAATTTTCCATCTCGTAAAGAACCTGCTCCTATCTATGACAACATTTTAGTACCTAAAAGATTTCTTACCAACCCCTTCAAAACTCTCCCATTCTCTAGGGATGAATATTTGAAAAGTGATCTTGACAATTCTCCTAAAATGTACCCTTCCCATCTAGCTATCTGAGAGGAAGAAGATGATATCATAAACACCTTTCTTAGTATTACTTTACCTTCTTTACATTATGCCTCTCTAAGTGAAAAGTCATTGACGGATATTGATTTATCTTCTCCTAAATTTAGTCTTATCAATGGGGGCATGTTAGTGCAACAAGAGGTTATGAGATTCTTTCAAAGATCTCCTTCCTAAGCATGAATCTTTGGAGAATGATGTTCATCTCCTGCCCAAGCATTACTCCCCTCATGAGGATCATTATGTGAAAGAAGATCGTATTGTCCCTACTTTTCCTAGTGATGGCATTTTCTCTTTTGACTTCAACAAAATTCCCACTAGAGATGTTTCATTAATGAGAAATGCTTCTCCTTTCCCTGAAGCTTGTCTTACCCATAAAGATTCCTTAGAAAAAGAAGGTGAAATCATAATCAATTTCCTTAATTCTCTCTCCCCTAAACATCCTATTGAATGCACTTTGAGGCAAGAGGATTATTTAAACACATGTAGTGATGCTCTCCCTACTAAGGATGAAGAATTAATGAACAATGTTATCCCTTCTCCCAAAATTGGAAATAACAATAAGGACATCTTTGTGCAAGATATTTTTAATTCTTTCTTCAATGACCTTACTATTTGGGATGAACAATTAGAAGAAGGTGTTGATTATTCTCTACCCCATGAGAAAACCCTAGCCAAAGAGGATGAAATCATGATTGATACTCTCTTGATAGCATCTCACCTTCCATGAATCTTAATCATTTTTCCTCTAAAGGTAAGAAATCTCCTTCTCCCCAACTAGGTTCTACTGATAAGGATACCTTAGTTCAAGAAGAGACTGTTAACATTTCTTTCAAAGATCTCCCTCTCAAAGGTGAAACTTTAGAGAGTATTGTTTATCTTTGTCCTAGAGAGTCTATTACCCATGCAAATCCTTTGATGATAGAGGATAATATGACCTTTCCTACTAATAATCTTCCTTCTTAAACATCAATACCTACTCCTAGTCTACCTCATAAAATTGATCTTATCTAGGATAATATTATAGTGCAAGAAGAGACTATAAAAAATTCTTCCAACAATCTTGTCCATTCTTCTTCTAAAATTCATAAGGACACCTTTTATATTCCTAAAACATCTTCAATAAATTTGATACATGTGAATGAAACACCTAATAAACTCCTCTTCACAGTTCAAGGTTCTTGTCCTTCTCAAAGTTCTCAATGTAAGCCTATATTAGTGGTTTAAGGTGGTTATGCTAATGATTATTTTGCACTCCTAAGAAATCTATTATTACCAAAGTAGTTTATCCTACTAATAGCCCTTATGAGTATGCTAAGAAAAAAACTAAAGAGGGTTGTCACACAGTTGCTCATACCTACAACACAAGAAACAATAGACAACACAATCCTCTTCCATTTATCCCAATTTCACTTCCTCCCTCTCAACCAAATCTTCCACAAGTACCTCGTATATCATAGAATCTTAGTAAGGAGTATGATCTGATTGAACAACTTAAAGCTACTCCTCCCAAGATTTCTATTTGGGATTTGGTTCAAACTTCACCTGCTTATCATGGGATATTTCAAGATGCTTTGAAAAACTTAGATGTCCCACCTACAATGACACCTAATAACATGACTTCCTTGATTGATCCTACAAACAAAGCTAAAGCTCAAATTGCATTCACACAAGATGAGTTACCTTCTAATGAAATCCAACATCAATATGATCCTCTTATAATTGTGTTTATTATCAATAATAGTCATATAAATTGTAAGAATAAAACCCCCAATGAAGGGGCAACAAGTGTTTAGCCTTAGCCCTAGGAACAGATTGAGATAAAGAAGAGAAAACCTAATAACCAAAGTTTATCTAGATACCATACCTTAGGTGGTTTAACATAGGGAAAATATGAGTGTCAAATATTTTGAAGCACCCATCGGAGGTAAAATATTTCATCACCAACAGATCGACATCCTTCCATTTTTTGGGGAGTTCATCTTAGTTATACCCACTTTATAGTCTAGACACGTCTTCACCCACCTTGAAGAATCAATTGAATTCCTCCTCGTGAGATCCCTTTAGCTTCTTAAGAAAGGTTATAGCATCCTATGGAAGCCCAGTAATGGTTGAAATCAAGTCTCTTGTGACCTTAAAGGCAACCTTTCCAATATTCACCTCACCTTTTTTCCAAGCTTAGGAAAAGTTCTTGGAAAGCTATGGGTCAAAACCCTACATGCCCTCGACATAGCTATCTAGATTACCTTTAACTACCTTCTACCAAAGCTTTTGTTTCCTCTTGAATTCTTCATAGCTATCAAGTTTCACTTGAATTAAGTCCCCCTATCTAAAACATAGAGATTTTTTAAGAATAAACTAGGTAGAAAACGCAAAAAATAGTTGTTTGATTCAAACAATAACACTTTCAAGGAAGAAGGATAGTGAAACTACTATTTAAAATAGACATCAATCACCTTAGTAGAAAACAAGACTAGCCAAAAGGACAACTAAAAAGGTGAAAAAGGTGTTGTTGTCACAAAATTTTCCAGCCTTATTGATTGCTAATGCTCAACAACCCTATGCAACATGGAAACAACCTCCAAGTATGGCACCTTTCACATGTGAGGTTGAATCTTCAAAGAAGGTTGGCTTCCTTTCCAATTAGGGTGCACTGTAAAACTCACCCAACACTTTTAAAACCTACTCCAAACCCTCATTTAATCACTTGTATAGGGTAAGCGAGAAGAAATTGTGAAAGGCAAATGACATGTGACACACCTAGATTCAAGGTTGATTATCTCTACCCAAAACCTCACAAGGCACTGGAATAGAAACTAACCAAAGATATACACAATTTCCTATTCTAATCAGCCCCCAAAGAACATGCAAATTTTAGAATCTTGTAAGATGAAGAAAGGAATGAGGGCACTTCATAGAGAATGTCTACATGGGTGTTAACACAACCACATAATCTAAAAATAGAAAATAATGCATTCACATACACCGACATGACACCCTATATTAGATTTTTGAATTAGAAAGAAGAAAAATAGACAATTTTATTGAGGGGAAAAATATACACACAATCGAATCCAGAAAAAATACACTAGAAATACAAAATGGATTGTGGAAATCTCATAGCTTTAAATTTTATTGATGTAAAGAAAAGACAAAGCTTTTAGTTGCAAAAAGTATGAATTTTCATAGAGAAAAAAGCAGAGGACCCAAAAAATATGTTACAAAATTACCTTGATAGGTCAAGTATAACTTTGATTTACATTGGGTTCAAAAACCCTAACTGACTAGAGTTAGGTTATAAAAGAAACTATATTGGATTGGAACTGATTGTTGCTTGTCTGAAAATGTTTTGCAGAGCTAGGGAGGAGCCATGCAATACAACTGCACTTGGAAAAAAATAACAATATCCTAAAAATTAGGAAGGCCCTACCTTTGGATGGTCTCTGATGTCCTTTGTTAGGTGAAAAAGTCTTTTGCATGTCATAAATGGGCATGTGAACCCCTTGAAAATGTTTTCAAAGATTAGAAAAAGTAATAGTGATTGCCTCATGAATCTAGAATTGGTTGGAGCACAAGATAATCTGGTATGGCATATCAATGGGACTTGCATTCAATTTGACCTGATATGTCACCAACCACCATGGCACTTTTTGAACTCTAATTTTCATCACCAAAATCTGAATCTTTTGCACTTGATCTTCCTTTCATGCATGGATAAATGACTTATATGTGGTTAGAAAACCCCCGAAAGGCCCTAAATGATCAAGTAAAACATAATCATCAATCTTGCCACCAAGCAAAACTAGACGACCACTATTTCGCCATGAAATTCTATAAGCTCCACCAATTAAGTTGAACCCCTCAATCATGGCTCACAATATAGCCTAAAATGGTGACAAAGAAGTCGTGATGATGTGACTTGACATCCACTTAAGTGTTAGCCGCCAACCGCAAGATCACAACAAAAAATAGCACACGTGTCTTATTCGCTACGATGATGTGGCCTAGCATCCATGGTAACCCTTAGTAATCCATCAAAATAGTGCAAGGCTAACCAACAATTTACCTTAACCATTGTGAACCTATGATCTAACATCTCGCCATAAATACCAACAATCCATCACAACATTGTAACCTGAAATGGCCTTAGTTTCTAACTGATATGAATCTTTTGGCCAACATGAGATGATACCCATCAATGGTTCATCACAACATCACAAGGTTAACAAGCAGTTAACCCTAATGCTTCAAAGATGCAATATTTCTATTTGTTGATAATTGTTAAGATAGGGTTAGTTCTAGGATGAATAAAGGACACTACAACTGATGACACTTAACTAACATGACCACCCATGTTGATCAATAGAAAAACAAAAAAAAAGACAAAGGCAAGAAGCCTTAAGGGTTTAAGGTTTAGGCTCTAAGGGGGTAACCTCCAGAGAGGTTTAAGCCATTGATAATCTCTTATACTGTTTGTAACTAATATCTTCAAGACTGACAAAAATATCAATAGGTGATTGTAGATTTATGCTCCATCATCAACTTTTTCCCCCTCAAAGGTTGTCGTGTGAACCAAATCAAGTATAATCATAGATATTTATCCATATTTCTAAATTATTGGAGAATGGTTCTATAGATGTCAGCCTATCCACAACTTTTTTGTCTTCCCTTCTCATGTGACACAGGTTGACGTGACTTATTCCATGAATGAGAGACTTATACTTGGCCACTATGTCTTCACATTTCTAGTCTGACATTGCTTCATTCTTTAAAAAAAGGATCACTTTTCTTTAATCACCTTCTATTATGATTCGATTTCATTTCCTTTTGTTGTTAATAATTAGACTATAATAGATGGGAGCCTCTTACGCAAAGATTGATGTTTGCAAACCGAAGTTGACCACATAAGCTACCACAAAATTACTCCTATGGTCGGAATGTACACCACCCCCAACCACCTGACCTATGTTCCAAAACATTATATATTGTTAATATAATATATATTTCTAAAATATGATATTATATTTTATGGTAAATAAGGTGCAAAGTGGAACAAATATGCATCTTTGCAATTTTAAAAAGTGAGAAGAAATCAAAGTTCCAATAGATAATTTATTTGTGATGGGAATGGGCATATATAGTAAAGGAAAAATAAAGTTTGAAATAATGAGTCACATTTTAAGGGAAACACTCTCAAAGGATTCATTACCAATTTAAATAGACATGTAAAGAGTGATTTGGTTAAATTTAAATTTTATCACACTAGATAGAATTTTTCCATCTTAATAAATATATTCATTAACATATTGAGGTAGTGACTTTGGAGGCATTGCAAACTCTTTCCAACTTCCAAACAAACTTATCTTTGTCGTCCTTAAACAACACCTAGATAAAAATACCCCTCATAGGATTATTATCCTCAATCATTCCACCAATCAATTATATTTATCTTCATCATACTAATATTAGCCAATCATTTACAAGTAAAATAATTTTTGTAAATTATAAAGTTAAAAGACAAGCATCTATATTATAGAAAAAAGTTGAAAAATATTAAACAAAAGAAAATATTTTGTTTTCATTGGTCTAAATAATTTTATTTAATAACCATTTAAACATGACAAATGAATTTTGTGAATATATAAGATTTCGATTATTATTAATAATTTATATTATTAAAATAATATATTGTTTTTATTTTATTTTTTAAGTTGTAAAAATAAACTTTTGAATAATTGATTTGTTTGGAAAAAATTAAAAATAAATTGATTTAACTTTATTTTTTTTAATAAATTAATAAATAAAAAAATATCATTAAGTTTTGCATTTGGAAAACCTGAGATTATGCATTGTTCCGAGAAACCCACCTATAAGAGGCAAAACAATATTACCCAATCGTTTGCAACAAAAAAAAAAATTGTAAATTATAATGTTAACAAATGTGCATCTATATTATAAAATAAATTAAAAAAATTTAAAGAAAGAAAAATAATTGTTTCTCATTGGTCTAAATATTTTTTTTTAATAACCATATAAGCACAACAAATGAATTTTCATTACAATAGTATTGCCTAATGGCAAGTACTAAAATATTAAAATGTAGTAATATCTTAATAATAATAAAATATTGATTACAATATCATAATATAATAATAAATTAATATTAATTAGAATATTATAATATAATTAATGTTTAAGAATAATAAACAAATATGATGTCTTTCAGTGTACTTTACCTAAATTTCTCTAAAATAGATATACTAGTATTATATAATTCTTGAAAATAGATAATACAATATTATCAAAACACAATGGATTTGGATGAAATTTTCAGAATGAAATCTTTATGAGAAATTTTTAAATTTATTTTTCGAGTACCATTTTATGTGGAGATTAGCCTGTTTCGTTCCTCTTTTCCTCTTTTCAATAACAACTCAACTGCTCAACAAAAGTAGGAAAATATTCTAAATTCTCCTTTTCCCATAATTAAAAAGTGCATTGGTACATTTTTTAAATTCATAAAATATTTTGAATAAGATCTTTCAAGTTCATTTTAAAAAGAAGAAACCACAACCCTAATCAAGAAGAATGATTAAGGTGGGTACTAATAGTTAATATTTTAAGTGATTAAACTATATTCAACTTGTAAAACTTGATATATATAGATTTTCAAATTTTTGAATGTGATATACTAGCCTATATATATAGAGATATATATAAAGAAAGTCCAGAGATATCGAAGCTTTCATTTATAATATATTAAGTTAAATTTTAAATATAAATATAAAATAAAAGCCTCGATATCTCTATTTTATAGGTGCAATATTTTATATTATATTAGTTATTTAAATAATTAATCATTTATAAATCAAATAATTTTTATGAAATGAATTATTTCAATAATTTTAAAATTAGTAAGACTTGTTATTTGTTATCTAGTTTTATGGTTATGGTTTCATTTTGTTTAGGTTTATATTTTAATAATATTTTGAATGCCATGGGTTAAAATTTCATTTTGTTTTGTTTGAGTGCTTAATTTGGTTTATTGTTAAATTAAGCTTCATTTTAACATTGTATTTGATTTGATTTTCAACTTTTTTAAAATTAGTATTCAATTTCCTATCAATTAATTACATTTAAATTGAATTTTATATAGGGTTAGTGCTAACATTAGGTTAAATTTTAGGTTTACAGTTAAAGCTAAACTTGGTATACAAGTAGAGTTTTATTTAGTTTATGAGATTCAATTAGTATAATAGTTGGAAATTATGTTGGTTTAGTGTTAGAGATTTATTTAGTTTAGGTTTATTTTGGTTTAGTGTTAGGGTTATAGTTCAATTTGGTTTAGTGTTAAAGTTATGGTTGAGTTAAGTTCAAGTTTTGGGTTTACTTTGATTTACTCTTAGGATTAAATTTTTTAATATGGTTAATGTTAAATTTTTTTTTATTTAAGTATAGGTGTACATTTCAAATCGATTTTAGGTACAATGTGGTTAATGTTAATTTTTTTTTTATTTAAGTATTTGATTTGGTTTGTGATTTGTATGTAGTTTGATTTAGAGTTGGTTTTTACATTCCTTTATTGTTAGCATTAGCATTTGATTTGTTTGGGTGTGGTTTTAGTGTTAAATTTTAATTTGGTTTTGTTTTTGGATTAGGGTAAATCTATTTTAATGTAGTTATTTTTTAATTAGAATAAGGGTTAGGATTTAATTTATTTTATGGTTATATTTAATATTCATTTTTTTCTTAATTAAATTAGGTTTAGTGTTTATTTAAGAATAAGTATCAGTGTAGTTACTTTGTAATTAAAATAAGGGTTAGGATTTAATTTTGTTTATGGTTATGGTTAATATTGAATTTTGTCTCAATTCAATCTTGTTAGTACTTGCCGTTAGGCAATACTATTGTAATGAAAATTCATTTATTGTGCTTATATGGTTATTAAAAAAAATTATCAATTATAATTTACAAAAAAAAAATTTGTTGCAAACGATTGGCTAATATTGTTTTGCCTCTTATATATCATTTTGCCTCTTATAGGCGGGTTTCTCCCAACAACGCATAATCTACGGTTTTTTGAATCACCACGCATTTTAAAATTATTTACATGTAATATAAGTTATAAAAAAATTAATGAAATTTTTTGATTTATTAATTTATTTTAAAAAAAAAATTAAATCAGTTTATATTTAATTTTTTTTCCAAACAAATAAATTATTAAAAATTTTATTTTTACAACTTAAAAAATAAAATAAAAACAGTATATTATTTTCATAATATAAATTATTAATAATAATCAAAATCTTATATATTCACAAAAGAAAAAAGTCATACCTTTCATTTTAAATAAGGGAGGTTTGTTTAATATGTATGAAAATTCATTTGTCATGTTTAAATGGTTATTAAATAAAATTATTTAGACCAATGAAAATAAAATATTTTCTTTTGTTTTATATTTTTCAATTTTTTCTATAATATAGATGCATGTTTTTTAACTTTATAATTTACAAAAATTATTTTACTTGTAAATGGTTGGCTAATATTAGTTACAATAAATAAATATTTCTAATAATTATAACAAATATTATTATTAAACTAAAAATTATTAAGGCAAGTACTCACCACTATGTGGCACTTCTTTATTGTTGTGGTTAATATTAATCTAGTAATTGTTTAATAAGGATAAGGGTTAAGTTTTAAGTTAATGGTATCTAGTTATGTATGTTTTTTATTATATAAATAGGGAGATGACCCTGAACTAAGAACAACAAAGAGTTACAAAGTTAAATCTTCACACAAAGAATGGCCACTCTGAGGCCAAACAAAAAAAAAAAGTCCACCCTTCAAAAATAATCAAAAAATTTCATAGTTCTGTAATTATTTCTACACATCCTAACTAACTTCTAGCTTCTATACTTATCATCCTAGTTAAAAACATCGTCAGTAATCCTACTACTTAAAGTCTTACTAAAGAGACCAACAAAAAACATATTTATAAGAGGTTAATCCGTCCTATAATAGTAAGAGCTAACATTAAACAGTATGTAGACCTAGTATAACATCCTTAAAATTATCATCAACAAAAAGCACCAAAAAATGAGAACCAGAGAGCAACTAATATTTCTTGAGCAAGTTTCAGTCACATTGGAGGGTCCCAAGATTGCATTCCCAAGTATCCATGTTCTCCTCGTCAACAACCATAGTGTGCTCCATATAGCCCCACTTCTTCAGCTTCTTCTATTTATTTTTAATCCTCCCTTAACTAGAAACCATGCCCAACATAGTACTCTCCATAAATCCATCTATAATCCAACAAAGGGAACTTAAGGCATCACATAGGTTTTTAATCTTCAAATTTTGTTCCTCATTCTTCACCTCAAGGGTAGCAACTCTCTCCTTCAGTTCCTATAAATTCTCTTCCAGATTCTTGTTGGCGTTTGTCTTAGCAAGGGATTCTTGTGAACAAGGGACCATCTCCTAATCACCAAATAAATTAAGTACCTCAGGGATGTGTTCTGGAGTATCCGAGTCCATGTTAGTTTCATTGATCTCATCCCCATCTTCCTCTTGTTCCATTTCCTCTTTGAAATTCTCTTCGGGGTTGTCGTCCTGATGGAAATCCTCATCCTCAGTTTTGTCAACAGAGTTACCCTCCTCCTCCTGATCATAAATTTCCTCCAGGTTTTTAACATTGGCCTGGTTATTAGCTTTTTAAATTTCCTCTTTTCTTTGCTTATCCCAGAGCCTAGCTGACCTCCTTTCTCCAAAAATGCAATCAAGTCTTTCCAACTATGAATTTTTTCCTCCTCATCTTCCTGATAGTGTAGGTCTAGTTCTATGGTGATAATTTTGCTAGCTAAATCTTTGCCAATTTTTTTAGCTTTAACCGAGGAATTCTTGGGGGTTTCTAGCTTTCTCTTTTCAGGGTTCACATTTACCAGGGCAAGTTCTATGGAATAATTATTGAGGATAGCAAGGGTATGTTTTCCTCTTTTCTCAGCTGAGGAGGTCAAGCCGAGAGAATACTAAGACCTAGGGTTAGGTAGCACAAGCTTGGAGGAATTACCACAATTTTTTTGAGGGTTTTCATCATTCCCAAGAGTAGGGGACAAACTATTGAGGTTGTGGGAGTGGTCCACAAAAACCTTGTAAAGCAGATAGATAAGGCCCTGATGTAGTGGGGGGTTGGCACCTTTTTGAATGTAGGACTCTAAGGAGGAGAACAGAAAGAAAAGAAAATTGATTTTCTCCCCATGCTTAATATGGTTAAGAATAGGAAAATGATAACCATTCACAGTAGTATATCTACCTTCAACCATAAAATACTTCATAACATAATAGCTAACAATAAAAAATAGTTTAGGTAGAGCCAAGCAACCATACCCATTCTAAATTACCTCTAGTTTCTCCACTTTCTCAAAGAATTTTTTAACAAATCCTTTGTAGTCTTCACTATTGTGTCTTTCCATATGTTCACCATCATTCATCAAACTAGTGACCTCGACAATGTAATTCGACATAACAGTGAAGGAAATGCTCCCAAAAATCACAACACCATTCTGCTAAGAGTTGTAGAATCTCACCGTTAGAGATTTATTGTAACCCTTCATTTCCAGAAAGAAGAGGGTGAAACCAATATTTTGAAATACCTCCCAGATCTTCTAATTGTCGCAAAGCCCTTCACAATTTTTAGGCTCAGTTCTCTTAAGAGGCCCCCCATGTCAGAAGAAACACAAATAGAGCGCATATTATCTCTATGAAAGTTACCAAAGAAAAAACTCAGATTATTCACAATCGTAGCAAAACATAAAGAAATATTTTGGGAAAGGTCATTTTTTAACTCCTTGACATTGTTGTAATCACATGGGTCATTTCCTTTCAAATCATTAAACTTTAAGGCTCCATAAAAATAAAAAATGTCACATTTACTTCTAATAAAAACATGATCTTAAAAGATACATTCAAAATCATGAGCATTAGTTTCCGTACTTGTCTCTATACTCTTCGAGTCCATGTCATCACTGTAATACATAGTCCAACTAGAAAATGAACACGTAAGCATAAAGCTCTAGATCACCCAAATCTTACTCGTCATACTATAGGGGCCCACATAATTTTTGAAATTTTGAAAAAAAGGCAGTCATGCAGAAAGAAACTCAAAACCCGACCATTAAAACCCCTATTGATATCCAACCTTGTCCCCTTGTTTTCTCTTAAGCCTTTCATGAGAAAGAATCTCTTTGATCTCCTTAGAGCTTTCAATAAAATTGAAAAACATCCCATCTGCACTACTCAAACCCTGATTGTCAATAAGGTCGATAGCCATATTTATTTCCCTCTATGTATCTTGAATAATAATATTCTCAAAAAAATTAAGGAGACATTTACACTTGTTTATAATCCCTCTGATCTCTTAGAGAGGAGAAATAGAGTTATTAAGACAACCAATAATCAACTTTGAATCTCCTTCGAGGATTACTTCCTTCATAAAATTATGTTGAAATGTAAAGAGGCCAATCCAAGCCATCATAGCTTCAGCTCCGTTATTCATACCAATCATAAAATTGGTACCAAATCCTTCAATCAACCTTTCCCCTTGATCTCTGGTTAAGCCACCCACCCCAAACAAACCAGGGTTACCTTTAGAGAAGCTATCATAATTACACATGAACCAACCCAAATCAAAAGGGATCCAAGTGCAACATTTTCTTAGTAACAGGTTATTCCAGTTTAGCTTCAAGAAGTTATGTTGAGTGTCCCTTTTTTGTATTAAGTGTAGGTTCAGTAGAGTAGGTGAGACCTTAGAGATACCTTGGGAGCCCACATTGACATTCTCTCTCACCTGCTATTTTATGATTTTGGTGAGAACATTGTTGTTTCTCCTTTCTTCTTTGAAAAATCTGTTATTCCATTCCTTCCATATGTTCTAGGATATAATTGGAGGAATTTTAAGCCACAGATTCTTCGTAACAGGGTGAGAGTAGGGGTTCATAGTCCATGAAATCATGAAATTTTTCATAGTTTTGGGATGGATCCAATTAACTTTCAAATGCTTATGTATAGTCTCCTGAATTTCCTCAGCATAACTACAGTGTAGAAAAATATGGTCTATACTTTCTATGTCCTTATAACAAAGCTCACATTTGTTGGTGAAGGAGAAGCCCATCTTGTTAAGATTATCAATAGTCAGAATCCTCGCATGAGTCATAGCCCACCAAAAATAGTTAATTTTAGGAATTAGGCCTTTCATCTAGATTTCTTTCTAGTTGAAATTCTCAGTTGAAATTCTCTGCAGTACCTTCTTCCATATCCTGGTAAGCCGATTTGACAGTGAAGGTACTAGTAGAATTGATTTTCCATATCCATTCATCCTCCATATGAGAGGAAAAAAGGAAATAGTCAGGTGGAAGATCTAGGAGCTCCTTAGCTTCTATCATAATATTTTCTTTAACCTTCACCGGAATCTCAAAATAGTTAGTGATAGTCTCTGTCATATTTTTCCAGGCAACTCTCTCCCCTTAGCACATAATGTAGTAATGACCTTTCACCCCATAGCATCTACTTAGGAAGGCATAAATGTGTCTAAGCTCTGGGAAATGAACAAGAGCCTGGTGGTATGCCCAAACATCGTTCCAAAAGTCAGTTCTTTTCCCATTGCCTATAATCATTATGCCATTCTTTTTTATGACCTTTCTAGTTTTAGCAACATTATTCCAAATGGAGGAACCAGAAGGTAGCTCCATTAAGTTTATAAAATTATCAGAACTTTGAGTATGAAATTATTTAGCACGTAGAATGTTGGTCCAATATTTCACTGCTTTAGATAACTTCCATCGAATTTTAGTTAATAGGGCTCTATTGAAGGTTTTGATTTTCCTTATACCAAGTCCCCCCTCCCTCAAAAGTTTGCACACTTTCTCCCAAGAAACTATGGAGATTCTATTTCTTTCTTGAGTGCTCGACCAGAGAAACCTTTTTTGGATTTTTTCAATCTTTAAACCAATGAAAAGCAATTTAAGCAAAATTATTTAGACAATGAAAAGAAATTATTTTTCTTTCTTTAAATTTTTTTAATTTATTTTATAGTATAGATGCACATTTGTTAACATTATAATTTACCAAAATTATTTTTGTTGCAAATGATTGGCTAATATCATTTTGCCTCTTATAGGCGGGTTTCTCCGAACAACGCATAATCTCAGGTTTTTCGAAATCACCACACATTTTATAATTTATTTTTTTTGTTTGGTATGCATTTTATAATTATTTACATGTAATATAAGTTATAAAAAATTTAATGAAATTTTTTGATTTATTAATTTATTTAAAAAAAAAATTAAATCAGTTTATATTTAATTGTCACAAAGCCCTTCACAATTTTTAGGCTCAGTTCTCTTAAGAGGCCCCCAATGTTAGAAGAAGCACAAATAGAGCGCGTATTATCTCTGTGAAAGTGACCCAAGAAACAACTCGGGTTATTCACAATCGCAACAAAACATAAAGAAATAGTTTTGGAATGGTCATTTTTTAACTCCTTGATACCGTTGTAATGACACGGGTGATTTCCTTTGAAATCGTTAAACTTTAAGGCTCCATAAAAATAAAAAATGTCACCTTTACTTCTAATAAAAACTTGATCTAAAAAGATACATTCAAAATCGTGAGCGTTAGTTCCCATACTTGCCTCTATACTCTTTGGGTCCATGTCATCACCGTAATACATAGTCCAACTAGAAAATGAACACGTAAGCATAAAGCTCTAGATCGCCCAAATCTTCCTCGTCATACTATAGGGGCCCACATAATTTTTGAAATTTTGAAAAAAAGGCAGTCATGTAGATAGAAACTCAAAACCCGAACGTTAAAACCCCTATTGATATCCATCCTTGTCCCCTTGTTTTCTCTTAAGCCTTTCATGAGAAAGAATCTCTTTGATATCCTTAGAGCTTTCACTAAAATTAAAAAATATCCCATCCGCACTACTCAAATTCTGATTGTCAATAAGGTCGATAGCCATATTTCCTTCCCTCTATGTATCTTGAAAAATAATATTCTCAAAAAAATTAAGGAGACATTTACACTTGTTTATAATCCCTCTGATCTCCTAGAGAGGAGAAACTGAGTTATTAAGATAGCCAATAATCAACTTTGAATCTCCTTTGAGGATTACTTTCTTCATAAAATTATGTTGAAGCCTAAAGAGGCCAATCCAGTCCGCCATAGCTTTAGCTCTATTATTCATACCAATCCCAAAATTGGTACCAAATCCTTCAATCAACCTTCCCCCTTGATCTCTAATTAAGCCACCCACCCCAAATAAACTAGGGTTACCTTTAGAGAAGCTATCATAATTACACATGAACCAACCCAAATCCAAAGGGAGCCAAGTGCAACATTTTCTTAGTAACAGGTTATTCCAGTTTAGCTTCAAGAAGTTATGTTGAGTGCCCCTTTTTGTCTTAAGTGTAGGTTCAACAGAGTAGGTGAGACCTTAGAGATACCTTGGGAGCCCACATTGACATTCTCTCTCACCTATTCTTTTATGATGTTGGTGAGAACATTGTTGTTTCTCCTTTCTTCTCTGAAAAATCTGTTATTCCATTCCTTCCATATGTTCCAGGATATAATTGGAGGAATTTTAAGCCATAGATTCTTCACAACAGGGTGAGAGTAGTGGTTCATAGTCCATGAAATCATGAAATGTTTCATAGTTTTGGGATGGATCCAATTAACTTTCAAATGCTTCAGTATAGCCTCCCAAATTTCCTCAGCATAACTACAGTGTAGAAAAATATGGTCTATACTTTCTACATTCTTATAACAAAGCTCATATTTGTTGGTGAAGGAGAAGCTCGTCTTGTTAAGATTTTCAATAGTCAGAATCCTCGCATGAGTCATAGCCCACCAAAAATAGTCAATTTTAGGAATTAGGCCTTTGATCTAGATTTCTTTCTAGTTGAAATTCTCTTCAGTATCTTCTTCCATATCCTGGTAGGCCGATTTGACAGTGAAGGTACTAGTAGAATTGATTTTCCATATCAATTAATCCTCTATATGAGAGGAAAAAAGGAAATAGTCAGGTGGAAGATCTAGGAGCTCCTTAGCCTCTATCATAACATTTTCTTTAACCTTCACCGGGATCTCAGAACAGTTAGTGATAGTCTATCACATTTTTCTAGGTAACTCTCTCCCCTTGGCACACAATGTAGTCATGAACTTTCACCCCATAGCATCTACTTAGGAAGGCATAAAAGTGTCTAAGATCTAGGAGATCAACAAGAGCCTGGTGGTGTGCCCAAACATTTTTCCAGAAGTCAGTTCTTTTCCCATTGCCTATAATCATTATGTCATTCTTTTTAATGACCTTTCTATTTTTAGCAACATTATTCCAAATGGAGGAATTAAAAGGTAGCTCCATTAAGTTTATAAAATTATCAGAACTTCGAGTATGAAATTATTTAGCATGCAGAAAGTTGGTCTGATCTTTCACCTCTTTAGATAACTTCCATCCAATTTTAGTTAATAGGGCTCTATTGAAGGTTTTGATTTTCCTTATACAAAGTCCCCCCTCCCTCACAAGTTTGCACACTTTCTCCCAAGAAACTAGGGAGATTTGATTTTTTTCTTGAGTGCCCGACTAGAGGAACCTTTTTTGGATTTTTTCAATCTTTAGACCAATGAAAAGCAATTTAAAAAAAAATTATTTAGACCAATGAAAAGCAATTCTTTTTCTTTCTTTAAATTTTTTAATTTATTTTATAGTATAGATGCACATTTGTTAACACTATAATTTACAAAAATTAATTTTGTTGCAAACGATTGGCTAATATCATTTTGCCTCTTATAGGCGGGTTTCTCCGAACAATGCATAATCTCAAGTTTTTTGGAATAACCACACATAATGCCATCTAGTTATGTATGTTTTTTAATATATAAATAGGGAGATGATCCTGAATTGAGAACAACAAAGAGTTACAAAGTTAAATCTTCACGCAAAGAATATCCACTCTAAGGCCAAACAAAAAAAAAAGAGTCCACCCTTCAAAAATAATCAAAAAATTTCATAGTTCTATAATTATTTCTACACATCCTAACTAACTTCCAGCTTCTATACTTATCATCCCATTTAAAAACATCATCAGTAATCCTACTACTTAAATTCTTACTAAAGACACCAACAAAGAGCATATTTCTAAGAGTTTTATCCATCCTATAATAGTAAGAGTTAACATTAAATGGCATGTAGACCTAGCATAACATCCTTAAAATTATCATCAACAAAAAGAACCAAAAAATGAGAACCAGAGAGGAACTAATATTTCTTGAGCAAGTTTCAGTCACATTGGAGTCTCCCAAGATTTCATTCCCAAGTATCCATCTTCTCCTCATCATCAACCATAGAGTGCTCCATCTAGCCCCACTTCTTCAGCTTCTTCTAGTTATTTTTAATCCTCCCCTAAGTAGAAACCATGCCCAACATAGCACTCTCCATAACTCCATCTGTAATGTAACAAGGGGAGCTTAAGGCATCACATAGGTTTTTAATCTTCAAATTTTGTTCCTCGTTCTTCACCTCAAGGGTAGCAACTCTCTCCTTCAGCTCCTATAAATTCTCTTCTAGATTCTTGTTGGCATTTGTTTTAGCAAGGGAGTCTTGTGAATAGGGGACCATCTCCTCATCACCCAATAAATTAAGGACCTCAGGGATGTGTTCTGGATTATCTGAGTCCATGTCAGCTTCATTGATCTCATCCCCATCTTCCTCTTCTTCCATTTCCTCTTTGAAATTCTCTTTGGGGTTGTCCTCCTCATGGAAATCCTCATCCTCAATTTTGTCAATAGACTTACCCTCCTCCTCCTGATCATAAATTTCCTCCAGGTTTTTAACATTGGCCTGGTTATTAGCTTTTTTAATTTCCTCTTTTATTTGCTTAGCGCAGATTCTAGCCAACCTCCTTTCACCAAAAATGCAATCAAGTTTTTCCAACTCCGAAGTTTTTCCTCCTCATCTTCCTGATAGTGTAGGTCTAGTTCTATGGTGGTAATTTTGCTAGCTGAATCTTTGCCAGTTTTGATAACTGGATTTAGAGATGAGAGGAAGTCCAAGATAAGAGTCAGGGAGGGTATTAATTTGGCAATCTAAGACAGTGTAAATTTTATCTTGAAGGGTGAGTTTAACATTCATGAGGAATAGCTTGCAGTTTTCATAGTTAATATACTCATTGGAGATTTGAGCATAATTTTCTAGGATTCTTTTCCAATTCTTAGCCTCAGAGATATAAGCTTCTACAAATATTATAGTATCATCCAGAAATTGTTGGTGGGTAATAGGATCGAGAGCGGAAGCATCCCTGACCCCTTTGAGAGAGCCAATCCCTCTCATTTTTTCAATATTTCTACCGAGGACTTTAGTAACAATGATAAAATGGTGGGGGATAGGGGATCTCCCTATCAAAGCTCTTTCTCACTAGAGAAGTAGCCCTTTGGGCTCCCATTAAGAATGACAAAAAATTTCAGAGTACAAACACATTGTTCTAGTTATGTATGTTATTTAATATGCATTGTTTCATTTATGAAATATTTGACTGATAAAGTTACAATAATTTTAACTTAAAAAATAAAAAATATGTACACATTTTTAGCAATAAAAGATAATCAATAGATAAGAATATCAATTACCTGAATCTATTTCATATTTGAACTCTTTGAATATTCTTATAGAAACATCTATATGAAAATAAGCTTAATAGTTAATAACTTTAATGTTTTGTTTTACATAAATTAATATTATTATTTGTGTAATGCCCTTTATATGAATTTATGTATTCAACAAAGAGACATATAAAGTGGAATAAAATATTGATGAGGTATATTGTAATATGATAATGGTGAGCATATTAGCATTCTTCTCAAATAATAGAACCCCAATTTATTCTATCCTTTGAACTCAATTTTTTTGTACGATCTAAAATCTAAAAAGAAATACCTTTGAAATGGAGAGATCAAACATATTGTAAAATATTCTTAAATCTCTCACTGAATCATAAAAAAAAATTTATATATAAAATAATTAAACTCAACATGAAACATATAATAAAAATATATGTAAAATTATATTTAAAATTAAATAAAGTCAATTGCAATATAATTGTCATTCCACATTAAAAAAATATTTTTTATAATTGATTGTGGGTTTCACATTTTCATACAATGTAGTGGAGAAATTATTTTAGCCACCATATATTAATACAATCTATAGGCATGCAATATAATGGTATATAAATTCCATAGTTATTGGTTTCAATAAGAAGCTGTGGACCAAAATTTTCTAATTCAATGGTTTGTAGTATTTTGCCTTCAATATTGTATAATGATACTTTGTCTCCCACAATTAATGTGCATCCATTTTTATTTACTACTATTGTGTAAATTCTCTTAGTTAAATCAATGTGCAAAGGAGACCATTTATTTGTTTCTTCACCTTGTTTATTTTCTTTTCCTAATTTCCATATTTGATGATATTCTTTGTCAACCAACACAATGCAACTGTCACATCCACGTATTTCCCAAGGCATAGTAAAACTCTTTCAGTGAATCATAACATCAAAATAATTTTCATATGCTTTTGTTTGTACTTTATGACAAGCAAATTTTGCAATTGGTGCATACTTTCTAGTAGTATTTGCTAGTCATGGAACCATCATCCAAGTTAATGTTGTGTAATTCAATTCAACAATCTCACCATTGTTTGTAGTATTGTCCAAGAAAGATTATAAGCTGATTAGTGGAGGAGACATAAATTGTTGCCATAAAATCAATACGTATTGTGGTCGTAACATCTCTTATAGAAGAAAACTATGTCCAAGATGGAGTACTTGAATTTGATTTGTCATATATGTAAAAATTAAAATCATAATCTTTTATACATTTTGTGCGACGATAGATATTATTAGATATCATCTCTATGCACTTATATTGCTTTGGAAATTTTCTTGTAGGTACCCTATAAAAATCTAAATCACCTTCGATGATCCATGATTCTATCCTTTTTGTTTCAAATGGGAGAAATTTAAATAAGAAATAACTTCTTGGAGGAGAAAGATCTGAAAATATGTTTCCCAAAGTATCAGTTTTTCAAATGATGTATTTCCATCTCTTACATACCAATTTCATTCTTGACAAATGTCTGGTAGAGAATTTTTTGTAATCATTAACACCAATTATTTTGGTAGGTCTTTCCCATATGCATTTTGGTCTTTTATCCTCCATCAAACCTGCAACAAGTGAGCATATTTAAATGTTGTAGAACATTTTTCAAAGAAAAATAGAATACAAAATGATTAGAGAACTTTAATTTTAATAGATGCTATGAGAATTAGGATTAAAGTTAGATTAGTGTTACTATAATTGTTGAAGTTATTATTAGTAGTTACAATAGTGACATGGTTAGGACTAAGTTAGTTTTTGAGAAAGATAAATGGGTTTTACATGGACCTGAAACCAAAAGTTTTACAAAAGTCGGCCATCAGCCAAACAAACATAAACCAATAGCAAAACAGGGGAGCACCCTAGAACAATCACGAAAGTAAAAGAGACACAGACAACAAAACAAAACAAAACAAAACAAAATGACTCAATTAAAAGAGCACACCAACTCCTTATTCATCTGGATGGTAATCTTATTGATTTTCTCTAGCTCCTCCATAATTAATATGGAGGTGCCCTTATTGATGCTCCTGCTTTGGGTCCTGGAAATAGGGCTTGTGGTTTTGTTGTCTCTAGCAGCCATGTCTTCACCTCCAAGATCTTTCTCAGGTTCACTGTGAATAGATCTATATTCCGCAACCATGGCATTGATCTTTTCGAGCCCCTCTATATTATTATTCATGGCCTCCTTGCTTATGTCAATCAGGTTCTTGAGGTTTTTCTTTATCTCTGCCATAGAATATTCCACATTTTTAATTCTTTGTTCATAGTTGCATTTCATAATCTTGATATCTTGGGAGAGCTTCTAAGTCATAATCATGAGATTCTCAGATTTGCTAGGCTCTAGTGAATCTGTGAAGATATCAATTATCTCCTTTACCCCACTTTGAGGGTATCAATTTCTCTCTCCACCCACTTCTAGCAGCTCTCCCGGCTTCTGCTCACTTCCATCGTCATGTTCATCAAAGTACCATTCCTCTATAACCCACTATACTCTTCTTTAGGCATGGTCCCCTTCTTTTCCTTCAAGACGTTAATTGGAATGTCCAGTTTAATTTTCTAGTCCGATATCTTTGGACCATAGTCCTTAGCTGCAAGCTTCTTCTTTTTAGAAATGGGCTCGGTCTTAGAAATCAGTTTGTTGGTAGATTTATATTTGTTGGTCGCCCATCTGTGAGGATTCTTACTACTAAACATCCCAGGGGTGACCATCTTCTCACCTTATTCCACTGGCTTATAATCAAGGTCATTAAAAGGAATGGCACCCCCACTATCCTCCAAATCAATTTCTGAGTCAGAGACTTCCTAGATATTAGTATGTTGGCCTCTCTTAGATAGAGAGGGCACAAATTCAAATAGTCTTAGCATACTCCATGATGAGCACAATAAGACCTTCATAAAGAACAAGATTATTTGGATTCTCCATATGTTTTTCAAGACTATTCTCTAAAGAGGAGGCTAGATAGAAAGGAATAGATATGATTTTACCCTGCCTAAAATGGTTCAAAATGGTAAAATGGTAGGAAAAGATACTGGCATATCTAGCATCGATCGTAATATATCTCATGATGAACTCAGCCATGTCCACCCAAGGAGCCATAATATCTTTCTTGTTGTAGCCACCATCAACCATTTTGTTAACTCTTGAGTGCTCCTTGTCTTGTCAAAAAAATTTGCCAAATCCTCCTCCCCTATTTTCCTATCTCTATAGAACCTTCTGCCATTCATCGCCAGACTAGTAACCGTCGCCACTAGGATTTCATTGAGCTAGTAATCAGCACCATAAGCCCTCAGAATCCCTTTCTACCACCCATTGACAAATGTTTCCATGAGAAGAGGAGAAGGGCCATGAAGTCTTTCCAAGAAGGGGACAATTCCCCCATCAATGATTTCCTGCCACACCTCCTTGTTTTTCTTCCATTTCTCAAAAGTAGATTGTTCTTTCCTATTCTTGTCCCAACCCATAATGATCCGAGTCACCAAATAGTAGGAAATGGGCCACACCAGAGAAGTCTCTAAACAGTAGTAGGAAATGGGCCACACCAGAAAAGTATCCAAATAGTAGCAGAAAATGGGTCACACAATTAGATAGAAAATCTACGCACAAGGGAGGTTTCTAGATCTTCGCTTAGGGAAAACAAAAAGGAGTTGTTTCCCCGACAACTCAATCAAATCATGATTAAAGTTCATTTATTATCGCAAGTGGGTGGAATCATCACAAGCCAGATCACACAGGTTTTTTGGGAATGACTCCCTACTGCTCCACCATTTAGCTACCACGTAACCCACTGCCATATTGGCCAGTAGATCCATCGCTTTGTTGCCTTCGTGCAATACACATGAAATTTTGAATTCTTCTAACTCATTTATTATGTCCCAACAATCCTTGATCAAATTAGCAATAATCCAGCTAGGACCCATGCGTCCATTCAAACAATTGACAATGTTTAGTGAGTTAGACTCCAGCTAGACCTTTCTAAAGCCTTCTCTTTTAGCCATGTCTAATCCAACGTTGGCCTCCCCAAAGTGGTTGGACTAAGTTAGTTACATTACAATTTTTTTTAAAAATATTGAAAATATTAAATTATACATAAGAATGTGTTGGAAGTGGATTTACTCTGAGAGGAGGGGGGTGAATCAGAGTAATGACAAATTTTAACAAATTGCAAACAAAAGACTCACTTACATTAAATCTCTCACAGTGAACTCTTGTCAATGCATCATTTTTATTTAAACCAACCAAACAGCTTGGCAAGCATCAATCTTTTAAAGCATGTTTTTTTATTCTTCATATGAAACTAATTGAACAATACTTCTAATGCATTGTACTTAACATATATTCAAGACTCACGCAGTTGTTCAAACATAATAACAACATATTAATAGAGAAATTATGACCAATGAAAGTATTAGAACATGAAACTTAATGCATATGAAAGCATGAATTTTAAATCACATAGAAAATAATAGATATCCACATGAGTGACCACATAACATAGATATTTTCTTGAGTGGAAAAACCCACATGAGGTATTAAAAACCATTGGAAACCTGTCTCCTCAAAAATAACTCTTTACAATAGTGAAGTATCAACTCAACACCTTATCTGAAATTCCAATTGAATGGGAGCACCAACACCTCAAACTACAAAGTCACTTTCAAATTTTGTAATCATTACTGACCTTACAACTACATCAACTTTGCAGTCCCAAAATCATTAATGAATGCAAACACAAAATATGTTTTTCAATGATGCCAATTACAATATGTACTATATATAATAGTACCACAAAATAATTTCTCTCAATTTTGAATAAGATTCTCTGTTGTGAAAACCAGAGACAATTAAACCTTCTTTTCAATCTTGACAAGTTTTTCAATACAGCACACAAAAAATCATTCATAATGCTCCGTTTCTTTTTAAAAAAATATCAAACTAGGCAATGGATTGAATCCATGAATTTATAGAGCAGACCAAATGAAACTTTTACAACAAACTGAAAACTTACTTGGAGCAGTGAAGGATGGACCGGATTAACCTTCTTTCCTACCAGCTTCAATTTCGTATTCTGGTAGAAAGTCTTGCCCGGTCGATAAGGTGCCATCCTCCCTTAACTCCCTCATGGCGGCAACAAACTGGAGCCCATGTAGGATAGGCCAATCGAACTTCTCTGGAAAGGAAAGAGTCAAGAATCAGACCCTCGAGTTAGGGTCTCGAGAAAAAATGGAACTATTTGAAACAATTAGAACCAAAAAATCAATTTTTAACTTTCTTTTAAGTTAAAGATCAACTGAAACTATTTTCCTTTTTGAAAATGAAATAGCTAAGTCATGAAGGTAAAATTTCACATTCACTTCCTTAACAAAATACAAATCTCTGTTAATCTTTTTCTTTTTCAAAGAAAACAAAAATAAACCCTTAATAAGATCTTATTCCTAGCCTTTAGCATTTTCAAAATAAAACTTTTCACCACTGATTTTACTTTGGAGAAAGACTGAAACACAATGGTTAGATGTTACCTTTATGGTGACCAAAAACCAAAAAAAAAATTCCCATGGACTCTACTAAATTTAAGTCCGCTTCCAGCTCAAGCAAAAAACACCAACCGAATCTCCAATGCTAACTCTTTATCATACCTGTAGTTCGAACCAAGATGTGCAACCCAAGCGAAAAACACTAAAACTAAACAATTTCCATGGTGGTGCTATGGTTTAGACTATTGTATCAAGATGAAAGAACGAGAGTCTTTTACCCTTAGTTTTTTCCTAAATACATACAGGTTCCAAAGCAAAATGAATCTCATTTCAAGTCTCTGACACTTTGAATCTTATCAAACTTTGACATCATAATAATATTTCTTTTTCAAATCACTACCTACGTGGATTATGACATAATCATCATTAGGTGCTTGAGTGGATTACCACGTAATCAACATTAAATGTTTGAGTGTTATCAAAGTTACTCGATGCTATATGTCATAATATTTTTATCAACAGTCCATAAGAATCGACTATCCAAGCTCCATGATGGAACACATTATCGGCATATGTTACTCTGAACTGAAAAACTTCAAGCAAAACAACAACTCACAGAAATAGTTATAACTATCCGCATAGGAAAATCATGCTAGATCGACTAAACAAGTTATTTTGATGCAATGCTGTCAACTCACCTTTATCAGCATATGTTATCCCGAAACTCAAAACCCTCGATAACAAGCTTCATCAGCATAGGTATTTCGATCGCTAACCCATAGGAACGGGCTAACACTATCGGATTAGCTTTTGGATACTATACTGTCAATACACACTTATTCTAATGAGCCAAGCTGAACATGCATCGACATAGCTATTCTGATATACTGATATCAAAGTAGTTTACTCTATTGGTGTTTGCTCAAAAATACTACTCCCCCTTTGTCATACTATCCCGATAGGTGCCAGTGAACCAAATGTCATGTGTCAGAGTCAATCACCAAGATGCAATGTAAAAATCAAACCAACAATTTTGTCATCAAGGACAAATAGAAAAACAGAAGTCAACAGAATGGTCAAGAAAAAACTTACTCTGGTGACCATATATTTGTTCAATCTATGGGTATAATTCGTACGTAATGTTATAGGATTACGATATTTGTGGGTTCGAATAATAAGTTATGCATCAAAGTATACAAATACAATGTTTTAAAACAAAAATGATATTATTATATATTGAAATGAAGTAAATAAATTGAACTTTCATTAAAGAAATATACAATATTTATCAAAATAAAGTACATCAAGTTGTTTCTAAATCTTTTAGTCTTTTCTCTTCAGTTTTTCGTTTTTCAACTTGCTTTCCTCTTTGTGTTACACTAATGAAACTGCTTTTGGATTTTCATCCTGAAATATAAAAACCAGTACAATAAAGGTGGTGGTTAGAAGTTCGACTCCACGGAGAGAGAACTAAATGAAACTAGACTTTAGGATGTGTGCTAAAGCTTCTACAACATAACCAATTATACTCACAGAACCCATTATACTTTGTTGGAAAATGGTTTTGTTATTTCACATCAATATAATTTGAAATGCATTTGAAAGAACCTCATATGAAATGTGAAGAGCATCCCGCACTTATCGCCCAGTCGCCCAACCAATACGGTGTTAAGCATTTTATAAATTTTGAGTTTGAATTTGATTCATTTAAGAACTATTGAAACCTTACCAATCTGATAGAAAATGGCTTGAATGACGGTAGCGCACAAATGGGTTTCATATTAAATCCTGGAAAGATCACCCTTATTCATCGTGAGGGGATGATCGTGTTCAAACTGTAAAATACCGTCCAATACAAAAACACACTTTACACCGGATTTGTTTTGTAGTAAATTTTTACACCTCAGAAATGTTTACACTCGAAAAGGTTACGTCGAAAAAAGGTTACGCCGGAAAAACAGTTTACATGAATGTGATGCCATTGAAGAGCCTCTCGGCTAATTACATTCATCTTATGTAAAATCCTAATTAGATTCATATTTATGAATTGATAAATTTACAATATTTGTTTTCATTTGAATATTTAAAATGTTATTTTTCTTGTTTTTAATTTTATAAAAATATTTATTTGTAATTTTAAATTAAAAATAAATATAATATTGAACAATTGTTTTTGTATTTATATATTGAAAACTGACAATATTTAAAAAAAGATTATAATTGTTTTCTTAAATAATATAAATCAAACTGTTTACTTAAAAAACTCTAATTATCTAATTTTATCAAATACATAACCAAACACATCTAAAAGATAATAATTTAATTTATCAATTACATAAAATAATTCATAATATATAACTGATACATTATAAAATTCATCATTATAATATATTATAAATCATTACATGAGAGATGCTCTGAGACATGTCCAGTGGAAGCAGCAGTTCCATATGTCTATAACAATAATAATAATCATTACATGAGACATGCTAAAATAATGTTATCCCTAGTTTTCTCAAATGTACTTATCACCATAATATTTGAATTCCTCATTCTCTCGATTTTTCTAAAAATTGATAATGTTTGAGATTCAATTCGAATCACCTGATCATCACCGGCCTATTGTGCTGAATTATACATGGAGGAAGGCATCACCAAAACTCTTCCTTCAGATTATATGAAAACAACTTTGGACTTTTAGCAACATATGTACTATTGAAGCACAAATAAATCTCCCACACAAACACACTCCCATTGCGGCCAATGTTTATGGAAACATTCATAAACATATTCATTCGCATATTAAGGTAGCGACTGTGTAGGCATTCTTTCAAATTATTTTTGCTTTTAAACCAGCTCATCTTCCTCGTCGTCAAACAACTCCCAGATAGCAGTACCCCTCGTCCAATCGTTATCATCGTTATCGTCATTGGAAAGCAACAGGTGAATTTTAGAAATGTTGATTACAACTACATATGGCTCCTGAATGTATTGGAAGGTCCCCACCACAAGAACAGATGAGCCATATAAAACCCTAAAAAAGCCAATATTTTAGGACGTGGAAATATAGATAGATCATTCAGATCATGAACCATTTTGCAGGGTAATGGAGCTACTGTAACAGGCTTAATAAAACCCTCATCTTTGATATTGTAACCTACAATAGTCGTAGGTGAGATTCCCCTCCAGAAAAGAACACCATTGCAATCAACCACTTTATTACCTAAAATATTTGACATCCTTTTCCATGCAAACTGAAAGTTAATCCTCCAGGAATCTTGAAAACAGTGGTAGATTCTGAAGGAAATTTTTTCAGAATTGGACCAAACTATCAAAAAGGGCTCATGGTTTCCTCCCTTTTAAGATATGCACATATTGGAGAGTCACATTTGTTATTATCACTGGATAAGATCTCATAAGGGGATTGTAAACAATTAGTTATCCACTGGGGATTTCTCAAAAAAGCAGTAGTAGAGATCACAAAAAATCCTCCTCATCCTCTGTTTATTGCATGAAACTTTCCAGGGAGGAAGGCGTTGCCAAAATCCTTCCTTTAGATTATATGCAGACACTTGTATCAGCACCATATAGACTGCTGAAGCACAGGTAATCTCCCACACAAACACACTTCCGATCCCACTAATGCCACCAATCACCCTCAACATATTGAGGGACAGACTGTGGAGGAATTCTTGCAAATTATTTCCACTTCCAAACCAATTCATCTTCCTCGTCCTGAAACAACTCCCAGATAACAATACCCATCCTATTTGTGTGAGTTCTTCCAAAATAATTATCTGCCATGAATGGGCGAATGCAATAAGTTGTGTGTAACTGCTCCTTGAAGATCCCAACTACAAGATCTAACGAACCATATGAGACAATATATAAATCGCACACATTCGGATCTTGAACCATTTCGCGGGGTAGTGGAGCTACTGTATCAGGACTAATTAAACCCTCATCCTTAATATTTTTAACCCACGATAGTAGTAGGCGACATTGCCAACCAAAATAGAACGCTATTGCACTCGACCATTTCATTACACATTATATCAGACCCAGTTTCTCCTGCAAATTGAAACTTAATCATCCATGCATCTTTAAAATATTGGTAGATCTGAAAGGAAAAACTTTTGGACTTCGAACAAACTACCAAATAAGGGTTTTTGTTTCCTCCCTGTATAATATGGATAAATCGATTAGTTAAATCTAAATCTATTTCTATCTCTACATAAGATCTCATAAGGAGATTGCAAAAATATAATTGTGAAGTGGGGGTTTCTTGAAGGAGAAGTAACCCATGCCCCAAACTTGATAAATATTGTGTCCCTCAGGACAATTTGTTGTGTATTGTTTACCTTGTAAGGCAATACGAATGCACTTTGCAACGACTTTGTGTTGCAGCCAACCTCTTGCCAATGCCAGACTACAAATTTATCTTGGTTCACTTGATGCCTATTCAATTTTTAAAGGCACTTGCTCATATTGTTTGTTAGTTGAAAAAAAGTGATTTGTCAATTTTCTTTGTACAAAGCATTTAATCAAACTTAAAATGTGGCTTTCGTTAAACTATGCCTGCTGTATGTAATGTTTGAGAAAGTAAAATATTTATGATATTTTATTATTTTCTCATGCTTTATATGAAAAGATACAATTTGTTTTCTTTTATGATAAGCATGTGGTTTATATTACTTCTTGAATTCAAACAATAAATAATTTGGGACAATTTCAGAGATCAAATTATGCAGGTATGTATAGATGGGATTTTCCAAAATAAATGGATTGATTTTTTCTCTAAAATAATGTGCACTTCCGCTAATATTTAAGACTATAGGACTGTCCTATAATACATTGTCACGTAGGACTCTTTGCTATATATTGACTAATTACCATTCTAGAATTGATTATATATTACTTTAAAAAGTAGAACATAATTAATAATAAGAAGGATTATTTTGATTAGCGCAAACATCATCCTCCTACAACAAATTAAGTTGGAGTGTAAGCAAGCAGTCTTATTTGGTAGCGGAATTAGTCCCTTGTTTCAGGCATCTCTGCAATTGACAGTGGCCTCAGAAGGGACCTCTCGAGGCTTAATGATAATCTAGAAGTCTTCCCAAGTCAAAGTTGAGGGCATCGCTTCTAACAGAAATTGGTTTCTAGCCAAAATTACTCACTTTCAGTACAAGCTCTTCCTTTTTTTGTTATAAACACCTACGGCCCAGTGTCCCCACTCAAAAAGTGACTCTTATGGATTTCTTTAGATGGATTCATACCTCTATTGGCCAAGGAATAGCTCATCATAGGAGGAGACCTCAATGCCATTAGTAATGCTTTAGACAAAAGGGGAGGCATCACCCGCTTAGGTGGATCCCAGTAGGATTTCAATGATTGGATTGAAAGGAATGGATTATTAGAAATAGACTTAGGGGACTCGTTCACATGGACAAACAGAAGGAAAGGCTTTAGTAATATTGCAGAAAATGGTGACTTTAGATCCTTTGCCTTTACTTGCACCTGTGTTGTCCTCCCCTGCTCATGTTCAGATCACTATCCTATTTTGCTTACACTTCAAGGTAACCAAGAAACTTCTAGATCTCCATTTAGATTTGAGAATATCTGGATGAAAGATCCAAATTTTCTAACTTTGATTGAAAATTGGTGGAAGGAAGAATTATTTGAAGGATCAAAACTCTTTTTCTTTATTTCAAAGTTAAAATTAGTAAAGAAGAAATTGCTACAATGGAATTCTCAGCATTTTAAAAATATTTTTTCAACTAAAAAATCATTAGAAGAGAGATTGGCAGATCTAAATGACAAAATCATCTCGGTGGGAATGGATCAAGAATCCTTTCATCAATAAAAGAACCTCCTTTTGGAGTATGAGGATATCCTTTCAAAAGAAAAAATCTTTTGGAAACAAAGGTCTAGAGAGAATTGGCTCAAAATGGGGGATAAAAGCACAAAGTTTTTCCATAATGGTACAAATCTTAGAAGGAGCAAGAATTGGATCTCAAAACTAGAGACAATACAAAGTCAAATCTCAAAGGACCCTGATGAGATGAACAAAGAGATCACCACTTATTACTTCAACCTCTTAAATAACACTAAAGGTTGTCAATTGTTTGAACAAAAAAAGTTTCTAGATGTGATCCCTAAGATTATATCAGATGAGCAGAATCAGAAACAAAATGAGAAAATCAATCTGGAGGAAGTATTTCAATCCCTACACCAACTTCCCTCTGGAAAGGCTCCTGGCCCAAATGACTTCCTTGCAGATATTTTCAAGAAGTGCTAACATATATTAGGTCAGGAGCTTACAGAAGCTTTAGAATTCTCAAGAAGATCAGGAAATTTTTTAAAGAAATCAATAATATGTTTATTGCACTCATACCAAAGAAGGAGAAAGCAACAAATCTAGTAGATTTTAGAGCCATCTCTCTGCAATACAGTTTAAAAAATCCTTTCAAAAGTCATGACAAATAGAATGAAGCCTCTCATGGATAGCATTATATCAGAAGAACAGATAGGTTTTGTCCCAGGCTACTCAATTCTTGATGAGGTTATTGTGGCACGAGAAGAAATCCACACTCT
Source organism: Cryptomeria japonica (assembly GCF_030272615.1). Classification (NCBI taxonomy): domain Eukaryota; kingdom Viridiplantae; phylum Streptophyta; class Pinopsida; order Cupressales; family Cupressaceae; genus Cryptomeria; species Cryptomeria japonica. The sequence continues at coordinate 338,525,921 of NC_081407.1, forward strand.
TCAAAGCACAAACAAACCAGGTATGATAATTAAATTAGACATATCAAAAGATTATGATAATATAGATTGGTGTTTCCTTTGCAAAATCATGCAAGCCTTTGTCTTTGCCAAACAATGGATCAACTGGGTCTATGAATGCATCTCAACACCAAAATTTTCAATCCTGACAAATGGAAAGCCAACAAGCTTCTTTTCTTCCTCTAGGGGCATCAGACAAGAAGATCCTATATCTCCTTTCCTCTATCTCATAATGGGGGAAGCTTTAGGAAGGGAAATCAAATAAAGACAAACTAATAATTTACTAGAGGGAATTAAAGTAACCAAAAATTTTGTAGTTACTCATCAGTAATTTGTAGATGACAATCTCCTCTTGAGTGCAGCAAAAGTAAAGGAAGCAACCCAACTAAACCAACTATTAGAATCTTATAGAAAGGCCTCAGGCTAAATAAGAAATATGGACAAAACCAAAGTTTTCTTTTTCTCCACCCCAATTTTCCTATAGGCTAAGACTCTAAGAATCCTTGATTGCAGAGCAGTATCTCTCCCATGTATACATCTAGGCATCCCAATAGACCAAGGTCTACGGAATACCAAATTTTGGGATCCTCTAAAGTTAAAAATAGAAGAAAACTCAAACTCCTAGAAGGGGAATTGGCTCTCTTGGGCTGGAAGGCTAGTTATGATTCAAGCAGTGGTTTTGGCCCTACCTATTTACTTATTATCCATCTTATCTCTAATAGCTAGTGCAAACTCCTTAATAATTAAGAAGATGAGAAATTTCTTTTGGCAAAACACCAAGAAAAAGCACAAAATTATCTTAATTGCTTGGGATAAAATAATCAAACCCAAGACAATGGGGGGTTTAGGTATCGAGGACATAAAACTACAAAACAAAACCCTAGGGGCTAAACTAGTCTGGAAGTTCATAAAAAATCCTACCACTACATGGGTCAAAATGCTGGCAACTAAATGTTTACTAGATCAGGATCCTCTTAATCTACTAAGAACAAGTAATCACCTAAAGGGATCTAGAAGTTGGAACTTTATTATCTCTTGCAAAAAATTGATTTTAGAATGAATCTCTTAGGATATTCATGATGGTTCATCTAGCCTTTTCTGTGATGACTCTTTATCCCTTTGTTGCAAACTCCCTTAACATTCCAATAATAGAGCACTGGTTTAAAGAGCATTGGGGTGTTTGAGTTAGAGACTACATGGTAGAGGAAAGCACTTTGAATATTCAAAGTTGTTGGTGGAAACCAATCGTAGGATTGCCAATCCTAGGGGAAGATCTAGAACAAGTTTTAGACCAGCTAAAACCAAGAAACATCAATCCTAGAAGAGGAAAAGACACCCTAATTTGGGCATCCTCCAAATAGGCCAGTATAATTCTAAAGATGGCTACAGAGTTCTAGTCAGTAATTCAAATCAAGAAAAACAAGACTTACCAAGTATGTTGTTTTGGAGGAGTAAGATCATTCCAAAAGTAGGGATTTTTTTCATGGCTAGCCTTTCAAAAAAAAATCTTAACCATAGAAAAGTTCACCAAATTGGGGTATGAAGGACCATCTAGGTGCATTATGTGTAAAGCACAAGCAGAGATAGTGGATCACCTCCTCCTGAATTACCCCTTTGCTTCTAAATGTTGGCAATGTGCTAAATTTGAGGTGGATCACAACTCTGCCAAATGATATTAATTCCCTCTTTCAATGTTGGCCTCTCCTAGTGAAGGAAATCACTTTGAGCCAAATTATGGAAGTGTCCCCATCATGCCTAGTTTGGGAAATTTGGGAAGAAAGGAATCATAGACTATTTGAAGACAAAGCCAGAAGGCTTGAATCAATCCTAAACTTAATTGAAATGACAATTGTGGATACAGTAGACTGCAAAATAGCTTTCTCATTGGAACCGCCCAAAATTTTCTCTTGTTGGGATGAAAGCATAAGAAAAAATTGGCACGGAATTAGGATTCCTCCCTCTTTTAGGCAAACAACCAACTCTAGAAAGGAAGCTACTGTTAGGATTCCCTAAGATACTGAGAGGGGGGGTGAATCAGTATCTAACTAGTTTACAGATTTTCTGAACTTATTAAGTAATTTGCATTCCAAAATAATGTACCGGTAAACAAGAATTAATGTAGTAAATATGAACAATAAACACAACATGGAAAGCACACCATAACACAATATTTTTGGCAAGGAAACCCGATGTGAGAAAACCTTAGTGGGATTTGTGACCTACAATATTCACTAACTGGCCAATGAATGGATATTAGTTACAATGATGTGCCTGGACATGCAGGAAGGCCAACTACCTAGAGCTCACTGCTCAAATACAAAAGAAAGTCTCATTGACTTAAAAAATGGATTATGGAAATCTAATGTGATGTACTGCTACAAAAAGCATCTACTATGCCAGGTTCAGTACCAATTGAAGCTCATACAATAACCATAAACCTTACTCCAAAATCTTCCTTAATATTCGCTCTACATGTCCATCCTATCATGTCTCTCTACAAACTGATCTACAAGATCTCATACTTATATGAGTCTTATTACAATATGGCATGTCGGCTTACAAAAAGATATTACAATTAAATACAATATACAATAATCAAAATCCTGACGGCTAGGGTGTCGGTAAACATTCTTGTCACCGGTGAACTATCTGCTAGTGTAGAGTATGTCGGTGCTGGTGCCATAAGATTGCAAGGTTGCCCTCAATGACAATACCTTCCTACAATTCTCATTGGAGTGTGCAATGCCAACAATCTCCCCCTTTGGCATTGATGGCAACACCCATGAGAAAAATTCAAAGTTGTATCCAAAAATTGAAGTCGAAAAATCTTACCAAAACTGTGTGCTCCCCTTAAGTAGATGATCTCTAAGTCATTCAATTTTTCTTTTCTCTAATACTCCCCCTTTGACATCAATGACAAAGGCTGTCAAAATGTTAACTGAGTGCATTTTTAGCTAGAACCTTATAACTGGTTGGTTACAATCTGGAATAAATCTGATGTTACAAAATTCAAGCTCTGAGTGAACCTGTCATTGTCCTTCAATGTTGCCTCTGTTCTTTGAATTGTATCGGTGAGGTGATGCATTTTCTCTTTTGGTTTCTTCTATCCTTGAACAAGTGCCTCTAAGATCTCTTTCCTTAAAGAGATGAGGTTATCCAATTTAGGACTGAGTCGGAATTTTAGTTCTTTTACCTTGTTATTCTTTCCTTTTCCTTTTCTAATTTCTCAAGTTTTTCCCCAAATCTAGCTATCTCTTGTTCTATAACTGATATTGGTTCTGATGAACCAATGATGTTGTCAGCTATATCATCTATTTCGTTTTGTATTTTGCTAGGATCTCCTTATCAATATCCACAGTCAAAAGATTAGTCTTACATGTATCTCTATATAGTTCCTTAAACTCCATTATTATTTTACTCAGTGCGAGTAAGAGGGTATCAATGTGTCCCATGCACTTCTTTATTGTCTCATCAAATAATTTCTCTTTTTCCTTATCCATTTTCTCTTTAAATGTCTCTTCATTTATTTGATCAACAGTCAATATGTTGTCGGTGATGTACTTAGACAATGTGTCTAATTGACTCAAGGAATCTTTATTTTCTACATTGCACTTGGGTGCAATCAATTTAAGAATTGGGACGGTGTCATCTATAGCCTTATAGGCCAATGCATTCTAATAGGTGATTTTCTTAATAGAATCCAATAATACCTCAGTTACATTTGTTGGTTTGAATTCAGTCATGGAAGTACCAGATGACTATCCAAGTACCTTAACAATCTCCATGTTGCCGGTGTGAGCAACCAATTTGCTTGCCTTGACCTCTGGTGGGTTAGTTTGTGTTTGCATTTCTATCAGCAAAGGTTTAGGCTTCTCAACTGTTGTCGGTGGCATTGTCTCTGTATGTACTTGTGACTCAACTTTTTGTCTACCTGTTTCTCAGTGAGTTTCACTGTGCTCTCTACTGCCAGTTTTTTTGATGGTTTCTCAGTGTTATCAGTCAGTGCCTCTAATGATTTTTTAGTGGTATCCACTATTGGTTTCTCTGTCTGCACTTCTGCATTATCCACTACTAGTATCTCAGTAGGCTTCTCTGTATTTTTAGCAGCCAGTATCTCATCTGTCAATTTTTCAATGTTTGTATTAATGGTGTTGTCGGTATCCATGCCAATATCCAACTGTACTTCTGTATGCTTTGTTTGTGTCTCTACCTCAACATTTTCAGCTGGTGGCTTAGTAGCCGCATCTTTATTTACCTCAATGTTCTCCTCATCAACAATAATATTGACCTCTTGAGTATCAATGTTCATTGTGTACAGGATTTTTGATTCAGGATTTGTATCCTCATGTGGAGTCTCCACATCCTCAGTGACCGGTGTTGCATCTGACTAAACCGGTGGAGTAACAGAAGGAGGTGACAAATTTTCTGTCACTTTTATATTTGGTAGTCCACCTACCTTGCCTTTTCCCTTATCTTTATCCTTTTGGTAAACTTTGAAGGTTTTTGGTCTCTTTAGTTCTTCTTGCTTCTCTTTTTCCACAAAGAAGAGGTCCCATTTATCAGTTGTCTCTTTTGATATCTCATTAACCCTACCGACCATTAGACTTACATGCCAGTGACCACTAGAAAATATTGTTCTGTTAGCTTCATTGTTCAGCTCATCAATTTCTTCAACTGATTTAACAAGGTGAACAACTAGCAATTTCTCAATCTTTATTTTCTTGTCTAACTCCATAATAGCTCTCCTTTTAGCATGAAGACGCCTATACAAATCACTAGGTAAATCATCTACAACCTCAATCAAAACTTTCTTATAAATGCCAAGGTGTAGAATGATACTATTTTCTATGCTTTCATTTTCTTCATTGGTAAATATATCATATAGTTTGCTAACATTTGATAAATTTTCATCATCTATTATTTCATTCAATAGATTGTCAAGAGGAGGGATAACCTATTTTTCCTCCTTCTTAGGTGTCATTTTCTTTGCTGGGGGCCTCACTACCTGTTGTTTCTTTCTTGCCTTTTTAGGTGTAGGAGAGGGTACCGGTGATGGTTTTCTCTTCCTTTCTACTCTTTTAAACTCAGCTAGGATTTCACTTTCTAATGAAGTTCCAACCGGTGAGTTGTGAGCTTCTAGTTGTAACCCTTCCAAGTCACTTTCTTTGATACCGATGATATTCATTATGTTTTCCTTTATTTCTTTCACTTGTTTTGTTGCACTTCTGATATATTTCTCCCTTTTATTTCTCTGTTTCAGTGTTTGCACCCCACTTTCAATGGTTTCAGCATTACCAAACACCTTTTCCTCCGATTCTCTAGGGGCTTCAAGTAGGGCTTTGGTATATGTCTCAATAATGTTCACATTAGCCTCATAACCCATCTCTATCACCCAAACAGTTATAGGAAGAACTGCCTGCGTCCACAATTCATCTTTCTTGATTACAAAACAAATTTCTTTTTGATACTTGTCAACAATACTCTGAGGTAGCCTTTCCCTAGTCTTCATTTTAGCCTTGAATGCTTGGAAATACTCTATTATTTTGTTTTCCTTGTCTGTTCCCATGCCAATGAAGATATTCAATAGTTGTTTACCTACCAGTATGTCATAACCAAAGTCTTTCCTACCTATACCGGGGACCTCCTTAGTAAGATATAGTATTTAGGCATACAAGAAGATTGCCAAATATGAAGGTACCTTTCTTATCTCCTTTGATTTTCTTCAAATTATCAATTAACTCATCTTTCAACCACTCACATACATCTATTTTAGCATCATTGTTGACCATATCATATGCACTCTTGATACATAGACTAGAAATTGAGTTCAGTCAGTTAGCATGTGTGGCCTTATATCCCAATATTATGCTAATGAATCTAACATTGTCATCTTTCACATCATTAACTCTCAGGGATCTATTGTCATGGGTTGCACTAGTTAAAGTCATCACAGTGTTATTTGAAACTTTCTTAGTCTTATCTATCCTACTACCGATGGATGGTAAGCTAGTCACAACCCTAACTGCTTCTCTTGTGATCTTATGGATAGAGTCTAACCAAAAGAATTCTCCATGAACTCTACTGAGTACATTCCTCACAATTTCCTTAGGAAATTCCGAGATGTCCAGGATTTCCACAAAACCTAGTGTTTCAATAACCTTATGTTTTGGTTTTACAATTCCACTTTCATCACAAATCACATTTTTGTACATTTCATGATTTCATCTTAACCTAGTTCCTCAATATGGAAATGTATGTAAATTCTTGGGTCTTCTACATATGCAACTCCTTTAAGGATTTTAGAAAATGCACCTAGGGTATCATCCTATTTTTCTACTTTGGGAATAATCTTGAATACAAGCCTAGGGCGTTTAACCACTTCAATAATAGTAGGGTTTGCAATGAATTCAGGAGAAGAGGAGGAAGCCATTGATAAATACATTAATCTTCCTTTTAGGTTTGGATGCTTGAAAGATCTTTGCTTCACTTCTCGCTAAGAATGCCTTCGCTCAGGTTTTTCGTGCTCTTAGGAAATTTGAATGCTCGGTGAATGAAAAAGAGTGAAAAACACTAATTTATAATGTCTTTTCCCTCAACTACCATAATAAATGCCTATCAGTTAAGTGAAACTGAACACATCTGCCAGTAAAGAAGAAGTTCATCTTCTCAACAACAACCGAGGGTAAACTTGCATGATTTTGAATTTGATGCCATACCCCCAAAAGGTTTCAGTTCAGTTGGATGAAGAATCTCCTTCTGGTGGAGTAATACTTTGTTCTACCGGTGAAGGAATAGTCTCATCAACATTTTGATCTCTCTTTCTAATCCATTGTTTTAAAAATTATTGCTTTACCTCATCCACCTTCTCTTTTCCCTTCAAACTGGGTCCTTTGCTATTTGCTAGTGATGCCTTACTTCTATAAAATTTTGCAATATGTCCAATCTTGTTACAAGCATAACATGTCACATTGTTCTTTTGAATAGCCTTTCCATATCCTATGCCAGTATGTGTTCTGCATTAATTAGATAGGTGTCCAAATCTTCCACAAACATAACATCTTACATTCATTCTACAAGTTTCTAAATTATGACCAATTTTGTTGCATTTGGAACATTGACCAGTGGATGTATTAGTGTTCTGATAGTTTCTAGATCTACACTAATTTTCTCTGTGACCATACTTGTTACAGTTAAAACATTTTCCATTAAATTTGTAGGCATTAGGTTGTCTTACCGGTTTACTGTGATCATGATTGTTTACAGTACCGAAGCTTTCACCAACTTCAAAGCCAATTCCATTAGTGTCTCCATTAGGTCTCTAATTTTTTGGTATGTTATCAAGTTCTTCTGAACTTTTGTTGAATTTCTCTTTGTGTTGATTGCAGTAGCCAACTCATTTTCCAAGATTTGCTTGTCTCATAAGTTCAGTTTTGTCATTTTGTGTGTGCATCAAGTCTGTCTTCAACATATCATTTTGATGACTAAGTCTTGTATTTTCATTTCCAGCATCATTGAGTCTCCTAGTCAGGTCTTCTTCATTCTTCTTTCTGTCTTCAATGTCTTTACAAAATATCATAGTCATATCTTGCATCTCATTCTTCATAGCACTATTTTCTTGTCTCAACTTGTTCACAAGGTCATTAAGAGTTTCCTTTTCATCATCATCACTCTGCATCTTCTCATGAAGTTCTCTTCTTTTGTTTCTAGAAATAGTGAGATTCTCTTGAAGTCCTTGAATGAATTCCTGTGCAGTCTTCAGATCATCGTCAAGATTGATATTTTTCAACTTTTTTGCATCATAATCTGCAAGAACTATTTCCAATTGCTTTCTCAAGGTTTCCATTTGTACCGGTGTCAAAATCTCCCTCAACTAACCAAAAAAGTCAATCAAATTGAACTATAAACCTAAACCAAGTTGATGACTAACCATAAACCTAATTATACATTAGATCAAAATAAATCATATTGTATGCTAACCTTCACACTTTACCCTTTTAAACCTTAACCCTAACCTTAAACCTAATTCAAAATGAAACCAAATTAAAACCTAATCTTAACCAGATTCAACAAAAATGAACCCTATCCCTAAATATAAATGAACATTAAACCAAATTGATCCCTAACCCTAAATCTTATTGAACATTTTACTAAATTAAAAATTAAACATCAATTTAATTAAAGTAAGTGGGGCTTTGATTTTTCTATTACTTAACTTTATTACTAAAAAACTAGAGCCTCAATACCATTAAACTCTAACAATGATATAAACCCTAACTATAATCCTAAACCTAACCCTAAGCCTATGATATAAACCCTAAACCCTAGAAATAAGCCTAAAAATAACACTAAATCCTAAGCCTAATAACAATCATAACCCTAAACTTAGTCTTAAACCCTAAAACCAAACCCTAACCATTAACCCAACCCTAACAATGATCTTAACCCTTACTGCAATCCTAACCCTAACCCTTAACACTAACCCTTAGCCTAATATATAAACCCTAGCCCTAGACATAATGCTAAACATAACCCTAAATCCTAAGTCTAACCACAATCTTAACCCTATCCCTAACCTTAACCCTAACTATGATGTAAATCCAAACCCTAACCATTAGCCAAACCCTAAACATTAGCCTAACCCTAACCCCACGACATAAACCCTAACCCTACACATAAAACTAACCATAATTGTAAATCCTAATCATAACCACAATCTTTACCCTTACCCTAATTATGATGTAAATCCAAACCCTAACCATTAACCTAACCCTAACAATGATGTAAACCTGAACTATAACCCTAACTATCTATAAATTCATTTTATCACCTCAAAATTTGGTCACTAAATTTAACTACACTAACTCTTAGAATTAACCTAATATTGAACTATAGCTCTAAATAAAATTAAACCCCTAACCCTAATAGCAAACCAAAATGAACCCTAATCCCTGTTGAATTTGAAATTATTTTATGTCATGTCTTCCAATTAAATGTTGTGACGACTACTAGCTTATATATATTTAATAATATATATAGAATAAGCCAAGAGATATCCTTCTCAAGGGGCCTATTGCACTTTAAAGTTTATAAATTAATAAAAAAATAAGCGCCTCTAGAAGGACATCTCTTTGCTTATTCTATATATATTATTAAATATATATAAGCTAGCTTATTTACAATATATAGTATAATTATGTGACTAGATTAGGTATTATAAGCACAATAATGTATATCTGTTAGAATGTTGTACAATTATTAGCCCTCTCCATAAATCATAATTTTAATGTAAAGAAACAAACGCTATATTTCTTTGAGTTCCATTTTGAGGGAGATTAAAAAATCATAGAATGCTAAATAGGGAAACCTCAAAATCCTACAAATGGTTTATGAATCGGAAAATAGCATAGGAACTGGGATAAGGGGATGTTGACAGAGGAAAGAAAAAAAGGGGATTATTTACCAGGGAACATGGAAAAAGACTGAATTGAAAATTGTGAAAACCATTAGAAGGGAATCTTGCACAAGCAGAAAGCATGGTAAATAGTCCAATATATACCGAAGAAAACCCCTTTGATATTGACAGGTGTCAGATAAATCGTAATAAGAGACCACTCTTGCCTACTCCGATCAAATCTCCAAATAAGAACAACTTGAAAAAGTATTCAAAATTTACTACAGGACAGTCCTATAGCACTTGACTTTGCAACACATGTTAAGATATTTTCAATAATGAAGATTCTAAAGTAGCTGCGAAGTGTATTAGTACTGGCTTACATAAACGATAAAAAATAAATTGTTTTTTAATATTTCATGTATCGTGTTCATCAAGTGTCTGGTCATAATTTTCTCTTAGTCACGCATAAATTCTTAGGGAACAAACAATGTACTTTCATGTAAAATATTCATATGAGCAAAGTTCAAAGTTAGTGTGAACAATCAATGTATTTTCATGTAAAATATCAAAATGTTAAGTGGGTTGCAAGTTAAGTGGGTTTAATTTTGGAGGAATCTCTACGATTAAGTGTTTGAGTTGGAGAAGTATCAAGATGGGTGGACTTTGAGGAAAGCACTGGTCAATGAGACATAGGTTCTAGTGAGCGACTACTCATGAAGCACTGGTCAATGAATTTGATTCGAAACTTACACAAATAGCAATATCATAATTTGATTTGCTATGGAAAATATCTCCTACTTATCAATTCAAAATACTGTTTGCTCAAATTTGAATATATTACTTGTTTGTCCAAATAAAACTTATGATATATCAAAAATTAAAGACAATTAGAAACAACATGGGTTATCAAATTAAATCATAAAATCTAAAAAAATTGAATATAAACATCAATAATGGATAGTCCAAATAAAACTTATGATATATCAGAAATTAGAAAACATCATAAACAAGATGAGTTTATCAAATTAAAGCATTCAAATCTAAAAAGACTATCAATAGAGTAATTGAAAAAATGAGTGATTCCCAATTAAATTTTCAAATATTTCAAAAGCAGCATTATGTCCATATATCATAGCCACCACCCATTTGTTTAAGTGCAAAACCGAGACCTTTTTGGAGGGTCTAGAAATGAAATGCATTGCACATCAGTTTAGGTATGGAAGCAAAAGTTTAAAAATATAGCAACAAAGAAAGAATTCCTAATTATCACTAAATTCATAACTAAACATAGTATTCACTGGCTGCGAAAATTGGACTAGATAGGTGCTTTGAAAAGGCAGAGCCTCATGTTGAGACGTGATGATGTAAATAAGATACAACATGTTTTAGTTTATCCAAATTAATTATCTGCAATGTTACCATCAAATTTCCATGAAAGAACAATGCATTTATGGAAGCACTTACAAAAGAAATTGGAAATGGTAGTTGTGATTAAGGGAGACTGCTGGAAATAATCCGAACTTCCCCACCTAACATATCATGTCATATATCTTCCATATACATAGCCTATCCGCATACAGGACACAAACAAATCTTCATTAGATTTGGATGGATTATCATGTACTCTTCACCTATCTTTTCATCAGATCCAATGCTTTTTGGGCAGTTCAAATTATATTATTTTATATATGCCCTCTCCTCAATGTTGATTTTAGGCAATCATATGTTAATCTAGTTACTTGAATTATAATTAGATTATAATTCAACTGAGAATAAGCAAAAATAATAATAAAAGCACACAACACAATACACAAGTACCCTAGGAAAACCTTTCTTTTGGAGGAAAAACCCAGCATCAAAGATTCAGATCAGTTCCTTATTTATAAGCAAATTACATGAATGAGATTACTTATCTAATTGAGTGCCAATATAGGGCAGACTGAACCTAGTATATGCAGCTATAGTATATCTTCATATACAGCGCACCACCTTGCCCAACAAGTTGTCCAATGGATTCGCTCTCTAACATGCCAGATTGGTAAGGCTAACTACACTTTATAGGGATATTAGTTGTGTAGAATGAATCTTGTTTATATACAAGATTCATGCTCAAGTTTTTCCAAGTCCGCTTGTGCCAAATTCCCTTTATTTTACATATTTAATTTGCACTTTTGGCGCCCAAATTTGGGGCCTACATAACTTGTAAGTTGAGGCACAGTTCCTTTAAACCACACGTTACATTTGGGCCTATCCCTATTAGACATAAATTTCTTTAACCTTATTACAATAAGATAATATTTTAATTTCCACATGGCATAACTAAAATATGGTCCAAACTAGCTAATGATTTCAACACTCCCTCTTAGCTAGAGAGGACTCTATCTAGTCTCAAAGTGACTACCACCATGACTACTCCTATGGACGAAAAAAATAATATGTTCACCATAGCTACTCCCAAAGGGTGAAAGAACTCATTATGAAATTTCTTCCATGATACCCACCATACCTACTCATACCTACTCATAGAGGGTGGGTCCACCATGCCTACTCGTAGAGGGTGGAACGAGGGCTTTCACCTCAAACTTCTCCTAGAGAAGAATGCATCACCACAATGCCTACTCCTAGAGGGTAGATCCACCATACCTAATCGCAGAGGGTGGAACAAAAAACCATTACACAAAAGATGAGTCTTCCTCTAAAGCCAAAAAAAATTGGCTCCCTCTGAGCTTGACAAGCTCTCTCTGAAGCTAATGATGTCAAGCTCCCTCTGAAGCTGATGATGTCAAGCTTCCTCTAACATTTCCTCCTTTTAGAAAAGGAAGTCTTGATTTGACCTTTGCTCCTCCTGAGATGTCCCTATGCCAACTTTTGCAGAGGAAGCAAGAGGAGTGGACGTGAATTTGCAATCCCAAGCAAAATGACCATACTTGTTATACTTAAAGCACTGGATGTGAGATAAGTCCTTCTTCCTTTTCTTAGGGGTGGCATCTGAATCTGTGTCTCTATCCCACTTCCTTCCTTTGCCTTTAACCATATGCGAAGCAAGGACTTGATTGTCTACATCATAATGATCACGCTCAATTCCTCTTGCTATCAATCATGACTCTTCTTGTTTGCAATCTTCTCTCAAACGATCTAACTTGGGAAGATCTGGTCTCGCACTGATTCCTTGAATGTAAGACTCCCAAGATGTCAAAAGACCATTAAGTGCAAGAATGGTCAAGTCGCTATCATCAACAACCTTCCCAATGGATGAGAGCTGATCTCTCAAATAAGAAATCCTCATGAAGTATGCTATGACAGATTCACCTTCCATCATCTTGGTGTGATGAAGTTGTTGCTTCAAAGCTATGACACTACTGGCATTGTTGATTTTGTACATCTCTTCCAATGTCTTGAATATTTCGATGGCAGTCTTCAGCTTGGAGATGATAGGTACAATATGATCCTTCACGGAGTCAACTAGAATTAATAATAAAAAATATACATTCACCAAAACATTATAATATTCTAATAATAACTAATAACTATTACAAGACATTTCTTACCATTATTATATCATCCCTTGTTCTTCAAATGTACTTATCACAATAATCGATAATCATGTAATCCCTTTCCCGAGTCTCCTAAAAACTGCTAAAGCTTGATGTTCGGCTCGAACGAAATCATCTTCCGGTTAAAGTTATTACTTTTACAGGGAGGAAGGCGTTGCCAAAACCTTTCCCTTAAATTATATGCAAAAACCATTGCACTTCCATCTCCCATTAGACCGCTGAAGCACAGGTAGTCACCCACACAAACGCACTCTCGCTCCCAGAAATCTGCATCATCGTGAAAGAGGGCTCATTGTTAATGGGATTCAAAGCAAAAAAAATTAGAGAACGGGTTCATTCAAAAATTTGATAATGGGATTCAAAACAAAAAAAAATTGGAGAACGGGTTGCTTCAAAAAGCAGCAACCCCTGCCCTGCACGTGCTAAATCTCTCACATTGTCTCCCCTGAGATTTGACAGAAAAGAGAGAGGAATGGTCATCCATTTTTTCCCAGAATAACAAAACATAACAAAACATATTTTCATATCTTAAATACATCTTCAAAGTATTTATATTCAAATTGTTATTGTTAATAGATAGATACTTCAAGGTTGATATCTCTCAACATTTTTACATAGATGTATTTAAGATACATAGTGTGCTGGAGTAAATAGTTTATATTATTTATAATTTACTTAATTTTAACTTAGGTAACACAATTTATTAGGTAGATGGATAATGTAAAATGATACTAGGTCTCAAACTTCTTTAGGTTAAGGCATATGTCTAAACCTTGTCCACTTTTCCACTATGCTCTTACCTATTTAAGCAAGGAAGCTTGTACATTTGTACTCACCACTTAACTCATGGGTTGGGTGGAAAGACCTACATTGTGTTGAGCCCAAACTCTTGTAGCTCCTTCCTATTTTGGGGGTTTTCATTATTTTTAAGTTTTGAGGTAATGGATCATCTTGGTTAATTGATGAGACCCTACAAATTTGCAACATTTTTTCTAAATTTGTTATATTAGTCAAATGCATATCTATTTGAGACCAAGATCATGTTGTGGTGGACCAAGTTTACAATGATTGATGGTAGGGTGATTGGTTTATTTAGCAAGCCCAATTAATTTGAGGGAGCCTATTATGGATCAAGTGCCATTGTGATGGGTTGGTATTGCATATCATTATGGTTGACAATGTTTAATATTGCAAATAATTAATTAAATTTTATTTAATTAATTATGCCCTGTATCCAATCTAATTAATCTATTAATTATATTCCCTTTCTGACCAAAGTTTAATTTATTCTAATAAATAAATTGCACCTTATCTCACTAATCAGTTAACCCTTTGAGTCACATTAGTTAATTAATTTTTAATTAATTACCTATCATCCTAGATTCCTAAAAATCATCCTAGTAATCCCACTCATCAAACTAATTACTCCAAGCTTGATCTTCATTATATTTTTCTCTAATTTTTAATTCACCTTACCTACCTCTAGATCCACATGTTACAACCTTCTTAAATGACTTGCATACACAAGTCATTTTAAAGACTCCACCTAACTCATTAACCAAGGGTGTTCACACATGTGTGAGGATAATCTTCCCCATAGAGCCATCCTCCAATTTCCCTCTTCATCCATTTGTCAATTCTCTCTTCTTACTCCTCTTCCACTTTGCCACTTTTGCCTCCACTTTGCCACTTTTGCCTCCACTTTTCACTCTCTTATTCTTCCCAAGATGTGCTCACAAATGTAAGAGCACACCTTTCTCTCTTCTCCATGACAAGTGTTCTTCCCAAAATCCTTTACCTTGTTACACTTTTCACAAGGCTACAAATCCAAGCTACCTCGTCTATTCATACTCTATACTATCCCTCCATTAACCTTCAATCCTAACCTTCCAATTCAAATCCAAAAATCTATAAATTAGAGTCTCCTCCATTCCACATCCAACAATTTATGATTGTGTTATGTTGTTGAATTAATCTCTTGTTGTACAACTAAGGATATCCACATATCAAAATCTAAAGAGAAAATCAAACATGGAGAAGGGTGCTTCCATTTCTAGCTCAATCTAGGGAGTACTTAAGGTATGAGCTTAGTTTTTCATTAGTTCTAGATGTTTAACTATTATGCAAGGGCTTACACCTTTTGTGGATTTCATTCAAGAACACCTAGTGGAACCCACATCCTTTGATACTAATATTGGAATTTTGAGTTTTTTGAATTTATAGGTCACAAACTACATTTTAGTGTCTTCAATTATGCATCAACATCTCTGCTTGCGGAACATCTCTGTATTTTTACTATAGATGGCTTTTCTACAAGACTAACATGCTCATTTTGAGATTTTAAGCTAAAAATTAAATTTATCTTCAGCGAGTTATCATCACCTAACTCTCTGTCTACTGCAGAGGATATTTGGTGCTAACTAGCTTTGTGGTTGCAGATTGTCTTTGAGCTAACTATGTTTTTCCAATGTCCAGAATGACATCTACATCTTTGTTTCACCATCTCTTATATTGGGCATGTGTGACTGTGCAACAACATCTCCACAAGTATATGTCCATTACAATGTTTGTAAAAATTATAAAAAACAATAGGATTTGTTTTCTAGTTGTAGCTTTCTAGTTTTTGTAGTTCAATGTTTGTGCCTACACATTGATAGCTTTGCCTATGCTAGGTCTTGTCCTTTTATTCTACTTTCCTGGTAACACTAACCATTTGTTGAAGATCATATTTGAATACTGACTCATGGTATTGCAAGTCCTTTTATATTTTTCATTACATTTAGTAACACAACTTAAATAGGAGGCTAAACTATTCATCATTATTTTCATTGTTATAATATTTGCACATACTGGTAACCTAGGAAGGGAAATAAACTATTATTTTATTTTCTCTTTCATCATAGTTGCATATCATCTTCAATATTAGTTTAGCATCACATAGCATAACAAGGGAGGTTAATATACTTTGTTTTTCATATTTTCAAAAGGTAGTAGGTGTATGCTCTTCCCTTGCAGAAGCTTAGGTGATAAAAAACCAAGCCTACCTTCTATTGTTGTGTTTATTTAGGATCCCAAATAATGTGAGTAATTTTACTTTCATATTTTATGGAGTTCCAAGAAGAACACTCACATTCTTTTTGTAGAGGCCCTACCTTGTGAAGATCACCTTCCCTCACAAGGGAACAACCTAAAATGATGTTTTCTTCAATCTGCTATATAAATTATTGAGACTAAAGTCAAGATCTAATCGATATTAGCCCTTTTTGTATGGTGCCAATCTAAAAGGGGAATTGCACACATTTATGTGAGGTATATAAGGTACCCAAGTAAGGTTATTTAGAGTCTTGAGTGGCTCATTGGATGCTCACAAGGTTTTGATCCCCCGATTGGCAACTAGAAACCTTTGTGCATAGAATCCACCCTTTAGCTTGACCAAACATAGTGATGATTTTTAGTGCAAGGGCATAGTTGGTTTTTCTCCCAAGATACTCATCATAAGGCTCCCTTGAGATGAGACCAAAAATCCTTGGCTTAGCATAAGCTATATGTATTTTTCCGAGGAGAGGATGATTGGGTTATCCTTCTAGACTATGAGGACCCTACCTATCTTCTCTTGAAAAGACAAAAGTACACACACCCATCTATGTTTCCATACACTTACATCAACAAATATTCCAAGATGTGGGCTCAAATCATTACATGAGCTTTGACCATAAGATGTGCTAATGTGCTTGAAGTGTTTTTATATGTGCTAAGACCAATCAGATTGGCTTCAAGGAGCCCTCGCCAATCCTACCTTGATCAATCCTCTAAAATTAGTGCAAGCTTCCCAACTTCCCATCACCACATATGCATACCAATATATTTGTTCTAAAATTTCACTCACTTTTAATTATCATATTCCCACAACAGAAAATTAAAATCGTGCCTCCTCCATCACCAACAATCTGTCAATCCCCAAATTAGTGACTTGGAAAAAGAGCTTAAAAACATGAGACACTTACTCAAAAGCATTAATGATTGAAATCAAAAGGAAGCTTATACATTTAAAGAAATATATCCACACCCCTTTGGTAAATCAATTTTCATGGCTCCTTATCCTCTTGACTTTGAGATTTTAAAAGTTGACACATACAAGGGAAAGAGATACCCTAGGGAACATGTCAAAGAATTATTCATCTATTTCCAAGAGGTCTCTTATAGTGACATCTATCTAAGATGATTATTCCCTAAGAGCCTAGGAGATCCTGCCCTTACATGGTTTTCTAATTTGCCACATGGATCCATCACATCATTCCTTGATTTGGCTAAAAAATATGTGGCCCATTAGAGGTATCACATTAAAAATGATGTGTCCATGATGGATTTATCTAATACAAAACAAAGGAATGCGGAAACTTTTGCTAATTTCTTGCAGCAATGGCATCATCTTGTCAAGTGATGTCCTTGGGATATCCCCAGAGCACATGAAGTAGAAATGTTTATCCACAATCTTGTTCCTAATATGTCCTTTCATTTGCACAAAAAATATCTTGAAGACAATGATGAAGTTACTAAGAAAGGCTTAGCGATAGAGAGCACATAAATTGAACAAGGTGTCATCAAACACTATCAAAAGGAATCTCATAATTCTTCCTCCAATGATAAGCCTATTTTTTGGGCAAACAATAAAAGTTAGTGAATGATGATGTGGCCAATATAAAACATGTGCAAACCATTAAAATACCCTCAATTCCCTATCAAAACCAACTCCACCTCCCAATCCCCCATGTCACCAAAGAAAACCAAATCCAATACATCAATTATAAACTAACCTTGTGGCCAAGTAATCAAGCCAAGCATGAGTACACACCTCTTGCTCAACCTATTGATGTTGTTTTTCAACAACCTGTTAAGTCCAATATGGTACAATATCTTATTACATGAATGGGAATCAAAATAAGCCCACATGGTACAATGACAATAAATATTATGGATACCACCATGTCAAAGCTCATGATACTAAGAAGTGTATGAAATTAAAAAAATGTATTACGGACCTAATCAATAGAGGAGAATTTGAAGCAGTGAGGACTAAGCCAAACATGTCTAATGAAAACAAAATTTATCAAGAACCCTTTCCAAAATATGATAAGGGGAAAGCTTCATCATGTCACATTATTTCCTATGATTACATAAACACCATATCGCCAACTCTCTTGTTAGTTGTATAGAAGCAATTGATGGTCATGTCAATACCATCACCCTATAAGGAGTAGATAACCATATAACACCCCAAATGGGGAAAGTCATCCTTCAAATAGAATCCACTACCTCTATTGACAGTAATGTTGCTACTCACTGAGGGAGAGTCACTATCCAAGGGGATCCTCCTCCACCATCATCCTTTGATGCTCCATCCATATCATGCTACAATATCCTTGACCATTTGAGAAAAAATATTACATAAATTTCTATAATTAGCTTCTCAAATCGACACCTATCCATAAATAAATCCTTGAAAATATTTGCTTGAGTCATGTCCTTGACAACATCAATGCTTTACAATTTTAACCTTTAATAAAAAATATTTCCACCCAACATCATCTTGTCTGTACCTCCAAATACGTCCCATCTATTGATCCATCTCATAATCACCCCCTCCATATTGAAGCTACTATACATAAACCTAAAATCAAAACGGTCCTTATAGACTATGGATCCGGTCTAAATTTGTTTACATATAAGTTAATAAAAAAATGGGATACCCCGAGGACATTATTAATGTTCAAAAGGAAACCTCACAATTAAATTATATAATTATGTCGAAAGGGTCTCTAAAGGAACAATCACATTGCTACTTCAAGTGGTTCCCACAGTAGTAGAAATAACATGTCATGTTTTGGATTTTAATCTCCCATATAACATCTTCGCTGACTGACACCTCTAATTTCACCTCCACTGCCACATAAATTCATATCAAAGACAAAATCATTGACAATGGGTGTGGATAGAGTTGATTCGTAGAGATATGAGCAATACAAGAAAATATTATAAGTAATGTTTAATCATGAAGAATAAAATTTAGAACATCTTATATATTTATTTTGCATAAATTTTGAAGAATATAATATAAAATTAACACCTTTGAGACATTAATTATAGTACAAGTCATTATATCAAGTTTGAGAATTACTTAAATTTTTAGAGGCTATATTATAAGTTCACAAAGATAAATGAATAGTGTGGATTATGAGATATTTTTTTAAAGAAGAATAATGAAGTGTAATTTAAACTTATCCATGATGTTCACTTATTTCATGATTTAGTTTCCATAAAAGAAAAAATAGTTTTATCTTAGCAATGTGCACACACACATATGTGATATAACTTCATTTAATGAATACTGCTTATTCTTAAAATTGGAATATCAACTATTTCCATTACAAGTCCATCTACTTGTTAAGACCTTGAATTAGACATCATTGCATAGGATGATTTTTTAATAAACTTACTAGAAATTTGGCATACACATTAAACATATAGCCAATTGGCATATAAATGATATGGTGTTTATCATCATTCTTAGAATAATTTGTCATATTATTGTATTAAGAGAATCAATCACTAGATTCATAATGATGTTTATATGTGTGTGAAAAATGGATAGTTTTATGCCTTCAAGATTTTATGCCGTCTTGAAATTTATCTTATGAATTATAGAATCTTCTTTGGATTGTGTTGAAAATCTTGTTAAGTCTCATGGTGGAGAATGATCTTGAATCATTGAGTTGATAACAAATAGAAAACTATTTCTAGTACATTAATTTACTACTCAAACATACTACTCTTTTCTATATTACTTCGCTAGTAATGTTCTCATCCATGGCAGGTTCTAGAATTCGATTTCGTTTCATGTGCTTATGTAATTAGTATTGTGTGTCTTTAATCTATAGATATAAATAACTTATTATATTCAAAATCCTTATAATTAATATAATGTACCTTTGATATATCTTAATTTGTGTAATTTTTTGAATTATGTAAATATTTAATTTTGATGGACATCACACTATCTAAAAATTTCACAAGAAAAGAAAAAAGAATAATGACATGAAATCCTAATCACAAAGCATCAAACTTTGAATTATTTCTTTGTCCTCAAAACTAACATTCAATAAGAAAATAAAAAATTCCTTGGTTTGACCTTCAGGGTAAATACTATCTTATGTTCTTCATGATATACTAATTTTTTATCATAAGTTTCTCTCCAATTCACATAACTCAATTAACTAGTCATGTTTTAAGTGTCTAAATCATCTTCAACTTCATGAATATGGTATATAGCTATATCCAAATTTATATTTATTATCTACTACAGTCATCATATATAAAAGGTTAAGTTTATTCATAGGGGTTATTATTATGGCCAAAATTATAAGCTTCAAGTTGTCATCCAACCTTATTTTATTTTATTATAGATTTCTTTTAATCATGTTCATCACATTTGTGTCTTGGGATTGAACTTAAAATCTTCCATTTTGGTTGATTCTTGAAGATTAGAAATAAAACTATCTTTACATTCATACAAATTTATTTGTATTACGTGCAAATACACTTTTAAAAGCAAAGATAATAATTTTTAAAAATTTAAAAAATCTCTACAAAGTGAGTTTATAGATTTAAATTGTTAATTATAATGAGTAATCAGAATTTTAAATGATTTTTATTTATATAACCTTATTTTAGAATATGGAAATATTTTATATGTATTATAATGCAACTCTCAAACCCTAACATTACTACCTTATCCTTGTTATGTTTAAGTTTGCATCACTTAGAAATCAATAATTTTCTATATAACATGAATTATATTCATATTATATAGATGATTGTATCAACTTCAAAGATAATGTAAGGACTGATAGATAAAAGAGGATATGAATATGCACCTTAAACGTTAAAATAAAATTATCACATATTATGCAATAAATTAATAATTTTATGAAATGAAATAAAATTATGAAAAGAATACATATTCAAAGTCTGTAATTTATTTCATTTAAAAATAATATAAATCAAGTTTCTACCTCTTAAAAAAATCTATATATATTTATCTAATTTTATCAATTGCATGACCTCAAAATCTATTAAAATAAGCATCTAATTTATAGAAAAATCCATACACTATCTATTTAATAACAAACAAAAAAACACATTCAATGAACAAACCATCTTATATATTAAAAGTAAATAATAATTACCAACACATCACCATAATCATGTAATCCCTCCTCTCCAACACATATCACCATAATCTTGTTATCCTTCATTCTCCCAAATTTCCTAAGAGCTGAAAGAGATTGAACTTCGAGTTCGAATGACATCATTCGTTTATTGTACGGAATCTTACAAGGAGGAAGGTGTTGCCAAAAATCTTCCTTTAAATTATATGCAAACACGCTCTCAGCACCATTATGTAGTGATCTGTAATTAAGGCTAAATAAAATTATGCTTAATTTAAATTACAGATTTTTCCCAATCGTAAACAGAATTACATGGTTATGATTTTCAACCATTCAAATTACAAAAGCTAAGCTCACTTAATCCATTGCACAACTTAATAATGTTAAATAATAACTTAAAGAAGAAATTGAAAAATCAACGAATAAAAGAGAATTAGAAGATAAAAGAGAGATCACAAGCTTGATAATGGAGTTCACTCAATATGAGCTACATCTCTGGGTCCGCTTCTCAATGTAGGACCACTTTATTGATGACGCCAAGCATAAATCACCTTATTACATCATCCAAGCTTCAAACTTGCAACATCTCTCACAGTCTCCTCACACACCTAAAGACACTTGTGTACTCTTCTTCACGGGCTAGGCTTCAATTGCCTCAACCCAATTGCACTGGAGAGTATTACAATTTAACAAATGCCTTTGTGCTTACAAAAATCATGAAGACTCTTGTTCTCCAATTTGTTTTCAAGAGAAATTCTAAATTCTTCTCACAATAAAAATTTGACTGATTTTACAATCCAAACACTCCCAGTTATATACAATTTCATATGCTAAAATGGGGTTAAAACAATAATATTTTACAAATATTCCATACACCCTAATTCAAGCCTTATAATCTTTTAATAATGGCTTAAAATATTATAACATGGGCTCTCCTTAATTTCGGATTTGTATGGTTTAATTATTGTTTTGATCTTCTGTAAATGAAGGGCTTGGGCCCTACCTCCACGGACTGCCTTTATTTCCAAACAAAATTTGTTTTAAGGCTATGCAGAAGCACCAATTGTGAGGCATGAACAGTAAGTGGGAGGTTGGTGGTTTGAACTGCCACCTCCTTAATATAGCCTTCATTACTTTCAATAGCAACTTGACCCCTATCATATCTAAGGAATCCGCTTGCTCTTAGCGGTTGAGAGAAAAAGTAGAGAGGAAGGGTCAAGTCTTCTAGATCCTCCCAGATCATTCCTCCCAATTGAGAAGCTTTTGGACCTCCAAAAGGTCTATTTTATGTACAATTTGAGCTAGGGAAATGTAACCCCACTTGCCCAGTATCATTTGTCCTTCCTGCTGAAAGCTTGAACATCTAACCCATCACAAACACAAAGAATTATGAGATAGCTTTGCTGATACAATCAACTACATGTTCATCGATATTCACTATCACATTCATCATCCACATAGACATAACTAGGAGAATAACAAGTACCAGTACTGAATACACTGATGTGAAGGAAATAGTATCAACATTCAGAATCTCCTGAACAAGAGCATTATTAGAAGTTGAAACATTCAAACCCTCGGTTACCACCTCTGGCTAAAGGCCTGACTCTTCTTGCAAGTGATCCTTATATTGTGTTGTTTGTGACACCACATCATGTTTCAAATTTCCATGCTTGGTATCACTAGTTGTTATAGACATAAGGGTTAAAGCATTGCTTGCATTTACAATCATTTTCAAATGTCTTGTTTTTTCAAGAGACTTGTCACGTTTCATGTGGTGAGCTTTTACACTGAATTCGAGTCCATCTTTAATCAAATGATACCTATTATGTTCCCTGTAGAAAATGGCTTTTCTATCATACAAATAAGGACTGCCTAGAACCATCCCACAGATGTCAAGGGGAATTACATCTAACTCTACCTCATCTACAAACTTGGATGTGATTGCAAATTGGAGTTTACATTGTTTTGATAGATGTAACCGAGCATTATCATGTGCCCAACCCAATGGATGTGGCTTAGGATGAGGTGTTATTTTTAATCCCAATTTCTTAACAACTTGTTCAGAGATTAAGTTCACTTGTGATCCACTATCTATGAGTGTATCAATTTTACTTTGATTTGAAATAGCCCTTATATGAAACAATTCATTCCTTTTACTTTCAACAGAGACCTCATTACACTTCATGGAAGAAGTATGGGAATTGGTATTAGCAATGGGAACAATGCCTTTTATACCCACAATTGTTATCTTGGATTCATCACTAGATTCTGAACCAAGGTCTTGCACGATAGTTGTGGTCTTTTGCTTACCCTTTTGATTCTTGAACCACTTGGGCTTTTTATTAGGATGCAATTTCCAACATTTTGCATCTTCATGCCCTTCCCTTTTGCAATGTGAGCAATAAGGCTTGTCCTCCTCTTTCTTCACAAATATTGTTCGCTGCATTTTCTCCTTCCCTTTCTTGCTCTCTTTGTGTAAACTGGACTCCATGAAAAGACTATCATGGCTATTCCTTGAGCCTGTTTCAAGATGAATGGCTTGCACACTAACTTCATCAAGGTTAGTTGGATTAAACATAAGTATTGTATGTCTCAAATTGTCATGCAATCCACCTATATACTTTAACAAAGTTTCTTG
Organism: Cryptomeria japonica; assembly: GCF_030272615.1. Lineage (NCBI taxonomy): Eukaryota > Viridiplantae > Streptophyta > Pinopsida > Cupressales > Cupressaceae > Cryptomeria > Cryptomeria japonica. The sequence continues at coordinate 338,549,753 of NC_081407.1, forward strand.
CGTGTATAAAGGAATGTCCAAAATTAAAGCTCTTTTCCTAAACTCCTGTGTATATTCCTGCACACTTTGTCCTTTCTCTTGCCTTAATGATTGCCAATTCATTACTGCTTTTTGCATATGACCTAATGGATAAAATTGTTTCTTAAGTGTAGCTGTAAGCTCAAACCAGGAAGAAATTATTTTACCATATCGGCTAAGATCTTCCTGAGTTCTACTCTCCCACCATATTAAGGATGTGCCTCCTAGGCGAAGAGTGGCTAACTGGATCTTTGAAGCATCATCAGTAAACTTCTGAATCCTACAATAAACTTCAACTTGTTTTATCCAATTATCAAGTTTCTCTACATCCACTTCTCCATTATAGTTTGGCAATTCAAATTTAACATCAAGCTTTAACAAAGGTGAATTAGACTCGGACTGTACAGGTTGTTTTTTCTTGGGGGAAGAAGTAGAAGAAGAATATTAAGAAGATGAAGAAGATGAAGATGAAGAATATGGGGATGGAGGTTCATGAGGGTCACTACCACCTCCTACTCCTTTGTCTTTGACGTCTTTCGAAGGGGATTCACCTTCCTTCTTCTTCTTTTTGTCTTTTCTTTCCTTTTTCTTCTGCCTATCCTTGTACAACTCTTCCACCATCATCTTCATGTCTAGGAATGCTTTACGAAATTTTTCTTCATTCTCAAAGAGTTCAGGATTAACATGTTTCCCTTCTTCTAATTGTGCCATGGTTGATCTTCGAGTAACTCGCCTCGATCCGATCTCTAGATTAAATTCTTCAAGTGCACCTTCGCCTTGCTTTAATTTCAACCTGGTTAACATCCACCACTTGCAATTTTTTTTCTGTTAAACTGCTCTAATACCACTTGATATGAAATTAAGGCTAAATAAAATTGTGTTTAATTTAAATTACAGATTTTTCCCAATCGTAAATAGAATTACGTGGTTATGATTTTCAACCATTGAAATTACAAAAGGTAAGCTCACTTAATCCATTGCACAACTTAATAATGTTAAATAATAACTTAAAGAAGAAATTGAAAATCAATGAATAAAAGAGAATTAGAAGATAAAAGAGAGATCACGAGCTTGATAACGGAGTTCACTCAATATGAGCTACGTCTCTGGGTCCGCTTCTCAATGTAGGACCGCTTTATTGATGATGCCAAGCATAAACCACCTTATTACATCATCCAAGCTTCAAACTTGCAACATCTCTCATAGTCTCCTCACACACCTAAAGACACTCGCATAATCTTCTTCATGGGCTAGGCTTCAATTACCTCAACCCAATTGCACTGGAGAGTATTACAATTTAACAAATGCCTTTGTGCTTACAAAAAACATGAAGACTCTTGTTCTCTAATTTCTTTTCAAGAGAAATTCTAAATTCTTCTCACAATGAAAAATTGACTGATATTACAATCCAAACACTCCCAGTTATATACAATTTCATATGCTAAAATGGGGTTAAAACAATAATATTTTACAAATATTCCATACACCCTAATTAGAGCCTTATAATCTTTTAATAATGGCTTAAAATATTATAACATGGGCTCTCCTTAATTTCGGGTTTGTATGGTTTAATTATTGTTTTGATCTTCTGTAGGCATGAACAGTAAGTGGGAGGTTGGTGGTTTGAACTGCCACCTCCTTAATATAGCCTTCATTACTTTCAATAGCAACTTGGCCCCTATCATATCTAAGGAATCCGTTTGCTCTTAGCGGTGGAGAGAAAAAGTAGAGAGGGGAGGTCAAGTCTTCTAGATCCTCCCGGATCATGTAGATTGCTGAAGCACAGGTAATCTCCCACACAAGTACACTTCCGATGCCACCAATCTCTGTCGAGATATTGAGGGAGCGACCGTGGAGGCATTCTAACAAACTCCGTCCAATTCCAAACCAACTTATCTTCCTCGTCCTGAAATAACTCCCAGATAACAATACCAATCCTAAATGGTAAAGTTCTGTCAAAAAAGGTAAGCGCCATGAATGATGGGTCAGTTATGTCAAGCGCCGGAATAAGTGTAGTGAATGGGCCAATCCGCTTTACTTTCTCGTGAAAGATCCCCAGCACAAGATCCGACGAACCATATGAAACAATATAAACAAAACACACACTTAGATCTTGAACCATTTGACGGGGTAATGGAGCTACTGTAGCAGGGCTAATTAAACCCTCATCTTTAATATTGTAACCCACTATAGTGGTAGGCAGCATTGCCCTCCAGAAAAGGACGCCATTGCACTCAACCATTTCATTACGCATTACATCAGACCCAGTTTCCCCTGCAAATTGAAACTTAATCTTCCATGCATCTTGAAAATAGTGGTAGATCTGAAAGGAAAAAAATTCTGAGTTTGAGCAAACTACCAATTTCGGTTCCTTGTTTCTTCACTGTACAATATGGATAAATCTTTGAGTCAAATCTATTTCTATCTCTGCGTAATATCTCATAAGGGGATTGCAAACAAATAACTGCGAAGCAGGGTTTCTTTAAAGAGCAGTAACTCCTGCCCCCACCTTGATAAATTTCTGATATTGTGTCCATCAAGATTTGGGAGAAAAGAGAGAGGAATGGGCGCCATTTCTGTGCAGAGAAGCAGTAAGCCATGCAGTCCCAATTTCCACACTGTTGTTGACCGCAGATGAGAAGCCATGGTTTTTGGGTGGGCAGTAAAGACAGAGAACTTTGCGAAGACAGAATCGAATTCCATTCCTTACAGACTATGCGAGAGCTGCAGATTAATTTGATTGAAATCTTTTCAAATATCAATTCCTTTATATCCGAGGAAGCTTAAATATATCACACTGCTCTGCATCTCCTTCAACTGTTGCAATCGATACTCTCTCCATTTGTTTCAGCTCCCAAGCTTCCCAGCACTCAATGGCTTGTATTCTTGAAACCCTTGATTAAGTATATGGCTTGTATTCTTGAAATCCTTGATTAAGTATATATTTATATGCCTTTGAGATGGGCTACTTACCTAATTGCCGCGTTATTATTGGAATAAGAGCAGCCGACATGGAGAAAAAAAATTAAAATAAATAAGATAAAAATTATCATGGCCATCTTCAATGTATGAGAGCTAATTCTTTTTAATTTGGTGTCGCCCAAGAACGATCTTATTAAATTTTAACACGGAAGGTTTATAACTTTAGAAGGATGAGCTGCGTTTTAAAATGCAAAACGATTGGAATTGTTTTGGGCCGTTCACCTTTTCTCCTCCTCAATCAACGCTTTAATTAACAGCTGTGCACATGTAAGACGTTGAGTAGACCCTGTCCATCCTTTTATTGCATCTTGATTTGCTCACGAGTCCATTATTATAACTTTTTATTCTCTGCCTGCTGCCCGCCACACAATTTCTTCCTGAATGTTCGTGTTTGATTTGGGGAGTGGGCATCTACCATCTGGTGCATCGAAGTAGGAAAACATTACATAGACTTGGGCGTGAAAACAATTCATTTTTCTTTTTCTTGAATCTCACTTATGCCGCCAAAATCTGCATCAGTTGTGCTTCTGTATATCTTTTGCAACGATTGCAACTTAGCAATCGAAGCTGTTATCATTTAACTATAGCTCAATTTGGATTTTTTTATGAGATTGAAGGGTTAAAGGTGACCAAAAGCATAGAATTTGACATTCACCGGGTTGAAAATTACGTTTATGTTGTTTGTCCATTTACAAACTTTTTTTAATTTTCTTACTAGTAGTATGTGTATTGGGTTTCTCACAAGTTAAGGTGTTATTAGAAGTACTTTCTTGTATAAAGATAATAATTCAATTTGTGTAATCATTTAATCTGATAATATTAAAAAGTTAAAAAAATAAAAAATAAAAAAATAAAAAAAATCAGCAACCTTTTTATGTAAGAAGACAAAGTAATGGTCTTTTAGGGTTTTTTTGGTCACTTAAATTCACCTATCTGAAAGAGTATCTAACAATTTGATGGATGTGCATATCATATTAGAATGTTCTTATTTTTTATGTAATTGGTGAGTATGTGATACATGTTTTGAGAACTATGGAGCTGGATTATTGTGTTGGGCAAGGAAGAAATGATTGTGTTGTGCTATAGAAAAATCACTCTATACTAGGTTCTTTCTATAAGGATCTCTTTTAAAAGATTCAATAGATGATATTTAATGGCAAAGAGGTGATTTCAATCTATCATCTAGAGGTTTACAATTAGCAGGTGAAGGATATCACTCACTTGGAAATCTTCTTGCTTTCAAAGAGGGTATGCAAATATATTGTAAGCCTCTCTAAACATCTCTATTTGAGTTCAGCATTCGTATGGTATCTATTTGATTAACTTGGCTAACTAATGTCTCTTCATGGATATGGAAGCATCATACTCACAAAGCTAATGAGTTATTTCTAAAACTCTCTTCAAAATCTAAAGGCATCTTACTTACAAGAGTTGTTTGCATCTAAGAAGTTTTCATTACTAAGATCAAGACACCACTAGTTAAACAAATTTGTAATTTATGGTCCATGCAAAGATGAACTAGAAAAATTCATGTAGCTTTTCAATATAAAAGATGAAGCCATATGAAAAAATTATATCTTACCCTTTTTCTATGGACAGTTGATATATTTCGCAATGATAATGAAGAAATATGGAGCACTACTTATAGGAAGATAAAGAAAAATAGAGACAAATACACTTAAGCTACAACACGAAAATGATAAGTTTTCATTGATTAAAATGGAATACAACATTGTCAACTCTTCTTTATAAAGGATTTCACTCTTCTAGACAAAGAGATAAGAAAAATAAAATGGACTCCCTTACTTAACATACTTTTTTATATGTGGAGAACTATCAACCATAACATTAGGAAATGTGTGAAACAAACTTAACTGCTAGCAAAGTTTTAGTAAATGTGAGTGCTATCTTAATAGTTTCGGCATGTGATTGAAATCCTTAACAATAATTTTAAATTTAACTTCATATATGAAGGAGACATGGGAGGGAGAAATTAATTTCTAATAATACTCCAATTAATTGCTACCATTAGTAATTCCAATATCAACAATACTTAGATTTTTCCCAAAATACTCAAAATTCTTCTTAGGTAATGCCTTAGTAAAAATATATGCTAATTGATTTTCAAATCTGCAAAGTAAAAAAATATGCTAATTGATCTTCAAATCTGCAAAATTCAAGATAGATTTCTCCATTGCTAACTAATTCTCTAATGAAATGATATCTCATATCAATGTTCTTGCTCCTTTTGTAAAAAACTTAATTTTTTAATAATGAAATTATTGTTCTATTGTCAGATTAGATTAGTATTGACTCCTCTTTTTCTTTTACTAAATCTAACAATATCTTCCTCATCTGAATTATTTACAATGCTACTAATGTGGCTACTACATTCTCAATTTGTGTCACTATGGCTTGCTTATTTCATGCCCATGATATTTCATGTTTGCTACATTGAAAAACATATCTAGAAGCACTCTTCATATCATCAATATTGCCTACAAAATCACTATTACTATAATTAATAAAATAAAATTCATCAATTTTTGGAATATAGAATTCAATATCCTTTTGTATTTGCAACATATCTTAGTATCCTTTTTCTGACTTTCCAAAAGAGTCTTGAGGTGAATCTATAAAGCTTAAAATCAAGCGAGCACCATACATGATATCTAGCCTTCTAGCTATGAAATACATTAGACTTTGAACAAGTCTCTTGAACAATGTTAGATCAACATATAACCCTTTTTCCTCTTTGGTAAGTTTTATTCCCGTAACTAGAGTTGATGTTGGATTACAATTCAACATTCTAAATTTTCTCAATACATCCTTGGAAATCTTGAACATGTCTAAACACAAATTACCTATGAAAATTAAATCATCAATATATTGGCAAACAATCAAAACTTGACTTTCCTATTTATTTTTTATATACAATGTGGGTTGACTACTACTTTTATTGAATCCATCACTCAACAAATATGAATCAATTCGACTATACCAAGCCCTAGGTGCCTATTTCAAACCATAGAGTACCCTTTTCAATTTACACGCTTTACTTTTATGCCCACATACCTCATAACTAAGTGGTTGTTGAATATAAACTTCTTCAAGGAAACCATTAAAGAAATTTGATTTTACATCCATCTAAAAATCTATTCAAATATGATCTGTAGCTATTGCCAAAATAGTTCTAATTGTAAGTCTAGCAATTGGAGAAAATTTTTCATTATAGTCTATCTCATACTATTTTTGCAAAACCTTTTGCTATTAAATCTAGCTTTATCCTTGTCAATTTCACCTTGTGCATTAAATTTGGTTTTATAAACCCATTTGACACCAATGCAATCCTTACCTTCGAGTAGATCCACTAGCCCCCATGTTTGATTTCTCCCAATAGAATCAATTTCTTTATCTATAGCTTTGATCCAATGCTCCTCCTTAGCTGCTTCTTAAAAAAACATAGGATCATGAGAGAATAAAAAAAAATTGAGCACAAATCTAAATTCTCATCTCCTTGATCATACATTTTTTTTTTTAAATTCCCATTTTCTTAGCTTTAAATGAGATAATTATAAGATTTGACACATTACTTACATTTGAATTATGAGTAGGATGCTCTACATGGCCTAATAATTAGTCTTGCACAAGATTTATTGATGAATTTCTTGGTCCATCTTGATTTGATTGAACATCTTGTTCTTCTTGTTCTTATCCACTATTAGGTAGCAGTGCTCCAATTGTGACTAGATCCAATCAACATTTCAATTCCATTCTTTTTCCTTCTTGAATATGACATCCCTGGTAATAATCACTTTCTTCAAAGGTTATACAATCTGTAAGTTTTTTGTTACTTAATACATTTCTCACTTTTGTCATCTAATTGTCTTCTTAACTATGTTGGAACTAATGAATATGCAGCGCATCCAGGAATTCTAATATGAGATGCTAAATTTTTCTTACCATTCCATGCTTCTTGTCGGATTTTGTCTTTAATACTCTTTGTAGGGCTTCTACTGAAAATATATGCTGAACACATGTTGAACACAATGTACCACTGAGAGGGGGGTGAATCAATGGTATCCAAAACTCTTAACCTTTTAATCCTAAGAGTGAGTACCGATTAGCAATGCAAACACTAAATAAACCTACCGGTGAGGTAAAGCAAGACATCACAATGCAATCACACAAAGGCACATCATAGGATACTAGTATATACAAGGAAAACCCTAGATGGTAAAAACCTCGGTGAGAAATATTGTTGGAGTCTACTACTCCAATCCGACCTCACAATAAAAATTTGATTACAATGTTTAGGGAACCAACCCAAGGAGCACTAACCCTGATTTAGGGCATAAACCCAAGGAGCACCAACCCCTGATTTAGGGCACCGACCCAAGGAGATACAGCCCCCACACTGAGCACCAACTTAGTGACCACAATATATGATATCATAACAAAAGTAATATCTCGGTTACAAATGAGTTATGCAACCACTTATGAACAATCTCTCTACCGGCTTACTCTTCTCTACCGGTTACCTTCTACTCTACTTTTTGTCGGTTCTCACTCAGTATCATTCACTGCTACCACCTTTTGTCTTTGTTGCTCTCTTTCCAACTCAAGCTCTATTGGTTGTTCATCTGATAGACTCTAGACTTGACTACCGGTTACTCAACTTACCTGTTTACCCATGCTCTGTTAAATGCTTGTTGAATCTTCTCTACCACACTTGCATAGAAATGCTTCACTCTGAGCTCTCTTCGTGCTGGTTCTAAAACTACCAGTTGTCTTATTTGATGCACTTTTGTAGTTTACCAGTTGCTCTGGCCGTACCAATTAAACCTCTATTGAACCCTTCCACCGGTTGCCTCACTCTCACCAGTTGAACTCTTTAACCCAATTCTCTCACACACTTAGTCTCTTCTCTGATTGATGTTGAACACTTGACTAAAAATGATTATCTTCACTTCTTCACTCTCTCATGTAGCAGCAACCCTTTTCATCAATTTAGACTTGCATATTTATAAACAAGTCTTTCTGCCAAAAACCAATTCAAACTTCAGGTGGTTAGGGTTTCTTCATCGACCTCGAGGCAAACTAAATCCAATCAGATCTCATCAGATCTAATCACCTTAATTGATGATTTGCAACACATCAATCAACACCACCATTGTCGTGCCTTCAAGAACATGCCTTCCATATTTAGCAATTTGCTTTTAATCTATCATTTGATCTCTTGGTCGATCACCAAGAATGGTTTGGTGGTTTCCTTCACCTTCTTCGATCTTATCAATCAGTTTGTCCTAGATCTATGTTGTCCATTTGACCTCGAGCTGCAAACCTCTGCTACACATCCCATGAATCACATAGTCGACATAAATGTCGACTTGCCACCATCTACCTCACCAACATACACTTCACCAACACACAACGTTGACCTATGCATGCATGCCACTTCACCTCTGTGTGGTCACTCTGTCAGTGTCCACCTCAGCTCAGGCCTCCATGTTATTTTGGACTTTTTCATTGACCAACACACAACCAAGTTCATCTTACGGTTCACTAACCCTATTGGTTATACCCTAATCGGTATGTCATCAACCTTGCACCTTCCTTATCTTCCGGTGGAGCACGTAAATTGGTTAGCACACTTACCAACCTACCTCATGCACATCTTCAATAGATGGGAGCCTTCTGCATCTGCACTTTGTCACCTTTACCGGTGGACATACTTACCGGTAACCACCTTGATGACACCATGTCATCAACCTTCAAAAAAATCCATCTTCAATCTCGCAATGTCTTTTGTTTGCAGTTGTTCCAACTTTTCCTTCTTCATTAGTTGACCAGTCCTCCTCTTAACCGGTTTGCCAAGATGGAAAACATATCCTTCCTTCTCTGTACTGACAACTCAACATGTCTACCTTTGCAAATCCAGTACACATATCTAATCTTCAGGTCAGGAGGCTTCCTCATCATTCACATTTGTCATCCAATATATGCATTCAAACTCCTGCCATTGCTTCCTCTTGTGGCCTTCTCTTAGAGGGATATGATGCATTCCATGTGTATGGTGAGATAAGTTACACTTACTGGTGGAAGTGGATCCTTGTCATCTACATCCTACAGTGCACCAATGTGGTTTCCCTGTTTGAGAAACATATCTTCAATCATGCACATGTGATCCAGTTTGGGCACACTCACTGTCATTCTTCTTTTCATCCAGTGGGAGTCCTATAGATTGACATCCAATAGCATACTGGTGACCTGCACATACTTCTCCTCTGATGTTGATGTGATTCTCGATAATATTACCCCTCTTCATCACAATCAACAACCCAACATCTTGTCCACTTACAAATGTCATCATTTACCGGTTGTTATATCATATCAGTCTCATGTCCATATCTTTAACACAAGTCAAATACTAACCTATGTACTGATGACTCCAATGGCCATTATGCTAGGTGACATTCTCTTGTTTATCGGTGACCTACTAAACTAGGTGACATCAAAGGCATCGCATCTGGTATGCATCAGTGAAAGTACTGCACATACATCTCCCATATCAATTGTCATCCTATACTGATTGACATCAATGACAACACAATGTCAACAACACACTCTTGTACTAGACAATATTTTAGCCTTTAGCATATTACTCCTTTCCCATTTCATTATGACTTTGTTCTTTCCCTCTGTTACACTATTTTTTTGTCGTGTGTACCTTATTGTGAACTATTTATTGATCTCAAGATATTTGCAACAATCTAAAATTTATTTGAATTCCTTAAAATAATTAAAGGCTTCATGCTCTTTCTTAAGAAAGTACATCCAAGATTTCTTGTTGAGATCATCAATAAATGTTAAAAGTTATATACTTCTACTTAAAGATGGGGTTAACATTGGGCCACATATATCAGTGTGAACTACCTACAAAGGCACCCTTGGTCTATTTAAACTTACTACTAGAGACATTTCTCTATATTTCTTTGGTAATATGCAACTCTCATACAAATTAGTAGGTTGCACGATGGGTGGCAAACCTTTTACCATATTCTTCATCTACAATAAACTCAATCCATCGAAATGAAGATGAGCATACCTCAAATGCCAAAGCCATTCTTCCTCTAAGTATCAGGTTTATAGAAAAATGAAGGAAAAAATGACGATTGGAAGTTTTACTCTTATATTTTCTACTTTTGGTGCATGCCAAATAAAGAAAGAGCCTTATTTGGCATGCATCAAATGAGCAATTTTAAAAAAATTGAAGTGTGGCACCTTTTTTATATCACAACTTCATGCATTCACCCTTAATATAGAAGGTAAGTATGAATATATACAACAATGGCAAGATCAACTTTCTATGGTGTAGGACAACAATATAAGGCATGCACAACTCCCCCTAGTTGAAAGGTCATTTATTTACAAATGATAATGAATGGATGATGTTGCAAAATAAATCAATTATGAAGCATGTAATTAGAATAATGATAATTGAAAAACATGTTTTAAGGAATACATAATTAAATAACTAAAAGCGATAAATGTTACAAACAAATAGAAATTATAAATGTAAGTACCTTTGGTGATTTGAAAAGCTACAAATTTAGTGAAGATCTGAAAGTGCAGGTAGCTAAAGAGTTGAATTTATAGGTCCCTCTAAGAATATTACATATTTGACATCCACAATTGTTGTAGGATTTTTGGAAGTTGGTGTAGGTTGACTATTTAGTCACATTGCAATTGTTGCAAGTAACTTGGCAAATCATTGCAGACTTCTTGAATAGTTATTGTAGAAAATTCTCACCATCGAATGGCTTTTGATAGAACATAAAATGTTGTCCATTTATCATTAGATAAAATTAGACAACATCATTTGGATAGACATTCTTCATCATATGAAGACCCAGCTACCTAATGGAAGTGTTTTTGACAATATATGCATAAACTCTTTTTTTTTTAAATTGAAGACATGACTAACTCACAACTTTGAAAAATAAGTGAACTTGAAATATGACCAACTAAGTAGCTATGAGAATCTTTGAAAGAGTCATTTAAATAAGAAATTTTTTTGAAAACTTCTTGAATAGTTACTACAAAAAATTCACAGTAGTGGCTACAAGTTAACTGTTATAAAACTATTGAAGTTAAATATTATGAAAAATAAAAAAAACCTACCATAAATGTCTCACTATTAATAATAAAGCATAATGAATAAAAATCTAAACTACTACGAAATCACAGTTCCTCAAGTGGCCCTTTCTTGAGTGACTTCAATTTTAGTCATTAGCATTCAACATTCAATCTACAAGATTCATTGCTCAAATCATCTTCTTATTCCGTATCAAAGATTACGTGGACATATATCAAACTTGTTGATTGAACATAGACACTATTAACAAGATTCAACACTAACTGGATACTCTTTATCTCTCACAACGTAACAAGATCTTATATTTATGTGTAAGGCATGAGAGTTGGTTTAATTACAATCTTGAAACAACTTACAATGTATGTCCATTCTCCCATCAAAATTAGCAGATGACTTATACTATTCATTTCTAATAATAATGACTAAACTAACAAGAGTTGATGGTGTTACAATCCATTGCTTCAATTGATTATTGATTATTTTCTTTTTTCCTATTTTTTGTAGTGTAGCCCAACATGAGATCAAGACATTTAGTTTTCCATAGGATCTTCCAAAAAGTTGGTATAAAGCTATGGATTTTATCATCCTCTTTGTTAATAAACTCACTACTTTTTATCCAATATTTGACATATTCAAAAGGTTTTCTAATTCTCTTGAACAAACTAAAGTTGAAAGGGGATATATAAAAACAATTGACTAACGAATCATGATGGTGAATGCCCTTGAAATACTTTTTTTTTTGTTCTAGGTAGGCAACTGAATATCCAAGGTTTAATTTATAGAAAGAGATCTGAAAAATCCAACAATGGAATTACTTGAACCTCTCTTGACTTGGAAATACATAGATAAAGTTTCATTTATGTCAATTTGGGGTATACAATACTGAAAATTTGTTAAGAAAGTCAAAAGAATAGTAACATATAATCCTAATCACAAATCAGTCAAAATTTTAATAATCTCTTTTATCCTCAAACCTAACATTCAAAAATAAAATAAAAAGTCCCTTGAGTTGACCTTCTTGTTTAAAATATCTTATAGATTTCTTAATGTACCAATTTTCTATCGTAAGTTTCTCTTTAGTTCACATAACTCAATTATCTAGTCACTTTTAAAGTGTCTAAGTCATCTTCATCTTAATTAAATATGTTGATTTATAGGTATATCCAAATTTATACTTTTGTTATAATACATTCATTCTATTTACAAGATCAAGTGGACTAATATTGCATATATTAAGTGATCATTGGGGCCTATATTGTAACCTTCAAGATATCATTTGACCTTCTTATATTCAATTATAGATTCTTTTTAATCATATTTATCACATTATTGTAATGAGATTGAACATCAATTCCTTCTTTGGAATTTGTCTTTGAAGATAAAAAAATAAAACTATTTTTACATTTAAATATGGAGATAATATTTTTAAGTATTTTAAAATTTTCAATAATTTGTATTAATAGCTTTACAATAGTAACTATGATGAGTGATCAAAATTTTAAATGACTTTTATTTATATCACCTTATTTTAAGGTGTCAAAATATATTAAACTTATATGCTTTTAAGTATACCTATTTCTATGTATTGTAGTGCAACTATCAACCCTAACCATCCTACCTTGCCCTTCATATGTTTAAATTTACATTACTTAGAGATCAATAATTTTGTTCATATCATGAAATATATTTACATTATATAGATAATTGCATTATACTCAAAGAAAATATAATCGATGATTGATAAAAAGGGAGATGAATATACAGCATAAACATTATAATGATATTATCACATAATATACAATAAATGAATAATATCACGAAATGGAATAAAAAATATCAAAAGAAAACATTAAATTTATTCAAAACTTATGATATGTTAGTTTTTTTTTAAATGATATAAATCAAGTTTTGAGTTCTTAAAAAAAATTATATATAATAAACTAATTTTATCAATTCCATAACTTCGAAATTTATAAAAGACAACATCTAATTACGCCGAGAGGCATTCTATACAATGTCAGCACATCCGTGAAACAAAAAAGAAATGGTTGGAATTTCGAACAGTTACAGAATTGCTTGGCATACAAAAAAGAAATGGTTGGAATTTGGAACAGTTACAGAACTGCTTGGCATTCCAATTATAATTGAAATGGTGGGGTTAAGCATAACGGTCGCAAGACATGGTAAAGCGTTTGATTTGAACTTATGTAAGTGGTGGAGTGTTTTCATTTAATATACATCTTCCTGTCCATTCCATTTCACTGTTTCATCTCAACCCTTGCGGAAGCGGGAGAGTACATATCGTTTTAAGCTGAAGCTCCATCTTCTGCTGTAATGCTTAATTTCTTCTCCTCACACAAATCCTAATCTAAATAAGCCGTGGATACCCATTGCCAAACAAGAAAGCAGTCCGAGGAAAGCATCTAGATGAGATCACTGCGTTTGTCCAAGATCGCAACTATGTCCCGACGCTTATTTTCAACTTACAAAATTGGATTACTACTGAATATAGTAAATTGAACAGAGCAGTCTCATATGTCTTTCTCAGTTTTGAAGTTTTTGCTATATGGACTATTCTTTGTTTCTATTTGTAATCTCTATGATTCATTGGTTATTATGTGTGTACGTATTGCAGGTTGTCAACAATCAACGATCAAACATTTGTTATTGCAGGTTTTGGATTTGTAACTTATATGGATATGCAGTTGACGAGAGACTAAATTCAAGGGATGAATGGATGAGATTTAACTGAAAGAAATAATACTATAAATCATGCTCAACCCAGATGAGGTAAGGTAGCGAAGATGGTGTAAGCTATCACTCATATCACTGGTGAGATGGTGGCAGCACAAGATTTGGTGGTAATGGTAATGGGGGCAATTAATACACTAAAGTGGTGGAGGAGGTATATGTCAGTGATCTAAATGTTGTCTGAGTGTTGGAAATCATAACGGGTGAGGAAACGGTTGCTCTATCGGTGGCTACAACAATGACCCTTTTTTATTATTACATAATAAATCTGTCACTTATCCTGAGATGGACCTTCTATTTATGAGTTTTGTCGTCCATTCATCCTCCTTATTTTGTTAACATCTTTACTTTTGACTAGATTATAATGCATTCGATATGTTTATATTAAAATGAAATGCATCAATATGTTTCACAGAGTTTGTTGATATGAGAAGGGAAGTGCAAGAGTCATTCACCTTTCCCTATTTTAGAGGCGCAGATGATAGCAATCTTGAGGAATTCCATTGTAAGCTCCACAAAAGATGGAATGAGTGTTAGCAAAGATCTTGACAGAAATTTTGATTTCTCTATTCTTTAATAAATGTCGATGCTCTATTTCAAAACTTCATGCTCGCAAATTCCATTTGTTTGAAAGCTTCTAAAGATATTTTAATAGATCTACTGCATACGTGTTTTCTAGGGTAGTGGTGGCCACAATAGCTCTGTCACCATTTGAATTCGTGTGAAAGTTTCCAAATCCATTTCGATGTCTATTTTGTGCATATCCCGTCACCACGACATTCATGAGAGTCTTTCTTTATAGAAAAATAGTTCTCATGTCGTTTTATGCTTCCACATTTCGCATACATTTTTATGAGCCAGTTGGTGTTATTCTTTTTTTTATCCAATTTCTTAGCGCTTCAGAACGAGCGATGATCAAAGGATCATTATTTGTTATTTTCAATGAATGTGTGTTGGAGTAAATGAATCAATACAAGGCATTCAAACATAGCAAAATATTTATTTATATTATGCTCTTATGGAAAAATTTGCTACCGCTATATCCGGCAATATGGATGCTAAATTATGGGCCACTCGTGTTACTGTTGCTAAGCACCATCATGTCGATTATTATATCATATATATAGAGATTCTACTTGCCCATTTTGTTATGGAGACCCCGCTTTGTTATCATTTTGACGACGACCATTGCTTGGAGACAGTGTGAGATGTTATATAAAGCAATAGCAACTAAGAAAACTTCAAGATTTTGGTTGTCCACTTGTAACGGCTTACAACTTTCTAAAGGGAGAGACTATCATTGTACAAATGCATCAATAATGAATGTGGAATTGGTAGAAAATTAAATAGATCTCATCCCATAGGTATTCCCACCCTATCAAGGTCGTAAGTTGTATTAGTAAGCTTTACTATTTTTCTATTCAAGCGAACATTCTAGACTCTATCGACCATGTCTTCTATTTACTCTGTTAGAAGTAAATATTTCCGTGGGGTTTTCATACCCGCCACAGGGAGGGTGTCAATGAGTCTTTGAAGTCTAGCTTATTGCTTACTTTATTTTATTTTATTTGGACCATCATTTTATTCACTTTGCTCTTCTCTCTGTCGCATTCTATTAATTCGCTCATATACCACGCGTATGTTTCTCCTCTTGCATGCACTTTTAAGGCAAGAAAGTACATTGGTATCTTTATTTGTATTTGTATGAAAGATTCTATAGTGTTTTCAACAATCTTTTTCTTTCTTATCATGCAAATCAGTTTAACTATTGCATTTATAGCATTCATAGAATCCTATTAAATGTTTGATCTTAAACCCATGATCTTATGTGAAATTGTTTCTTTAATAGGTTTATCATCTTGATAAAAGCATTTTCACTACTGGATTATAATTTTCTTTCTATACATCTATTTTTTATTCAAATTCTATTAAGTTCAATCTTATCATATTCTTCATAAATTGTGTCAACTAAAAATGAAGCCTAAACCCAATTGACCTCTACCCCTAATAGTAAAATAAAATGAAACCTAACCCTAATGTTAATTAAACTAAACCAAATTGAACAATAATACAAACATATAATTTAATAACACCTTTAAATATTATTTCTCACCCACTTTCTATAATATGATTTACATATGTTTAAACTAATAGAATAAACCTAACCCTAATGTTAATTAAACTAAATCAAATTGAACAATAATACAAGCATATAATTTAATAACACCTTTAAATATTATTTCTCACCCACTTTCTATAATATGATTTACATATGTTTAAACTAATAGAATCTAACCCATCATCATCATAATTATCTACTCTAAGATTTAGAGTATTTGGCTTTCCAAAATTGAACTCTAACCCTAACACGAAACTAAAAGAGACCCTAACCTTAAACCCTATTGAACCCTAATATTAAACCAAATTAAGTGCTAACTAACTAAATCACAAATCAAATTAAATTCTAATGCTAACACTAAATTAAAATAAAACCTAACATTTAATCATATTGAACCCTAACACTAAACCAAAGTGAACCTAACCCTATAACAATTTGGATCCAAATCAGAAACCAAGCTAAACCTTAACCCTCACACTAAAGAAAATTCAACCCCAACCAAAATTAAAATTCAACCATAATCCTACCTATAAACAAAATTGTACCCTAACCATAATGATAAACCAAAGTAAAGCATAATCGTAAACCAAATCAATGTCTAGATCTGACACTAAAATAAAATAAATCGTAACCATATAGAAAATTGAACACCAATAGTAAACCACATTGAATTCTAATAGTAAATATAATTGAACCATAACCCTAACTCTAAACAAAATTAAACCCTGACCCTAAACCCAATGCTACCCCTAACCATGATGTAAACCTTAACCATAATACTAATCCTAACCCTATATCCTAACTAAAATTATAACATTAACCCTAACCCTAACCATAATCCTAAGCCCCGATTCTAGAACCTAACCCTAACCATTATTGTAACTATAATGCTAAACTTGATAGTACTATCAACCATGATGTAAACCCTAACCATAATTGTAACCTCAACTCTAAACCTAACACTACATTCAACCATGATGTAAACACTCACCATAATACTAATCCTAACCCTAACCATGATGTAAACCCTAACCATAATCCTAACCCTAATGATTAATCTTAAGACTAACACTAACCTTAATAATAATCATAATCCTAACTATTAACATAATCCCAATCATAATCGTAATAACCTTAATCATAATATAACCATAATTATCATTCTAACCCTTACACTAACCCTAACTCTAATGCTGAGCTAAAACCTATCATAACTATTATTCTATCTCTGATACTATCTCTAACTACACTCTTAAACCCAACCATAAGGCCAACCTAATAATGACCCTAAACCAAACTATATCTTCAATCAAAAACCTAATCCTTAGCATAACCTTACCAAAATCCTTAGCCTAGCTCTAAACCCTAACTTAACCCAAAACCAAAACCTTAACCCTAGCCATAACCCAAAACTTAGCCTAGCCCTAACCATGATATATAACCTAACCCTAACCTTAACCATGATGTATATCCTAACCCTAATCATATCCTTGGCCATAATAATAAACCCTAACCTTAACATAATCATAACCCCAACCCTAAACTCTAACCCTCACCATAATTCTAACCCTAAAATGAATCATAACCCAAACCCCAAACCAATGATTACCCCTAACCATGACATAAACCCTAACCATAATATTAATACCTATCCTAAACACTAACCCAAACCATAACTTGAACCCTAACCATGATGTAAACCCTAACCCTAATCCTAACCATGATGTAAATCCTAACCCTAACCATGATGCAAATCCTAACCATAACCATAACCATAACCATTATGTAAATCCTCATCCTACCCATAATCTTAACCATAACCCTAAACCCTAAACCTAACTATAATTCTAACCGTAATCCCAACCACGATATAAACCATAACCCTAGAACCATAATCCTTATCATAACCATAAACTCAAACTCTAATCATAATCATAACCATAATACTAATCCTAACCCTAAATGCTAACCAAAACCATAACCCTAACTCTAACCATAATCATAAGACCCAACTCTAAAAACTAACCCTAACCATAATTGTAACCCTAACCCTAAACCTAACACTACATTTAGCCATGATGTAAATGCTCACCATAATATTAATCCTAATCCTAAACCCTAACTGTAACCATGATATAAACCCTAACCCTAACCATTAATCTTAACACTAACCCTAATAATAATCCTAATCTTAACTATAACCATAATTATCATTCCAACCCTTACACTAACCCTAACTCTAATCCTAATTTAAAACCTATCCTTACTATTATTCTATCTCTAATACTATATCTAACTACAATCTTAAACCCAACCCTAAGCCTAACCTAATAATGACCCTAAACCAAATTATATCTCCAATCGAAAACCTAATCCTGATCACAACCCTAACCAAAATCCTTATCCTATCCCTAAACCCTACCCTTAAACCTTAACCCTAACCCAAAACCCAAACCTTAACCATACCCATTACCAAAAACCTCAACCTAACCCTAAGCATGATGTTAAACTTAATCCTTAGCTTAACCATGATGTAAATCCTGACCCTAACCATATACTTGTCCATAATAGTAAACCCTAACCCTAGCATAATCATAACCCTGACCATAATTCTAACTCTAAACCTAATCATAACCCAAACACTAAACCTACAACAACTGCTCACCATGATGTAAAACCCTAACCATAATATTAATCTTAAACCTAAACCCTAACCCAAACCATAGCTCGAACCTTAACCCTAATCATAAGCATGATGTAAATCCTAACCCTAACCATAATCCTAACCCTAACCCTAACCATTATGTAAATCGTAATCCTAGCAATAATCCTAACCATAACCCTAAGTACCCTAAACCTAGCCATGACTTTAACCCTAATCCCAACCATGATATAAACCATAACCCTAACCACAATCCTTATCATAACCCTTACCCTAATTCTAACCCTAAAATAACGAAACCCTAGCTTCTAACCTTAGAAATAATCTTTAGCCCTAACCCTAACCATAACCCTAACGCTAACCCTAAAAATTATATCTAACCATAGCCCAAAACCTATCTCTAACACCAACCTTAACCCTAAACCCATATTATAATCCCGATCCTAACCCTAACTAAAATTAGGGTTACGGATATAATTATAATAATTATATATATATATATATATATATATATATATATATATATATATCACTAATATTATATATTACTATAACTATATTTAACAATACAATACTAGAATCACATATTAACTTATTTAATGTTTTCCATGTTGTGCCACAATTGCTACTAGCTTATATATATTAATATTATATATATAAAATACGTTGAGATATCCTTATCGAGGCGCCTATTTTTAATCAATTGTATACCCTAAAACCAAATAGGTGCCTCAATAAGGATATCTCTCGGCATATTTTATATATATAATATTAATATATATAAGCTAGTTATAGATAAATTTCATCAATTACATGATCTCAAAATATATAGAAAATAACCATCCAATTTATCAATTACATAGTAAAATCCATACATTATCTGTTTAATAACAAAAACACATTCAATGAACAAACCATCTAATATATTAAAACTAAATAATAATTCCCTCGCACATCACCATAATCATGTATTCCCTCGTTCTCTCCAACACATATCACCATAATCATGTTATCCCTCATTCTCTCAATTTTCCTAAGAGCTGAAAAAGATTGAACTTTGGTATGAACGACATCATCGTTTGATTATTGTACGGAATTTTACAGGGAGGAAGGCGTTGCCAAAATCCTTCCTTTAGATTATATGCAAATAGGTTTGCACTCTCAACACCATTATATAGATTGCTGAAGCACAGGTAGTCTCCCACACAAACACACTTCCGATGCCACCAATCTTGGTCGAGATATTAAGGGAGCGACTGTGAAGACATTCTTGCAAACTCCTTCCACTTCCAAACCAACTTATCTTTCTCGTCCTGAAACAACACCTAGATAACAATACCCATCCTATTTGGGAAAGTTCTGTCAAAATAGATGTGCGACATTTTTGAGACATGGACCAGCTAGGACTCGAACCTAGGACCTTCCATACGTTGTTGGAGTGCTCTACCACTGAGCTACTGGCCCCTCTTGGACCAATCCATTGTCGGTCCAGGTGTGGCTTATTTCCAACACCAACACCGCCCCTTAAGCCACACCTCTCGTGTGCTTGGGGCTCCTAGCCTAGACCTGGCTCTGATACCATGTTGATTTATGTGTATTACAGTTTCTTTTATTATTATTATTACTACCACCCAGAGGAAGATGTGATCTTCCTTTATATATATATTGGTGGTGCCCTTTCACCAAGGATCACCCTCTTGGCCCAATTAATTAATTCAAATGATTATATTATATTATTATATAATATTAGTATATTATAATATATTTATATTTATATTATCACAATATTATCCCAATAAAAATATAATAATTATATTACTATATTATCAATTATTATATCACAATAATTATATTATCACAACCTTTAAGTTGTCTATGTCGGCCTAAAGGAATTTGATCATAGCATCAACACTCCCTCTTAGCCGATTAGGCTACTTACATATTTGTCTTCCTCATACTAGAAGTGATGAACGATGCTATCGATCTTCAACACTCCCTCTTAGCTAGGGAGGATGCTTCCAGCTGCACAAGACATATCACCTCATCGTGATGTCAACCACACAATGGATACTTTCATATGTGGAAAGGAAAGATGTCACCTCATGTGATATCAACCATTATGGCATATCCATAGACATCACTTAACATGATATCCACCATTATGGTTTATCTATAGATATCACCTCATGTGATATCAACCATTATGGCATATCCATAGACATCACCTCA
This sequence comes from Cryptomeria japonica, assembly GCF_030272615.1. Taxonomy (NCBI): domain Eukaryota; kingdom Viridiplantae; phylum Streptophyta; class Pinopsida; order Cupressales; family Cupressaceae; genus Cryptomeria; species Cryptomeria japonica. The sequence continues at coordinate 338,570,672 of NC_081407.1, forward strand.
TGTGATATCCACCATTATGGCTTATCCACGGATATCACCTCATGTGATATCCACCATAGATATCTCCTCATGTAATATCCACCATTATGGCTTATCCATAGATATCACCTCATATGATATCAACCATCATTGTGAGATCGTCACCTCACAATGATAGTAAGATGTACAAGTGTTTATCATTGTGAGATCGTCACCTCACAATGATATTCACCATGGCTCATCTAGAGGGTAATCACACAAGTACAAGAAAATCACCACGAACTCTCTCGTGTGGTGTTGTCATGGCGTCACACACATGGCATCCACCATAAACCATATCAGAGGGTGGAGGTAAGGACTTACACCTTAAGTCTCTCTCAAAGAGAAATTTGTTAACAAGAGTTTACACTTTAAACATCTTTCTCAAAGAGAGGAATGCATTAGTATAAAATATAAACAAATCAGAGATGCTAAGACTCAATCTCAACTAGGGCTTCATTCTCTACCATACCAAGCTTACCTCGAAAGTACACAAACTTTATTCTGGAGAGAAACTTGGTGAGAATGTTTGTTGTCTTCTCATCAATGCTAATGTATCTCAACTGAATAGTATTCCTTTCTACCATGTCTCTAACATAGTGATACTTGATCTCCACATGCTTTGACCTATCATGAAATACAAGGTTGGAGTCTGCATCACTCTTGGTGTATTCCAAGCTCACCAAGTATCCATCTATCCAGAAATATCATGAACTAGGTGTCAACATAAAGGCCTTCCAGCCTACATACATGGAACTCTATCCCATGAATTATAGTCCTCTGACTGTTGATCATTAGAGAAACCCTCTTGACATGATCCACTCCCTCAGAATCAATATGACCAAGATCTTTGGAAATCAAATAAAGCAAGTCCTCTAGCTGCTCCCTCTAAAGCTTCAAGTACTAACATCAACCTCATGACCTTCTCGTCCAAGGTTGCTTATGTAGGTTTGTCAGACTCCCTCTGAATGTTATTTCCTCCTCTTCGAAGAAACATTTTCAGTCATCAACTCAGTCCCATGACTGCAATCTCTTATGCTTCTTGATCCGTCCAAGACGCCGTAGGGCAAAGTATTTGCCATTGCCCACCGTCGCCACTGTGTGTGAATTCCTGCTGCTAGTTCCACAATACTCTCATCAACCAGTTAATCCAACTTGGATATTCTGATATCATACACAACAACCTTTGGAAGTAATCGACGTCCCACCCGACTTGGACTTCACTGTAAATTCTCGAAACTCTCTGTTTCGCTGTAAATTCTCAGAAACCACCACGGAGCACACGACAGATCACGGGAACAATCATCGCACAAGAATTCATCCCTAATAAGGTGCAATTTGCCTCCGGTTCACATCATTCTGAGAGTCTTCAATATAATGTGCGTTGGGCAAGTCGACCTCTCAAAATGGGAGTCGATACTAACACAACCCTTCTGCACAGAAAGCTTATTTCATATCAAACAGGCAGCTTAATTGAATTTCATCCATATTCGTTGAGGAACCTGTGCAATTCTTCCAGACACCACCTAGGACAAATCTCTCATTGGCGAAAATGGCAAATATGGCTTCACGGATACAGTAAACTCTTCACAGTTGCAGCAGTGTCATGGTTTGTTCCTATTGTATTGGTGTCACGGCAATTGGGTATCCTATTGCTGTTGATTGACCCTTCACCATTATTATTATTATTGTCCTCCCCAACACTAATCCTCATTTGCCATCATTTCAGTCAGAAGTGCTAAACGTTTATCAGATTGTTGGGCTCTCTGTTCGGCTGCTTGTTGGCTCTCTGTTCGGATATTCTTCTTCTATAGCTGTAACTTAAAAAATCATTCTCGTGAATGTAACTAGAGACTCCGTGATATGGTTTAATAACATTTCTAGTAAATCGATTATCACATAGAACAACATCGACATGTATTGATGGTAACTGTTCTGCAATATATGAATGGCTCTTTAAGAGAGGTAAACGCGACATTGATAGATGCATTTGTTAATACCACGCCTTAGCTAGCATTCGATCTTGATTTATTAATCTCTGCCACTGATAATAATAGGCGCTCTATTCTTCAATGTCGTTGCCTATGCTTATTCAATAATTTATATTAAAATAGTAGCTTCATGTATTCCTCCTATCGATTTCCGTTTATGAATAATCCTCCACGTCATTGTTGTATCTAAAAGTTCACAGGTCTGGTAAAGAACCTGCTCTGATACCATGTTGTGACATGGACCAGCTAGGACTCAAACCTAGGATCTTCCATACGCTGCTGGAGTGCTCTACCACTGAGCTACTGACCCCTCTTGGACCAGTCCATCGTCGGTCCAGATGTGACTTATTTCCTACACCAACAGACATGAATAATGGGTGAGTTATATGAAAGGCCGGAATGAGTGCAGCAAATGGGTCAATCCAATCTATCTTCTCATGAAAGATCCCCACCACAAGAACTGAGGAGCCATATGAAACAATAAATAAAACACACTTATTTAGATCTTGAACCATTTGGCGGGGTAATGGAGCTACTATAATCGGGCTAATTAAACCCTCATCTTTAATATTGTAGCCCACTATAGTGGTAGGCACCATTGCCCTCCAGAAAAGAACACCATTGCACTCAACCATTTCATTACACATTACATCAGACCCAGTTTCCCCTGCAAATTGAAACTTAATCTTCCATGCATCTTGAAAATAGTGGTAGATCTGAAAGGAAAAAATTTCCGAGTTCGAGCAAACTACCAAATACGGGTCCTTGTTTCTTCTCTGTACAATGTGGATAAATCTGTGAGTCAAATCTATTTCTATCTCTGCGTAAGATCTCATAAGGGGATTGCAAACAAATAACTGTGAAGTGGGGGTTTCCTGAAAAATCAGTAACCCCTGCCCCCACCTTAATAAATTTCTGACATTTTGTCCCTCGGGATTTGGGAGAAAAGAGAGAGGGAGGGTGATCCATTTCTGTGTAGAGAAGCAGTAAGCGATGCAGTCCCAATTTCCATCCTCTTGTTGACCGCAGATGAGAAGCCATGGATTTTGGGTGGACAGTGAATACAGAAAACTTTGCGAAGACAGATTCCATTCCTTACAGACTATGCGAGAGCTGCAGATTAATTGAATTGAAAGCTTTTCAAATATCAATTCCTTCATAGCCAGAGGCAACTTAACTATATCCGGCTGTTCAGCGTCTCCTTCAACTGTTGCAGCGTCTCCTTCAACTGTTGCAATCAATTCTCGCTCCATTTCTTTCAGCTCCCAAGCTTCCTAACACTAAATGGCTTGTATTCTTTAAACGCTCGATTAAGTATATATTTATATGCATTTGAGATGGACTACTTTGCTTAATTACCGCGTTATTATTGTGATAAGAGCAGCCGACATGGAACAAATATAAATTAAAATAAATAAGATAAAAATAATCATGGCCATCCTCAATGTATGAGAGCTAATTCTTTTTAATTTGGTATCTCCCAAAAATGATCTTCTTAAATTTTAACACCGAAGGCCCTTATTATTTGAGAAGGATGAGCTGTATTTTGAAACCCAACGGTTAAAAATTCACATGAACCAATGCAAAACGATTGGAACTGTTTTGGACCGTTCATCTTTTCTCCTCCTCGATCAACGGTATGGCCATCCATCATGCAGAGAATGACAGAGGAATTCCGTTGATATTGCAGCTGCAACTGCCTTAGCAGACATGTATTCAAAATGTGTAAGCATAGACAAGGCACCGGAACTAATTGACAAAACGGCTCCAGGAAGTTTGTTTTCAAATTTTGATATTAATCAAGCCATATCTACAAAGTTGTAATAAAGCAAATAAATTAATTTTAAAAACTGTTAGAACAAAAATATAATGTAAAGCAAATTTTGATACTAGATAAATATCCAAGATTCCTAAGTTTAAATGGAAAACATTTTTTAATGAAAACATTTAAAGAAGGAATAAGACAAATGAATGTATATTTTTTATTTTTTTTTAATCATATTAGTTATGATGCATATAAAAAAAATTTGTCAATTATAAAGAGTGTTTATAAGCATGTTCATACCATTACAATCCGCCCCTTATTTCTATTGTAGATAGGTTATTATTTTAACATAATTATACATATTTCTAATTGTTATTATATCATCATGAAATTTTCATCTCAATTTTTTCAAATTTCTTACCTCTTAAGTATGTCAAATAATCACATTCACTTTCTTGAGTCTCTAATGTTATAATTAAGGCATAATTAGTTCAAGTTTCAAAGAGAGTCTATATGCCTTTGTATATCAATGTTAGGAGCTTGAAAGTAAATCAATGATATTTTCTCAATAACCTCTCCAATGTTTGTAAGAGTATGTGTGTTTATACTATTTAATTGCTCTTTAGTCTTGATTAATTCAATTTCCAAATTTAAATGCATCCGTCCACTCAATAAATAATCTATATTTTGAATTATTAAGAATATTTTATGCTATCATGATTTTAAAGTTACAATCTTTATCTCTCTAATTAATGGCAAGTGAAATACCAATGTCAACAACCTCAAATCCTCTTTTTTTTAAACTCTTTGTTGTGATTGAAATAATCATAGACTTTGTGATGCAACAAAGAAGATTCATCAATTAATTTTGAACCTCAAGCAAGGAAATTCCCTATCCAACCTTTGTTGCCCTTGGTTGCAAACCCAATCTCATCTACTTTTGGTATTTCTTTACTAGACATTATAATATGTGAAGATATGAAATATTAGAACATTGTACTAGGTCTATCAAATATTACACGTCTTTATTCTTCACAGAATGTTGGGCATTGTAGTTTATTTAATTAATCTCTTTCTCAAATTTGCTTCATTGTTTCTCAAGTAAACACTGGATGACTAATCATTACATTTTCACATATGTTTTATCTTATTAAGTGTTAGGGGTGTCTTTTCCATCTACCTTGTATCTTGTTAATATGATTCATGATAATGGAAATAATATCGACTTTCTTAGATTGTTGCATTGCAGTAGTAAAGGACATTGCCATTGAACTTAGAAACCAAAGGTTTAATGACTATTTTCCTCTTGACATTTTCTTCCAACTAGACATGAGTAGTTGAGGAATCAATATTTGTTTGTATGGGAGCTTCAACTTGAGTATTTCTTTCTTTCTCATGAGATGGTTTCTTTCTTAGGAGAAGATAAATTTGATTTTTGTAGAGTAAATGTGGAGGAATCTTTCCATGGACAAGTGTACTTTTGAAAGATGGAGATTTGATAGGAGAAGAATCTTTAAAATAGGAATCTCTTCAAGATGAGGACTATTTTAATGAGGTAGGTAAGGAATGGGGTCTTAGAAAGAGGAACCTCTTGAAGGTAACTTTCTATTGAACTACTCTTTATCTCATAGGTGAGTCAAGAGGGGAGGAAGGGACATATTCTTTAATGCCTTAATATTTTCTTGAGAAAGTAAGAATGTAAGGTTTTCCTTCTTGAAAGTTTCATTTATTTTGATAAAGATTCCTTCTCATCAATAAAGATGGAAGTAGTTACCAAATCTAATGGAACTTATTCTTTAGTAGGAATTGCAACTCTTCTTTTTGGAAAGGATCATTTATTTTGCTCCACAAAAAGATTCACCTATTTACCCCTAAAATCTCAATCAATCAATGAAACTTTGTCTATATGGAGTTTTATTTTGATGCAAAATAATATTTATTTATATGGTTCCAATGATGAAGATTATTAAAGGAACATTATTACTCATATGACATTGATAGATTGGAAGCCACCAATGCATCATGAGAGATGAACTAATCCATCTGGGTATACCATCTTAACACAAAGCCTAGATTATTGATTGATTGGACAAAAATTGGAGCATTTTTAATGAATTAGTATGCCATATAAGAGTTATTAAATGAATTTTCAACACTATTTCATGACAAATAATGCAATGTGTTAGAATTATAGTTGAGGCGAGTGTATCTTAATGAACTTGTTAAACATTTTTTTCTACATAGATAAAACTAATCTAGACAAGACCTACAATTAAGATATTACATGATGTAATGTCACAAATTGCATACCTTATAATTTAACATTAAATAAACCTACCCTTAGCTCAATAAAAGAAAATTTATTATAAAATAATAATCTCGTCAAATATACTTCCTTCTAGCAAATTGGGACCAATCCCCAACCTTTGAGTTCCTTAAAAATTGCACTACATACGAACATCTACATGGCATGCTAGCATCCCACCAAAATGCATGACTCACTAATAATTGGAGTGTTACGCTTTTGGCATTCCACTAGTGTAATTATCCTACTAGCTAGGTCAGGTGTCATAGGCAAATCTTGGCATACTAAATTGGTAGAAGCTCTCTAGCACATTCCTATTGCATTCTCTCTTGATTTCTCATTCACTTTTACATGTGTTCAACTAACTATTGTTCTAAATATTTTCACACCATACTTGCAACAATCTTGAAGCTTTGAAGCATGTCTCACTCTCTCTTCTGTTATTGGCTTGGTGGGTGTCCCTATGTTATCATCGAGATGGTTTTTTTTATTGTTGTACCCCTCTGTGTATCAAACAATGGTGTTTGGGTAGATTTTAGGGTTTGAAATGGTAGCAACACATAATATTTTTTGTGCTTTTTGCACGGTGATATACAACTTGTTTAGGGTTTTGTGGTGTATGGTGTCTTTGGGGGGGCGAAACTGGTCTTTTTTAATCATATACCAGTCAATTTTGGATGGCAGTATAAACTTTGTGATTTTCTTATTTTAATATTAATAAAATATATCATTATTACCAATCAAAAAATAACAATTTTATGGATTTGGTACAACATTGAAAGATATAAGCTTTTTTTGAGCACAAATTTGCTCAAAATTATGTAATCTCTTGCATCAAATAGGAACGCCAACATTTTTAGATTCAGTTAAGTGCAACTATTTTGTACTAGCTTGATCTCTATTTTCTCATGTTAGAAAGATCACTAACAAAGTCATAAGTAATGTATAGAGTGACAATGATAAAATAGTATTACTTATCCTTATATAATGACAAACTATATACAACTATGACAATATTTTTAAAAGAAGACACTAGAAAAATGAATGAAAGTAAAATATTATTAGTTTATAGATTAATAACAACATAAAAAATCACCTCAAAAAAATAAATTTGTATAGATAGAGAGAACAATAGAGATTGACAACTTTGATGGTAATTGTGTCATGAAAAAATAAAAAGTTCAAACTGTAAAAAGGACTTGAAGTTTTAAGTTTTAGAAATTAATTTACATGTGTGGTGTTGATGGACACAAGAAATATAAAAAATTGAAAGTGCACAAGCAAAGATATAATTGGTTTAAGTAACAATTTTTTTTCCACATTAGGTGAGGTGAATGGAAGTGAAGGTGACTTCGATGAACGTGATCTTGAAAATGATGTCAATCCTAGTAGATTTTTTTTTTGTGACAATTTGGATGAGGTAAAAATTCCTTTGTTTTACAAATTTTTATTTGTGAAAACCCTTGCTATGATTGGTGTGGCTAAATTATTTGATCATGAATTTTTTCTTTTCATTTTCCAATCTTGAAGGTTACTCAAGAACTCTTCTAGAAAACCCTTATTTTTTAGGAAAGAAGGGCTTTTGTCTTAAAAATGTGTATTTAGCCTTTATTTCACTAAATGATATATGCTTTACAAGTTTCTTGTTTGGGTTATATTGTTAGGGCTAAGTTTGGAGCTATGGAATAATTTTCTATGCTTATTGCCAACACTTTTGGGCGAAATTGTGCTACTAATATGATCGCCAAATTCAAAAAGTGTTTCTTGTTTGCTAGATTTTATGTGTTTGTGGAAAATTAAAAGGTGCTCCATACTGAGATTACATTCTTTGAGAAGGTGCAAAAGGAAGACAGAAAAAGGAATTATTTTGTAGAAGGTATGATGTTAGATTCCTCTTTTATAGCGCCAAGGTTGGAATGGGATTCTGTCTATTTTCTTATGAATTTATTTTCTTTCAAGAAAATAATTTTAGTAAAGAAAGACCCTTATAATATGGTTATACAAAAATTGTTGGAATAATTTTCTAAACTACCCTAACTTTGGATTGTTTGTTTGTAAGGTTTTATAATGTTTTGCCTTTTGAAGTCTCTCTATTGTTCCTTAGATGTCTTTTTTTGTGTTTTTGTTCTTATTGCTAAATATTTCATCTTGTAAGGGTTCTAGGCCCTTTCAAAACAACTACTTACCTAAATAAAAAAATACCAACGGATTTGAATGGGACGTGCAAGGAAGAGGGGAAAACTTGACAAGAACATACACTAATAGGAATGTATGGGACTTTCAATTTGCAAAAAACAAAATTTGACTTAGAAGGATGCCAACCAAATTTTTTTGTGAAATAGATTTGACACAATTTTAATCGAAGATAAAGACCCAAATTGTAATCAAAATGGAAAATATATGAGAAAACCTAGAAAGAGTGAAGATATCTCAACACAAAGTAATACTTGGACATGGGCTTTTAAATATAGAATACCTTAAAAGAATGAATACAAAGAAAAAAAAATTGTAGGAGAATGATTTGTAGAGAGATCATTAGTGTTATTCAAAATCAAAATCCAAGAAAAAAAGTACAAATTACTATATCTTGATTGTTAGATTAATAAATATTTCATTCTTATAATGTGTGAAATGGAGAACTTTTCACCAATTTATACAACATTTTTCAACCAATGTGAACAAAATGCACTCCATTATGAACCCCCTACTGGGATTAATAGCTTAACAACATTTTTCTCATAGTGTGTAATTGGTAATATTTTAAAGTTTTAGAGTTTGATATATTTTTCACCGTCTTCAAATTAATGTTCATTTGAATCCCAAAACCTTAAAGCTTTGTTCAAATTGGTCTTTCAAGCTTAAAAATTAAATTAATTCATGTTAAGTGTTGAGGAAACCCAAAATCTTGAACTAAAGGATGATATTCACCTTTTTTTTCAATAACATTGTTTTATTGGATGGAACTCAAGCTATTTGAAGGCATACAGACTCTCTTTGAAATTTGAACCAAATATGCCTTGATTGTAACATTTGGGACTCAAGAAAGTGAATATGATTATTTGACATACTTAAGAGGCAAGAAATTTGAAAAAATTGAGATGAAAATTTCATGATGCTATAATAATAATTAGAAATATGCATAATTATGCTAAGAGGTGTAACCTAAGATGAAATGGAAATAAGGGGTAGATTTTAATGGTAAGAACACATGCTTACAAAACTCTTTATAGTTGACGATTTTTTTTATATGCATCCTATAACTACCATAATTAGAACGCTAAAGAATACACATTCATTTATCTCATTCCTTCTTGTATATATTTTCATAAAAAAATGTTTTCCATTTATACTAAGGAATCTTGGGCATTTATGTTGTATCAAAATTTTCTTACATTGTATTTTGGTGCTAACATTTTTTTTAAATTATATTTAAAATTAATTTATTTGATTTATTACAACTTTGTAGATATGGCTTGATTAATATCAAAATTTGAAAACAAAGAATAATGAAGAGAATATAAAAATTTAATATATTAAATAATTTATTGAAGATGACAATGAGAACAAGTGAGGAACATATATACAGAGGAACAATTGAATGTCATAATGATAATGATATAAGAGACATATTAAAGTAAAAAAATGGTAGTTAAAGAACTCGACAAACAAATGAGAAAACATGTGAATGAGTTGATAACATCCTACATACAAATATCAAAAGAGTATTGAGCTATAGTAAGAATAAGATTATGAAGAGAAGTTTGCTTAAATCAATTTACTAAGACAAAAATAACTATTATAGGGAAAAAATTATGAAGTATTGCAAAGACATCAATAATTGAAACATGTTGAACTTAATTTTTAAGGAGTAAATTCAATGACATGTTGTGATTGAGATGATAACATTTTGCACATGAGATAATAATATGTTGTGGTTTATTTTCCTTGAAAAATTTCTTACAATACAAAACTCTACTCAATAAACTTTATTTTCATAAGACTTTAAGAACAATTTATGTTAGAGTTGATCAAACTGTATGTTCTACTCGATCAAATTTGCACTTGCATTTAATTTTAAAACATAATTTTTTTATAAATAATGCAGAACTTCTATTCAAAAACCTCAGTGCAGATTTGTATAGTGTGAATATTTTAAGTTTTAATTGTCAAAATAAAGTGACGGTAATGTCAAATATCAAGAATAAAACCAATTTATGTATAATTAAATCTGAGAAAATAAAATTTATCATTGCTGAAAAAAGAGCTCTTAAAAAACAAAAAAAAACAGCATAGCATGAATACACCCACGTGAAATTCATTCCAAACCCATGTTAAATCCACAAGAACAGATCATCCCTAGCTATCATATATTGTATGGAAGGTGTGACAAGTACATGCTGCTTTAAGCAAATGCAGGGACAAATGATTTACCATTTATGTATCCCATGTCCAACCGTGGTCATGCAAAGTGTTTGAAACCTAGGAAGGACAAGGTTCTAAAGCCTTTTCAACAAACACATTTTGTAAAAGATCAAAGTGCTCCACTATAAAATTGTTGCTCTTTGAGGCATTCTGTTAAACAGTTCAGTTGCCTCGTCTATGACCACATTTACTGCATTCAGTTTGTTCCATGACAACAAATTTCCTGGAGGCATTTTGTCAATCAGTTCATGTGCCTTGTCTATGCTTACACATTTTGAATATACATGTCTGCTAAGGCAGTTGCAGCTGCAACATCTATGAAATTCCTCTGTCATTCACTGCATAATGGATGGCCATACCCTTTTCTCAAGCTCCCATTTTCACATAGGTTGTGAGAATGCTAGCAGAGGTTGCAGACTCTGTTTTACACCTGCAATTCACATTAAGTTGAAAGTTTGTAAATCCTGCAATCCACATGTTTATCAAACCATTTCTAACTGCAATATATGACAAAAATAATTGTCCCATCCCGCTTCGATGGATGTCTATATACCTGTTTCAAAGCTTCGGATTTTGCTCCGGCTGGCAGCAGGCAGGAATATGAAAAGTGATCGATTAAAAATATACAAATGGAGATTTGTTGGGCAGGAGAAACAGTTTTAAATTTCACCTTTAGGCGGGACTAATGGGAGATGGGAATAACGGCGAGGGAATGGTGAACGGAACGGTAAACCTAACGAGTTGGGAGGGCCCACACGAGCGACCTATCAGGGTACATTTACGTTTGTTTGCCCATTTTACAAACCTTTTATAATTTTCTTACTAGTATCTGTATGTGTATGGGTTTTCTCATAAGTTAATGTGTTTTTAGTAGTACTTTCTTGTATAAACATAATAATTCAATTTATGTAACCATTTAATCTGATAATATTTTTATTTTTTTAATATCAGCAGCCTTTTTTATGTAAGACATAAAGAAATGGTCTTTTAGGATTGTTTTCTGTCATTTAAATTCACCGTTTGAAAGAACATCTAACAATTTGATTGATGTGCATATCATGTTACAATGAGGAGGTGAAGGAGATCATTCACCTGGAAAGCTTCTTGCTCTCAAAGAGGGTATGCAAATATATTGTAAGCTTCTCCGAACATCTCTATTTGAGTTGAGCATTCATATGATATATATTTGATTGATTTGGGTAACTAATGTCTCTTCATGGACATGAAGCATCATACTCACAAAGCTAATGAGGTATTTCTAGAACTCTCTTCAAAATCTGAAGACATCTTACTTAGAAGAGTTGTCAGCATCTACGAAGTTATCATTACTAAGATCGGGAAAAAAGTGAGCAACTTTTTTGTGATTATCATCAATTGCATTTTGTGGGGCAGATTGGACACCACTAGTTAAACAAATTTATAATTTACGGATCATGCAAAGATGTACTACAAAAATTCATGTAGCTTTTTCCTTTAAAAGATGAAGCCATATGAAAAAAATATGTCTTACCTTTTTTCTATGGACAGTTGATATATTATGCAATTTGACAATGATGAAATATGGGGCACCACTTGTAGGCAGATAAAGAAAAATAGAGACAAATACACTTATGCTACAACACAAAAATGATAAGTTTTTATTGATTAAAATCGAATACAACATTGTCACCTCTTATTTATAAAGGATTTCACACTTCTAAACTAAGAGATAAGAAAAATATAAGGAAATCCCTATCTTCACATACTTTTTATATGCAGAGAAACAATACACTATTACATTAGAAAATGTGTAAAACAAACTTAACTGCTAGCAAAGTTTTAGGAAATGTGAGTGCTAGCTTAACAGTTTCAACATGTGAGTAAAATGCTTAACAACAATTTATTTAATTTGACTGTATCTATGAAGGAGACATGGGAAGGAGAAATTAATTTCTAATAATATTCACCTTAATTTATACCATTAATAATTTAAATATCAACAATACCTAGATTTTTCCTTAAACACCCAACGTTCTCCTTAGGTAATGCCTTAGTAAAAATATCTACTAGCTTATCTTCAAATATAGAAAATTCAAGATAGATTTCTCTATTGCTGGCTAATTCTCTAATGAAATGGTATCCTATATCAATGTGCTTTCTCCTTTTGTGAAAAACATCATTTTTTGGCAAGGAAATTGTTGTTCTATTGTAACAAAAGATCATTTTATAGTCATCAACAACAAAATCTTATAGTGACAAGAGGGAGCGGTGGGAGACGCGGGAGTTTTGGACTTAGGGCTTCTTCAGAAGAAGAGGGAGTTGAATTAGAGGATAATGGTGATGGCGAGAGTAGGTCTGAGGTAGGATGGGTTCTTTTGCATGTTAATCCTGCTCGAGAACCTCTATTTCTCCCTGTGTTGGCAACGTTTTTTCCCGAACCTTTAGATCTACAGGAATTTGAGGGTGTTCTTAGGGGAGGTCTGATGTTTTTCTCCTGTGGGCTTCGATGGATTGGTGGCTCTTCTCTAACTTCTCTTAGCTCTGTTTGGTTCTCTAGCGGTGTTGCTGGAGGGGTTGCGACTAGTGTTGTGTGGGTGGGGCTCGTGCTTTTTGGTGGATCTTTGGCTAAGAGTTTTGTTGGCTCTGTTGTCATTTTCAATGGTTCTTACCCCTTTTCTCCCCCTTCCTCGCCCTTCCCTGTTGTCTTTGGCATGTGTGGAGGGTTCACAGAGCTCTTTGGGGGTTGGGAGCTTGTGTTGGCTGTATCTTTTGGGGATTCCCTCGGTGCTCTTTGTGTTTCTTCTTTGGTAAGGGATTTTTCTGTTCTTCGTCCCTAGTCTCCTGGGTATTTTTCTAAGTTGGGTTACTCTCTAATAGAGGTGGAGGGTCTTCTTCTGTGTTGTTCTATTAGAGGGATTTCGAGGCTTTTGGACTTCTCCCCTCCTTGCCTGAACTAGAGGTGGCCCTTTCTCCTATTGAGGTGGAGATTTGGTGGAAGGGAGTGGTTTAGCTTCTGCTTACTATGAGAGAGTTTTTTGGGCTATCAATATGCCTTCTTCCTCATCCTATTAAGGTGGACCTCTTTTCTATTAAGGTGGGGAGATGGAGTGAAGAGGCTTTTCGGTTGCTACTGGTTGAGGTTGCCTATCTTTTCTCTCATGGGTATCTTCTTGGAAGGGTCTGGGTATTTTTTATACCAGTTTCCCAACAGGTTTTGTGGTCAGGGTCCTTTTTGCTGCTTTTTGGTCTAGCCCTTTTGTTTCAAGTTATGGGCGCCTTAGAATACCCATTTTCATGTTGTGGGAGCCTTGTAAAACCCACAGGTAGGCTGAATGCCAATAGTTTTCAAGGGCCCAATGTACCAGATGTTGTTTTTCGTTAAGGACAGGTTTTGCATTTGGTGGCCTGAGGACTATGTCACAGATTAAGAGAGTCTAGCAAAACCCTTTTCTGCTAGTTTTGGGTGCCAGTTTAAAACCCAGGTTGAAGGTTAGGGGGGCCTTTCAAAACCCTATGTGTCCAAATTGTTATTGTATGAATATCTATTGTAATCTAATGTTTTTGAAGGTTATGGGTGCTTGGAAACATGCATGGTAACTATTGAAGGTTAAGGGAGCCTTAGTAAAACCCTTGTGCATGTGAAAGATGATGGTCTTTTCCATCATGGTTGAGGTTGGGCTACTAGTTTTTTATGATATTTCTCTTGGAAGTGTTGTATTGTGGGTTTCAAATCCTGGTAAATTATGATGGTTTCGGGTCCCTCCAAAACCTATTGTAAGGGGTTTCATTTCTCCTCAAAACTTTTTTTTAGCCTTAATCAAAAACAAAAGATCATTGTTGACTCCTCTTGCGCTTTACTAAATTTGACAATATCCTCCTCATTTAAACTTCTTGCAAAGCTACTGATGTGGCTACCACATTCTCATATCTCTATTTAGAGTGTCACTATATAATATGGCTACAACATTCTTATATTTCTTTATTATTAAATTCTATTTCAAAGTGGGGACATTATAGTTTGCCCCACCCAAGATTGCTTGCCCTCAAGCAATGATCATGGAGTGTTCAAAATGACTTCCAATATGAAATGTCTTTGGGAACACATATGGAATAAACTTTCTGGAAAAATATCAGGCATGAACCAAACACGAAACATACACATAAAAACACGAAGAAAACACTCAAATACTCATATTGTTAGATTCCTTCTCATAGACTAGAATGATTCATTGATTCCTCTTTACCCTTCAAGATGGTAGGATCAAAGCTCTGATACCAATTGTAATGTCCCCTTGGCACACATTGAATTTTTTTACATCTCTTGCTGAGCTTCTAAGTTCTATCCCATGTGGTAGCTTGAGACTCAAATAAACCTTTTCTAGTGTTTCACTAAGTCACAAGTGATCTGACTTCTGCAGAGGTTTCGAGCAATGTCAGCCAGGTACTCGATGAGTTGTTTCAAATCTCTCATCGCATCCCGAATCCTATTGATAATAACATGAGATCAAGCACTCTGAACTCAGTAATATCTTTTGTTAGGTCTCAATGAGTGTCTAAGGAGAGCAATTGTAGGATGATGTGTGGTTACTCAGCACTTGCCAAAAGGTTTTCCATCTCCTAGATGAGTTCGTGAGGGAATGATATCAGTGCATTTTGTCAACAAATGAAGAGGTCTAGCGTGTTAACTCGAGACTCATTAAGGTCTTGTATTTTATTTTAGAAATATTTAAATAATGTAAAGAACAAATTATTGTAGGATACTTAGACTCGTTGAGAATTCCCAAGAGGTTTCAATGAATACTTGAGAGTGGCAAGCTATAGTTGTTGAGTGTGTAATGAATTAACTAGCTAAAAGAGAATATATAGGGAAATACGTAACTCAAAATCAATAAGGAGTTATCAACATTGCATAGGGTTTTGATAAGTGATAATGAGCTAGGATCATTAACCCTGTGGCCAAAATCTATGAGTATCTCAATAAATCTTCAATAGTCCAAGAATGTCAGTGCAAGAAATTTGAGAATTAGCGAATGATGTACATATGTTAGAACTATGAGTGCCCATATGAATATGAAAGCATGCCTCTTGGAGAATTATAAATCCACACACAATATAAAAGTATAGTTCACACGAATTGATGCAGTATTTGGATGAGTCAAAATTATAAGTGTATAGATTTGATATTCAATTGCAGTCACTTTGAAGTTTAAAGGAAGGCAATTAAATGAGATGGAAAATCAATCACCTCCAATAATTATTCCTCAAGAAGGTAGCTATATTATGCATAATTTGCATCACCGAGGCTTGAGAAATGAATATGTCTTCAAAGACATATTATTTCTATTAAGCAACTTTCTTGCTTTAGCCTGTAGAGGTTGCAAATGAAGATCATAAAGAATGAAAAAAAAAATTGCATAAGGAAAGATGGCTTGATGATATTGGAAGAATCATATCGCAAAATATTTGTAAAATCCTTGATATGAAGTAGAGAGAGAATTTACGTTTTAGCTCGAGGGCTATCAAAATTGCCAAAGGTAGCTAAACGGATGTCAAAGAGCTTGATTATAGTTGTAGACTTCGGCTACAGCTATAAATAATTTCAATCTCACCACCAACCATCATCTTCCCCCCATGAAGGTTTGGTTGTGGAGAGTATATGGGGGAGAACACAGAGAAAGTGAGTTTTAAGCTAGGCATGTCTGCCTAGTCATAACTCTAAAAGTTCTCCCCTACTAGAGGATGTACTGAGAATATTGCATCCTTGAGACTCTCCACACTTAGTGCCATAAATGTGTGATAGTGACATGGCTCAAAAGGTAGTTTTCTTCTTCAGAGGCATTTTGATTTGTACAACAAAACTTTTATGTATCTTTCTATAATGTCCTAATTATTTTGCTTAAAGACAAAGTAAATGCTATGATAATTTTACTAGAGGGATATTCTTTGTGGAGTGGATCAATGGAAAGTGAAAAGATGCCACTTGTAAATGGTCGGTAGCTTGTTGCATTCTTTGTCATTATAAAAGGAATACCATGGCCATAGGTTAGAGGTTCTAAAAATTTGGTATCAAGAGGGGTAGAATGGAATAGTGTTGATTTCAAACCATGGATAATAGCTTTAGAATATAATGGATTTCTTATAGATAAAAGATATTAGTTTGTAGTGTGAATTTAGACTAATGAATTTGTCTACATTGTCATGTAATCAATTTTATATGAACTCAATTGATGAGGTATTTTGTTTTTTATTACAACTTTCTTGATACCATGTTATCTGTTTCTTGCATTCTTTCAAGGATAAAATTAAAGGGCTTTAAATATATAACTGTAATATTGAATACTTGGTATGGATCTATAAGTATGTTTTCATGATAGCATACATGGGTTTGTTAATATAATGTATTAATAGTTATAAGACCCATTGGTATACATGAGATTGTTTGCAGGAATCTATTACATCTCTGTGCTTGACTCTATTGCCCAAAAATAAGTGCTGGCCTATTCTAACTATTGATGTATTTCAAGGAGCAAAAATCAAATTATCAAAATCATTTAAATTCATGTTTCTTGGTGTAGGAATAGTTTAGTTTTGTTCTTAGTGATATCTAAATAGTCTAAATAGTCTAAATAGTCTCCCATATTCCATCCTATAATACTTTCAAATAAGATTTCATTATTTCCTTTCAATAGTTGTGATTTTTTCCATCAAATATCAAAGCTTTAGCATGAAGGTCTTGCACCATTTTAAATCTACCTCAAGTGGTTAAGCTTTCCACATAGGAAGGTCACTTTGATACTATAGCATTGTAAATTATAAATATTTCCCTAAACTCCTTTTTTTCCACACCCCCCCAATACACATGCTGAATTAAAAGGCCCCCTATTTTCACCAAATATTATATTTTTTCATAGCCAAAATTAAAAACCCCCTATTTTCACTGATAGGCAATATATTCTACCCTCATTTTTGGGATATTAAACCACCCAATATGAATGCACGTGATATAATATTGCCTAGCCAGTGAAGCCCCCATATTGATATTATGGTTGCACTCAGATTTTATGTGTGCACAAGAGCTCAACAAAGAACAGATTTTGGTTGTGTAGTTAAGCAGTATGTAGATTCTTCAATTGAATGACTGGGATATATATCAAAGGATAGGGAAAATATCCTCTCTTTATGGAGAATACCCTAAAAATGGAGGGCTAGGATTAAGAGGTGGAGGGATAAATGGTCGACTCCTATTAGTGGGTAGGTATAGAAAATAATAAAATATTAAAGAGCTGGTTAGAGGTAAATTAAGAGATGAATGATAAGTGTCACAGAGGAAAAAAGATAATGAATTAATTGAATAAATATAAAGATTTATTTAATTAATAGAAGAGATGGGACCAATTAAATAAATAAAATATTTATTTAATTTAGGTAAATGATAATTTAAATAAATAAAAATCTATTTAAATTAATAGAAGGCTTATGATAAAATAATTAAATAAATACTATATTATTTAATTAGGCTAGGACAATTTTAGGTGTCTACATTTTGCCCCTCTTTGAGACAATGTAGTTTATCGTGTTGTTTCAAAGGAAAAAAATAATTCACTGATACAGAAGGTTACCCCTTGTAAGGATAATGACATGCCACCTCAAGTGATTGGGTGAGAAAATTGTGAAATGTTCCTCCAATCTCTTGACATAAAGAGAGGAAACATGGGTGTAATACTTAAAACTACATATGTGTAATTCCCACCAAAATACCCTAGAGAAAATAACTATTCTAACAAAAAAAATAGAGACAATTCTTTTTTAAAAAATTTACTAATCTAACACTTACAACGCATTAATAATTATGCAAATATTCGACCATCTAATAAATACACATCTAATCTATCAACATAAACAAATGATCATGATACACAAGTGGAAATAAAATCAACTCAACATGAAAAATTCCCTAGGGTATCTTAACATCATTACTTAAGTAATATAACATATCATCATTACTATCATTTATCATATTCCATCCGACTTAACATTTTTTTTCCAACATTAGCCTATTACAATTCACAAGAATAATCCATTTACTTCAGTCAACATGAATGCAACCTACCATTATCCAAATCCCATTAATCCATTTAGGTTCGTTTAAAAGGAACCAATATTAAATTTTCCTAATCCCTTTTATTCACCATTATTTCTTCATTACTATTAACACCTACAAATGATTAATCCATTCCCTTTCTAAAATTATTTTCAATGCATAACTTAACCAAGAGACAAGAACAACCAAGAATCACTTCAATTCCCAATTTAAGAGCATAAGCAATCCATGTATCCAAATATAATAAAATGCAATCTTTTATTTAAACCATAATCCCAATTTCTTATTCCATTTAATCCATATCCAAGTTATATAATAAACCCAACAATGATTACAACCATAAGTCCTATTACATGATATACTTACAAGACTATTTACATCAATACATAGCCTTAATCAATAGGTGCATCTTTCTTCCAATCTCATTAATACATGTATCTCTCAATCTACTACAAAAACTATCCATATGCTAAAGAGATGAGAATCCAATCCATGCTTCAAGCATCCAATGAAGAGCATCCCAATTGAAGAAGGCATCAAACCACCTAACCATGTAGAACCAAAGAAACCACCCCCCATTCGAGGAGTGACACCAGGTCCCACACAGACTCTAGACCTAGGTTGACACCTAACAACTAGAGAGAACTCAACAACTCAAGAATCCACAACATAAGGAAATGATACACAACCAATAAGCTAAATCACATCAAAGCCTAATCATAAATCATAGATATTGCCAGAGGCGTGCACCAATCAAGGCATGAGGAACAAGGAACAAGGACACATGCAGGTCAAGAGTGTCATCACATGATATCCTCACATAGAAGGGAATAATGTCACACCCTAATAGTCATTTTTCTGCATGTTGTCCTCATGAAGAAGGGATAATACCAAACCCTGATAGATATGTGGAGCCATCTCAACCTATGAGATAATCAAGGGAGATTGACTTACTGTCTCTACGGTCTTCCCAAGTTCACCCCGAGTCTCCACTCAAGGGCCATGAGGTGGGGCACCATAACTAGTTTATTATCTTGTTTAGGTGAGTCCTAATTAGCCAACCCAACTAGTTAATTATTATCGTTATCACTTATTTAAATCAAGGAAAAACCCCCAATGTGTTCCTAGTGGTCTAGGCTTCTAGTATCCTTACAAGGAACCTCTTGAAAACCTATTCTCTCTTGACCCCATCCATCACGTGGAATCCCACTCTCCTTAACCATGTTCCAAGACCTTTAGGATAAACACAAAACATAATAAAATCAAAATAACAAGGAGGCTCAACCATTATATCATAGAACATCTACATAAACATATACAATAAGAATAAGGTCAATGCCACATTGCCAAGAAGATAAATCAAGAGCCTTGACATAAGCCAAATCAAGACAATATAATAAAACCAAGGTATAAATCCATCTTTCTTATCCAAGCATCAATAAATCTTCAACAACGATCTCGCTGGACCTATACATTCAATCCTTTACAACAAGGAAAACTACTTATTGTTGGAGCTAACAAAACATCCTCAATAGCAAGCTATCAAACCTCTTATCGGAGCTCAATAATAATAATATAATGGCCAAATATGGCATAACATAACTCTGAGAAACTCAAAAGAATCAACGGAAGCCTCTGGTACAACACAAATTCGAGAGAATACAACACAGACTGGCAAAATCATCAAAATACCAAAAGTAAAGAAAAAAATCACTTTTGTCAAATATATTAGCGCATTCACAACATGTTTCAGTGCCTTTGTTGAACAAAGCAGCGCCTTTGAAAACTACATCAGCACATATGACTAATTTATTGGTGCTTCTTCTCTTCAAACAGTGCTTTTCATAATAACAACAACACATATGAAAATTACTTTAGCGCATATGATGAGAAAAGTAGTGATTTTGGTCTTTTGTTCTCTAAGTTGTAAAGTGTATGCACTGAAACTCTTATTATATGTGCTAGACAGAGAATAGATATTCCAACAAAAGACAGATATAACTCCAACTGGGTATTAGCAACCCATACACATAGAAGGGAAAAACAAATCAAATCCTCAATTCTCATACCAAATGAAGAATCACAACAAACTTCAACAGACACGGAGAACCTCATATCCGTTCACGGCGATAGCAATAAATGAAATACATACATATATACATTATTTCCCCAAACCTTGTAACATAACTATTATAAACATATAAAATCATTTGCATTCATTTCCAGCATTTTCTTGACAAGCAATCTTTTCAGAAAACTAAAATACAAAGAGGAAGAAAAATTCACCAACCTGGAAGATAGTAGTGATGACAAAGCAAAATTGATGAAGAGCAATCAAAATCCAACAAACTCCAATCAACCAAAATCCAAAGCCAAACTCCCAAAACAATCCAAAATTCCAATAGTGCAAATAATTTCTCAAAATCCAACCCCAACAATTGCATTGGAAGGCAAATAAATAATAATGCGTTCAAAACTATGCAACAAAATCAGCCAATTAAAATATTGCAAAATACTATATTTCATACCAACCCCTTCCCCAAATACGAGGTTAGAATATAAAATAATATTATTTGCTTTCCCCCAAATCACAACCAATAGAAATGCAGGGTAGGTAAGAAATATAATATTTTAAATAAACCAAATAGTAAAAAGAGATGCAATAATATAAATAATCAACGATTAAATAAAGTAAGGGTATAATAAAATATGGAATCCCAATAAATAAATAGTCAAAGACAATAAAAATAAATGCTACCAATTAAATATACAGCCACAACTATATGAAATAATAAATTCAAAGCTCCATTAATAAAATATTTAAACATTAAATAAATAATAAATAAATATCTCATAATTATTAAATAATAAATAATAGTAAACCAATAAATCAAGCTAAATAACAATAATCAAAATATCATAAATAAATATTAAACCTCAAGAATAAATCATCCAATAAAAATTAAATAGTCCAAACTATATAATAAATAAATTTTAACGTTAATAAACTTTATTAAACAAATATTAATTAATCAAATACTCACATCTCAAGGAAACCCGACATTATGTCAAACATCATAGCATGAGACTCTAACCACCAACTCAAGCCATAACACTGACTAACGAGGATGATAACTTAAGCCTAGAATGTATAGAGGGAACTCTTGTCATCTCCACTAACTTGCCATTGAGATGAAGGCATGCTCAAACCTATGGAACCAGCTAGAGTCGATGTCTAGTACCTGCAATCCTGCAACCACCAATGACCATGATACAACATATACAATAATATATCATAAATGATCAGGCAAGTGATAGAGAATCACAATGTCATATCATGATCGCAGTGAGTGATATTACATCATCTCTATCACGAACATAGTAGTAAGACAGTCACAAACATCATATCATCATCTAATCAAACATAGTCATGAAATGGGGTTAGTATAATCAAGATGCGATCATAAACCTTGAGTACACATAGGCCAATAAATGTAAGTCCATCATCATAATATCCAAGCTATGTCATCATCCATGAGGGTCATCAAATATCATATGTCCATATAAATGTCCATCATCATAAAAATAACATCTGAGATATAAATAGAGTAATAAGCATAAATCATAACATCATTATAAAGTCTAAGAAAACCTAATAATGCATAAGTCAAATAGGTGAATCGAGGAGGGACACTACAATACGTTGTAGGACAAATAGATATTTAGAGCTAGAGCTATAAATGTCATAGACAAATGCTACTAATGAAGTTGAAGCAACAAATGTGATAAACAAATGTTGCTGATGAAACTGACTGTTAGATTACCAAAATTGAACAGTTGCCCTAGTAGGATAAGATAAGTTAATAGCTGAAGAAGCTAGAGTGTCAAATGTTGTTAATGAAGATGAAAAATCTGGCAAAGCTAATAAAGTTGATAGGGTAAAAATTTGATAAAGCTAATAGAGATGATGTTGATGTGATTGTCTTTTGTTGCAAGTTAATCTTGAGGAGGGCTTCCATCACCAAGGATAGGGGGTTGGACCATCATCAGTAGCTCATAGGCCTTTGAGACAAGATAGTTCTGAAAGTGAGAGCTCATCATAGCTCCCTCAGATCTAGTTTTGTATCAATGCTTAATTTTTGAATGATGATATAGACACCTTTGAGTGATGATGTAGCCATTTTTGATATATTGACATCATTGTATCATGACATTATTTTTTAATATCACTTATTCCTAATAGCTATGCTTATATGATGATGTATGATGATTATGATGTTTTGATGATTTATATTCATGTTATGATTCTATATGATGATTTATATGATCTCATTTGATCCTAAGATGCAAATATGATGTAAAATTATAGATGCATGATGCAATAGATGAATACATTTATGATTAATATCTACTAACCTAATTAATGTAGGACTAACTATGTGATGATTCAAGAACTATGTGCATGACTTTATTTTTGGTTTGGCATTATACTTTATTTTTGGTGTGCCTTGATGTGTGTCTAAAGGGATATAACTGGATCAGACAACAGAAGGTAGAAGATATGGAGGTGAAATGAGGTTCTTGTGAATTTATCATCATTGATCTTATTATAGAAAATGTATTGTTACCATCCAAATATAGGTTAGACATGGATAGTCAGTGTATAATTTACATGAAGATCATATAGTTGTAAACAAGGAATGCTCCTATATACACTTGACCCATAGTGTCCTCATATCCCTGGATGATCCATAGTGTTACTAAGAGACCATTCACAAGTAGAAAATAGGTGATCATGCCCCATCCCAACCATTCTAGTCCATAGAAATCTTGAGAAGCATAGGAAAGATGACACCACAAAAGGTCAAATCAAAAGAAAATCAAAGACTTGACACTAATAGATATTGAAATCACCAAGTCACAAATATTTCATGCCACATATGTTAACAGGTTTGATCTGGTCACAATGTTGTCATCCTCATAAAGGATAGAAAATATTGAAAATACCTATTGTAATCAAAGTCTTCCAAAATATTGATTTGTTGAAATCCCACTACTGCTTGTGTATCATCTAAAATTGATTTACTACATGAAACCAATACTTTATTATGGAAAAGAATGAAAAACTTTATTGCAGATTTGTGATGCAAGTGATCTTTTATTATGGATTGTGTGTGAAAAGAAGGAAGGAATGAACATTCAATGTCAAGGATAAACTATTGTATGTGGAAAGAAGGAATGAAAAGAGGATTCTCCTCAAAACATTCGATGTCAAGGATCCACTTCCATCACTAGGTTTAGGATATACCCCCAATTATAGATAGGACTTGATTTATTATGGGTGAAAGGAAAGGGTGGAAGGGGTTTATTATATATGGTGAACCAATCTTAGGTAGATCAATAACAATCCATGATGGGAATGGATAAGTTTATTACGGAATAATAGTTTGTGAGTGTGTACAAAGTGAAAGGGTGAAAATGATTCCTAAAGGATGGAGGGTATAATGTATTATATCTTCTTTGTTTCAAGATTTTGATTCTAAGTTGTTGTGGTTGAGGTATATTGTTATTCATGGGAAATATTTGATTAGAAGATGGATGATCTTTTGCAATGGGTGTTTGTGTCATGTGGAGCTCTTGGATTTTTCCTTCATATTGTAGTGAGAGTTTGACATATTTGGTTCTGTTGACAAAGGATGTGTAGTTGTATGTACTTATTTTGGAGATCATGGTTTGACTCTTTCTTTTGAGAGCTCTTAGTTGAGTTCCTTGATAATGTTGGCACCATGGAGGATCTTCAATTAGGAGATATTTGTCATGATTCTTGAAGAGCTTGATTACATAGTTCAGTGGGAGATTTGAGAATGATGTGGATTATTCATTTGATTATGGATGGTTATAGTGACATCTTGGTTCCATGGAGTACTCTTGAGTCTTTGGTGAGGTTTTTTTGTTTCTCTTTGGTTTCGACTATTAATCATTTTCTTGGAGCTTCATGATTTTGTAGGATCACATTTGAAGTTATCATGAATTGATTGGTATGTGCTCATGGAGACTAGAGAGACCTGGATGAGGCTATGAGATATTTTTATTTGGGATTGTGTGTTGAGATGGTGACTCTTTAATGAGGAATTTAGCAAAAATACTAAGGAGCCTACACCTAGTTGCAGATGTGAATCCATTATGGACCTAGAGAGAAGATTGTTATTTATTGTAAGATTTATTGTTTGGTATTGTGAGAACATGACAATATTGTTTCAAAATCTTAGTCTACTCAGTAGGTGAATGATATAAGAGGTATTGGCCACCTGCTTATCATATGCATTCCTTATTTGTATCGTGTCCTCTCATGTGAATAAGTCTTGAACATAGAAGTTATGAGGACTTATTGAGAAGAAGATGCATGGTTTTATGGATTTCTATTGTTCTCCTTATTATTGGTCTTAAGATATGGATATAGTTTTGAGGACTTATTTGGAGACGTACGGGTAAAAGCACAAAGTTGTGTCACACTTTTATAAAGGAAATGGTCAATGTTGATCCAACTTTTTAAATTGAATCAATAAAAAGTGAAATATATGTTTTGAATTTTGAAATGATGTAAACTAATAAAATGTATATATTTGGTGTATTTTATATTTGTAATCTTTTAAAAAGTTTAAAAAATAATTTGAATATACTTTCTTATAAAATAAACACTATTATTTAGTTGCTAATAAAATAATGAAATTAAAGTTACATGAGGCATAACACTTTATATAGTAAATTTTACTTTTTTTCCTCAACTTTTTTGTGTATATTGATACTTAAAACTTTAGTGAAAAACTATATTTTTAACTACTTTGTATGTATATATATTTTTCAATAAATTTGAAAAGTTGTGTACTAAAATATAACTCTTTCCATTTTACGTCACCTTTTTTCTTAATTATTTATCCAAATTAGAAAATAACTGTATCATCTTGGCATAGTCTCTTTTCTCTAGTGCATTATTTATTTATTTATTTTAAATTTAAATAAATTTTAGTATTTTTCCTTTACAAGATAATCAACTTTATATTTTAGTGCTAATGACCCTCTTTCAATAAAAATTAAATATAAAGTATAAAAACTAATTAAAATATTAAAAGGTGTATATTTTGGAAAAAATACTTATAGATCTATAAAAGGGTATTTTTACATTTCAAAAAAAAAAAATTATTTATAAGAGTAGGAGATGTTGAAACATCGGTTTTTTTAAAAACAAAATGGTAATTAGACCCAAAGTGGTATAAAATATACATGTAGTAGACAATTCCAATTGGAAAAGTTGTGGCCCATATATAACATAACTATAATGAATCTTTATAGACCATATGTTTGATTAAAATTAATTTTTAGTTAGAATTACTTGAATTCACTTGTGTTGATAAGTCGGTCTAAAAAGTAACACAATTTTATGATTTTACCCATATAGGAAATTGTTCGTGGCTTTGGGCATAGTTCTCTTTGTTGTGGGAATGGATAGTTTGATCTACCTTTGGTATGAGAGGTTTATATCTATTGTTTCAATATTTCATTTGATTGAATTCTAAATGTTGATATCCTTTCACTATGGGAATTGTGAAGGAGATCTTACATTACGCAACTTGGTACATGTTAGTGTGGGACAAGGATATGGTTTGTTTTGCAAGTTCTCTCTTTGGTCTTGTTTTTTCTCCTAGATGTTTCTATGCACATGGTTGAGTGTAAAGAACTTGGGAGAGATATGGAGATTGATGGTGAGAGAGGTATTGCACATTTTTGGGTTGTAGGATTTGTAGATCATGTATGTTTCTTTGACACTATGTGATAAAGGAGTTAGCTACATCTTCTATGTGAAGTTATATAGATAGACTTCATATGTGTTGATATTTTTTAGATTGAAATTACTTGTGTAAAGAGGGTTTTTGGATATATGTCTATTTATCCTCTATGATATCTTGGTTTGCTAATGACTGATGTGATAATGAGTTTGCATGTTTCATGGGATTTGGATCTATAAGTTATATAGTTGGTATATTTTTATAGCCTATTTATTATAGTGGGATGAATAAAATGTAGACTATCTACAGCCACAAGATTATTTCAATGGTGAAGCATACTTTGTTAGTTGGCCTTGTTTGTGGTGATTTGTGTATTGGTATGTTTCTATGAGATAGGAGGTTAGATTTACAGAGACTTGATTGAAGGTTTAGAGTTGATATGTTGAGGTGTGAAGTTTTATCTATGTTGGTTTACCTTGATTTAAGGTATGGTCAACTTGGATGAATTGCAATTTGTTGTGGTTTCTAATCAAGGTGGTATGAGTAATCCAGTTATTCAAAATATTTATTATCATATGAATCTAATACTTATGTTCATGTAGAGATTGGTACAACTTTTAGTAATAGTTGACATGGTTCACCTTGGCATGTTCCTTTTTTCTTCCATAGGTGGAATGTTGGAGGATGTGAGGAATTTTTTTCTTGATGGTGGTTGTCATGGTTTCTTTTGTAGGTGTCTTGTTAGAGAATGAGAGCCTGGTGAAGATTCAGATGGTACATGGATGGCTAAGGGATGGTTTTCCCTTGTTTGTGATTCCTATGAATGTATTTACAATGCACGATGTCAAGTGGGAGAATGTTAGGATTAAGATGCCATCTACCTTGTAAATCCTATTTAATTCTCGCCATTGTTTGCAATACATTCATAAGGAATTATGAGTTACACTAGCTATGGTAAAAGTGGGTTGTGAACACAAATATTTAATATTTTTTCCCACTTATGGATGTATAGAATAATATATTTAGAGACTTAAGAAAGTAGAAAAAGAGTGACTTATGGGCTTCTCCAAGTGGGAGTATGGAAGAGGCAATGAGTATCTCTTGGATTTTTGTCATTTATTACATTTAATGTAATGTACATCTTGCAAGTATAGGTGACCATGTTGGAGGGAAGGTATTGGAAGCTAAACTGATGTATTTTCAAGCTTTGTGGAGGCATTACAAGGTTTGTGGTTGTGAGTAATGAAGAATATTCTTTGAGAACCTTTATTAGTGGTTTTGGAGATTTTTCTATTTTATAAATTCAGCCTTTGGGTGTAGATAGGTATAAGGAAGTTGTTCACATGTACATAGGTGCTACTATGCTAGAAGCAAAGAGGATAATGGAAGTGATTGTATTGTAAGAACTTTTATTATTTTTAATACAAACTTGTCCTCTCTTCTTGGTGGGATTTTTTCCTGCAAGGGTTTCCCCATATAAAACTTGTGTTATGTGTGGATGTTATTGTAATGCCCGCCAAAATACCCTAGAGAAACTAACCATCTAATATGCAAATAGAGATAATTTTTTTAATAAAATATCTACTAAGGAAACACATGCAACTAATTACTCATATGCATATAACATCCATTAACAATATAAATAATTAACTATCATAAACATATTCACCAAAGTACTATACGCAAGCAAAAATAAATACAACTCTATAATTAATCTTTCCCTAGGGTACCTCAACGTCATTACTTACAACCTCATCAAGATCATATCCATATAAGCATAAAATCATATTTACTACCATGATCCAATGCAATGTAACTCAACTAAACTTTATCTTTCATGCATACATAAAATACCTTACTACTCTATCTATCATGAATAGATCCATTAGTAATGCAAATCCCATTAAACCCCTAAGATTCATTTTAAAACACCAATTCCAAATATTCCTAGTCCCAGTCACTTATTCAACATCCTAGAATAATTATTTCATTTCCAATACTAATTACCACAGTACTAATCCATTTGCTTAATCATCATAGACATTCCCATAACACTAAATGCATATTGATAGAATGAATTCCATTAATGAGCATTATCCAAGATACAATAAGAATACATCAATATATTCATCTAATATATCATCTACCATTACATATGAATACTATATCTATTTACATCAAGGAGCATATCTCTCAACTACAACTATAAGTACATCTTAAATTCAACACATGCATATACCATATCAATCATATACACCAATCTGCTACAAGTATACGTCCATAGTTGAAGAGATAATAATCCACATCCACAAACAAGAGCATCTAACGAAGAACATCCTAATGGAAGAAGGCATCAAACCACTCGACCATGTGGAACCAAAGGAACCACCCCTCATTCTAGGCGATATCACAAGATCTCACACACACTCTAGATCTAGGCAGACACCTAACAACCAAAGGATAACAGTAATGGCACTTTTCTCCAAGACTTAATTAATTATTTGCAATAGAATTAATAGATTAAATGTTAATGTAAAGTTCATTAATTAAAGGTAATTATCATTAAATCCTATGTAAATGATAATAATTATAAAGTAAATTAATAACACAATAAATGGAATAATTAAACCACTTAATTCAACCATATTATTGGCAAAGCATATATAAAGCATTTTCAATGTCTTATATCATCAAGGTTTTCCAATACTTATCTTAATCTTGAGGACTTGGAATAGTCATTCTCACTCCAAGAACATTCTAGTGGCCTTGGGTCCATTATGGTTATGGCACGCCACAGAGGAAAACCGGTTCTTACACAGAACCAACCATATTATCTACAATTTAAAAGAATAGTCATAGGTCTAGGCTCTTTTATGGCAAGTAAGCACTCCAGGAGGACAAGTTCTTACACAGAACCCCACATGCCTTCACCACATGAAATAAACATAGCCCTGGCCAGGACACTCCCGAGTGTACATTGTACCCCAACTTGGACACACATTGTGTTCCCCTTCTCCAATGTCCATGCTAAATCGTGACCTTAACCGTCATTCCTTTGTGCCCTCTAAATTCCTATATTTCCTCCCATGCCCATAGCCCACCAAGACACCTTCTTCTTTTTCCTTTTGAGTGATCTCCATTCCCCCTCCCAAGTCTCACATAAATGACTTATATAACCTTTTCAAGGGTATTTTCCAAACCATGACACCCTTTCCAAAAGGTCACCTTTAGTTGTCCTTTAATAATTATAATTATTCCTCTCTTAAGAGAGTTTGTCATAAACATTATTTATGAATATTTATTTAAACCAAAGGATTATAATATCCTTTATTTTTATCTCTTTTTAATTCTAAAAGGGTTATTACTTTATCTTCTCTTGGAGAAATAGTCACATAACTATTATCCCCTTGTAGTTTGGTTGTTGTTCTCAGTAGCATGAAATATATGTACATCACAACTCAAACAAATACATAATCAATAATTGAAAATACCAACATTGAGTATTTATACTTCGTAATATTTCTATTTTAATTTAGTTTGTCTACATTCTTTTCTTATTTTAATTCATATATCTATTTACCTTTATTTATTTATTTTATATTAACAAAAAAATTCAAGAGAATCATTTTGCCAATCAAAATTATGATGAGAACTCTATATACACATATTTATTATAAGTATATCCCATACTATGTAATCACTCAAATTTTATATTCAACATATATTCCAAGATGATGATCATGTATTCTAGACTACATGAGTATCCTCTTTTAGTAAAAAATAAAGCACATGTACAAGGTTATTAGATTGATCAAGTCCAATAACAAAGTACAGTAGATAAAGGTAGTACTAAAAAGTTACCAGCATCTTAAAAGAAAACAATAATGCATCATGTTCACCCACAAAGTGCTTCATAGAAAATAGTTGTATCCTTTATTTTGTTTAACTATGGTATTTGAATTTTGAATGGTAACTCAATGATACTAATTCTAAACATTAAAATAAACAGAAAACAAATAAATTTCAAGTTTATTTCTCCCCTTGTAAAGTCCAACATGTCCACATGTTTCCTCCTAAAATATTTTAACTCATTTAGATATCTAATTTTCTAGTTATGAAAATGATTTTGGGATATGTGGGTTATGGCCCACAAAATAAATTATATTGAACAAATTTATAAAAATACTTTTTTTTCTATAAAGTAATAAAAATTGACATAGATACACAAAATTAATCATTAGAAAGACCAACTTACTAACTCAATATTCTAAGACACCTGTCATGTTTAAGAAAGTACTAACCAAATATAGATGAGTCTTAAACTTAATATTCCTAAATTTGTCATTTTCCAAAGACCAGTGTGTCCACATTGGTAATATTGGTACACCATGTATTATCAATGTTGAAATTTCACTTTGAAAACTCAAGCTTGGGGTTTTATAATGAGAAACCAAAAACTTAACTATTTGAAAATAACTCCTTTTGACCTCCAACTTTTAGATTCTAATTGCTCCAATTAAACATAATCTTATGGAAGGTCATTAAGTTAACAGTGACATTATTAAGTTTCACATATATTAACTCAAGCTATGGAGGAAGTAATAAGGAAATATGTAAGTCTTTTTAATCTTATTCAAGATGAGAGCATCAAGTCCATACATTTCACTAATGAATATATTACTACACTACTTGAAACTCCTAACGATATTACAGTTAATATTATTATATGATATATCATATTTATCTTTTTAAATGGCCTTGACAAATAATTAACAAATAATTAAGAGTTAACACAATATGTCTATATGTATAACCTTCTCTCATAATCAATATTGCATCTAGCTTTAAGAGAAGAATAATAACTAAAGAGGCTTACCTATTATGAATTTTAGGTATTGGTGTCTAAATTTGGAAGGAGACATAAATGACTAAATAGAACAAGCTATATTTAAGATGCTACTTGATATCTATATTATAGGTGCATGGATTTGAGTTCTATTCATATGAATATTTTCTTATCATTGAGTATTATGTAGGAATTTCTTACATTCCTTTAATAACAATGTCATGCATTTATTTATATGATAAACAAAGGAGGTACACCTCCATAAACCTATCAAAGCAATGAGTTTCACTTAACCATCCAATACTTCATCTATACAATTAATTCTTAAGTGAGACTATGATATGTCTTATGAAAAGGTTTTGTAAAGAAGAGGAAAATCATTAAAGTTGGATTTCATCATTATTTTATATCTTTGGTGTTGAATATGACCCATGATATCAACATTATAAAATTTATAATCTTTAATACTAAGTTGGATGATAAATTTATTATTTAATCATGTTCAATACATTTAAATTCACAACTCCAAGAAATGATTAATCAAAACATTAAACACCCATAAATGTAGGTAGAGATTCACTATGACCTCACATCTATGGCATAAGGTAATCATTAGCCTATAAATTGAATATATAAAGTCTAATTGAACATCTTTATAAGATGAATTATGAATCAAAGGTTGTTATCTTTATTAAGATAGATCCATTGTTATAAATTTATCACTATTTCCAAGGCACAACTCAGCTACAATGATTATTGTCTATATATCTAGTTGTCAAAATATAGGCTTTAGCAAACAACACAAATAACTTACCTTGAAGGAGAAAATGCTACTATTCGAATGGAGACATAAAGTTATATCTCAAAAGAAAGCTTGACTTCTTGCACAACAGAAAATTCTAGCATTTCTCACGTCTCAAAAGAAAATGACTTTTAGGAGCAAATGTTACTACCTCTAGTATGGCAATATTCTGGTTTCAGAAGTAAATGGTTTGCTTCATGGGGAAGAATGGTATTGTTTTGAGTAAGTAAATAAAATAATCCAGTCTCAAAAGAAAAATAATTCTCTATGCCAGCAAGTAAGCAATACCATCACAAGTCCATGACTAAGTCCTGGAGGCAAAACAGTTCCAGAACAAAATAGAGGCTTCAATATTTATAGATAAAAGAAATACTGATCTTTGGACAACAACGTTGAGAAAAGGAAGATTCAAACTAGTTTGGGGTGACATTTCACATTTATGAGGAACATTCAATATAGTCAACAGATGTTATAATTTAGCTGTATGGAGGTTTAAGGAGTTTAGAGGGATCAACGTATAACCAGATCAGGTTGCTCTAGCTTTGAAGTTATGTTTAGGTAGTGTGAAAAATACATGGTACAAGGAAAGTAAAGACAATAGTTTTATCATGGTAAACAAAGTTTTGTAACAGAAAATGAATGATCAATGGAAGGAGATTGTAATGGCACTTCCAACTACAAATAACCCTCTAAGCATAGAATCTGATGGCTATCATGCTCTGTAAGCTTGCAAACTTTGCTTTGATTAAAATGTCGTTGTAGAGAAGATATTACATTCACTGGAGAGTATAAGGGGTGGGCCAAGGGATTTTCTTGTGCAAGATATCCTAGAAGATTCAGCATGATGAATCGTCAAATTTCCTTTAACTTTTGAAAGCATCACCCCTTTCAATATATAAGGAGGAGTTCTAGAATAAAGGAGGAAGATTGATTAATCAGTAAAATGCAAATTATTTGGTGTCTTTTTATATATCTGTAGTTCAACGTTACGTCTTCATGCACACTAAAGATTTATCATTACTAGGATAAAAAATAAATATAAATAAATAAAATAAAATTGAGATATGCTCATCAGTCATCACTCTTCAATCAGGAAATGACTTAATGGTAATATCGAATTCAACACTACCTTCCAACTGTGAAGTATGGTTCTCTTAGCATAAATTGATCTTATGCATGCATCAAGGTATGATGAGGATAGGTATGGTAATATCAAATTGTGTCTTTAATGAGCACCCATTCATTGTGTTGTCAACTTGAGCAGAGACCTATTCTCAGCCAATTTATTTATTTATTTATTTTTAAAATCTGACTAAATCCTTCTATTTTTGTAAGACTTTGCCTTGGATGCTCAATGTGCCTGATAAACATTAATTGGCAGACTTCTCCTTCATCAAAAAAATAGGGAATGTCTTGAATTATTTTCACCGTTGTTCCTGTTTGATCTTGACTCCTGATCTAAAACGTTTCAACCATTTAGAGACATGACTCTAGACCTAAAAGGTCTCAACCTTTAGCATTATGTTCATTAAATGGAAGTCTTATATTCTATAAACAATTGTACCAATATTTAGATACCAAACACCATGGATGGTTCATAGTTCATAGTGGGTTTCGAGAAAATATTGATGACCAAATTAACTGTATAATAGAATGTTAATGATTGGACTTATAGGTCACAACATATATTAGAGGATATACTTATATTTTTAAAATATCTATATTTATTATGATAAAGAGAAGATAAATTTATATGTTGATATGTATATATAATTTTTATTTTTATTTTTTAATTTTAAATAAGTTGTAGGCATTGTGTATTTAGTTGACTCTAGATATAAATATGGACATATTTAGATAAGATTTTAAATATAATTTAAATTCATATATGGTCTATGATTTTTTTATAATGTCAAGAAACAAGATTTGTATATGGATAAAGATTATTAGTTAAGTCTTACAAAATCAATTCTTCTGACCTAAAGGTTAGGATAAATGTATAATTTTTAGACTTCACAAAGAAATTTAAATTTAATTTAAAGATATAAAAAAAATTGAGAACATGTCAAAGAAATTCAAGGATAGAAAGGCCTGATCATTAGGCTCTGATAACAAATGTAATGGCACTTTTCTCCAAGACTTAATTAATTATTTGCAGCAGAATTAATAGATTAAATGTTAATGTAAAGTTCATTAATTAAAGGCAATAATCATTAAATCCTATGTAAATGATAATAATTATGAAGTAAATTAATAACACAATAAATGGAATAACAAAACCACTTAATTCAACCATATTATTGGTAAATCGTATATAAAGCATTTTCAATATCTTTTAGCATCAAGATTTTCCAATACTTATCTTAATCATGAGCACTTGGAATAGTCATTCTCACTCCAAGAAGATTCTAGTGGCCTTGGGTCCATTATGGCTATGGCACCCCATGGAGGAAAACTGATTCTTACACAGAACCAACCATATTATCTACAATTCAAAGGAATAGTCATAGGTCTAGGATTTTTTTACGACAAGTAAGCACTCCAGGAGGACAGGTTCTTACACAGAACCCCACATGCCTTCACGACATGAAATAAACACAGCCCTGTTCAGAACACTCCTGGGTGTACACTGTACCCCGCGTTGGACACACGTTGTGTGCCCCTTCTCCAATGCCCATGCCAACCAATGACCTTAACCTTCATTCCTTTGTGCCCTCTAAATTCCTATATTTCCTCCCATGCCCATAGCCCAAAAAGTCACCTTCTTCTTTTTCCTTTTGAGTGATCTCCATTCCCCCTCTCGAGTCTCACATAAATGAATTATATAACCTTTTCAAGGGTAGTTTCCAAACCATCACACCCTTTCCAAAAGGTCACCTTTAGTTGTCCTTTAATAATTATAATTATTCCCCTTAAGAGAGTTTGTCATAAACATTATTTATTAATATTTATTTAAACCAAAGGATTATAATATCCTTTATTTTTATCTCTTTTTAGTTCTAAAAGGGTTATTACTTTATCTTCTCTTGGATAAATAGTCACATAACAATTATCCCCTTGTAGTACCCAGTGTTGAACATGGCCTCTGATACCAGAGTATTGAGTGTTGAACATGGGCTCTGATACCAAGTTGTAATGCCCGCCAAAATACCCTAAAGAAACTAAAAAATAATATACAAATGGAGATAAAAAAAAATTCTTAATTAACATCTAATATCAACTAATGCAACATATAAAATCTCCATCTATTTACATTCATTAACCAGTTAAACAATATGAACATACATCATTGTTCATTTCATCAAATAACACAAGCAGAAATAACACAACATCAATAATCTTTCTCTAGGGTACTTTAACATCATTACTTAATTCATTTCCACGATAACATACTACACACACAATAGGTATATTTCACCTTCATTAATGCATCATATTCTAATTCTTTAACCATGAGATATGCAACCTACAGCATTACTTATTCCTCATGATATGCATAATTTCCCTTCTACCAACGCATCTATGTGAATCATTCCTATTTACTAGATCTAATTACCATCTTCTAACATATTCACTTATTAATCTACGAATATTCCTCTTTCAATATTATTTAACATTCTAACTAGCATCTAAACATTCCAAGAAATAATACAACTAAACCATTATGCAATTCTATTATATTCCAACTATAATCCACTTTATTTCCATGATTCATAAAATCACATCTCTACAATAGTACAAATACAATATGCCTTAATTTCAATTTCTAGCTACAATTCATCTACAAATATATGTATATTAGATTCATCATGAGCATACCTCTTTCTACTAAAATATTCCATCTACTATATACAAAAATATTACATTACATACATTCCAACTTACCCATTATATAAATCTGCTACAAGGTACATCCATAGTACATCATGAAGAAGAATCCACATCCATACAAGAAGAATCCAAGAGAACATCCCAATGGCTAAAAAGCACCAACCTCCCAACCATGTGGAACCAACAGAACCACCCCCATGCTAGGAGATGACACAAGGTCCCAACACATACTCTAAACCTAAGCTGGCACCTGTAACCAAGGAGACTAACCACACAAGGACTGTAAGCAAGAACTCACACATACAACAAGAATGAACTCCCAGAGGCATAAAAACTCATCAAGACATAAATGCATCCAATAAGCATAATCATAACTCATAAAAGGGAAATGCATGTAGGAGTGGAGTGTCATCACATGTCATCCTCATAACATAATAACATAATAACACAAGGCACTAGCTTGATGGACATGTGGATCCATCTCAACCTATGAGAGACCAAGGGAGATTAGCTTACCGTCTTCACAGCCTTCTCATTCTTATCCTAAAATATCCTCCCTAGGACTAAGTCATGAGGCACAAATAAATTTATCATCTTATTAATTAATCTAACTACCCAACCCATCAATTATTATATTATCACTTCTTTACAAAACACGAAAAACTCCAATGTGTCCTGGTGGTCTAGACTCCATGCATCCTTACAAGAAACCTCATGCAAGCCTATCTCTCATGACCCCGGTCATCATAAGGAAGCCCACTCCTCCTAACATGGCCCAGCAATAAATGACAAGAGGCTCTACCACATACTTACATGAAAATAATACTCAATGCAACCAACAACTTTCACATATACTCTTACAACATAAGCAAGGCTACAACAACATCAATATAGAAAAATGAGCCTCTTGGCTAGAAATAAACAAAGGCATAACAAGCCATCAAATGCTACCATCAAATAAAGAATAACATCACAACAAGGCCTACTCACTTGCTGTTTCAAATAGCACAGAAATGATCTCAATCATCCATGGCCTATCCACATGGAAGAGAGTCTATAATATCCATAATGCATAGAGAAACAAATATACTTAAAACCATCAAAATCCATCAAAATAGATAAAACCCAAAACTGGGAAATATTAGCAAACCTCAAATAAAGCGCTTTTGCCCCGTAGGACAGCGCTTCTGCCAAAAAGAACAACGCTTCTGTCAAGAAGAACAACATTTATGTGTTCCAGAATCGCACATATACATCCTAAAAC
Organism: Cryptomeria japonica; assembly: GCF_030272615.1. Taxonomy (NCBI): domain Eukaryota; kingdom Viridiplantae; phylum Streptophyta; class Pinopsida; order Cupressales; family Cupressaceae; genus Cryptomeria; species Cryptomeria japonica. Next base: position 338,607,780 of record NC_081407.1, read on the forward strand.
AACGCTTATGTTTCCAGATTCACGCTTATGCTTTCTCTGACAGCGCTTATGCTGCACACAGCAGTGCAAATGCAATACATAACAACAATTATGCACAATAAGGCAGTGCTTTTGTAGAAACGGTGCTTTTGCACAAGACTTACAGAAAACTTTAAAAAATTTGGCTAACATAATAAAATCTAGACTTAACCAAAGGGCTCAAAAAACATATGAAAAGAGATGCCCAAAAACAAGGAATCCCTGGGTATAAACATAATTAAATATCTCAAACTATAGACCAAGATTTAATCAACTATCTTCATGACATAAAACAGACAGAACTTCTACAAAACTCATAGAGTATCAAATGAAGACAATCCCAAATAATCACAACTGAAGACTCATGAAGGGAAGAACAATCTACTCTCATACAACAAGGATTAACCAAATAACTTCACAACAATTTCTCACAGAGCCGTGAAATACCATACACAAGAAAACTAAAATATATATATCTCCCAGCAACTATATAAAAACTCTCATACATTAAGTTCCCTTCCCAAATATTAACTTTCAGCAATAATAAAACTATAGAGTAAAGTAATATTTCAACCCAGACCCAAAACAATGCAGACATAATGCATACACAGAGAAGCCATTGAAAACCAAAATGCAAAGTGAAGAACTCCAACCTACAACTTGAAGTAATGGATTGAAGTTGAAGAAGAGCTCTCACAAGCCAAACCAAATCCAATCCAAGCTCCAGCTAAAACCAAGAGAGAAGAAATCCAAAACCAAGAAGAAAACTTGGTGGAGAAATTTCTAGAGAAGAGCCAAACAACCCCAAAAACCTCACAGGAATGAAAATAAAAGGCAACAATAATCCAAAAACCCTAAACTCAATCTCAGCCAATCAAAATATTCCATTTTGGAGTATATTTTACCAACCCACCATATAATATAATTTATTCACCCATTTTGAATTTAACCAATGAGAGTGAAGGGTAGGTAAAATAAATAAAATATACCTATCCAGCTAAGTGGGATTATTTTATTTCTTTATTTAATTTGATATGTTCACACACCCCACTTAGGAATAAAAGTCAAACTATTAAATAAATATAAGCTATAAATAAATAATCCAAATGGGGATTAAAATCAAATAAACCAAAAGCTAATAAAATAAATTAAAGAACCAAATAAATGTAAGATATCAAATAAATAATTAAATAATCAAATACCATTAAAGATTAAATCACAAATATTAAATAAATATTAAACAACAATAAAGCTTATCAAATATTAAATAATCGTAAAATCTATAAACGTTAATTATCAAATAAATATAAATATCAAATAATTAAATATTCAAAACTTATAAATTAAATACATTAAAATAAACATTACCCAATATAAAACTACACATCAAGAGCCACATAATTACTCTAACATAAACAATTAAATCAACTCGCATAAAATGAACTACCAATACCAAAAGACCAAGCTTACTAACTGATATGGTGAATTATGCCAAGATGCTGACTACTCACGGTGAACAACTTAGACCTAGAGTATGTGAGGGGACACTCATGCCATCTCCGAACCTCATAAGCCATTGGAACTAAAGACACGCTCAGACTTGTGAAGCTAGGTGGAGTCAATGTCTGGTACCTACAAAATCCTGCAACCACAAAATGACAATACCACATATACATATACATATATAGAACAAGCAAGTGATAGAGAATCGCGACGACACATCCTGCTCGCAATGAGTGATGTGGAATCGTCTCTATCACAAAGACAATCAAACACATCTCATAAACATCTCATCTAGTGTAAACATAAAGTAGGGTTAGCGTAATCATAATCATAATCAAAACCATGATAAATCTAATCTATCAATAATCCATCACATAGTGAGCATATAAAATCCATTGAGTACATATATCATCAAATCACATGATCAATCACGATAGTACCAACCTCCACATAGATAATCAAAATAGCATATGTCCAATAGTGTCTAACATCAATCATAAGTCATTGAAGCACATGAGTAATCATCATCCAAATAATTCTATCTAGTATAATATAAAAGTCAACTCTAGTCAAAATAAGTCAAATCAAGGGTGGACACTACCTTCTCCCCCTCTTTGCCTAGACTTACTCCTGGAAGCTTGAGAACAAATAGGGATATAGCTCTCTTATCTACACTACATCCTCCCAAGTAGGTGAGGAATCATCAATTGGATCCCACTAGACCCTTACTTGCTCTATGCTCTGATGTTTGAGGGACATCTCTCTGCGCTGAAGAATGTGCACGGGCACCATAGAAAGTTTCCCATCCTCAACCTGTAAAGCATTCAAATCCAACACATGAGAAATATCAGGATGATATAACCTCAAAACTGAAACATGAAAGACATCATGGATGCGGAACAAGCTAGGTGGCAAGGCAAGGCAATAAGCCAGAGGACCAATCTGCTCCAAAATCTTGAAAGGTCCAACAAATTGACACGCCAACTTAGATCCTTTTTTGTAATGGATTGAACTCTTTCGCGAGCGAACTCTCAGAAATACCCTGTCACCAATAGAAAACTGCCTGTCCACTCGATGAGCATCTGCGTATATCTTCTGTCTATCCTGAGCGGTTAACAAATTATCTCTAATGCGAGCCATCTGCTCCTCCATATCCTGCAACATATCTGATCCAATATGCACTCTATCCTCTAAACTGTCCCAACTCAAGGGCGTGCGACATGGTCTACCATATAATGCCTGATAAGGAGACATACCAATAGAGCTATGGTAACCATTGTTGTACGCAAACTCAACCAAATAGAGATAATCCTCCCAACAAGACTATTGAACCATCATGCACATCCTCAACATATCCTCCAAAACCTTATTCACCCTTTTTGTCTATCCATCTATCTCGGGGTGGTAAGCTGAACTATAGTTCAACTACATACCCAAATCATGCTGAAGAGCTGTCCAAAAGGCCGATGTGAACACTAGATCATGATCTAATATGATCCGTCGAGGAATAACTTGCAACCTCACAACTCCCTCCAAGAAAACCCAAGCTATTGTCGTTGCTATATACGAAGACCTGATCGGAGAAAAGTGCATTACTTTGGTCAATCTGTCTATAGTGACCATAATAGCATCATGACGGTGTGAAGACATGGACAATTCAACTATAAAATCCATAGATATCATATCCTGTTTCCAACCTGGAACCAAATATGACTGTAATAATCTTGCAGGATGCTGATGCTCTGCCTTCACTCAGTGACACTATAGACAACATGCCACAAAATCTACAATATCTCTCCTCATACCAGACCAATGATATATTTGTCTCAAATCCGCGTGCATCTTCTTGACACCCAGATGTGTCGCATAAGGTGCTCGATGTGCCTCTGACACGATCAAATATCAAAGACCATCTGATGGTGGAACATATATACGTCCCAAATGCCTAAGAAGTCCATCTGATTCCACTGAATAACCTACATATCCACCCTCAAGAGCTCTACCTATGACAACCTCTGTAATAATATCCTGATACCATACATCTGAAGGAAGGGCACTAAGAATATGGCTCCTCAAATCCACACTAAGAGACATTACTGAAACCTCATGCCTCCTGCAACTCAATGCATCTGCTACCACATTCTCCTTACCCTAAATATATCTCACCTCAAGGTCGTACTCACATAAGAACTCCATCCAATGCCTCTACCTAGCATTCAAATTCGGCTGCATGAAGATGTACTATAAACTATGATGATCACTGTGCAACTCAAATCTATGTCCAAAAAGGAAGTGCCTCCATCTAACCAAAGCATGAACCATTGTCGCTAACTCAAGATCATGGGTGGGATAATTCTGCTCCTGATTCTTAAGTTTACGCAACTCATATGCAATCACATGACCATCTTACATCAACACTGCTCCTAGACCCTCCAAAGAAGCATCTGTGCACACCACAAAATTCCCCAAAGGATCTGACACTGCTAAAATAGGTGCACTAGTCAAACGCTCCTTAAGGATCTGAAATGCTATCTCACACTGCTCTGTCCAAACAAACTTCTTTCCTTTTCTCTGAAGAGAAGTGATAGGATGAGCTATCCTACAGAAATCATGAACATATCTGAGATAATATCTATCTAAACCCATGAAACTATGCACCTCTCCCACATTAGTGGGTGTTGGCCAATCGACAATCGCCCGAATCTTCGAGGGATCAACTATGGTACCCTCTCTAGAAATCACATGAACAAGATACCTCACCTCTATCTGGAAGAATTCACACTTCACCAAATTGGCATATAGTTGATTCTCCCTAAGACACTGCAAAACCTATCTCACATGATCCTCATGCTCCTCAACTGATCTCGAATAAATCAAAATATCGTCCAGAAATACTAATATAAATTTGTCCACATACAACCTGAATACACCATTCATCAAGCTCATGAAAACCAAAGGTGCATTCATGAGACCAAAAGGTACCAATGTGAACTCATAATGACCATATCTAGTATGAAAAGTTGTGCGATGAATGTCGGCCTCCTAAACCCTCAACTAGTGATACCCAAACTTAAGGTCAATCTTAGAGAAGATTTTGGCATCCTTAATTTGGTCAAATAAATCATCTATCTGAGGCAAGGGATATCGGTTCTTCACCGTCACCTTATTAAATTGTTTGTAATCAATGCATAATCAAAGAGATTTGTCCTTCTTCTTCACAAATAACACAGGTGCACCCCAAGGGGACACAGTAGGATGAATAAATCCCTTCACCAACAACTCCTCCAACTGAACCCTTAACTCATTCAACTTTTGTGTGGTCAGCCGATAGGGAGCTTTAGAAATAGGCTCAGCTCCTGGCACCAAATCAATCCTGAAATCTATATCTTGCCGAGGGGGCATACCTAGAATCTCACTAGGAAAAACATCTGCAAACTCCTTAAGAATGGGATGTTGCTGCAACAAATCCTCTCAGCTAACTCCCTCATCCACATCCTTCACTCTAACCGCAAACAACTGGCAACCCTTATGCACACACCTCTTCATCTGCATAGCAGAAATCATGCAAAGAGAGATGGGTCTCTGAATACCTACAATCTCCACACTCTTCCCACTTTCATCCTTCCACTATATTCTCTTACCTCTACAATTTATCTATGCTTGGTAAGATCCAAGCCAATCCATACTAAGAACCACATCATAAGATCCCAAATACATAACATGAAGATCCATAGAGGTATGGAAATCTCCTAAAACTAAAGGACAATTGAGCACAAGGGAATCCACTACCACTTTCAACCCCGTAACTAACTCTACTTGCCACCTAGTGTCCTCCTTTGTCATAGCAAGCCCACATCGCTCTACTAGAAAAGGATAAATAAAAGAGTCCGACGCTCCAGAATCAAATAACATTAAACAAGAGATACCACCTATCACACCTGATGTCTCTATAATGGTGGCCTGATGCTCAGCCTGATAGTTATCAACCGCCGCAAAAAACGCGATGAGACCTGCCTACATCTCCAACTGTAGGCTTAGAAGTAGCTAGCTTATGTTGCCCTGACATCTAAGAAGTACGCTGAGGACAATGAATGACAATGTGACCTAATTGTCCACATGCGAAGCAATCTCTCCTGACAAACAGTCTGCTACCTAGTGTTGTACTCAACTGCTAAACACTACCTCTACTAGAAGCTGGCTGCAAACTCTACGCTGGCTGAGAAGAAGTAGGTCTCCTTTCATGATGACGATTGTGACTCCTATCTGTAGGTCCCAGAGACAACTAAGAGGGGGGGTGAATCAGTTGTCAAATAAATTCAAACCAAAAACTTATTAACCAACTTAATGCTTAATACCGGTAAATTAGTTAAGTATGCCGGTAGACAATGTTAACAGAAAATTGTTGTACCGGTAAGAATTAATGCATGAAACATAAGCACAAAGTCATCCACAACACATGACACCAATATTTGTACGTGGAAACCCTGTAAGGGGAAAAACCATGGTGGGAAACCTTACCCACAATCAAATGATACTACTGCAGATAGTAAGTGTACAAAGAGGGGTCTGCACATGCAGAAAGGCCAACAACCTAGAGCTCACTACTCAATCACAAATGGGAGTCACACTAACTACAGTTGGATGGTTAAATCCAATAAGAATGTACTGCACAAAATAGCATCTTCATATGTTGGATTCAATACCAGTGTAGTGCTGATATGCTTCTACAAAAACCTAACTTCACCTTCAAATGATGTCTTCGTGTATATCCCTACTTGATCTCGCATATACCCTTCCTTAAATCTTTTTCGCATTCCACACTTGATCTTACAAATAAGATCTTACATTTATATCATACCCTAAGACCAATTTTAGTAGGTCGGCTCTACAAGATATTACAATAAAAACATTTTACAAACAAAACAATATCCGATGCAATAACCGATTGAACATGTCGGCTTAATGCATTTACAACAATAATAAATCATCTCCATAGTGTGCCATGCTAATCTGGAAAAGATAAACCTGTCGGTGTAACCCTAGATAACCTGGACCTATTTGTCGATAAAAGCAAATATGCAAATGAGAATATACCAATGATTATTACTTCAAAATAAAGTGTCCACATGATGTCTTCGACATTACCAAGTGTCTTCCATGTCATTGCAGGTACCGGTGAACATTATATCCTGCTGGTTAACCATATACTGGTAACTGTTGCACAGTTTACTGTTTGTCGGTGAATGTTGTTGGATCTCCAAAGTAGGTGTATTTAGTAGGTGTTGACATCAATGACAAAACCATACCAAAATACCAACAATCTGCCCCTTTGGCATTGATGGCAACACAAGATGGAAAAACCATCAAAGTACCAAAACAGAAATGCCAAGTACAAAAACCAACAATCTCCATTTCTCCCCCTGGGAGTAACATGTGTTTATTCAAAGATTTATTTTCAATACCAATCTCTCCTCAAAAAGATAATGCATTTTTCATATATCTCTCCCCAATGTTTCTCCATATATCTCTCCCCCTTTGACATCAAATGCCAAAGTCACAAAAAAAGTCAAGTTCATACAAAATACCAACCAATTCAATATACCAACTACTCCCCCTGAGAAGTAGCTTCCTCATCAAATACCGAAATAAAAGATTTGTCTATTTAATTCTATCGGTTGATGACAATCATCAACTGTCTAAGTCTCTACTAGTGGAGGTAAGACTCCGAGCTGATCTCTGAGATACTCAAAAGTTTCCTTAGGCAAAGGTTTTGTAAAGATATCTGCAAGTTGTTCTTTAGTTTTCACATAAACCAGTTTTATCTCCTTTTCTTCAACTTTTTCCCTTAGAAAATTCAGTTTGATAGAAACATGTTTTGTTTTAGAATGTAATACTGGATTCTTAGATATATCAATTGCTGCAGTGTTATCACAATATATAGTAATAGGTTCCTTGGATTTACCTTTATGTCTTTCAACATTTGCTTAAGCCAAAGTACCTGTGTACAGTTTGTTGCTGCTGCAACATATTCTGATTCTGCTGTTGATAAAGATGTACAACTCTGTTTCTTACTTAACCAAGAAACTAATCTCTTTCCAAGAAAGAATGCTCCTCCAGTGGTGCTTTTTCTATCATCCACATCTCCTACCCAATTTGCATCTATGTATGCATATAGATCAAAATTTTCTTCTTTACGATACCATAATCCAAGATTTGATGTTCCTTGTAAGTACCGGAAAATCCTTTTTACTGCTGATTCATGATTTTCTCTAGGATTACTCTGAAATCTAGAAACTATACATACTGCATTCATAATATCAGGTCTGGTTTGTGTCAAATACAGTAAACCTCCTATCATATATTTGTATCTAGTTGGATTAACAGGTGTAGATTCACCCCTTTGAGATAATTTGTCATTTGTAGTCATAGGTGTGCTTATCGGTTTAGAGTTTCTTAAGTAGTTCTTTCAAGTACTTAGATTGACTCAAAAATATGCCTTTATCAGTCTGTAAAATATGCAATCCTAAAAAGAATTTTATTTCTCCGATCATAGACATTTCAAATTCATGCTGCATTTCAAGAGAAAATTCTTTGCATAATCCATCTTCTCCTCCAAAGATTATATCATCAACAAATACTTCCATAATCAAGATGTCATCACTAGTTACTTTGTAATATAAATTACTATCTGCATTTCCTTTAGTAAAACCAATCTTTAAAAGATACTTATCCAATCTTGCATACCAAGCTCTTGGAGCTTGTTTTAATCCATACAGAGCTTTTCTTAATCTACAAACCATATCATTGTCATCTGTCAAGGAAAATCCATTAGGTTGTTCAATAGAGACTTCCTCTTCAAGATCTCCATTCAAGAATGCACATTTAATATCCATTTGATAAACTTTGTAATCCTTGTGAGCTGCAAAGGCCAAGAATAGTCTAACTGCCTCAATTCTGGCTACCGGTGCAAAGGTTTCATTGTAATCAAGTCCTTCTTTCTGAGAATATCCCTTACATACTAGTCTTGCTTTATTTCTAACAACCTTACCATCTTCATTGAGTTTGTTTCTAAATACCCATTTGGTTCCAATTACATTTTTATTTTTAGGCCGAGGAACTAATGTCCAAGTATTATTTTTTCTCAATTTGTCCTAATTCTTCTTCCATAGCTTTAATCCAAAATTTATCTTCACATGCCTCATTGATAGATAATGGTTCAATTTGAGAAATAAGACATACCTCTTCATTTGCCAATCTTCCTCTTATCATGACTCCTTTAAATTTGCTTCCAATTATCTGATCTTCAGAATGATTCAGTCTTACATACCGGGGTGTCTTAGTCTGTTGTTGTTCTTCAATTACTGTGGAATCCTCTGATGATACCGGAGTAACTGGATCATCATTCTGTACCGGTGGATTTGTTGTAGGTTCATTTGTCATAACTTCTGTTATCGGTTTAGAGTCTATATACCTTGAAGTTCCTCTGAATTGTTCATCAATCTTTACATTGGTACTCTCAACAATTTTCTATAATCTTTTATTAAAACATCTATATGCTTTACTCTTAGATGAATAACCAAGAAATATTCCTTCATCACTTCTAGGATCAAACTTGCCAATATACTCATCTCTTCTAATATAACATTTACTTCCAAAGATTCTGAAATACTTAAGAGTAGGAGTATTACCAAACCATAGTTCATGAGGGGTCTTACTGGTTTCACCTTTTATGTGAACTTTGTTGAATGTATAGACAGTAGTGCTTACTGCCTCTCTCCAATATACATGTGGTAGATTTGCTTCTGATAACATACTTCTTGTTGCATCCAAAATAGTTTTGTTTTTCTTTTCAACAACTCCATTCTGTTCTGGTGTCCGAGGTGCTGATAATTGTCTTTTGATTCCATTTACTTCACAGAATGTATTAAAATCTCTAGATGTGAATTCTCCTCCTTGATCTGATCTTAAACATTTAATTTTCTTACCGGTTTCATTTTCAACCATTGCTTTGAATAGCTTGAACTTCCCAAGTGCTTCTGATTTTTCTCTGAGAAAAGTAACCCAACACATTCTAGAATAATCATCAATAATTAGCATGAAATATCTATCACCTTGTAAGCTTTTAGTTCTAGCTGGACCACATAAATCAGTGTGAATTAAATCAAGGTTATTATTGGATTTTTCTGGAATACTTTTGAAACTAGCTCTAGCTTGTTTTCCAAATTGACATTCCTTGCAGATTGTATTCTAAGATTTCAGAATTTTAGGTAGATCTCTAACTGCCTTAGAAGTACTGATTTTTACCATGCAATCAAAATTTACATGACATAGTCTTTTATGCCATAGCCAACTTTCATCTATATGTGCAATTAAGCATGCCTTTTCACTGTTATTCAAATGAAAGATATTACCTCTAGTCTGATTACTGGTTGCAATTTCCAAACCAATTCTATTCATGATTTTGCATTTTCCATTTTTAAATTGTAACTGAAAACCTTTCTCAACTAATTGACCAACACTTAAAAGATTATGTTTTAATCCTTCAACATAGTAGACATTGTCGGTGTTATGTTTACCATCAAGAGATATTGAACCCTTACCTTTTATTGAATAGGCTTTGTCATCTCCGAATCTTACTAAACCTCCAGTATTCTTGAAAGTTCAAGAATTTACCTTTGTCTCCAGTCATGTGATGTGAGCATCCTGAGTCAATAATCCATTCATCCTTTGATTCAATTTTAGCTGCTAGGGCTTGTTCTACCAGTTGAGCAATAGGTACCGGTTGATCTTCTATTATAGCAACAGAGACCCATCCGTTGTCTGCTGGATCCTCATCAAAATCATCAATCACACCTTCATCAGCAATGTAACAAGATTTATCTTTGTTTTTCTTAAATTTGTATCTCTGATATTCAGGATTAGGTTTGTATGTCCTTCTAGCTTCTTCTCTTAGTCTAGCATGTCTATTAGGGCATCTTGAAGCCATATGACCAATCTTATTGTAGTTGAAACATTTAAAGGGTGCTTTACCTTCATACTTACTTCCAATTGGACCTTTTGGCATTTTTCTTGCAAATAGTGCTTCAAGTTCTTCAAGCTCTTCATTCTCCTTCCTGGTTTCTTCAAGTTCTCTTGCATAAAAGGCTCTCCAGTCTGATTTGTCAAAGGATGGAGCAGATGATGTTGATGCTTTGAAGGCCAAATCAGTTTTTATAGTAGCAACAGGACCAAATTCCTCAATTTCAAAAGCTGAAAGTTTTCCAATTAGTGTATCCCTAGTTACTGATGTATTAGGCATTGTTCTCAACTCATTTATAGCAGTAACCTTCATTTTATATGCCAGTGGTAAACCTCTTAGGATTTTTGAAACAATCTCATCTTCACTCAAGGTTCCTCCGCAACATTTGATACCCAAAACAATTTCATTTACTCTTTCCATAAAAGAAGAAATCCTTTCATCTTCTTCCATTTTCAGATGTTCATACCTAACTCGAAAGCTTTCAAGTTTTGCAATTTTGACCGTGGAATCCTCTTCATTTAGTGTTTCCAAATGATCCCAAATAGCTTTTACAATGGATCTATATGATAATCCCATGATTTGTTGATTTGATAATGTGCTCAAAAGTGCTTCTCTTGCTTTGCAATCATTTTCTTCATCTTTAGCTAAAGTAATGGGAGTAGTCTGACCAGCTACAGCAGTAGTATAACCATTCTTAGTAACTTCCTAGATGTCTTTACCAATGCAATTCAGATGTGTCTCCATTCTGATTTTCCATATCCCATAGTTGGTTCCATCAAGTTTAGGACTATCCTTTCTGAAATAATTAATAGACATTGGATCTCCTCAAGTTGTTAAACTTCTGCAAAAAGAGGACTAAGCTTTGATACCAATTGTAGGTCCCGGAGACAACTGAGAGGGGGGGGTGAATCAGTTGTCAAATAAATTCAAACCAAAAACTTATTAACAAACTTAATGCATAATACCGGTAAATCAGTTAAGTATGTCGGTAGACAATGTTAACAGAAAATTGTTGTACCGGTAAGAATTAATGCATGAAACATAAGCACAAAGTCATCCACAACACATGACACCAATATTTGTACGTGGAAACCCTGTAAGGGGAAAAACCACGGTGGGAAACCTTACCCACAATTAGATGATACTACTGCAAATAGTAAGTGTACAAAGAGAGGTCTGCACATGCAGAAAGGCCAACAGCCTAGAGCTCACTGCTCAATCACAAATGGGAGTCACACTGACTACAGTTGGATGGTTAAATCCAATAAGAATGTACTGCACAAAATAGCATCTTCATATGCTGGATTTAGTACCGGTGTAGTGCTGATATGCTTCTACAAAAACCTAACTTCACCTTCAAATGATGTCTTCATGTATATCCTTGCTTGATCTCACATATATACTTAAATCTTTTTCGCATTCCACACTTGATCTTACAAATAAGATATTACATTTATATCATACCCTAAGACCAATTTTAGTAGGTCGGCTCTACAAGATATTACAATAAAAACATTTTACAAACAATACAATATCTGATGCAATAACTGATTGAACATGACAGCTTAATGCATTTACAACAATAATAAATCATCTCCATAGCGTGCCATGTTGATCTGGAAAAGATAAAGCTACCAGTGTAACCCTAGATAACCTGGACCTATTTGCCGATAAAAGCAAATATGCAAATGAGAATATACCAATGATTATTACTTCAAAATAAAGTGTCCACATGATGTCTTCAACATTACCAAGTGTCTTCCATGTCATTGCAGGTACCGGTGTACATTATATCCTATTAGTTCCATATACTGGTAACTGTTGCACAGTTTATTGTTTGTCGGTGAATGTTGCTAGATCTCCAAAGTAGGTGTATTTAGTAGTGTAGCGTCCTAAAATTGCGACACTTGCAATTTCGACTGCATTTGGGTCTTCACGATGGCGATGCAATAGGGAACCTGAATGGAGACCCTGAAACTTGTTCATGACATCAAAAACTGCATTTTTCAGCACCCTAGCCTGATCCTCCTTGCACCCTGTTGCCCCTGGAGGTGGGACCATGGCGCCTAGTGCCCTGGTCCTTCAGGACTAGGGCGCCTAGCGCCCTGGTCCCCCAGGACCATGGCGCCCAGCGCCCTGGTCCCTGGCCCTATTTTTGGGCCCGGTCTCTTATGGGGCTTCGGGTCTTTAAGTTTGCAAATTGGAAAATAATCTTCCTAGATCGGCCTAAGGTTGGGAAAATCAGTCTATCAGCCCTAATTGACAAGTATATAAACTACATTTCCTCTCCCATTTTGGTAGATGGAAAAAAAGGCGGAAACAATATTCAAACATTCAAGCATTCAAGCATTCAAGCATTCCTTCAAGCAATTGATCATTCTAAGTCTCCATTCAAGGCTAAGTGTTGCATTCAAGACAAGGATTCAACCATTGAAGAGGAGATCACTTACAACACATTACATACTACATACATTACACCTTCGCATGTAAGAATACAAACATTCTTACAACAAGGTATCAGTACTTGTTTACATTACAAACATTTACATTTACAGCATTCTCATTTCTTGGTTAATTCCAAAACTGGGGTTTGACCTAAAGGCAAACCCCTCATCCCTAACCCCCCAATCATCCTCTCTTTTCTGTGTGTAGGTTGCAGGTACGCGGTTGTAATTGAAGATCTGGAATCCTTGTGCAGAGACGAACAGATCCACCTTCGTTTCGCGGATTTTTCGGAGGACCGTGTGCACGCCGGGCGCCATCGTCCCATCAACTTTCGCTCAAATTTGCAGAACAGCACCGTCTCGACATTTTACTGCTAATTCCAGGTCCGCAGCTTCATCCTATATTCCTATCTCTGTTTATAAGTGAATCTTTCTCACTTTTCATGCATTCCTAGTTCAATCATTCTATCTACATTCTTTACAAAAGAGGGTATCCTTGATGTCTTAACCCTTGAAACTCATTTAGAATCCAATCCTGCATTGTGTGGGATTGGATCTTGTGGGTTTCAACCCCTCTTTTGAATGTAAATTCCCTCCTAAGTGAAAACCATCAACCCTAGTGACTCTCCCTTCTCTCTCCTTGGGGTTGGGGAGGGGAGAACGACTAGGGTTCGATTTTTCCGCTTTACAAGTAGGTGTTGACATCAATGACAAAACCATACCAAAATACCAACTGCAAAAGCTATTTGGGATCATTTGGAAACACTGAATGAAGGGGATTCCATAGTCAAAATTGCAAAACTTGAAAGCTTCCGAGTCAGGTATGAACATCTGAAAATGGAAGAAGATGAAAGGATTTCTACTTTTATGGAAAGAGTAAATGAAATTGTTTTGGGTATCAAATGTTGTGGAGGAACCTTGAGTGAAGATGAGATTGTTTCAAAAATATTAAGAGGTTTACCACTGGCATATAAAATGAAGGTTACTGCAATAAATGAGTTGAGAACAATGCCTAATACATCAATAACTAGGGATACACTAATTGGAAAACTTTCAGCTTTTGAAATTGATGAATTTGGTCCTGTTGCTACTATAAAAACTGATTTGGCCTTCAAAGCATCAACATCATCTGCTCCATCCTTTGACAAATCAGACTAGAGAGCCTTTTATGCAAGAGAACTTGAAGAAACTAGGAAGGAGAATGAAGAGCTTGAAGAACTTGAAGCACTATTTGCAAGAAAAATGCCAAAAGGTCCAATTGGAAGTAAGTATGAAGGTAAAGCACCCTTTAAATGTTTCAACTTCAATAAGATTGGTCATATGGCTTCAAGATGCCCTGATAGACATGCTAGACTAAGAGAAGAAGCTAGAAGGACATACAAACCTAATCCTGAATATCAGAGATACAGATTTAAGAAAAACAAAGATAAATCTTGTTACATTGCTGATGAAGGTGTGACTGATGATTCTGATGAGGATCCAGTAGACAACAGATGGGTCTTTGTTGCTATAACAAAAGATCAACCGGTACCTATTGCTCAACCGGTAGAACAAGCCCTAGTAGCTAAAGTTGAGCTAATACATTACCGGCAAGCAATTAATGTGGTAGGTAGCAGAAAAGACTTTATAAAATAAGGTTTTGGCTCCATTTCACTTCACCGAACATTCAAACTTTTAGAGAGTGTGAATATTTCTGAGCTAAGGCATTTTCAAGCAAAGAGGCAAAACACTTCAGCAATCAATCCATCCAAAGGCAGAAAAAGGTACTTATCACCATGGCATCCTCCTCTGCACCTGAATTCATAGCAAACCCTACAGTAGTCGAGGTTATAAAATGCCCAAGGCCCGTGTTTGAGCTAGTTCCCGAGGTAGCTAAGAAAGATGACAATACAAGTGCTTTTTCCCAAATTCCAAAAGGTGTTGTTTATGCAGAAGACCCTAGAATGTATATTCATTGCAACATAGAGGAATTAGGTGATGAAGAAATTAAAAACACAAAGGTGACACTTCTGGAATTGGATTTGAAGTTGGAGAAACCTCTGGTACTGCAAATACCCAGGATCACAGCAAACCGGTAAGACCTTCTAATACTTACAAATTCAATAGAAAACGCTTTAACTGCAATAAATATGGTCATAGGGCAAATGAATGTAGATCTAGGAATTATCAGAATATCAATCCTCCCATCGGTCAATGCTCCAAATGCAACAAAATTGGTCATAACTCTAAAAATTGCAGAATGAATGTAAGATGTTATATTTGTGGAAGATTTGGTCATTTATCAAATCAATGCAGACCACACACCATCATAGGTTATGGGAAAGCTATTCAGAAAAATAATGTAACTTGTTATGCATGTAACAAGATTGGTCATATTGCTAAATTTTGTAAAAGTAAAGGTACACCGGTAGACAACAAATGTACTAGTTTGAAGGGTAAAGAAAAGGTTGAAGAGGTTAAGCAAGAATTCTCAAAGCAATGGATTAGAAAAGGTGACCTAAATATTAGGGATACTCCTCCACCGGTAGAACCATCAAATGCTCCACTGGCAGGATGTTCTTCATCTAATTGAAGAAAATTATCTTGAGGGTTTGGCAATCTAATGACACATGTGCTATTATTCCCTCGGTTAGAGAAAAGAAGTTGAAAATCACATTACCGGTCAGATACTGATTCACCCCCCCCTCTCAGTATCTGTGGGAACCCTAACAATTGGTATCAGAGCCTGGTCCTCTATTTTTGGATATCTTTTTAAAATTTCTCATGAGTGTTTCCATCAATGCCAAAGGGGGAGATTGTTGGCATATGGACACTCCAATGAGACATTGTGTGTGATTGAAGGTTTTTTCATTGATGGCAACCTTGTAATCCTATGGCACCGGCAAGACATTATACCGACAAAGCATTACATAGGCAACCTTGCAATCCTATGACACCGGCAAGACATTATACCGGCATCAGCAAGATCACTCTACACCGGCACCGGCACAGAAGAAAAGATGTATACCGGCATAGAGGCCGACAGGATTTTTGATATGTAATATTTTGTTTATTATTGTAAGCCGACTTGGCAACTTGTAAAATGACTCTTGTATATAAAAGAGATCATTGTAGTCATTTGTAGGATATGGATAGGAAGCATAAAGAAAATTATAAGGCAGACCTAATGTGCGAATTGTAGGTCAAGGGTATATGTAAAGAACAGAGCAAGAACCGGTACTGAATCTGGTATTGAAGATGCTATTGTAAAGCAGTACAGATCATTGGGTTTGCATAATCCCCATTGTAAGTTAGTGTGACTTCTTATTGAGCAATGTGCTCTAGGCAGTTGGCCTTCCTGCATGTGCAGGCCCCTATTGTAAGTAATATTCTCTTATTGGCCAGTAAGTGAATATTGTGGGTCACAAATCCCACTGAGGTTTTTCCCACACTGGGTTTCCTCGTTAAACATCTTGTGTTATGGTGTTCTTTTCATGTGGATGTTTTTTATTCTGTTAAACATTACTTATTCCTCATGATATGCATAATTTCCCACACCGGGTTTCCTCGTTAAACATTACTTATTCCTCATGATATGCATAATTTCCCTTCTACCAATGCATCTATGTGAATCATTCCTATTTACTAGATCCAATTAACATCTTTTAGCATATTCACTTATTAATCTATGAATATTCCTCTTTCAAGATTATTTAACATTCTAACTAGCATCTAAACATTCCATGAAATAATACAACTAATCCATTATGCAATTCCGTTCTATTCCAACTATAATCCACTTTATTTCTATGATTCATAAAATCACATCTCTACAATAGTACATTACAATATGCCTTAATTCCAATTTCTAACTACAATTCATCTACATATATAAGTACATTAAATACATCATGAGCATAGCTCTTTCTACTAAAATATTCCATCTACTATATACAAAAATATTACATTACATACATTCCATCTTATGCATTACATAAATCTGCTACAAGGTACATCCATAGTACATCATGAAGAAGAATCCAAGAGAACATCCCAATGGCTAAAAAGCACCAACCTCTTGACCATGTGGAACCAACGGAACCACCACCCGTGCTAGGAGATGACGCAAGGTCCCAACACATACTCTAAACCTAAGATGGCACCTATAACTAAGGAGACTAACCACACAAGGACTCTCAAGCAAGAACTCACACATACAACAAGAATGAACTCCCAAAGGCATAAAACTCATAAATCATAAATGCCTCAAGGGGACCTCTAAGCCTTCATGGTCTATCAATAACATTATAAAAGTTGCTAGAGACATCATTAACACTTTTGAGAAAAGCTACATATCTCATATCTACCATGATGCTAATGGGTGTGCTGACTGGGCAGCCAACGCAATGGTCAATCAAAATGAAATGATTACTTGGCAAGGTGACAAGGCCTCCTTGAGGATGTCAGATTAATCATTTTCAAGGACCGATATCATAGCATCCCAAAAAAATTTGATGGATAAATTAATAATGAAATGGATTAAAAGGAGTGCTTTGAGCAATTATAATATTGTCAGCACCATTTATTATAACACTCAATCAATCACTTCCCATGCCTTCTGGGTAAATTTGGTAGCTCCGAGAAACTTTCGGTCTAAAGTTTCCTACAAGTTTTGACATTCTGCTCTGAATAGAGAAAATATGGGTGGAAACAGACATCGATACAAGTCTAGCAGCTGCAAGGAATGGAAGCAAAGGATGCGTTCTAGAACATACTGCAGAAGGGTGGGTTTCCAAATTTATGAAGAGGCTTCATGGACGAGATGCCACAATCACCAATTTCTTTTGTAAAAACTAGAGAAAGGGCATTTTGAAGATGGGAGACCAGTCTATTGTCATAGATGAAGACCTTATTTCCCAAGCCATGGGGCTCCGAAGGGAAGGAAGCAACTACTATAGAGATAGAAAAGTGAGCAAGGAGGCCATTGATAGATATCCTAAAACTGAAAAGGAGAAAAAATGTCTGGTGAAGCTAAGTAAAACTTACTATCCCCCTAGGGATTTTGTCAAACCATGGAGGGAGGTCCTTCTTGTTATTATGTGCTATATTACTTTAGATGGTAGATTCACTAAAGTATACAGCTACCATTTTGTTTTGCTGAATCATTTTAGGCATAAAGAGAAGGTTAAATTTCTATATTTTATGTTATGTTATATGAACGCCACCATAAAAGCCTATTAAGAGAACCCTACGGGGGACACTGCCATGCATCAGGGTTTAATGGTTTTTATTTATGACCATCATAAGGCTAACCAAATAGCCCACTGCAGCCCTCTATTTCAGAGTTTGAGGAGGATGGGTCAGACTCTGTCTTTTCCTTGGATGAGGGTTCTGATAGTGAACCAACAAGCGAGTCTGAGGAGAGTATGGATGACTCGAAAGTCAAAGTAGGTAAGAAGAGGAAATATCTAAAAACCAGGCCTTCCTCCTCAAAGGGAAAGAAACTCAAAGGCAAAATTCTCCAAATTAGCTCCTCGGAGGAGGAGGAGGTCTCGGAAGATTCAGAGAAGGAGAAACCCTAGGGTTCTCAGAAAAAGAAAACTAAAGTCCATACACATACCAGAAACAAACAAAAGAGAAAGGATGATAATGTGAAGGAGCTGGAGGATCATAAGAAGAAAAAGACTCTGGAAGCTGACCAAAACTTGGAGGAGGTGACCATTGGAGAAGTTCTTAGGGCTGATGACAAAGCTACTGTTGGTGACACCCCAAATAACGAACAGGACAACTCTGATAAAATTGACCTCTCCTCAAAGCCACCTCCTGAGGGTATGAAAGGTTTTATGGACACCATGGAATGGTTAATCACCAGTTACAAGAAAGTTGTGGATGACAACAAAAAGCTCAGCCACAGAATCTAGATTCTGGAAACTATTAACACTGGGGAGGGGAAGACTATGGCTGATTATATGGAGGACTTGACGAATACTGTTGCTAAAGCTGAAAATATAAGAGACTCCTTCAACCCCAGATTCGAGCAAATTGAGAAAGACCTACTAGAGAGAAAAGAAAAATCTAATGCTATCGATCAAACTATGTCGAGAACTGTCAGTAAAGTCAGCAAAATTGAGGAATGTCTCAAAAGTATCGCAGAGAAAAGCTTGAACATTTTGAAGGTCTTTGCTAGAAATACTAAAACTCTTATCAGCAAATTGGATGAGGAGAAGGATACCTTGGACATTGACCCTAACACTGAAGGCCAGAGGAAAAAAGAAAAAGAAGAAGCCTAATAAGGACCTAGATGAACTCAAAGTTGTTGCGGTCTCCTATGACTAGCTGGTGATTAAAGCGGAGGACCTTCTGAAGACTCTTTAATTATGCAATGTTTTCCTAGTTTCTGTTGTTTTTTTGTTCCTACCTTTAGCTATCTTTTCTGTTTACTGGCTTTTTGCTAGTCGTTTTGTATCCGGTTTAAACTCTATGATGACATTTCATAATATCCTTTGTTAAAGGTTTTGGGTCTTGAAAACTTGTTTTTCTAATTAATCAGAACACATGTAGGAGTGGAGTGTCATCACATGCCATCCTCATAACATAATAACATAATAACACAAGGCACTAGCCTGATGGACATGTGGATCCATTTCAACCTATGAGAGACTAAGGGAGATTAGCTTACCATCTTCACGGCCTTCTCATTCTTATCCTAAAACCTCCTCCCTAGGACTAAGTCATGAGGCACAAATCAATTTATCATTTTATTAATTAATCTAACTATCCAACCCATCAATTATTATGTTATCACTTATTTACAAATCACGGAAAACTCCAATGTGTCCTGGTGGTCAAGACTTTATGCATCCTTATAAGGAACCTCATGCAAGCCTATCTCTCATGACCCTGGTCATCACAAGGAAGCCCGCTCCTCCTAACATGGCCCAACAATAAAACACAAGAGGCTCTACCACATAATTACATGAAAACAATGCTCAATGCAACCAACAACTTTTAAATATACTATTACAGCATAAGCAAGGCTACAACAACATCAATATAGAAAAATGAGCCTCTTGGCTAGCAATAAACAAAGGCATAACAAGCCATCAAATGCTACCATCAAATAAATAATAACATCATAGCAAGGCCTACTCACTTGCTGGTCCAAATAGCATAGAAATGATCTCAATCATCCATGGCCTATCCACATGGAAGAGAGTCTATAATATCCATAATGCATAGAGAAACAAATATATTCAAAACCATCAAAATGCATCAAAACTGATAAAACCCAAAACTGGGAAATATTGGCAGACTTCAAATAAAGCCTCTAATACAAAAATCAATTTGGAAAAATATCTCAAAATTACCAAAACTAGGAAAATACAAAACACAGACATGTTAGCGCTTTTGCCCCGCAGGACAGTGCTTTTGCCAAAAAGAACAGCGCTTCTGTCAAGAAGAACAACGCTTATGCATTCCAGAATCACGCATATGCATCCTAAAATAGTGCTTATATTTCCAGATTCATGCTTATGCTTTTTGTGACAACGCTTATGTTGTGCAAAGCAGCGCAAATGCAATACAAAACAACGCTTATGCACAATAAAGCAACGCTTTTGCAGAAACGACGCTTTTTCACAAGACTTATGAAAACTTAGAAAACTTTTGGGTAACATAATAAAATCTAGACTTAATGAAAGGTCTTGAAAAACATATGAAAAGAGATGCCCAGAAACAAGGAATACTTGGGTATAAACACAATAAAATATCTCAAACTATAGACCAAGATTTAATCAAATATCTTCATGACATAAAACAGACATAACTTCTACAAAACTCACAGAGAATCAAATGAAGACAGTCTCAAACAATCACAACTAAAAACTCATGAAGGGAAGAACAATCTACTCTCATACAGCAAGGATTAACCAAAGAAATTCACAACAATTTCTCACAGAGCCGTGAAATGCCATACACAGGAAAACCAAAATATATATATATATATATATGCCAACAACTATATAAAAACTCTCATAAATAAAGTTCCCTTCTCAAATATTAACTTTCAGCAATAATAAAACTATAGAGTAAAGTAATATTTCAACCCAGACCCAAAACAATGCAGACACAATGCATACACAAAGAAGCCATTGAAAACCAAAATGCAACGTGAAGAACTCCAACCTGGAACTTGAAGTAATGGATTGAAGCTAAAGAAGAGCTCCCACAAGCCAAACCAAATCAAATCCAAGCTCCAGCCAAAACCAAGAAGAAAACTTGGTGGAGAAATTTCTAGAGAAGAACCAAACAACCCCAAAAACCTCACGGGAATAAAAATAAAAAGCAACAATAATCCAAAAACCCTAGCCTCAATCTTGACCAATCAAAATATTCCATTTTGGAGTATATTTTACCAGCCCAGCATATAATATAATTTACTCACCCATTTTGAATTTAACCAATGAGAGTGAAGGGTAGGTAAAGTAAATAAAATATACTTATCCAGCTAAGTGGGATTGTTTAATTTCTTTATTTAATTTAATGTGTTCATACACCCCACTTAGGAAAAAAAGTCAAACTATTAAATAAATATAAGCTGTAAATAAATAATCTAAATGGGGATTAAAATCAAAAAAACCAAAAGCTAATAAAATAAATCAAAAGAACCAAATAAATGTGTTAGTGAACAGATTTGTCTTATCAAAACACCTACACAAAATGACTCCTAAACACCCAAGGCTGAAAGACAAACCTGCAACACAACAGTTGAATCACTTGCCACAATTATATACAAGTGCTCTTTGCTTATTTTCTAAGGCACAGCTACCTTCGAATGATTTGCAAAGAATCAAATAACTTGCTATGCCTTTAACCCGAAGACAAAGAAGGTAAACTAACATTCATCCATTAACACGAGATGAATGTGATTACAGATTTAATGAGTTTAAAGAAAACTAAATGAAAGGCACAAAGGCCATTTGTCTACTCTTCCAACTTCAAGGAAACAGAAAAAATATTGACATTTCATTTTGGATATATGAGTAATTAAAATTCAAAGATTTTGACAAACACATACGCATTTCAAATGAACAGGACAGCATCTGAAAAGATTGGGACAACTCAAAGATCATCTACAATCCAAGAAAACATACTTAAACTCAAAGATTTAACATAAGTTCTCTTCTTTTTACAAATGCCAAAAACATGGCTCAAAGACCCTTCAATCCTCCAGACAATCTCCCTCTCTCTTTCCTTTGGCTACTATCCCTCTTTTCCTCTCGGTGAGACACTTTCGGTTACCAAAAACTAAATCCTAGCATATCATATGTTGACAGCTGGATATAAATAACTGTCTTCATTCCTTCAACACTTTCTTGGCTTCAATCTAATATTTAATCATAATGTTTTAATCTAAAAACATTATAACTCAAAATACATAATATTTATGAATTAACTATGGGCTCCACCGTTACAAATATAAGTCGTGCTTAGTTAATATTTGAAAACAATAAACTTGGTTGTTGTTGGTCACTTTGGACAGACCCGCGCTCAGTCCACCATATCTTTTGAAGGATACATAATTCAATAAATCGCTCTAGTGGAAACATGCGCAAATTTTCTGTGCACAACATATCAAAAAATGAGAAAAATCCAATGGTGAAATAAAAAGATATACCCTCCGCAACATGACGGTTTTTCTGTCACAAAAATCAGAAAATGTTCTTTGTTCTACACTTGTATTTTGTCAAGTGTATCTTGAAGACCAGATTGAATTTCCATAATTCCTTTGGTGAGAATTTATAAAAATAGGTTTCATAAAACATATCCAAAATCCAACTTGATCCAATGATTCAAGTGAGAGATATAGCCCCTGCACAAAGACTGATTTTGCTATCTCAGAAAATTTGTATTTACAGGCTGCATTGAAATTTATAAACATTCTTCGTGCTACTTCTTTCACAATCCTCTAGGAAAAATAATAAATTGCTGCCTAAGTAAATGGTGAATTAAATTCCTCTTCCAAACTTTTGTTTGTTGACCAAATTTGTCCACTGATTGCTTTGTCTCTCCATTTTGGTTGTGCATTGAACCTTTGATCTTCATTGAACATGTTGAACATCCCTGAACTATTTGAACTTAATGAACCTACTTGAACTGAATGAACTATTTGAACAGTATATGACATATCACTTGCACAACACTTAAGTGAACGTTAGCCCGAAAATGTCTTAGACACAACTTAGAACCTGCGATACCTAAATGAACACTACGAACTCTGTTCAAGATGGTTCAAGGGGTTCAAGAGGTTCAACAAACCATTGAACCTTAATGTTAAGGATCTAAAAAAAATGATTTACAAGCGAATAAGGGATTGAACCAACGAATTTTTAACAAGACAAAGACTCAACTAAAATTTTTGCAAGGCGACTCACTCTTGTTATGAGGGACGAATGACAAGGTAACATTGGCTCTGACTGGGGATTGCATTTTGCGAAGAAGAATGCAAAGAACTCTAAATCTTTGGTTGAAAAGACAAGTGCCTAGCACCATTGGGCAATAGAGTCACAAAGAGTGGAAGGGAAACTTCTTGCAATGTGGGTTGAGGGGAGCAGGGCTAAACTAACAAACTAAAACTGAAAACGAGGAAAGCCAAAATAGCAAACCACCCAGACAAGTGGCAGGCCCAAAGCTTGGGCATTATTCGAACTAACGTTACACACACCAAAGATATATACAATATGTACATAAGTAGGAAAAACTCCTACCACAATAACCGGAAGCAAGAACTTACACGAAGCCATTGACTGGCTAGGAGAAATAGGAGCCTTTACGGAGCAATTGACAATGCCTCTTCAGTGTAGTCCTTAAAAACTGCCATCTGACGACTCCATTAATGTTATAAATCATATTAGTAACATGCAAAACTTTCTTGAATAACCATCCACCCCCAAAAAGCCATTCTTTATCATAAATTTTTTATTTTCCTTGGGCCTTTTGCATATCATTTCCCAAATGATTTTCAATTTCGGGCTGAAAGAAATGATGTCTAGAAACCTCCTCAAGGGAAACTACATAATCTTCAAAATAAATGATACCAAGATCATCAGTTTTTACAAATTCTCTAGTATCATGACATATTTCAGCAAAGCAAGCTGTTTTATTAAGCATGAAATCTGCTCTCACAAGAATACTTACTTTACTTTGTGAAAGAAGCACATCATCATTACGCATACCAAGCATCCCATCTGTTTCTTCATTTATCAAAACATCATGGTGCTCAACCCCATTTCTATATTCTAAAATTTTCACAGTGGGGTTCTCTTCTTTGATAGTTGATCTTTCTTGTTGTTGTGGCATCTCATAGGCACGGTCATCTTCAACACCAATTTGCTCCTTCTTGCTTGCTGATGGTTTTTGCACAACAGATTTTCTCTTGATAAGGATAGCACCGTAGAAGGATTTTAGAAATCCTACTTCCTTTGCCAAGTCTTCTGTAACTTCTTTGATTGGGTTTTCTTTAAATGGTGGAATAAAGATAAAAATATCAGAGATATCTTCACTTCTTGCTGGAACCCAATATTTTAAAATTTCTGGATATCTTTGATATACCTCATGGTATTCATTTTCAATAGAGCCGCCAACCTCCATCCTTGGGGAGGTACCTTCAAATTTCTGAGAAAAGAAAACACTGAGACTGAGATTCCTTTCCCCAGCAGAGTCACCAAAAATCTGTTAGTGAACAAATTTGTCTTCTCAAAACACCTGCACAAAATGACTCCTAAACACCCAAGGCTGAAAGACAAACTTTCAACACAACAGTTGAGTCACTTGCCACAATTATATACAAGTGCTCTCTGCTTATTTTTCAAGGCGCAGCTACCTTCGAATGATTTGCAAAGAATCAAATAACTTGCTATGCCTTTAACCCGAAGACAAAGAAGGTAAACTAACATTCATCCATTAACATGAGATGAATGTGATTACAGATTTAGTGAGTTTAAAGAAAACTAAATGAAAGGCACAAAGGCCATTTGTCTAATCTTCCAACTTCAAGGAAACAGAAAAATATTGACATTTCATTTTGGATATATGAGTAATTAAAATTCAAAGATTCTGACAAACACATACGCATTTCAAATGAACAGGACGGCATCTGAAAAGATTGGGACAACTCAAAGATCATCTCCAATCCAAGAAAACATACTTAAACTCAAAAATTTAACATAAGTTCTCTTCTTTTTACAAATGCCAAAAACATGGCTCAAAGACCCTTCAATCCTGCAGACAATCTCCCTCTCTCTTTCCTTTGGCTACTATCCCTCTTTTCCTCTCAGTGAGACACTTTCGGTTACCAAAAACTAAATCCTGGCATATCATATGTTGACAGCTGGATATAAATAACTGTCTTCATTCCTTCAACACTTTCTTGGCTTCAATCTAATATTTAATCATAATGTTTTAATCTAAAAACATTATAACTCAAAATACATAATATTTATGAATTAACTATGGGCTCCACCGTTACAAATATAAGTCGTGCTTAGTTAATATTTGAAAACAATAAACTTGGTTGTTGTTGGTCACTTTGGACAGACCCGCGCTCAGTCCACCATATCTTTTGAAGGAGACATAATTCAATAAATCACTCTAGTGGAAACATGCGCAACTTTTCTGTGCACAACATATCAAAAAATGAGAAAAATCCAATGGTGAAATAAAAAGATATACCCTCCGCAACATGACGGTTTTTCTGTCACAAAAATTAGAAAATGTTCTTTGTTCTACACTTGTATTTTGTCAAGTGTATCTTGAAGACCAGATTGAATTTCCATAATTCCTTTGGTGAGAATTTATAAAAATAGGTTTCATAAAACATATCCAAAATCCAACTTGATCCAATGATTCAAGTGAGAGATATAGCCCCTGCACAAAGACTGATTTTGCTATCTCAGAAAATTTGTATTTACAGGTTGCATTGAAATTTATAAACATTCTTCGTGCTACTTCTTTCACAATCCTCTAGGAAAAATAATCAATTGCTGCCTAAGTAAATGGTGAATCAAATTCCTCTTCCAAACTTTTGTTTATTGACCAAATTTGTCCACTGATTGCTTTGTCTCTCCATTTTGGTTGTGCATTGAACCTTTGATCTTCATTGAACATGTTGAACATCCCTGAACTGTTTGAACTTAATGAACCTACTTGAACTGAATGAACTGTTTGAACTTCCCTGAACTGTTTGAAGTTCCCTAAACTATTTGAACAGTATATGACATATCACTTGCACAACACTTAAGTGAACGTTAGCCCGAAAATGTCTTAGACACAACTTAGAACCTGTGACACCTAAATGAACACTACGAACTCTATTCAAGATGGTTCAAGGGGTTCAAGCGGTTCAACAGACCATTGAACCTTAATGTTAAGGATCTAAAAAAAATGATTTACAAGCAGATAAGGGATTGAACCAATGAATTTTTAACAAGACAAAGACTCAACTAAAATTTTTCCAAGGTGACTCACTCTTGTTATGAGGGACGAATGACAAGGTAACAAAATGTAAAATATCAAATAAATATCAAATCATAGAAGGTCGAATAAATAATTAAATAATAAAATTTTATTGAAGATTAAGTCACAAATATTAAATAAATATTAAACAACAATAAAGCTTATCAAATATTAAATAATTGTAAAATTAATAAACGTTAATTATCAAATAAATATAAATATCAAATAATTAAATATTCAAAACTTATAAATTAAGTACATTAAAATAAATATTAGCCAATATAAAATGACACATCAAGAGCCACATAATTACTCTAACATATTAAGTAAATCAACCAGCATAAAATGAACTCACAATACCAAAAGACCAAGCTTACTAACTGATATGGCGAATTATGCCAAGACGCTGACTACTCACAGTGAACAACTTAGACCTAGAGTATGTGAGGGGAAACTCATGCCATCTCCGAACCACATAAGCCATTGGAACTAAAGACACGCTCAGACCTGTGAAGCCAGGTGGAGTCGATGCCTGGTACTTGCAAAATCCTACAACCACAAAATGATAATACCACATATACATATACATATACATATATAGAACAAGCAAGTGATAGAGAATCGTGACGACACATCCCACTCGCAATGAGTGATGTCGAATCGTCTCTATCATGAAGACAGTCAAACAATAGTCAAACACATCTCATAAAAATCTCATCATATGTAAACATAAAGTAGGGTTAGTGTAATCATATTCATCATCAAAACCATGATAAATCTAATCTATCAATAATCCATCACATAGTGAGCATATAAATCCATCGACTACATATATCATCAAATCACATGATCAATCATGATAGTACCGACATCCACATAGATAATCAAAATAGCATATGTCCAATAGTGTCTAACATCAATCATGTCACTGAAGCACATAAGTAATCATCATCCAAATCATCAAAATATAGTCTAGATAAGTCTATCAAGCATAATATAAAAGTCAACTCTAGTGAAAATAAGTCAAATCAAGGGTGGACACTACATTCTCCCCCCTTTGCCTAGACTTACTCCTGGAAGCCTAAGAACACATAGGGATATAGCTATCTCATCCGCACGGCATCCTCCCAAGTAGGTGAATAATCACCAATCGGATCCCACTGGACCCTTACCTTCTCTATGCTTCGACCTCAGAGGGACATCTCTTTGTGCTGAAGAATGCACACGGGCTTCATAGAAAGTTGTTATTCCTTGACCTGTAAAGCATTCCAATCCAGCACATGCAAAATATCAGGATGATATAACCTCAAAATTGAAACATGAAAGACATCATGGATGTGAGACAAGCTAGGTGGCAAGACAAGGCAATAAGCCATAGGACCAATCTACTCCAAAATATTGAAAGGTTCAACAAATCGAGGTGCCAACTTAGAGTCTTTTTTGTAATGGATCAAACTCTTTCGTTGGCAAACTCTCAGAAATACCCTTTCACCAACAGAAAATTGCATGTCCACTCGATGAGCATCTGTATATTTCTTCTATCTATCCTAAGTGACTAACAAATTCTCTCTAATGCGAGCCACTTGCTCCTTTGTATCCTCCAACATCTTGGATCCAATACGCACTCTATCCTCTAAACGGTCCCAACTCAAGAGCGTACGACATGGTCTACCATATAATGCCTGATAAGGAGACATACCAATAGAGCTATGTGAAGAGGGGAAAAGGACTTGTGAAGATGGATTAGTTAATAAACATGCAAATCAAAATGGAAGCATATGAAATCAAAGACATAATTTGAAATGCATGAAAACATGAATAATGAAAAGGTATATACCTCACACAATCCTTTTACCTTCTCCTTCGGATGGAGCTTGATGAAGTGAAGGCGCCCTAGGATGATGCTCCACTTGATATGCTCCTCTTGCTTTCTTGATGTGGATGGCTCTCCAATGTTGTGCACAAATGAGATGGATCTTGGAGGATGATGGAAATGAGATGATTAAGTATGGATGTAGGATGATTTTGACATGATAAAGATGCTAAAATGATTTTCCTAGGCTCAAAAGGGTAGCATAAGATTACTAAACTTGGAGATGAAGAATGGAGGGATGGAGTCCTCAATTTATAAGAAGAGGAGAGAAAGAATGGATGGCTAGGATGGATTCAAGATGAAGGGCTCGGATTGCTTGTGAGCTCACACAAGGCTCAAGAGAGGGTGTGGAGACCAAGAGATATTCCTTAAAGGCATTTGTTATCTCCACACTCCTCAAGGTACATTGGGGAGACTTCCCAAGGTACCTTGAGAAGAGCTAAGTGCATTGGGAAGACTTTCCAATGTGCCTTGAGAGGAGAAAGGGATGTGACATTACTTGAAGAATGGGGAGGAGGAATTTAAAATTCTCCAAACAAGGGATAATCATGGGGATTGGAGGAATAAGAAGGAATTAAAAATTCCTTGGGAGAGGAGATGCCTAGACGATTGTGAGATTTTGAAGATCTCACATTCTCCTAGGAAAAGAGCATTAAAAGCTAGTGGTTGGATGGAAGGGACAAGGAGTTAACTTCGTGGCTAATCATGATGATTAGCTATTAGCAACTCATTAGGAGGGGGATTAGAAGAAATTTTAGGTGGGATTAGGATTTGTAGGAGGATTTGACTAGGAGAGAGAATGAGTGGAGGGAATTAAAAATTAGAAGAATAAGGTCAAGTGAGTTTAGGGAGTTTCTAGAAGACTTTATTAGGTTAATGATGAATTAAGAATATGGTTTCTAGGAATCATGTGGGTTAACTAATTAATTGAGATTAATTAGCTAAGAGGGAGATTTGTGAGAATTCAATTTTTAGAAGAATAAAGAAAGGGATTGATTTATTAAATAAATCAGTCACATACTATAGTGACAATATCAATTATATTTAATTAATATTGAGGAGAATTTGAATTAACATAATTAATTAATTAATTATGGGAGGAATTAAAAATAATTAAAAATAATTATTTTTAAGTGTCTACATTTTGTCCCTCTTTGAAGTGAGGTGTGATGACGCGTTGATTCAAAGAATAATCTTGTTTGATTCGATTGATAAGGTCTAGATTCAGTTTGGTTTTAGGAAGGATTCATCCTGTATAAGACAAAGATGATCAAAGCGTCTGGTTTCAGGAAGGATTCATCCTGTATAAGACATGATTGATCACAACGTCTGGTTTCAGGAAGGATTCATCCTGTATAAGACATGGTTGATCACAACGTCTGGTTTCAGGAGGGATTCATCCTATATAAGACATGATCAGAGCATCTGGTTTCAGGAAGGATTTATCCTGTATAAGACATGATTGATCACAACGTCTAGTTTCAGGAAGGATTCATCATGTATAAGACATTATCATAGTACAACGTCTAGTTTCAGGAAGGATTCATCCTGTATAAGACATGACTGATCACAACGTCTGGTTTCAAGAAGGATTCATCCTGTATAAGACATGATCAGAGCGCAATGTCTAGTTTTAGGAAGGATTCATCCTATATAAGACATGACTGATCACAATGTCTGGTTTTAGGAAGGATTCATCCTATATAAGACATGATCAGAATTAGAATTAATTATGTGAGGTGTATGGCGATGTGTAGAAGATAGAAGAATAAAAGGATGTCCCAATGTAAAGCATGGGAGGTGTATGCCCCCTCAAGAATTTTTTCAAAAAAAAGGACGAAAAATTCTCGAAAAAAGAGAGGAAGAAGAATGAGGGATAAATGAGGAAGAAATACGAAGCAGCCACGAAGAATTTGGAAGGAAGAATAGGAGAGGTGAGACCGTGAGGGAAGATGGGCCCTCACGAGGGCCCATATACTCCACAACGGACCCAATGAGGGGTCATTGTATCATGACAGACATATTTTCCTCTTTATATTTATATATATATATATATATATATATATATATGATTCGATTGGTGGCAGATGATGTGTAGCATTTATTGTGATGAATTATTTTTGTTTTTCTTATGATGTCATATATGGATGCAATCATGCATGTGCTATGCTGATCTATTTTGTGATGCAGAGTGGATGCTTATGTATGTATGTTTATGATGTGTTGCTGACATAGTTTTTGGATGGAGGATGAGTGATTTTTATGCTTTATGTATAAATACACATGTGTGAATGATTTATGATGCAGTCTAAATGTAATGCTATATGGATGAGTGTATCTTTTATTGATGCAATCTTATATGGTAAATGTTTTGTGGAAAAAAATGACTGTCTAAGAAATGCACTCTACATGATGTGAATGAATTAATAAAAAGAGGGAATGTGCCAATAATAACACAATGATCTTAGATAAAAGAATATGGAATAGATGGGAAGTGGGGGAAATTGAGAACTCCATGGGATTATTGAGTTTAGGATTTGATGGAATGATGGTGAGATTTTGTGCACAACAACTGTGGAGAGCCAACCTAGTTTGATGTTTCCCTGAGTGGCTTGCACCACTGATTATAGAAATCAAGATGCCATGAGAAACCCAGGGCATGGACTGACTCTATAGACAAACGGGAATTTCTTGCACACAACAATGCAAGTGTTAAGAAAAACTAATACAAAGTTGTGGGTTCATGCAAGAAAACCCTCAAACACACCGATACCTCTTGTACGTGAGAAGGTAAGTGTTGATAATCACTAGTACCAGGTCGCCGGTTTATACAAGAGGGATCCAAAACATGCCATACTATGAAATATGCCCCAATACGCACCTATCATAACGTACTTGGATATGGAAGAACCCAGGTAGTCGTAAATAGTGGTAGTCGTAGGGCAAAAGATGCAAGTCTATATGAAAAGATCTAACAAAATCTAACAAGTCACTTCCTTGTGACCAAATGATACCTCTTGCCAAGAGTAGAACTAGGATGAAGGATTAGGTTGCTAGGCGAGGGAAGGGGTCATCCCTAGGGCAAAGTGGGCTTTTGGATTAGGCAAGTGATTCTATGGTTTTGGAGAGTGACTTGTCGACTTCGGATTGTTTCTCAAGACTTCTTGAAGTTTACAGACAGGCATAGAAGCTCAGTTTAATGGGATATTCCTTGTTCATGTCTCAGGCGAAGTCTCATCATCATACATGTGTTTTATTGGAAGGGGAGAGGGAAGAAATGTTGTGAATGGGAGGATTGGCAATGGATCCGGTTATTTACCTTGGCGCCTGTATGGAGGTTTTCACCAAGGTACTTGTCCATAGCACCACAAAGTGGTTTTCACTGGTGGACGAATTTTTTTTCTTTCTTTTTCTGATTTTTTTTTTTTTGTGTGTCATAAGGCACCTGTTTGCCAGGTTTTCACCAAAGTGACGATTTTTTTAGGATCTTTTTCTCATTTTTTTATTTTTATTTTTATTTTTTTCTTGATTTTTTTTTGACAATTTAAGACTTTTTGAGGACTAAGCATAAAATCTTTTGAGGTGCATGATATTCATTGGATCATCCAAAGGATCGCCTTTAGGAGTAGCCAACTGATAAGCTCCTGATCCATATTTTTCTATGATTACATATGGTCCAAGACAATTAGGCTTGAACTTGCCTTTCTTTTCTATTTCTTGTAGATTTTTCTGATTCTCCATGAGGACAAGATCACCAACTTGGAATTCCCGGGTTCTGACTTTTTTGTGATAACTCATACGCAAGCAGTTATGATATACCCAGAGATGGTTCAAGGCCTTGAGGCGCCTTTCATCTAATAATTCTAGCTCTTGTAAGCGGGCAATTATGTATTCTTCCTCTGGTAGGATGTTTTGCAGTGATACCCTTAGAGAGGGGATCTCGATCTCAAGGGGAAGGATGGCTTCGGAACCAAAGACTAGGGAATAAGGGGTGGCGCCTGTGGGGGTGCGGATGGAGGTGCGGTAGGCCCACAAAGCGGGATGGAGTTGGAGGTGCCAATCATGGCCAGCTTCATTGACTGTCTTTTTGAGGATTTTGATTAAGGTTTTATTAGAAGCCTCAGCTTGTCCATTGCCTTGGGGATAATATGGGGTGGAGAAGCGATGTTGGATGTTGAATTTTCAGTAGAGTTCTTTAACATCCTAGTTTTTAAATTGTTTGCCATTATCTGTGATGATAACTTTTGGGATGCTATATCGGCAGATTAGGTAGTTCAGGATGAATTCAGATATTTGCTTGCCGGTGGTGAAAGTAAGAGAGATAGCCTCTACCCACTTGGTGAAGTATTAGGTGGCGGTGATAATGAATTTATGTCCATTGGAAGATGAAGGGTGGATTTTCCCAATGAGATCGAGCCCCCACTATGAGAAGGGCCATGGTGTTATAAATGGCTGCAATTCTTGTGACGGTGCATGAATTTTGTTGCCATGTTGCTGGCAAGGGATGCATTTCTTCACATAATTATATGCATCTACCTCCATTCTAGGCCAATAGTATCATGTTCTCAAAATCATTTTAGCCAATATGAGCCCACTTGATTGTGCCCCATAGATACCCTCGTGTACTTCACGTAATGCCCATTCCGCCTCTTGTTTATCTAAACACCTTAGGAGGGAACCATCGAAATGCCTTCTAAATAGGGTGTCTCCAAGGATGGTGTAATGAGCACATCAACCGATGAAGGTTTGTTGTTGGGTTTTTGTGAGATGTGGGGGAATGGTGTTGTCTTTGAGGAAAGCAAAGGTTTCTTGGTACCAAGGGGACTCAGGACCAATGAGAACACACACCATTTCAGACTCTGGTAGGTCATATGCTGGTATAAATAATTGCTCAACCAAGAACTCGCACTTCTGACTGTGTGCTGACATTTGAAGGAGGGAGCCAATGGTGGCCATTGCATTTGCAGCCCTGTTGTTTGTTCGTGGGATTTGATTAAATGTGATTACTGTGAAATGTTTCTTAAGATCTTCAACCATGGTACGGTAAGGAAGGATTTTATCATCTTTTGTCTGGTACTCATCATTGACTTGTTTATAATGAGCTGAGAATCACCATAAACTTGTAACTCCTTTATTTTCCAATGGATAGCCATACGCAAACTAGTGATGAGTGCCTCGAATTCTGTTATGTTATTGGTACATGCAAAGGCTATCTTGTATGATTTGGGGATGCCATCTCCTTGAGGTGTGACCAATAATATTCCTACCCCGGATCCATTTTGGGTGCAGGAGCCATCAAAGTATAATTGCCATGTGGAGGATGTGGAAACAGTCATAATGAACTCATCTTGTAATTCTGTGAGAATAGGATGGTCACCTGGAAGTGGAGCTTCAGCCAACTGATCTGCAATGACTTGTCCCTTGATTGCCTTTCTATCCACATATTCGATGTCAAACTCACTTAGGAGCATGACCCATTTGGTGGTTCTACCAGTGAGAGCAGCTTTTGATAGGAGATATTTAAGTGGATCAATTTTAGCAATTAATTTTGTCTTGTTGTTTAGCATATAGTGTCGTAGTTTCTATGTGTTGAACACTAATGCCAAACATGCTCTTTCAATGGGCGTATAATTGAGTTCATATCCTACTAGTGTTCGACTAATGTAGTAAATGGCATGTTCTTTCCCTTGGTCATCTGTCTGTGCCAATAAAGCCCCCAATGCCACTACAGTAGCACATATATATAAAATAAGGGGTTTTCCAGGAGTAGGAGGCATCAACACTAGAGGTAATGCTAGATATTCTTTTAGTTTCTCAAAGGCCCTTTGGAATAAGTAGTCCCATTTGAATTTCGTGTCTTTACGCAACAAGTGTGCAAATGGATGGCACTTGTCTGCTAGCTGTGAAATGAAACGCTTGACAGACTGGAGTTTTCCCTAGAGACTGCGTAGTTGTCTAAGAGTTCTTGGCGGAGGCATTTCCATAATATCTTTTACCTTTGCGGGATCAACCTCAATGCCTCTGCGGGAAACAATGAATCCTAGTAGTTTTCCCAATGTGACGCCAAACACACACTTTTTGGGATTTAGGCACAGCTTGTATTTTTCCAATCTTTCAAAGATTTATTTTAGAATAGGGATGTGCTCTTGTCTTGTCTTGGATTTTCCTAGCAGATCATCCACGTAGTCCTCCATAATTTTGTGCAAGAGATCATGAAAAATTATTGTCATTGCACGTTGATATGTAGCTCCAGCATTTTTAAGGCCAAAAGGCATGACCCAATAACGGAAAGTACCCCATGGTGTTGTGAATGCGGTTTTATGTTGATCCTCTTCTGCTATCCTGATTTGGTTGTATCTGGAAAACCCATCCATTAGCGATAGCATTGCATGTCCTGTTGAAAGGTCCACAATCATGTCTATATTGGGGAGCGGGAAATCATCTTTAGGACAAGCTCTATTTAGACCTTGAAAATCTGTGCAGATGCGGATGCCCCCAGCAAGTTTGCCGACAGGTACAATGTTAGAGACCCATTCAGTGTAGTCTATGGGTTTGATGAATTCTGCATCTAACATCTTTTGGAGTTCCACCTTGACCAAGAGAGAAATATGCAGGTGCATTTTGTGCAATTTTTGTTTTATAGGTTTTGCATCTAGGCGGACAGCAAGATTGTGAACCACCAAGACAAGATCCAACCCTGACATATCGGCATAGGACCATGCAAAATTAATTTTTACCTCTGTAAGGAAGTTGAGGAAGTCTTGTTTCTCTATTTCTATGAGGGATTTGGCAATGAGCACATTTTTCGGGATGACTTTGGTGCCCATGTTGATGCTGCCTGTTTCTTCTATCAGCAAATTTGATTTGTCCTGTGGAAGGTAACCAATGGTAGGGAGGTCAAGTCCCTCATCATCAAGTGTCTTTTCCAAGTTTTCACTTTCGGATACGCCCTTTGTTTTTATTTTTTGTTCATCCAAAGGTGCCTCAGGGAGGTTTTCACCTAGGGAATCATGTCTTTTCCTTTTATTATCTTTTTTGTGGCTAAGGGCATTCACCTGACTACCGAAGTATCCCTTTTTGTGTAGTTGAATACCCTCAATTCTGTTACAATCTTCCAGATTTTGCATCGTTAGGAGAGCAATGAGAGCATTATCATCGGTGCAAATATCTAAAGTGGGTTTGTCTCACTGGCCCCAGACAATGAGTTCAGGATGGACAAGATGTAGCTCATGTGAAGTGGGAGGGGTTACAGGGGTGATGGTATTGATGTAATTGTCAAGGAAGATATCTTTCTCGTATTCATAAGGCATTTCATGGAATTCCTCTTCATTAGTGCTTTCGATATTCGAAGAAGGACTAGAAGGGGCACCAGCGATAGTAATCTTAGGCACCGGGGTGTACCCCAAGCCTCTATTGTATCTGTAGGAGATAGGATTTATGGGTGTTTTCCTTCCTTTCTCCTCTAGTCCCAGGTCGTGTCCTTTGTAACCCATTCTTTCAAATATGGTAGATGCTTTTGGGTACATTTTTTTGGATATTCTTGTTGGATCATCATCCTCTTCCCGGTACAACCAAGAAGAGACATCTTCTTCAAGGCTCTCCTCATTAAGTGGGCCTCATTGCTGGAAGGTGGTATTTTGGCATTGCATGACTGGTTTTGGGTCCTTTTTGAGCTCTTTTGGTTTTCCAAATGACTTAGGAGAGAGAGGGAGGTTGCCTATTAATAAGACGTCCTCCAATTTGTATTCTTCACAGCCATTGTCCAAGATCTTGATTTGATTATCTGGTTGGGATGATGTGGAGGCAACATTTGATGTGTCAGAGGGAGGCGTTGGCGAGGGTCTATTTAATGGGCAATGGGATGGTTTTTCTATAGGAGTTTGCAATACTGGAAGGGTTGTGGATCACTTTTGATAGTTATCTCTCTCCCATTGAAGGGGAATTTGATGCATTGGTGATAGGTGGAGGGTACAGCCTTCAAGGAGTGAATCCATGGCTGATGAAGGAGAATGTTGTAGGGGAGATCAAGATCTAGTACTTGGAAAGGGGTTTCAATTGTAATGGGGCCCACTTGAAGAGGTAAGGTGATCATGCCCTTTGAAACTCTTTCCACATCATCATATGCCTTTATTGTGATCCTTCCTAATGTGTCTATCAGATCCTCAGAAAGTCCCAATTGTTTTATTAATTTGTATGTACACAGATTAAGCCCGGATCCACCATCTATCAGGATACGTTTGACCTTGTGCTTGTGGATAAGAGCTTCGATGTGCAAAGGTTTGTTTATGGTCTTCATCTGCGGAAGCATCTTTGGAGGTAAATACAAGGTGCTGTTGGGCAGCAAGGTTTCCAATGAGGACTTGGAATTGGGTGGCATTGATGTTATCAGGAATGCATGATTCGAGAAATGCTTGTTCCAAAATTTCTTTATGGACTGAGGAAGTTTTAAGAAGTTCCAAAATGGAGATCTGAGCGGGGGTATTCCCAAGTTGGTCCAGGAGGTCATATTTGTGGGTGGAAGACATGGGTGGGGGGTTTGGTGGGGGAGAAACTCCTTGGATGGTGATTTTACCTCAATGCGTAGTTACATTGCAGTCATTCTGGAAATGGGAGGTGGAAGGCGTGGCGCCTTGAATGACTACTCTAGCAGGATTTGGTCTATTTTGGGAAGAAGGAGGATTAACTCCTTGGATGGTTATGACATTGACATGATTGTCTGTAGGTTCAATGCGACCTACTAAAAAATCAAAGTCGGTTATGTGATTAGCGTAGTCATAACCCACTACGTTAGATGATGAGCCTTTTCCTTTATCATGCTTCAGGAAGGGTTCCTGGTACATTTTGAGTTTATCATTGTTATTACCAGGTTTTGCATTTTCTACTTCAATCTCACCTCTATCAATGAGATCTTATATGTAGATCTTCAGTTTCATACACTTTCGTGTATCATGTCCGTTGATACAATGGTATTCACAATACTCATTTTCATTATACCATTTTGGTTTAGGTTGATTGGAGTCAAACAGGCGAGTGATTGGAAAAACCACTACACCTGCTTGGACAAGTTTTTGAAACACCATTTCAATAGGCTTAGAAAGAGGAGTGAAGTCTCTTGGAGTCCGGTTATTCGATCGAGGTGGTAGTCCCTGGATTGAGACATTGTTGTGAGGTTTTTGGGATTGATTTTGATTGTTTTGATTATTGAATTGATGATTATTGGTGGTGGATTTTGAGGGAGTGGCCACAGTTTGGACCCGCTTTGCATCAGTTACACCATCATTGACCACATTTTTGTTTTTAGACCAGAATTTTGGCTTGTCGTTATGATAAGAGGGAGAACTTTGTGTCGACATCTAGTAATGTTTCAAGGTTCCTTCCTCCATGAAGACACGTTCGAGGGAGAGGCCCTTATCGGTCAATTTTTGGAAGGATTTGATATATTGGGATATTAAGGGTCTCGAAAGTTCAGTTACCAAGTTCTTTTGAAATAGCTCAATTTGATGTTGTTTTGGCATGTCCCACTGAAATTTTTTAATAAGATGTTGCCATCTTTGTAGGAAATTGGTAAAGGTTTCTCCGGGCCTTTGTTTTGTATTGCATAGGTCCATCATAGAAACATCATTAACCATGTTGTAAGCATAGTGGGCCACAAATTTTTCTGCCAAATCTAGAAAGGAGACAATGGAACCTCACGGTAGAGATGAGAACCATGCGAGGGCATCTCCCGTGAGACTCTTGGGAAAGAGTCTGCGAAGATAAAGGTCACTATAGGAGACTTTTTTGCATAAGATGTGGAATTCTCGGACATGGTCGCGGGGGTCTCCTTTGCCTTCATACTTGGTGAATTTGGAGATCTCAAATCTCGGGGGATAGGGTGCAACTGATATAGACAAGTCATAAGGACAAAGGAAAAACTCTTAGAATGAGTAATTTTTCCTTTTATTGGTCCTTTGTTTTATGTCCTTGATGATATTTTTCATGTCTTGAATTTCCTTGATGAGGTCTTGTTGTGGACTTTCATAATTATGAATTGTATTTGCCCCGAAATTGGGTGAGCCAAAGAACATGCACCGCCACCAATGTATTGATATGATGAGGAGGCGGGAACATGGGATGTGAGGACCGATGTTGTAGGGATTTGTGTGATAGTTGGTTGCAGTCTGCAAACTATTGTGATGGGATTGAGTACGGCCCGGATGAAATTTGCGACATTGTTGGCAGGAAGGGAAGTTTGTGGAATAGAAATATGTGGTCGAATGGAAGGAGGTGGTATAGAAGTGTGTTGGAGAATAGATGAGATCGGATTTGATAGTGGTATAGATGGTAAGGAGAAAGAAGGTGGGATGGAGACCACGGTGGGAAGTGCCGCGGGTGGCAGTGATTGAGCTTGGATGATTGATGGGGCTGCTATTGATTGAGTTTGAATAATAGGTGCAACACTTTGTGTGGGAGTGAGGTCTCCTTGTGGTTGTTGGGTGAGAGTGGATCTATTAAATTCAGGTGGAAGTTGAGCTCCATTTTCAAGGAGAGTTTTTAGAAGTGCAGTAGGATTGTGTTGAATAAACTTTTCCATCATCTCTTGGTTATAAGAATCTACTAGGAAAGTTTGTACTTTCGGAGAAAGTTCATCTTGGCTAACCATGTTAGGATTTTGGCTTTGATCTTGATTGCTAGGTTGCCCATTTTGTGTAGGATCTTATGTGGGATCTTCATATAGGGCACTAATGTCCGGCATGCTATATTGTTGTTCAGCCATCTTTCTCTTTTGGGATCGAGTTGTAACCATACACGAATAACCTTGGAAAAGTTTTGAGGGGGAAATTTGTGATGAAAGGACTTAGCAAGATATTTGTGGAATTTTGGATTTTGTCTTTTATGACAAGGGATTTTGTTGATTGGTATGGTTCTTGGATTAGAGCCCGGATTTGATTAGGATTTGACACCTTAGTCCTTGGATGAGGATTTTAGGTGGTGGATGCAACCATAAGTAAGGTGATGGCAAAGTTGTGTAGAATTTAGACCTTGGATTGATGAATAAAAAGCCTCTCTTATACCAAGGGTTGACTAATGACCTTAAGCAAAGTAAACACGTGAGTTAAGAGTCTTGATCGACTCAAAAGGATTAGGCAAAAGGTACTTGGAGAGGATTCCCCTTCAAGCACGAGAGCCAATTGATTAATGATGAGGTCTAAATGTAATTTCACAAGGGATCTAACCTTAACGCGAGGTTAAATTGGATTTGAATTTTGATAATTGATTTGATAGTGGAGGGAGATTGATTTGATATGCTAAGTTCTTGGGAAATTTGAGGATGATTGATGGAGGAGGTATGGTAGTGATGGCTTAGAAGAAACTTGATGACTAGGTTGTCTTTGGCATGGACATGACTTAAGGATTGATTCGAATGGCAAGTTGTATGAAGGGATACGACCACCCTAATTTGGACGATAGTAGGTGTTTCAAAGGACAAACTTGAATGTTGATGGAGAGGATGAACTCTTAGCTTCTCTCTTGGTCTTATGAAACATGGGAGGGACGGAGTTTTGACGCAATTTTGGACTTTATGTGGGTAATGACTTGGACAATTGTTTGTGTCTTGACAAGTGTTTTTGCAAAGTGTTTGGGGATAGTGATATGTTTTTAGTCTTCTCTTGGCAAGTATGTATCAAACAAAGCAAACCCAATGATCAAATGCAAATTATCTCAAAGACACTCATGCTCATATACAACATTCTTAAGGCTGGCAAGAACAATAGTCATTGGATCGCAATTGGTTTCCCAGCTATGCTTACCCAGAGCGGCCACTTAGATGCTTGACCCCACTTGCTCCCCTCCACAGCACTCACTTCTTGGGGCAGCCAAGCATCAATTCCCATGAAAACTCCTCATGGTGAACTTTGTGTCTCTACTAAGGGCTGTAAAAATATGGGCGGCTTTAGAGGTCCGACCTCCTGCACCAATGACTAGAAGGTTTTTGGCCACTATGAACAAGGTGTTTAGTAAGTCTTCCCGTTACAAGCTACCCTTCAAAGTTGTGCAAGCACAATTGAGGCCTATAGCCCAATGAAGCACCAAGAACTTAGTAGTCATGCAAGCATGATTGAGATCTCTAGGATCCTACTAAGCACCCAATGTGAGAGTGAACTCTCATATAGCACCAACCATTGACCCTTTCATATTCAATGGCCTATTTATTATAGTGAGTTGAGAACCCTAGGTCCGGGTGTACTCACTTGGGTCGTTCCCCTCTTACCTTCTCAAAGAGAAAGTTGGGAGGGCAAGTCCGCTAAAGGTAAACATGCAATCAAACAAGAAAAGGTTGGAGGGTCTAGATTTCTGATCGTCTAGCTAGACGAGAGCATACTCTCCTACCTTTACGCTTTTCTTAAAGACACATAAGACAATGGTTCATTCCATTTTAATTAATATCTAGGTGCCTAATTTAAATAAATGCACAATGTTTGGTCGGATTTCTTAGGCAACCTGCAAAACAACTTGATTAGTAGTTTGAAAATAGAGTTTTCAACAAGCATCCTGCAAAAGACAAGAAAATGACAAAAATAGTAATTTTTTTGAATTTTTGGGAATAAGTAGAAAAACATGAATAAAAACATTTTTACTAATGAAAAATGTGGATTTGGAGGAAAATTTGATGGGTAAATGGTGTTTGACTAGGTTTTTGCTACTTTCCAAGGGATAAGCAAGCAAAAAATGGGGATTTTGGAGGAGAGATGAAGGAATGGAAAAAATTGTCCAAGAGGGACAAAGAAGCAAAAGTTGGAGATGGACAATATGGGAAAATTTGGAGGTGATTGGATAAAAGGGGAAGGAGCTATGGAAAACCCTAAAAATAGAGGAATGTGGGATTTTGGGCTTCAAAAAGTGGATTTTGGGATAAGGCCCCCAAGGAAGGAAATGTGCAAAATGGCAATACGGGGGATCTAGTGAAGTTTGGAGGAAAATGGAGTGAAGATAAAGCAAATATGGTGAAAAAATAGAATAAATTAAACAGCAGATAACAGCAGACAACAGAGCAGACAGTCACACTAAACAGATAAAAAAAAAAGTGCCAGAGGTCTAGATTTTTTATTGTCTAGATAGACCAGCATACTCTCCTACTTTCACACTTTCCACACACAAAAGACTAATTTATTTATCCCCCTAATTAAGCCTAAGTGCCTAAAAATCAAAAACACAGTTAGCACCTAAAAACAGAGAAACAGAAACAGAAAAGAAACAGAAACAGAAAAGAAATAGAAGATAGATAGAAGAAGAAGAATGAGGAGAAGATGAGAGAATGCGCAGAGAGCTCGCGCTGAAATACAGAGCTGCCAAAGATTTTTTTGCAGTCGCGCTACTCCAAAACTTACATCTCACAACTTACAAAAACTCAAAAAAAAACATTAGTTCTTAGGGACGTGGGTCCCATCGGGCGTGCCAGAATGAAGAGGGGTAAAAGACCTGTGAAGATGGATTAGTTAATAAGCATGCAAATCAAACATGGAAGCATATGAAATCAAAGACATAATTTGAAATGCATGAAAACATGAATAATGAAAATGTATATACCTCACACAATCCTTTTACCTTCTCCTTCGGATGGACCTTGATGAAGTGAAGGCGCCCTTGGATGATGCTCCACTTGATATGCTCCTCTTTCTTGCTTGATGTGGATGGCTCTCCAATGTTGTGCACAAATGAGATGGATCTTGGAGGATGATGGAAATGAGATGATTAAGTGTGGATGTAGGATGATTTTGACATGATAAGGATGCTAAAATGATTTTCCTAGGCTCAAAAAGGCAGCATAAGATTACTAAACTTGTAGATGAAGAATGGAAGGATGGAATCCTCAATTTATAGGAAGAGGAGAGGAAGAATGGATAGCTAGGATGGATTCAAGATGAAGGGCTCAAATTGCTTGTGAGCTCACATAAGGCCCAAGAGAGGGTGTGGAGACCAAGAGATATGCCTTAAAGGCATTTCTTATCTCCACACTCCTCAAGGTACATTGGGGAGACTTCCCAAGGTACCTTGAGAAGAGCAAAGTGCATTGGGAAGACTTCCCAATGTGCCTTGAGAGGAGCAAGGGATGTGACATTCCTTGAAGAATGGGGAGGAGGAATTTAAAATTCTCCAAAAAAGGGATAATCATGGGGATTGGAGGAATAAGAAGGAATTAAAAATTCCTTGGGAGAGGAGATGCCTAGAGGATTGTGAGATTTTGAAGATCTCACATTCTCCTAGGAAAAGAGCATTAAAAGCTAGTGGTTAAATGGAAGGGACGAGGAGTTGACTTTGTGGCTAATCATGATGATTAGCCATTAGCAACTCATTAGGAGGGGGATTAGAGGAAATGTTAGGTGGGATTAGGATTTGTAGGAGGATTTGACTAGGAGAGAGAATGAGTGGAGGGAATTAAAAATTAGAAGAATAAGGTTAAGTGAGTTTAGGGAGTTTCTAGAAGACTTTATTAGGTTAATGATGAATTAAGAAGATGGTTTGTAGGAATCATGTGGATTAACTAATTAATTGAAATTAATTAGCTAAGAGGGAGATTTGTGAGAATTCAATTTTTAGAAGAATAAAGAAAGGGATTGATTTATTAAATAAATCAGTCACATACTATAGTGACAATATCAATTATATTTAATTAATATTGAGGAGAATTTGAATTAACATAATTAATTAATTATGTGAGGAATTAAAAATAATTAAAAATAATTATTTTTAAGTGTCTACACTATGGTAACCATTATTGTATGCAAACTTAACCAAATAGAGATAATCCTTCCAACGAGACTGTTGATCGATCATGTACATCCTCAACATATCCTCCAAAACCTGATTCACTCTTTCTGTCTATCCATCTATCTCAGGATGATAAGTTGTACTAAAGTTTAACTGCATACCCAAATGATGCTGAAGAGATTTCTAAAATGTTGATGTGAACACTGGATTGTGATCTGATATGATCCGTTGAGGAATACCATGCAACCTCACAACTCCCTCCAAGAAACCCTAAGCTATTGTCGTTGTTGTACATGAAGACCTGATCGGAGAAAAGTGCGCTACTTTGGTCAATCTATCTACAGTGACCATAATAGCATCATGACGGTGTGAAGACATGGGTAATCCAACTATAAAATCCATAAATTTAATAACCAATTTCCATCCTGGAACCAAATGTGACTGTAATAATCCTATAGGATGCTGATGCTATGCCTTCACTCGCTGACACTCTAGAAAACATGCCAAAAACCTGTAATATCTCTCCTCATACAAGACCAATGATATATCTATCTCAAATCCGTGTGCATCTTCTTGACACCCAGATGTGTCGAGTAAGGTGCTCGAAGTATCGAGAAACACGATCAAATCTCAAAGACCGTCTGATGGTGGAACATATATATGTCCCAAATGGCTAAGAAGTCCATCTGATTCCATTGAATAACCTACATATCTACCCTCAAGAGCTCTACCT
Source organism: Cryptomeria japonica (assembly GCF_030272615.1). Taxonomy (NCBI): domain Eukaryota; kingdom Viridiplantae; phylum Streptophyta; class Pinopsida; order Cupressales; family Cupressaceae; genus Cryptomeria; species Cryptomeria japonica. The sequence goes on from NC_081407.1 coordinate 338,651,612, forward strand.
ATGGCAAGCTCTACAATAATCTCCTGATACCATACATCTGAAGGAAGGGCACTAAGAATATGGCTCCTCAAATCCACACTAAGAGACATTGTTGCAACCTCATGCCTCCTGCGACTCAATGCATCTACTACCACATTCTCCTTACCCTGAATATATCTCATCTCAAAGTCGTACTCACATAAGAACTCCATCCAATGCCTCTGCCTAGCATTCAAATTCGGTTGCGTGAACATGTACCGCAAACTGCAATGATCACTGTGCAACTCAAATCTATGTCTAAGAAGGAAGTGCCTCCATCTAACCAAAGCATGAACGAGTGTCGCTAACTCAAGATCATGGGTGGGATAATTCTGCTCATGATTCTTAATTTTACGCAACTCATATGCAATCACACGACCATCCTTCATCAACACTGCTCCTAGACCCTCCAAAGAAGCATCTGTGTACACCATAAAATTCCCCAAAGGATCTGGCACTACTAAAATAGGTGCACTGGTCAAACGCTCCTTAAGGATCTAAAATGCTATCTCACACTACTCTGTCCAAACAAACTTCTTTCCTTTTCTCTAAAGAGAAGTGATAGGATGAGATATCTTGGAGAAATCTTGAACATATCTGCACTAATATCCTACTAAACCCATGAAACTACGCACCTCTCCCACATTAGTGGGTACTAGCCAATTGACAATCGCCTGAATCTTTGAGGGATCAACTGTGGTACCCTCTCCAGAAATCACATGACCAAGATACCTCACCCCTGTCTGGAAGAACTCACACTTTGCCAAATTGGCATATAGTTGATTCTCCCTAAGACACTGCAAAACCTGTCTCGCATGATCCTCATGCTCCTCAACTGATCTCGAATAAATCAAACTATCATCTAGAAATACTAATACAAATTTGTCCAAATACAACCTGAATACACCATTCATCAAGCTCATGAAAATCGAAGGTGCATTCGTGAGACCAAAAGGTACCATTGTGAACTCATAATGACCATATCTAGTGTGAAAAGTTGTGCAATGAATTTCTACCTCCTGAATCCTCAACTGGTGATACCCAGACTTAAGGTCAATCTTAGAGAATATTTTGGCATCCTTAATCTGGTCAAATAAATCATCTATCTGAGGAAAGGGATATTGGTTCTTCACTATCACCTTATTAAGTTGTCTGTAATCAATGCATAATCGAAGAGATCCTTCCTTCATCTTCACAAATAAAACAGGTGCACCCCAAGGGGACACACTAGGATGTATAAATCCCTTCGCGAACAACTCCTCCAATTGGACCCTCAACTCATTCAACTCCTGCATGGTCATCTGATAGGGAGCTTTAGAAATAGGCTCAGCTCCTGGCACCAAATCAATCCTGAAATCTATATCTCGCCGAGAGGGCATATCTAGAATCTCCCTAGGAAAAAACATCTGCAAACTCCTCAAGAATGGGATGTTGCTGCAATAAATCCTCTCAGCTAACTCCCTCATCCACATCCTTCACTCTAACCACAAACAAATGCCAGCCCTTACGTGCACACGTCTTCATCTTCATAGCAAAAATCATGTGAAGAGAGATAGGTTTCTGAATACCTATAATCTCCACACTCTTCCCACTTTCATCCTTCCACTGCACTCTCTTACCTCTACAATCTATCTATGCTTGGTGAGATCCAAGCCAATCCATACTAAGAACCACATCATAAGATCCCAAAGACATAACACAAAGATCCACAGAGGTATGGAAATATCCTAAAACTAAAGGACAATAGAGCACAAGGGAATCCACTACCACTTTGGACCTCGTAGCTAACTCTACCTGCCACCTATCATCCTGCTTTGTCGTAGCAAGACCACATCGCTCTACTAGAAAAGGAGAAATAAAAGAGTCAGATGCTCCAAAATCAAATAACATTGAACAAGAGATACCACCTATCACACCTGATGTCTCTACAATGGTGGCCTAATACTCAACTTGACAATTATCAACTGCCACAAAAATGTGATGAGACCTGCTTGCATCTCCAACTGTAGGCTCAGAAGTAGCTGGCTTCTGCTACCCTAACATCTGAGAAGTACACTGAGGACAATGAATGGCAATGTGATCTGGCTGTCCACGTGCGAATAAATCTCTCCTAACAAACACTCTGCTACCTGGTGTTGTACTCAACTACTGAACACTGCCTCTACTAGAAGCTGGCTGCAAACTCTGCACTGGCTGAGAAGGAGTAGGTCTCATGTCACACTGATGATTGTGACTCCTATCAACCTAAAATCTGGCACCTCGAGCAAAGCTCTGCCCTTGAGAAAACCTCTTCTTAAACTGTTGACCACTACGGAAAGAAGGATGGCTCCTAGCATATCCTGAAGACTGTTGTTGTGGTCCTCTCACCATAGATCCTGCAACAGGTGCACTAACATTCTGTCCTTTAGTCGCTCCTCTTGATGCTAATGAAAGATTCTCCTCTGCTAGTCTCACCTTCTCCATAGGTGCCTCTAAGGTCTTAGGTCCGTGCATCCAAACTTCTCCACCAATAAGATCATTAAGACCTCTCACAAAGTGTTGAATCAACATCGACTCATCATCTGCATATCCAGCATATTGTCTAAGCTCGAAGAATCTGCATTCATACTGCTCCACAGTCATCCTCTGTTGTCTCAAATCATGGAACTCATCGGCCTTCCTCTACCTCCAATGATCTGAAATAAATCTAGCACAAAACCGCTCCAAGAATAATTCCCAAGATATCATCCCTATGTCCAAATGCAACTTGTGTTCCTCCATGTGCCACCATGTCATCGCAAAATCATGAAGATGCAAAATTGCACATCTCGCCTTGGTGTTACTGCTACACTGATGCAAAACAAAACACCTACCTAAGCCCAATAACCATGTCTCTGTCTCCATGCCACTATCTAAGCCATCAAAGGTAGGAGGATGACTCCTATTCAGATCTCTGATGTTACTAGCTGCAAGCGCCTCCTAATCCACCTCAATTCTCCTCCTAGGAGAACGTGAATGCACTCTCTCACGATGCTCCAAAAGATGAGATCCCTCCTGCTGGTTCTCCTCATGTCTTAGTCCTAGGCGACCAAGAAGCTCCTGAAGCACATTCACCAACTGTGGAATAGGATCATCTCTAGCCTGCTCCTGCTCCTGCTCCTGTTCCTCATGGTGCAACTCTTCAAAAACCTCAACTCTTTAGAAACCTCAGGGTGAGGGTTCCTACGAGTACCCATGCGACCAACATGATGATGATCTCTACCCCTAATAAGCATCTTATCTAAGAAAATGCAAAGGAAATTATAAGCTAAACATCTAAGGGAACTATAACAAGGAAAAATAAATAGTCGGGATAAAACTGCTGGGCTACCCCATGCCAAATGCTAAAATACACAATGGGCTCAATCGAAACCAAAGTACCTAGTGTTGAACATGGGCTCTGATACCAAGTTGTAATGCCTGCCAAAATACCCTAAAAAAAATAAACAATAATATACAGATGGAGATAAAAAATAATTCTTAATTAACATCTATTAACAACTAATGCAATATATAACATCTCCATCTATTTACATTCATTAACCAATTAACCAATATGAACATACATCATTGCTCATTTCATCAAATAACGCAAGTGGAAATAACACAACATCAATAATCTTTCTCTAGGGTACTTTAACATCATTACTTAATTCATTTCCACAATAACATACTACACACACGATAGGTATATTTCACCTTCATTAATGCATCATATTCTAATTCTTTAACCATGAGATATGCAATTTACAACATTACTTATTCCTCATGATATGCATAATTTCCCTTCTACCAATGCATCTATGTGAATCATTCCTATTTACTAGATCCAATTAGCATCTTTTAACATATTCACTTATTAATCTATGAATATTCCTCTTTCAATATTATTTAACATTCTAACTAGCATCTAAACATTCCATGAAATAATACAACTAATCCATTATGTAATTCCATTCTATTCCAACTATAATCCACTTTATTTCCATGATTCATAAAATCACATCTCTACAATAGTACAATACAATATGCCTTAATTCCAATTTCCAACTACAATTCATCTACAAATTTAAGTACATTAAATACATCATGAGCATAGCTCTTTCTACTAAAATATTCCATCTACTATATACAAAAATATTACATTACATACATTCCATCTTATCCATTAAATAAATCTGCTACAAGGTACATCCATAGTACATCATGAAGAAAAATCCACATCCACGCAAGAAGAACCCAAGAGAACATCCCAATGGATAAAAAGCACCAACCTCCCGACCATGTGGAACCAACAGAACCACCCCCAATGCTAGGAGATGACACAAGGTCCCGACACATACTCTAAACCTAAGTTGGCACCTATAACCAAGGAGACTAACCACACAAGGACTCTCAAGCAATAACTCACACATACAACAAGAATGAACACCCATAGGTATAAAACTCATCAAGACATAAATGCATCCAATAAGCATAATCATAAATCATAAAGGGGAAGCACATATAGGAGTGGAGTGTCATCACATGCCATCCTCATAACATAATAACATAATAACACAAGGTACTAGTCTGATGGACATGTGGAGCCATCTCAACCTATGAGAGACTAAGGGAGATTAGCTTATCATCTTCATGTCCTACTCATTCTTATCCTAAAACATCCTCCCTAGGACATATTCATGAGGCACAAATCAATTTATCATCTTATTAATTAATCTAACTACCCAACCCATCAATTATTATGTTATCACTTATTTACAAATCACGGAAAACTCTAATGTGTCCTAGTAGTCTAGACTTCATGCATCCTTACAAGGAACCTCATGCAAGCCTATCTCTCATGACCACGATCATCACAAGGAAGCCCAGTCCTCCTAACATTGCCCAAAAATAAATCACAAGAGGCTCTACCACATAATTACATGAAAACAATATTCAATGCAGCCAACAACCTTCACATATACTCTTACAACATAAGCAAGGCTACAACAACATCAATATACCAAAATGAGGCTCTTGGTTAGCAATAAACAAAGGCATAACAAGTCATCAAATGCTACTATCAAATAAAGAAAAACATCATAGCAAGGCCTACTCACTTGCTTGTCCAAATAGAATAGAAATGATCTCAATCATCCATGGCATATCCACATGGAAGAGAGTCTATAATATCTATAATGCATAGAGAAACAAATATACTCAAAACCATCAAAATGTATCAAACCTGATAAAACCCAAAACTTGGAAATATTAGCAAACCTCAAATAAAGCCTCTGGTACAAAACTCAATTCGGAAAAATACCTCAAAATGACCAAAACTAGAAAAATACAAAACATAGATAGGTTAGCACTTTTGCCCCGCAGGACAGCGCTTATGTCGAAAAGAACAGCGCTTCTGTCAAGAAAAACAACGCTTATGCGTTCCAAAATCGAGCATATGCATCCTAAAACAATGCTTATGTTTCCAGATTCATGCTTATGCTTTCTGTAATAGTGCTTATGCTGCGCACAGCAGTGCAAATGCAATACAGAACAACGCTTATGCACAATAAGGCAACGCTTTTGCAGAAACGACGCTTTTGCACAAGACTTCTAGAAAACTTATAAAAATTTTGAGTAACAATAAAATCCAGACTTAACGAAAGGGCTCGAAAAACATATGAAAAGGGATGCCTAGAAACAAGGAATACTTGGGTATAAACACAATAAAATATCTCAAACTATACACCAAGATTTAATCAAATATCTTCATGACATAAAACAGACAGAACTTCTACAAAACTCACAAAGAATCAAATGAAGATAGTCCCAAACAATCACAACTGAAGACTCACGAAGGGAAGAACAATCTACTCTCATACAACAATGATTAACTAAAGAACTTCACAACAATTTCTCACAGAGCCGTAAAAAGCCATACATAGGAAAAGCAAAATATATATCTCCCAGCAACTATATAAAAATCTCATTTACAAAGTTCCCTTCCCAAATATTAACTTTCGGCAATAATTAAACTATAGAGTAAAGTAATATTTCAACCCAGACCCAAAACAGTGCAAACATGATGCATACACAGAGAAGCCATTGAAAACCAAAATGCAAAGTGAAGAACTCCAACCTACAACTTGAAGTAATAATGGATTGAAGCTGAAGAAGAGCTCCCACAATCCAAAACAAATCTATTCCAAGCTCTAGCCAAAACCAAGAGAGAAGAAATCCAAAACCAAGAAGAAAACTTGGTGGAGAAATTTCCATAGAAGAGCCAAACAACCCCAAAAACCTCACGGGAATGAAAATAAAAAGCAACAATAATCAAAAAACCCTAGCCTCAATCTCGACCAATCAAAATATTTTATTTTGGAGTATATTTTACGAACCCACCATATAATATAATCTATTCACCCATTTTGAATTTAACCAATGAGACTAAAGGGTAGGTAAAGTAAATAAAATATACTTATCCAGCTAAGTAGGATTGTTTTATTTCTTTATTTTAATTAATGTGTGCAGACACTCCACTTAGGAATAAAAGTCAAACTATTAAATAAATATAAGTTGTAAATAAATAATCCAAATGGGGATTAAAATCAAATAAACCAAAAGCTAATAAAATAAATTAAAGAACCAAATAAATGTAAGATATCAAATAAATATCAAACCATAGAAGGTCAAATAAATAATTAAATAATCAAATACCATTAAAGATTAAATCACAAATATTAAATAAATATTAAATAGCAATAAAGCTTATCAAATATTAAATAATCATAAAATCAATAAACGTTAATTATCAAATAAATATAAATATCAAATAATTAAATATTCAAAACTTATAAATTAAATACATTAAAATAAACATTACCCAATATAAAACTACACATTGATTCAAGCATGCTTGAAATGGGTTTTTTTCAATATCCTTATGCGAAATTCAGGACAGTTTCTCTTTCAAATACATTTCTTTTCTGTCATTTTCATAATCAGTTTTTGTTTCTTTCTGGCTTTTGGTGTCTTCCATACTGCAAATGCCTTCCTCTCTGCCATTGGGAGTTTATAGAGTGGTTTTAGAAGCTCGATCATTGGGGGAAGAAAATGCAATTGTGGACAATTTTGTTAAACTTGGCAAGATTTTCAACCTGTTTACTCCCACGGTGGATTTTGAGATTTGCAGGCTTTTGGGTTGTCGTGGTTACAAGTTGGTCATCAAATTTCTTATGATGAGCTTCTTTCTCATTTTCTTACTATTTGTTCTTATATTCTGCTTGATATGGATTTGGTTCGCCTCTTAGTATCCACATTTGTCTTTCCGACAGTGTGCAATTAGGAGATGGTCTCTTGTGCATTGGCTATTTATCGGTTTGATATGGGCTCTTTTTATTACAAGGGTTTTCTTCCTCGCCATGAGCTTTTGGCTAATGGCTGGTCTGGTCATTTGCTTTATCAGTTACGTATGGGATTGATATGTGATTCCTTGGAAAACACTAGAGCCTCTATGGATTTTTTATTGTATTTGGCTCCTGATCAATATGTGGATAAAGCATGGGTTGTGTTTCAGGCTTTGCATTCATTAATCTCTTTGGGCTTTATGTGCTCTGCTCCTTCTTGTGTGGCATTCCCTATAAGGGTGATTCCACCTTCGTTCTCATCTCATGAGCCACCGGAAGAGAGTTCTAGTTCCTGGTTCTTGGATAACTAACATATTTTCTCTCTTGTAGCTGGTGGTATGGTTTTTGTAGGTATGAAGGATACATGGCTCCTTTTTTGCTCGAAATGGTTAGCTATGGTTCTAACAGAGAATTTTCTCTCATTCATCTGCCTTGTGGTTCTTCATGTCCATCTCTTCTTCAGTTGGGTTATTCTGGTTGAAAGTTGTCCTATGTGACTTTTGTAAAAATAGTAGAAATAGGAGGGTGGGGGTTTCGTCAACATATATGTTGTAAGGGTACTATATAGTTCTGTTACATTTTAAAATGGCTACAACTGGAGGTTTTCTTGTGGGTTCTTTCCTGTCGGTATGCCACATCTGAACCCAATGTAAACTCTTTTTTCATTAATATACAAGTTCAGTGGATATTCCACTTTTATTTTTATTTTTAAATATTAAACTACACATCAAGAGCCACATAATTACTCTAACATAAACAAGTAAATCAACCGGCATAAAACGAACTCACAATACCAAAAGACCAAGCTTACTAACTGATATGGTGAATTATGTCAAGACACTGACTACTCACGGTGAACAACTTAGACCTAGAGTATGTGAGGGGAAGCTCATGCCATCTTCGAACCACATAAGCCATTGGAACTAAAGACACACTCAGACCTGTGAAGCCAGGTAGAGTCGATGTCTGGTACCTAAAAAATCCTGCAACCACAAAATGACAATACCACATATACAGATATATATAGAACAAGAAAGTGATAGAGAATTGCGACGACACATCCCACTCGCAATGAGTGATGTGGAATCGTCTCTATCACGAAGACAGACAAACAATAGTCAAACACATCTCATAAACATCTCATCATATGTAAACATAAAGTAGGGTTAGCATAATCATAATCATCATCATAACCATGATAAATCTAATCTATCAATAATCCATCACATAGTGAGCATATAAAATCCATCGAGTACATATATCATCAAATCACATGATCAATCATGATAGTACCAACATCGACATAGATAATCAAAATAGAATATGTCCAATAGCATCTAACATCAACCATAAGTTACTGAAGCACATGATTAATCATCATCCAAATCATCAAAATATAGTCTAGATAAGTCTATCAAGCATAATATAAAAGTCAACTCTAGTCAAAATAAGTCAAATCAAGGGTGGACACTACAATGATTCTAACCCTATATTTATGATTATGATTCTATGCGGTGTTTGATGTGATTATGTATGATTGCCTTTGTGATTAGAGACAATGTCATATCACTCATTGCGAGCGTGATATGTCATCGCAATTCTCTATCACTTGTTTGTTTATCATGATGTATATGTATCGTATATGTTGTTTTTAGTGTTTGATGCAGGTTTCAAGGTACCAGAGATCGACTCCACCTGGCTCCACAAGTCTGACCGTGTCTTTATCCCAATGGAAATTTGATGGAGATGACAGAGTTTCCCTCACACACTCTAGGTCAAAGTTGTGTACCTTGTCGATTACGCCACGACATAAGTTGAGGTTAGATTTTTCTATTGTGTGTTCTTCCTTTGGCGTTAATGTTTAGAGTTATGGTTATTTATTTGGAGATGTGAAATTATTTGATTATTTGATAATTATCTTTGATGGTTATTTGATTAAATTAATTATTTGATTTAATGATTAATTGAGATTTAATTATCTATTATTTATGTATTGATTTACGATTTATTATTTATTAATTATTTGTTTGGTTATTTCATTATTGTTTAATTAGTTTAATTTAAGTCATTTGATTTATTATTTGTTATTTATTTGTTGGCTTTTATTAATAATATTTATTTATAATTATTTGATATGGGTAAGTAATGAATTATTATTTATTGATTGGATAAATGATATTATCCTTGTTCATTGTACTTATTGGAATTATGATTATGTTTTTATATAATTTGATATATATTACACCTACCCACCTATTTTATTGGTCAAATGGAATGATATATATATATATATATATATATATATATATATATATATATATATATATATATATATATATATATATATATATATATATATGTCTTGAACTTTGAGTGGGGTAGGTATAATATATGGTTTATGAAATATTTTGATTGGTCAACATTTGGCAATAGTTTTGAATGGTTTTTCTATTTATTTTTCTTTCTGGAATGGTTGTCGGGTTAATCATCTAGCAGATTTATTCTTAGCCTATTTGTGAGCTTGTGTCCAAATGGGTCATTTTCATCAAGCCGTGTCTCTGTTTTAAGTTATTTTTTCTTGTTGTTTCATATGTGCTAAAAGAATGATCATATGCACTACAAAATATGTCATATGCGCTAAAAGAATGATCATATGCACCAATTTGTGTGTCATTTGTGCTAAAAGAATGATCATATGCACTACAGAATATGTCATATGCACTAAAATAATGATCACATGCACTAATTTGTGTGTCATATGCGCCAGTTCAGGTTTTGTGTGCGTCAATCTGAGTAATTTGCAGTTTATGAACTTTTCATCATCTGGGTTTTGTCGGTTTAATTTTTGGGTCCTTCCAAAGGTTGATTATGATTTTTTTGAGCTTCTGATAGGTGTTTATGATTTCATCCTGATGTTATTTATGCTCTGGTAAGAGGGTCCATGCCTTACCATTGAGGTATTTTCTATGCAATGTTTCACTCCATTGAGGGAGAATTCCTCGCTATTTAGGATTGTTTTATTGCTCCAGTGAGATGTGTTTTGCCTCACTGTAGAGGATTTGACATTGATTTGGATTCATCCTTTGATTGTATTTATGCTTGGCTCTTCATTTGCATTGATTTGGTGAAGGCTCTTTCCATGTGTGTAGTCATATGTGCTCCATTATGTTCAGTTTGTTCTCATTATCATGTGGTTGTTTCTATATCTTTTGTAATCCTTCATGATGATGTTCTATGATCTTTGGATGTGTATTTTATCCTATGGTTATGGTCCATGATTGGGGGAGTGGGTTCTTTCATGTGTAGGACTAGGGTTGTGAGCAATAGACCAGTTGTTCAGGGTTTAGACCAGTTGGAAGCACATGAAGAGTTTTCTATATATAATTGCAAGTGATAACATTAATAATAATTAATTATTGGGTTTGGGTAATTAGGAATTCACCTAATCAAGATAATGAAAATGAGGATTATGATCTTGTGCCCCAATGATGCCTAGGGAGGTGGTTTTGGGATCTTGTATTGGGAAGACCGATGAAGTGGTGTACCGTTCTCTCTTGATTGTCTCCAAGATTGAGATGGATTCCACATGAGAAAAGCATATGATGAAACTTTACCCCACCACATATGTCCATTATCCATATGCCCTTGTTGTTACTTTTGCCTCTAGAGGTTGATTGCTTTGATTTAGCCATGTGGTGCATTTTGATGTTGCATTCTCATGTTGGAGTCTTGTGAATTCATGTTGTATCCTTTGGTTGTTAGGTGTCATCTTAGGCCTTGAGTATGATTTTGAACCCTGTGTCATCTCCCATCATGGGAGGTGGTTCCTATTTGGTTCCACTTAGCTGGTTGGTTTGATGTCTTCTTCCATTGGAATGTCTTCATTAGATGCTAGTGCGCGTGGACATGGTTTCTTGGATTCTTCTTCATGTATATACTCTTGGAGCTGATTTCTATGTAATGGAAAGAGACACATTATATCATGATGCTTTGTATATGAGGGAGATTTTTACTCTAGTGATATGTACCTTCATATAATGATAGGTAGAAAATGATATAGGACATGATATGGAGATAGTACTCATTGTATATTCCTTGTTGTGATGAGTATTCCTTATGTAATAAGAAACTATGAGATCCTATGTAGGAAATGAATGAATGTGTTCATGTATCTTTATTGTATTTGAGTTCATGAGATAGAAATTGTTAAATGTAAATGGATGCTCTGCGAAAAGGACAAGGTTAGGATAAACAAACACCTGAACAAGAAACAACAAGAAGTTGATTGTTAGAAGTTAGAAAATCATAAATTAAAAACTATCCTAAGCAAGCATATCAAGAAAGACACTACTAAGCAAAAAGAAAGCTTAAGAAACCTACAGAAAACAACTAAGCTACTCCAAATGCTCTCTACCATGCTGGTAGTTTCTCCTTCCTTGTTCCTCTCCTCTCCAAGTTCCAAAATAGTGTATCTCTCAGGAGCTTTTTGCACTATGGATGCTTATGGAGATTCAAGATTAAAAACTTTTCTCTAAATATGAATGAAAAGCTGATACTAGATGCTATAGATGCTAAGATGATTTGTTTTAAACCAAAATGACAATTATATGAGTTTATTATGTTAAAATGCTCCCTAAAATTCACTATAGATTAAATGCATGCAATTTTTTAGGATCTGGATTATGAAGAAATGGGCTCTATTTATAGGTAAAATGGAGCAATGGATGGTTAAGATTAAGTAATCTCAACAAGGGTCAGGATTGAATGATTTGAGATCCATGTGAGGGCTTTCAACCCAATCCCAGGATGACAAGTGTCAATGTGAGATAAGTTGAGAGGAGAGGCAATAAGCATTAAATACTTGACACTACCTGGGAGTTAACTTGGGGGTTAGGGTCAAGGTTAGTTGAATGAATAAATTCTTTATTCAAAAAATAAAGTTTTTATCCAATGGATAAACTTTTGTACAAAGGCAAAATGGATAACCATGGTCAAAGCAATAAATGTTTGAGGAGACACATGAGTGCAAGTTGAAATAACCATAAATGGTAATGTAAGAGCCATTAATGGTCATGTAAGAGCCATTAGTGGTTTTGGAAGACTTTGGAGGTTAAATTGTTGAACACACAAAGCATTAAATGCTTTTCAAAGACTTTGAAGTCTTTGAGAAGTGACTCCAAGTTGCTTAGGAATGTGATAATAATTAAGGAATGGATTAGGCTAATTAGGAAGGGGTTAGAAGAATCTAGAAGGAGTTTAGGCTTGCAAGTGGATTTGGTGGGTGAGAGAAAATAGGATTTTTATTTAAAATAAATTAATTTATTTCAATAAATGTGTGCAAGTTGCATTTGTAGGAAAATGCAAGTGGGGGGGAATAAATGATTTAAATAAATATTTTATTTAATTTATTTAAAAGAGGAATAGGGGATTAAATGAAATAAATATGATTTATTCATTTAATTGATTGTGAATTTGGTTTAATGAATTAATTAAAATAAATTAAATAACTTATTTAATTAATAGGAGAATTTTTGAAGATGAATTAATTAAATATTAATTTAATTAACTGATGGCTAGTGGATTTTTAATCAAATAAATAGGAAATATTCATTTAATTAAATTGGACAGATTTATTTGACTACATTTGCCCCTCTTTGAGACGGTGCGGTTTATCGTGTCGTTTCAAAGAAAGAAAAACAAGTGTGAAGAAATACCCCATAAAATGTAAATTTAATGGGTGGTATGCCCCCTCGAGAGATGGGCCGAAAAATTTTGAAAAATCGGGCGATCTCTCAAAAAAGAATGAAAATTGGCAAGGTGATAGAAGAGAAGAAGTTAGCAATGTGGGTGAAAAATAGAAGAAATCAGAGATAAAATGGAAAAATGGGAGGCTCAGGAAGTTAACGGGGACCACGGCGGTGAGAGAGGGAAAGTTACGGTGACGGCGAAGGGTTTATATAGGGAGAAAGGGGTGAAAACAAGATCATTTGTTACTACGACCAGTGTGAATTTAGAGCTCTGATAGTGATATTTTTAGAGGAGCGAACAGCAGTCAGGATGTCGGTACCTATTGCAGAGCACCGTTTCGAGCAAGTCCGTCGATTCTATCGGCCAGACGACTATGGACCAGCAGTACACAAATTTGAAATTTTGAATTTTACGCATTTTTGTCATGTTTTTTGCTAAGTCCAAGTTGAGTCAGGACAATAGCGCTGAAACTATGTTTTGGCACTTTTGCCCAATTAACTAGCGCTTTTGTGCCACAATGGTGCTATTGTGTTGTTGTTTGAGCGTTATTGAAAAGATTAGTGCTATTCTATGTATGTTTAAGTGCTATTATTTGTTTAGCGCTATTGAGGGGTCAATTGAGCGCTTTTGTCTTTAAGCAGCGCTATTGCATAGGTCTTGTAGAGCTTTTGCAATTTTAGCGCTTTTGTAGGGTTGATTGAGCGCTTTTGTTAGGGGTTTAGTGTTATTGTGAGGGGTTTAGCAATATTATGAGGGGTTTAGTGCTATTGTTTAGAAAAATAGATGCCCAATTTGTGTGAACAAAAATCTCCCGGTGCCAATGATGGATGAAATAAGGGTGTGAAGTGAGAGTTGTTTTGATCCATAGCAGCCCTGATGAGACTTAGGTCATTAGGATAAATGTTTGTTGAAGTCTAGGTGTGCCATGATTGCTTACCTGTTGAGACCCGAAGATACTTGATCAAAGTATCTGTTGATAGTCTAGGTTTAAACTTAAGAAAGTTTGAAAACAAAACAACTGATAATGATTGATTGATGCTCATGTGCAGGAGGATCTACACGTGTTACAGTTATGCGAGAGACATCCAGCGACATAGGAGTTACAGGATTGGCTGACAGAGGCCAAGATTGATTGCATTGCAATGACTAGGCTGTATGATGTGATGCATATGCTCGTGATTTAGATGAATCACGGCTTGATTACAGCCTTTGCAGAGCACTGACACAGTGAGACGTCCATGTTTCACCTAGCACAGGGGGAGATGCCAGTGACTTTGGAGGATGTGTGGCGTATCCTTCATATTCCCATTCGGGGTGAGCTAGTCACATATGATAGATCATGGGGGACGCTAGAAGTGTAGTGATTCTTCGATGAGGACGTGTACATTAATGACAGCTCCATAGCCTGGGAGGACATCGCAGTGTTGTACGAGCCATTGCGAGCAGTTTTGTCTGAGATCGTGGGAGGGCTACTGTGTCTTGATAGGCGCTCGCATGGTCTGGTTGTTGGATGGGGATAGGTTATAGAGTAGATGATGAAGGAGGGGACCCAATTTGCCTGGGGACCATGCGTGTTAGCACACATGTATCAGGAGTTGTGTGAGGTAGCGTACCGTGGGAGAGGCTCTTTGGCAGTGGGAGTGACACTGCTGCACATTTGGGTGTGGGAGCACTTACCAGTGACTCGACCAGTGAGTCTTAGATTTTGGGCTATTGATCAGCCTTATATGTTCATGTACAGCGGCATGATGAGTCAGCCCCACCTGGGGAAGTTAGAGTGGTGGCAACGGGCGCTGGATGATCTTGATGCAGTGATCTGGAGACCTTATCTAGAGTGTGAGTCTTGAGAGGATGATGCGGAGGCTTTGCTGTATGTATTCATGATCCAATTCCTCATTGGGTGGATGTCCTATGATGTAGAGAGACAGGTGTCAGGCAGGGTTCTGAGGCAGTTTGGACGGTAGCAGGGATTGCCGAGGGGATCAGGAGAGTATGCCAGAGTGGTCCGAGAGAGATATGCATGGGGGGCAGTACTTCCATATGATCAGGCATTGGCAGAGTTTTGGATGCATCAAGCGAGGCCATGGGATATACGGATGAGGGTGGTGGATGCTGGGGTGTCAGATGAGTATACACAATATATGGCAACTCATCCGATTTTATGGATATCAGATCCAGCAGAGCCTATTCCTAATTTTGAGGAGGAGAGGGGACAGAGATGGAGGAGGGGAGGAGGTCAAGGGTGGATGATAGGCGAACGAGGGAGGGGGGATGGTGGTGATGGAGGAGGAGAAGAGGGTGGAGGTGCTGGAGGAGGTAGAGGAGGTGGAGGGCGTGGCTTAGGTGGTCGGGTCCAGCGGAGAGGGAGAGGCGGATTGCCACTGCGGATATCACAGGGACTGTTGGTGCCAGGCGGAGTCAGATTAGGTGGTCGAGGTATGGAGAGGGAGATACCGATGGACAGAGGGGAGGGAGCCACTGGAGAGGTACCTATGGAGACAGGGGAGGGAGCGACAGGGGGTGGTGATCCTTGGCAGCATATGCTAGCACATTTGCATACTCGATTGAAAGCATCTGAGACATGGGTGGAGGATCTGGAGGTGGAGGTTGCGGCGAGAGACATGTAACTATTTGCACGAGAGTCAAAGCTGACTGTAGTGCTGCGAGAGAGAGATCAGGTCGTTGACAGGGTGGTCCAATTGCAGAAGAGAGTGAGGGTTTTGGAGGGAGTACAGGGATAGGGGTCATCTGTGGAGGCATTGGCAAGGGAGGTATGGAGATCAGGTGGAGAGGTTGATTATTGGCGGGGTTTATATGAGCAAGTGGTGCCATCTAGTCAGCAATCACTAAGCTATTGACAGATGCGACAGGCCAGATCAAAGCAATCCCAGAGGATGCAAAGCAGTGGGGGTGTGATGGGTCCTCTACGGAGAGATAGGTCAGGGGGTACAGGAGCTAGTGGGGGTTTGATGAGGCCTCCATGGAGAGATAGATCAGATGGTGCGGGGACTAGTGGGGGAGCAGGTGGCGATGGTGGTGCAGCATCTGGTTAGAGTGGCATCTAAGAGAGCATTTTGCATGCATGTATTTTATCATTGTTATTTTTGGACTGTATCTTGGATGGCTCTTGGTAGCCGATTTTTTGTAGACTTCATTGTACTTTGATACATGAGATGATATATATGAGGAGATCCCATATTTTGATGATATGCATTTGATATGTATGGATGTTATGCATGATGGTGATTTTTATGAGTTTATGCTTAGATGGATACGTGTATATGTATGCATTGATGAGATGATTCCTATATGCATGTTGTTATGATGATTTATGATGTTGGATACTGACATATGAATGCAGGTTTATACATGTGTGCATGTTTTGTTTGATGTAATGCTTTATGTATGTAATGCCATGATGATGATGTATGCTTATAATTATATGGACAAGATTTTTGTGCTTCATGTTATATATAATGATGAGATAATGATATGCAATGATGTTAATGCAAAGAATGAATGATTTATGTATAGATATGCATCTAGATGTTTTTAGATGAATGAAATATGGATAAACAAATGTAAAGTACAAATGTTTATATGATGATATCTAAATGAATGCATACGTATAATGGATATATAAAATGGTATGAACCAATGTTTGAGACAAATGGTTTGATGATTCTAAATGCCTAAATATGATTAAGTAAAAAATGATAATGTGAGGATAATGCAACTTATGGTTTAATAACTGCACCTTAATGCAATTAAAAAAGGATAATGAATGCAATGTGTAGACATATAAAAATGACCATATTCCTAAATGAATATTTTATGTTCATTTCTCTATTTAATTAAATCCAATTTAATTAAATTATCCACATTCCTCTATTTAATTAAGTAAATTACTCAATTTATTTAAATTAAATTCACTATATCCATTTAATGAATAAATCATTTTATTCAATTAAATCCCCCCTATCCACTTTTAATTAAATTCAAATTTAATTAAATAGTTATCCTAAATTGAATAAATCTAATTTATTTAATTTCCCCAAATTGCAACCAAATTAAATTAAATCATTTATTTCAATTAAATCCTATTATCCCTCCATCCACTTGCATTCTCCTACATCTCCCACTTGCCTTCCTAAACCCCTTTCTAATCCCTTCTAGACTCTTCTAATCGCTTCTAATTAGCCTAATCCATCTTCTAAACTTTGTCACATCCCTAAACAAGGGGAGGTCACTTCTCAAATCCTCAAAGTCTTTGATAACCATTAAAGGCTTCAAGCCTTCAACCACTTAATTCCCCAAAGTCTTCAATAACCATTAATGGTTAACTCAAACCCTCTTACATGGTTAAAGAATTTGTTTTAACTCAACCTTCACCCAACCCAAAGGTCTCATCAGGCCTTTAATGCTTTGACCATGATTATCTCTTAATCATTTGCACAAAGGTTTATCCTTGGATTAACTCTTAATCCATTGGGCAATCCTAATTTAAGCTTGACCCTTACCTTCAAGATAACCTTAAGGTCTTCTCAGGCATTTAATGTCTCCAACCCCTTCTCTCAACCCAATCTTATGTTGACACTTGTCACCATTTCATTGGTGCAAATTGCAAACATGGATCCCCAACTTTCAAACTCAACCCTTGATCAACTCTTTCAATCCTGACCATCCATTGCCCTGTTTTTGCTATAAATAGAGCTTTCATTCCTCCATTTTGAATCATCCTCCAAATTTGTAGTATCACACTTATGCTCAAATACATTCAAGCTTTCATATCATTTTTATACTCATCATTTTAGCCTCTTTTAATTAGAAATTAGTCTAAATATGCATGTTTAGAATATTTTATTTATCATTTAGCTCAATCATAGACTAATATATCATGTTAGGATAGTACTCATACTAACCTTGTCATCTTATCATCTAGTTTATTGCATTTCTAGAAATCATGCATAGCTTAGGATGCATCTCATACTAAAATCTATCAAAGCATCCCTCGTTCTTGCATTTGTCATCCCTAAACCATTTTGCTCAATGATCTGAGAGTAAAAACATTGGTTTAAAGGACATTGTAAGATAGAGAACCATGGGACCAACCTTGGGAAGCTGAGTGATACTTCATTACTCCATAGCTTGCACAAAGAAGTCCTGTGTGTGTGTGTGGACAAGTATTTTAGAACATTTTCACATATTAAGTTCTATCGACCCGCTTTTCCCGCATACATTTCCGGTGCCCACCGTGGGGCTAGACCCCATATATCAAATTGGTTTTTGAATTTAACCACTTTTGTAGGTCCATGGGAAACACGAATCAGCGCGTGGGAAACATTCTCTGGCGCATCCGGTTAACAGTCTAACGCATCCTGCTTACTGTTTAGCACGTGGGGTCTATACTCTAGCGTGTGAAGACCTTTCTTTAGCACATGACCTCCACTAATCTTTTCCTGTAGGTATCAACGCGGGAGAAAAATAGAGTAGCGCATCTGAAAAACAGTTTGGCACGTCGGGTCTATCAGATAGTGCATCCGGCTCACTGTTTAGTGCGTGAAATCTATTCTATGGCACGTAAAGTCTTTTCCTTAGCGCATCATATTTCTAACAATTTTCTGTAGGTATCAATGAGAGAGAAAAATATAATAGCGCATCGAGAAAACATCTTAGTGCATTGGGGGCACATAATAGCGCGTGGGTGCTTTTTCTTAGCGCATCCGTGCAATAGTTTAGCGCATAGAGTTGGCAGAGCCAAAAATTTATGACAGAGTCAAAAATTAGGCTTGTGGGAGGCGTAATATATATGGAATATAACATTTAAGTATAAGTGACATTTCCTCTTCTCTTTTCTCTTTCTTATACTCTAAGTTATATTCCATATATATTGTCAAGATGTTTGAGAGGGGTTTCAGACCTCTAGGAGTTGTAATGCAAAATCTAGTTTTTGGAAGATCCTCCAAAATTCAGACTTAGACAAATTTCAGGACATTTCAAGATCAGGATTGTAAAATTTGTAACCAAGATCAGAATTTAGGCTTGTGTAAGCCCACACTAACATTTGATCACTGACTGTGTGCAGATTCTAATATTTTTTGTGCAGGGGAAGGAGCAAGTTTAGAGGCTTTAAGTTTCTTTTTTAACTTTCTTTCAACAAAAGTTGGTTAAAAAGAACTCACTCTCCTTTTTGCAAAGGTTAAAATAAACCTCATCATTTCATTTGGATGCATAAAATGAACTTCATGCCTTCCTTTTTGGTGTTTTAAAATAAAACTTCATGTTTTCTTTATTGCAAGGTAAAAAGAACAACAAACTTCATATTTGCTTTCTTGCAAGATTAGAGGAAAAACACTTCATTCTGGAAGCTGTAAAAAGAACCAACAATCTTTACTTTGGCAAAAGTTTTAAAAAGAACCTCACCATCCTTAGGTGTTTAAAAGGATTCACTTCATTTTGCAAAGTAAAAGAACCTCATCTTCATTTTGTGCAAGGCAAGGAGGGAAAGTTTTCCCCTATCAACTTTAATTTTGTTGACCAAACATCACGATTTACTTTGTTGACCAGGCTTGTTTTACAAAAGTTTTGGAAATACACACTTTGCTATGAAGGGTTAAAAAGAAAATCATGCTTGTTGGAGCAACATCTCCAAATAGAAGTTAGCAAATCAT
Organism: Cryptomeria japonica; assembly: GCF_030272615.1. Taxonomy (NCBI): domain Eukaryota; kingdom Viridiplantae; phylum Streptophyta; class Pinopsida; order Cupressales; family Cupressaceae; genus Cryptomeria; species Cryptomeria japonica. The sequence continues at coordinate 338,671,455 of NC_081407.1, forward strand.
TGTCTTGAAGGCTAAAAAAAACAACTTGATTGCCTTGTCTCGAAAGTGGAAGGTATATGCTCTCCCCATAACTGGGTGACCAAAAACCCAAACCACTCTTAAGCTTTCTGTACTTCAAGCATTTAAATCCTTTAGCAGGCCTGCCTTCCCGAGGGGTTGAAAAACTCTTAAAGCCATTCTTTGGCCGGTGTGAAGGGAACGACCTAAGTGGGGAACGACTTTGACACCAAGTGTTCTAACCCACTATAATCAAAAGTGGAAAGTGACGAAATTCCTTTTCAACGGTTGCGCGCAGCGATTAGCCTTCCCCCAGTATCCTTGAGATACGTAAAGCCTTTGTTCTAAAGGTTGGGAAGCCTCCTGAGGGAGTTTATCACTGACGGCCGAACGGGAAGCCTGATTATGAACCATAGAAATAGAAGCTTTGAACCGAGTCAGTCGCCAAACATTGGCAATATCATAGTGCAAGGGTGGGGAAGAATCTGCCCCTAAGATTACTCACCATATATCTCCCAAGATAACTACTCAACTGTGAAGCGATTCACTTTGAGTTAATTTTTGGCAAAAGGCAAAAAAGCGAGTGCCCTCTAGGGGGTGACAAGGTTGTTTGAGCTGACGGAGCATCGAGACTAGTGGGCTATGATATTGTCAATGACCTTTGAATAAAAAGTCTATCTGATGTGTCTTTTGTTGTAAATCAAACCAGTGATAACATTGAGGATTTGAACACATCCTCAAAAGAATATACACTCAATGTTTAGCATTAGGATGATCATTGTCTTCATGTGTGCTATGTATTCTTGTCACAAATGTTAAAAAATCTTGCAAAGTATCCAACAATCAAACTCAAAAGTCAGTTCAAACAAGGAAAAATCATAAAGTGGAGAAGATTTCCAAATCCAACAAAGCATCTTTTGAGATGGTTATCAACATTTCAACTATCTTTAGGAAAGACTTTCATCCAACAAGATTAAGGGAATATCAAAACAAGTGATCAAGGGTTTATCTATTCGACATAGTAAGCTTGAGTATCCAAAAAGAAATCATCCATCAAAATCACAAGTGTTAAAAATTCCAAAAATCACAGAAAAACAACCAAGTCAAAATATATCAGAGCAGTTTAGCGCGTGAAAGCAACTTCTTAGCGCGTGGGGACCATCTTTTAGTGTATTAAACCTTCACCTTAGCGCATTAAGTCTTATCATTAGCGCTTCATAGAAATCCAATTCTAGCAGTTTCAAGTAGCGCGTTTTGAAAACAGTTTAGCACGTTGAAGCATCAGCTTAGCGCGTGGAAGCCAAACTTTAGCACGTAGGGTTTAACAGTTAGCGCATTGGCGGCCCATATTGGTGCATGACCTTTTTGAACCAAGGCAAAAGCAAAATAAACTACTTAGCGCATATCAAGGGGCAGCGTAGCGCGTGGAGTCTTTTCTCTAGCGCGTTGAGAATTTTTTTTAGCGCATCTAGTCTCTGGCTTAGTGCATGGTCAAAACTCAGAAAACCAGAGAGCAAAACAAGCCTTTCTAGAAAAAGTTTTCAAACTTCTTGAGTATCCTTTCAAGTCCAATATCAAACGCAATCACAAGAAATCAAATCAAAACACTAGAGAAATCATTTCCAAATCAAACAAATCAGTCTTAGAACAAAAGTTGTCAAATCCAAAACTAGCTAAAGATAAGACTTTATCCTATCAAAATCAGGTATTATCATCACCTTGATCAAAAGGTCCATCATCTAAAGGATTCTATCAAACAACATACCAAGTTTAAACCTTAAGTTGTCAAATCAAGTTTCCATATCAGGAGACTTTATCCATATCATTTGACACACTTTGTCGTGAGAGGGCATCTAAACCTTCATTTGATAAAAGTAGACTTAAGTTTCCAAACGAAGTATCTCAATCCAAACATCGAAGGAAACCATTGATCATTCGTGTATGACCAATCCTCATATTTTGAGATGAACAAGTCTTTATCAAAAAAACTAAGTTAAAGAAGAGACAACCTAGTCCTAAGACCCTTATCAATAGGAGTATTTCTCTACATCAACCTATCAAAAACATCAACTTTGATCATTTGTATGACCATTCATCATCAAACCAAAAAAAAAAAAGGAAACCCAGTCAAAGGAAATGAGTCCTAGCATAAATCAAGATCACGATATCATGGCTCTCCAATCTAATCCCATTTTTTATCAAGATCCCACCTATCAAGAATCTTATGATGATCCCCTAAAATTTTGGTATTCCATCCATGATGACCCCTCTTTCATCTCAAGAGCAGAGTCCCATTCAACATCCATCTCTTAAGCAAAATCATGATATTCCTTCCATATCCTCCACTATTCTAATTCAAAATCAAGAGAAAAGCACAAACTCAAATGATCCTACTCCAAGTCAAGATCAAGATCAAGGAATCTCTTCATCCTCCAAATCTATCTTAGGTCCTTTCATTCCAAAGTCAATCTCTTCATCCTCCAAATCTATCTTAGGTCCTTTCAATCCAAAGTCAAACTCTTCTTCTTCTAAATCTATCTTAGGTCCTTTCATTCCACAATCAAACTCTCCATCCCTTTCATCCATCTTGGGTCCTTACCTCCCTCCATCCACCAATCCATCACCTCAAATGATCCATAAGAAAGATCAACGAGGAGCACATCTTTGAAATTCTTTCAACCCTCTATCTAAACATCTTTCCAAAACTATTCTTCTATCATTTTCTTTATCTATTTTGGGTCCTTCTGTCCCAAAATTCAATTTTCCTCCATCTCTTCATCACTTCTCAAGTACCAACACTCATCCTGAAAACATTTCTATCTATCCTTGCACAAATCTTCAAACATTCTATCTATTATCCAACACCTCTTTTCTATCCTTCCATCCCTTTCATTCAATCCTTCGCATAAAATCTTTCATCTGTGAGATAGGTGTTTGTGTCATTTTGTCACATACTTGCCCATGCTTGAATCTAATGTTCAGTCCTTTTCCTAGATATCTATTCATGAAATGCTTCAGAATCCGAGGTTGTTCCTCTTTAACATTTTCTTTTGGTTGGGATACACACTCAATCTAGAAAAGAACCAATTATCGTATCTTGGTACTGATATCTTTTGATTACTATATCTCATACACTTAATCGATTGCTCTAAAAATCATTGTGATCTCTTAAATTGAAGACATGGCTAGTGAAAAATCTAAAATCTTGCTTTAGTGCCACTGTAATTATCAGACCCATGTAAGTTTCATCACTTACAAGCCAATGCAAGAAAAAAATATATATATATCAAAAGCATGAGCAAGAAAATGAATATCAAGAAAAGCAAAATGCAATGAAATCCAATATCAAAATGATTGGCTATGGGAACATGCAAGTAACTCCATCAGGGCTATGGACGCATGGCTGGCAATGGAGCAATATTTGTGAAATTATAGCGATAACCTCATTGGGGCTATGGACGCTCGCAGGCAGCGAGGCTCTATCCAGGATGCTTTTGAAGTCAAGGTAACTCATGTAGCTAGCCATGCTGGATTCTGAAGATTACAATGATCATATGAGCCAGAATGAACCCACTTGCACACACATGGGTAATCAAAGACTAAGTACTTTGATCTAGTTTGGGATTCTTATTCCCTTTTGAGTTTGCTTCCTAGTTGCTAGAAATGTTTAGTTGAACTTTCCAGAGGTTCTAAGTGTGGGTTGGGTCTCTATCTTTGAAAAGTTTGAGAACACTTATTCAGATGATGCTAAATGTTGTGACAATCTTACATATCACCTCTTTGCAAATGAAAACCTCTATGCTTGGGGGTAAAGTTCATCCACTCTATTCTTCTTACCATATCTCCCATTATCCTTCCTCCAATATCCATTACCCTATCTAACTTCATCATTATCTATAATCTTGCTTCACCTCATCCATATCCTCTAATCCATATCCCTTCTCCTATCTATTCATTTCTTCTATCATCCAATTATTTCTACAATCTTGCTTCACTCTAATCCATATCCCTTATCCTATCTATTCATTTCTTCTATCATCCAATTCTTTCTACAATCTTGCTTCACTCTAATCCATATCCCTTATCCTATCTATTCACATCTTCTATCATCCACTCTATTCTTGCTTCACCTCATCCATATCCTATCTATTCATTTCTTCTATCATCCAATTATTTCTACAATCTTGCTTCACTCTAATCCATATCCCTTATCCTATCTATTCATTTCTTCTATCATCCAATTCTTTCTACAATCTTGCTTCACTCTAACTCATATCTATCTATCCTATCTATTCATGGTTTCCATCATCCAGTGCTATCTATATCCTATCTCTATCCATATCCCCTTTTTCATCCTTGATCTTGATCAAAACTATGGACAACAAATCTATTTCCACCTCAATGGTTCAGTCATCCATTCATCCATTCCTTGTCTTGATATACATTGGGGCAACCAAATACATCTTTCTTCTAATCCAAAAACTCACAAAAATCAAAATATCCAAAAACTCAAAAAAAAAAAAATCAAAATATCCAAAAACTAAAAATTGACAAAATCAAAGCATGAACACATGGACCATCCATCAAATCAAATCAACAACAGGAAAACTCTCAAAGCCTGCAATCAAACTTATCACATGTCTTGTTAATCAATTCATTACTTTAAATCAACATCAACATCAAACATGTCTTATACAGGGATAGGTACACTCGAAACCAGACAGATTGGTCTTATACGGGGTACTCACTCTTTGAAACCAGACATTTCTATCAATCATCAAGTCTTGATAATCAATCCATCTATCAACATCAACATCAACATGTCTTATACAAGGATAGGTACACTCAAAACCAGACAGATCAGTCTTATACGGGGTACTCACTCTTTGAAACCAGACATTCTTATCAATCATCAACCAAATCATAACAATGACATCAATCAGTATGACTGCTAGATTTTATTATAGTTAGCCTTATCTTTATCAATTGATGGAAATACATGTTTCACAAATCATATTGTACATATCATATCCACCCATCTGAGGCATCACCAAAAATTCACAAATGCTTATCAATCTTGGACATACTTAGTGTAGTCACTGTCCTTGGTTTATCTGAAACAATTATCCAAATAATATCCCACCATGGCTAGGTGATCAGTGTACATATCCATATCAAATTAGTATCAACAGAAAGGGGCAAAATCCTAACCTTGCTAGGGGCATTTCGCCTTCAAGGTTTTCAACATCAGACCAAAAACATAGCAAGACAACAAGGATCAAAACAACTAACAAATGCCAAACGACAATGCGAGAAGGCTAAACATCACAGACTTAAACTGATTTCAACTAAACAAAGATCTATTTGCAAGATGTTTTAATTGACAAGAATACATTTCCAATAGCATGCATGATTACTTTTGGTTGTTAATTTTTGCTTATCATATCTCCTGAGCACCTCCAGGATGTCTTACGACTAGAGAAGCAAGGAAGGAATGTGATGTTTTATTTGTCTTCTATCTGTGAGTGAAGTCTTTTACCATGCAAATTTGTCCTATGAAGAAATTAGGTGGCATATCGCTGAGGACATTTTGAATTTGTATGGGACAAAGGTTAACTCTTGTATGTTTACGCAATATGCACTCAGGTCATCCTGGTTCAATTATACCTTGACGCTTGTGCTATCTTGCAAAATCAAAAATCATGTAAATTCTTCTCAGGTCATTATGGTTCAATTATACCATTGTCCTTGTATAAATTTTCAACATATCCTAAACAAATCAATGCTCAATGATGATATCTACAAAGAAAGCAAACAAATGGCTATATCGGATGGCAAATACAGAATGAGGATGTTACCAACAAAATAGTTGCATATCATTTTAACATGTTTGCATATCATTTTACAATTAGTTGCATATCATTTTAACATGTTTGCATATCATTTTACAATTAGTTGCATATCATATTAACATGTTTGCATATCATTTTACATTTAGTGCAAATCAAATCATACATGTCATTTTTTTTAGATACATTTAGTTGCATATCAAATCATACATCTCATTTTCAAGATACATCTCACAGCATATAAGAGCATACATCCTGCATCATACATTATATCATCTATTTAAGCATTGCATCATCATGAAGAAATAACCCACATCACATGCATCCATATAAACACACCACATGACCAAAGGAAATGGTGCCGTATATATATATATATATATATATATATATCAAAATGATCAAAATGTACAAAATATATCAATACTGTGTCCAGTACAAAGAATAACAAATGATCAAAAATACAACAGAGACCACGTCTCTCAAGTATGACTATCCCCTAACGGAGATGGTCTAGCTCCAGATGCGCCCGCCCCCGGATCTCCAGGAGGGTCTTGTCTCGGTGGCCCTGTAACACCTCGGCTCTCAGACCGCAACCCAGTATCTCGAGATCGACTAGATCTCGACTGTGCAAAACTCTGTACTCGTCGGTCCCTGGGTACCACAGCCTCATAGTGCCGCCGATAGTACTCCGCCTCCTGAGCTCTCAACGCTATCTCTCTCAGGGTGTCTCTCATAGGACCACCCGCCGCTGCTCTCTGCATGCTGGACACCACCTCCTCCGCTCGCCCCCTCCGCTCTATCTCAGTGTCCCGCTCGGTGGTCAACTGAGCAATCTGTCGCTGATATGTCAAAATTTGTGCCTGTAGCTGCTGTATAGTCACCTGTAGGGTCTGGATCTATGCATCCTCAACATGTGTCAGGATCTGAACCCGTAGGGGTACCTATCCCGGGGCAACTCCTTCGACCCTGCTTGTCCTCGGTGCTGGAGGTGGGAGCACATTTGTCCTCCTCCTCTGAGTCGGTCGCCTTGCCTCATCACCACCCCCCACCGCCACTAGCACCTCTCCCACTCTCCCCTCTCCCCCTATCTATCATCCCCTGTCTCACCGCTCTCTCCACACCCCTATCTCCTCTCCTAGCTCTACCTCCCCACCTCCCTCTAGCTCCTCTCCCTCATCCATCTCCTCCATCCTCTCCATCATCATCATCATCTCCCTCTCCCTCCTCATCCAAATCAAAATTTGGCCTCATCTCATCAGGATCAGATATCCTGGCCACCACCCGCGCAGCAAACAATCGGACAAACTCGTCCGTCATGCCCGCATCCTGAATCTCAGGGGCATAATCCCATATCTGCCCGGCCAACCCAACAAACTCCTCCACCGCCACTACACTATCAATGGTCGGCCCCCAATCCGCTACATCCTGTCGCCACCATGCATATAGGCACGCTCCCTATGGAATACCCTGTTGGCACCCAAACTGCCTCAAAACTCGGGTCACCACAAACTTCTCAATCACAAACGGGGTCCTCCCGATCAGGTATCTGGTCATGAAAACAAAGGGCATCTCCAGCCCATCCTCTGCCCACACCTCACATCCTGTATACGGTCGCCAAGTGACCGTATCTATATCATCCAACACTCTCCTCCAATGCTCTAGTTTTCCCAGCTTACGTTGGACAACTAGACCCTTGTATCCATACACATATGCGCATCCCACGGGCCTGTCCCTATCTGCTAGAGGCCTCGCTGCTGGAATGTGCTCCCAGCACCATACCTGTAATAATGTCACGCTAGCTGACACACTGCCATAACCGAGGTATACCACCTCATGTAGACCCCTGTACAGATGGGCCAACATAGTTGACCCCCATGAAAACCTCTGACCCTATGTGACCATCTCCTCCAAAACTAGCACCCATCCCACCGAGAATCCCTTTGACCTGCGATTAGGACAAAGGAATCCACCAACGAACCCTGCTAGTACAGATGGCAGGGGTGCGTAATCCAGGTCTAGGAACTCCTGCCACAGGATCTCATAGCCGCAGACTGTATCATCGTGGAAAATGTGGCGCAGTGCCTCTGTACCACCCTCTTCTAACTGCTCATATGGTAGTAGTGCACCTACTACAGGAATGCGCAGGATCTTGTAATAGTCCTCTGGTGTGACTGTCATCTCTCCAATGGCAAAATGGAAGGTGTTCGTGTTGCTATGCCACCTCTCTGCAAGTGCTGTCAGTAGCCCCCGGTTCACAGTGAACCAAGGCATATCCAAAAGAGAGGTCAACCCACATCTCTCAATAATGTCAAGGTCGGCCTGCGACAACCGCAGTATCAATGTCCACGATCTAGGAAATCTCTCTCGTGACTGGACCACACCCAATCGCTCCTGTCAACAAGCAAAACAAATCCAAAATCAGTTTCCACATCAAAACAACGATATCAAAATCAAACTCACATCAACAAAATGAAACAATTTGCTCATCTACATCAAGTTCAAAATCCTATCATTTCATATCAACTTGTAACACAACTCAAGTTATCAAAAACCATATCAAAACTTGTAACACAACTCAAGTCTCCACAATCACATAAACTTGTAAAACAACTCAAGTTTCTCACAAATATCAACTTTTAACACAACTCAAGTTTCCAACCCATATCAGCTTGTAACACAAATCAGGCTTCACACATTGAACTTGAAACACGGTTCGCAAATCAATCATATTTTGATCAAAACACCACATTGATATCTATACATAACTTGAAAAAAAAACGCAAATCAAAAACAAGTTATATCGACACTCATATTAGATAAATCCATAAAATCATGACAAACAAACAAAACAAATTTACAAATCGGCTCATCTTGCATAACTTTTCTAGATGCGCTAAAATAGACTCCCGCTGCGCTAAACTTCCCCCACGCGCTAGGTTGTTTTTCCTATGCGCTAATCTATTCACCCTATGCGCTAGACTGACTCTACGCACTAACTCTTTCCTCCCATGCGCCACCTAACCTATCCTATGCACTAGACTGACTCTGCGCGCTAATCTATCCCTCCTAGGCGCTACCCGTTTGACCCTATGCGCTAGGTTAGCCCTACACGCTAAACCCCCTTACCCATGCGAACCCCTGTAACCCCTATGCGCTAGGTCTACCCTACGCACTAACCTACTGACCCTACGCGCTACCCAACTATCGCCATGCGCTATTCTGCGTTTATGCGCTAACCTCTATTTCCTATGCGCTACCCTATTTTATTCTGGACGCACCCCCTAAAATAAACTTGATGCGCTACTTAAAACTTCGTATGCGCTAATCTATGCTTTAGACACGCTAAAACGCTAAATCCGAGTTTTAAAAATCAAAAAATGACTAAAAACGATCAAATCAAAAATCAAAAGAGGGTCAAAAATGTTGACTTACTGGTGGTCCATACGCGGCAGGTCTCTGGTACCTCCGAACGCGCTCGAAACGGTGTCTAGAATACGGAATAGGCATTTTCTCTTCAGACCAAATTCTCTTTCTCCAAAGTCAACAAAGCACAAATGAATCAAATCAAAGCTCTTTTCCCTTTTTTATAGGAGGAAAATGAAATTAGGGTTAGCCAAACAGACCTGTAATATGGTCGTGGTCTCCCCTATACCTTACACGCTATACATTATCGGGAGATGAATCAATTTACACACAATTTACATCGACGAAATCCTACACATCACACATAACTCATCAAATCAAATCAAAAATTTTCAAAAAAAAAAAAAATTGATTCATCTCCCGAGAGGGCATCACCATCAAAATATCGAATCTGGGGCACGACCTGCAAATCAAAAGAGCGACACAAAAATTGCATTTGATCATAAATCATGATAAGGCATCATTTTCTTTGAAATAACATGTGCACACACGTCACTTCATAGAGGGGCAAAATGTAGACGTATAAAAATGACCATATTCCTAAATGAATATTTTATGTTCATTTCTCTATTTAATTAAATCCAATTTAATTAAATTATCCACATTCCTCTATTTAATTAAGTAAATTACTCAATTTATTTAAATTAAATTCACTATATCCATTTAATGAATAAAACATTTTATTCAATTAAATCCCCCCTATCCACTTTTAATTAAATTCAAATTTAATTAAATAGTTATCCTAAATTGAATAAATCTAATTTATTTAATTTCCCCAAATTGCAACCAAATTAAATTAAATCATTTATTTCAATTAAATCCTATTATCCCTCCATCCACTTGCATTCTCCTACATCTCCCACTTGCCTTCCTAAACCCCTTTCTAATCCCTTCTAGACTCTTCTAATCGCTTCTAATTAGCCTAACCCATCTTCTAAACTTTGTCACATCCCTAAACAAGGGGAGGTCACTTCTCAAATCCTCAAAGTCTTTGATAACCATTAAAGGCTTCAAGCCTTCAACCACTTAATTCCCCAAAGTCTTCAATAACCATTAATGGTTAACTCAAACCCTCTTACATGGTTAAAGAATTTGTTTTAACTCAACCTTCACCCAACCCAAAGGTCTCATCAGGCCTTTAATGCTTTGACCATGATTATCTCTTAATCATTTGCACAAAGGTTTATCCTTGGATTAACTCTTAATCCATTGGGTAATCCTAATTTAAGCTTGACCCTTACCTTCTAGATAACCTTAAGGTCTTCTCAGGCATTTAAGTCTCCAACCCCTTCTCTCAACCCAATCTTATGTTGACACTTGTCACCATTTCATTGGTGCAAATTGCAAACATGGATCCCCAACTTTCAAACTCAACCCTTGATCAACTCTTTCAATCCTGACCATCCATTGCCCTGTTTTTGCTATAAATAGAGCTTTCATTCCTCCATTTTGAATCATCCTCCAAATTTGTAGTATCACACTTATGCTCAAATACATTCAAGCTTTCATATCATTTTTATGCTCATCATTTTAGCCTCTTTTAATTAGAAATTAGTCTAAATATGCATGTTTAGAATATTTTATTTATCATTTAGCTCAATCATAGACTAATATATCATGTTAGGATAGTACTCATACTAACCTTGTCATCTTATCATCTAGTTTATTGCATTTCTAGAAATCATGCATAGCTTAGGATGCATCTCATAATAAAATCTATCAAAGCATCCCTCGTTCTTGCATTTGCCATCCCTAAACCATTCTGCTCAATGATCTGAGAGCAAAAACATTGGTTTAAGGGACATTGTAAGATAGAGAACCATGGGACCAACCTTGGGAAGCTGAGTGATACTTCATTACTCCATAGCTTGCACAAAGAAGTCCTGTGTGTGTGTGTGGACAAGTATTTTAGAATATTTTCACATATTAAGTTCTATCAACCCGCTTTTCCCGCATACACAATGTAAATGAATCCTAAAATGAGCATAATAAGACACTTAATAATGGATGAATGAATGCACTTTTTGAAGTAATGAATAGATAAATGAATGTATGCAATGATGCATGATAAAGGATAATAAAGGATGATAATATGATAAAGGATAACTGACACTAAATGAATGTATAGTAAATGGTTAATACAATCAAGGACAATTGATTTATAGGAATGAATCTAAACGTCCCGATTATGCAATGATGAGATGATATAAATATTTAATAAATGATAATGAACTATATGCTTTTAACCAACTAAAATGATATGAACGGTTCTTGATGCAAATGCAACTGAATGTAATGATGATGATATGACCATGATGAATGCAAGGTTTTTTTTGGTTTTTTTTTTAGACTTTGCATGATGCATTGATGATGTATCAGAGTACTTCGTCGCGATTGTATCCAAGACCAGCTCAATTGTCGCAGAACTTGCTCATTTTAACTTTGTTCATATTGGCATACAAAATCCATATATATAAATGAGTGAATGGATGGGTGATATGCAACGGAATGAAACATATAAATAGATGAGATGACGATGACGATCCATAGCGCTCTATTTTCATCATTGAGATTTTAAAATGTTGTAAGAAAATACAAGCATCTTGACATAATGATTCAAGATGACCAGAGTATTTCTTACATGGATTTGATATAGCAAGTTAATACAAACAACTTGATATAATGGGTCAAGTTGACTAGAGTATTGCTTGCGGAACAGACAAGGATCATCTCCGTTTATGCATGACTTGGATCGTCCTCCTTGATCTTGGGCTGATCATATCCTGAGATAAGTGCATACCTTAATAAGAGACAAAAACCTTTATCCAAATTGGATGAGGAGGAACCAAAGAAGGAGCATTGTTTGTGCAAACAAAAATAGTATATACAAAAAGAATAAAGAATATGGATCCTTGGTGATGGTTCATGCTCATATGGTCGAGGTATACGCTGTAGTTAGCAAGCCGTAGTGATCTATGACTATATTTTGCATAAGATCACATGGCTTTGTGAACTTCCCATGTAGACACCATTACTACATGCCCCATAACTTCATCAGAATAATGCGCCGAAGATACACAAGCAATGTCGTAGGAACCTGATACATATAAACGAATGATTTACTCACAAATCAACCAAGTATTTGATAGCTTAACACATAATTTTCTTGTCAAAGAAAACATCATTTTGTCTTTGTTTTGGTAAGGAAGGATGCATCCTTGTTGAAGACAGTTTTGAGTGTTGATGTTGATTGTTTGGTCAATTGGAGAAGTGATCATCGTGCGACTATTTTTTAATGCTTGTTTGGTATCTGCTTGGATGAGTATGTACAATGTGTTGCCATGTTTTTGTTTGATTTTTTTATGTTTTCTGATGTTTTTGGATTTTGTGAGATGTTTTTGAATGTTTTTGGTATTTTGAGATATAGTTTTGAATGAAGAAACCAATGAATCATAAGAATAATGTATAATCCACTTCCATCAAACTAGATTAAGGGCATTGCCCCTAGTTTAAACATGACTATGAAAAAGCGGGAGCAAGACACATGGAGTACTTTCTTGATTGCAGATAAATAACAAGCCATGGTTTGGACAGATGGACAAATGGATGTAGTGAATGTGATCACAACAAGTCTGAAAGACAATGGAGCCATAGCCTTTACGAGTGGCGTCTGTTTGCCACGTTTTCACCATCACACTTACCCAAGGTGCCACCGGAGTGGTTGTTCACTGTTTGGATGTATGATTTCTCTTTACTCTTTTGATGTTTTTGTATTTTCTTCAAGACCTTTATCTGGATGTTTTTGGTATTTTTGCCAGTATATATGGGAGCCTGATGCTCTATGCAGCTTATGTATAGAACCTTTATAGGTGTATACTGTTGATCGGATCTACTAGTGGTTCTCCTTTTGAAGTAGCCAACTGATATGCCCCAGACCCAAATATAGCAGTGACAACATATGGACCCAGCCAATTTGACTAAAACTTTCCTTGATGTTCTCAGTTGGGTTGGTTACAAGGATTTTCTCGAAGAACAAGATCACCTACCTCTAATGTACGAGGTCTAACTTGATTATTATAGCTTCTACTCATGTGTTGCTAATAGGCTTTGAGGTGATTGTATGCAGCTTGTCGTTTCTCGTCAAGTAGCTCTAAGTCTTGGAGACGGGATACTCTGTATGCTTCATCATCGATGAGATTGTGCAAGGAAACCCGTAGTGATGGTATCTCAACTTCAATAGGTAAAATAGCTTCTGCACCATAGACCAATGAGTAGGGAGTTGCGCCTGTAGGGGTTCTAATGCTAGTTCAATATGCCCATAGTGTTGGATTCAATTGAACATGCCAATCATGACCGACATCATTGACTGTCTTCTTTAGGATCCTCAATATGTTCTTGTTTGATGCTTTGGCCTGACCATTGCCTTGTGGGTAATAGGGAGTGGAAAAGCGGTGTTGGATGTGAAATTTCTCACAGAGTTCACGGACATCCTGATTTTTGAAAGGAAGCCCGTTATCTATGATGATGGACATGGGTACACCATACCAGCAGATGATGTAATTGAGGATGAATGAAGCGATCTGCTTACCGGTAACTTGGGTAAGTGGAATAGCTTCAATCCACTTTGTGAAATATTCGGTGGTGGTAATAATAAATTTGTGACCATTGGATGAAGATGGATGGATTTTACCCACAAGGTCAAGGCCCCATTCATAGAAAGGCCATGGTGTTGTGATCGGTTGCAATTCTTGTGCTGGTGCATGTATCAAGTCTCCATGAACTTGGCATTTCTTGCACTTTCTGACAAAGTAGTAGGAGTCTTTTTCCATAGATGGCCAATAGTATCCAGTGCGTAGGAGTTTCTTGGCTAGTGATGGACCGCTTGCATGTGTTCCACAAATTCCTTCATGTACCTCTTCCAAGGCCTTTGTTATCTCATCTTGTTCTAGACATCAAAGGAGAGTACCATCAAGACTATGTCGGTATAAGGTTTCAGCAATAATGGTATATCGAGCGGTTTGGCAAATGAAGGTTTTACGTTGGTTACTCGATTGGTTAGGAGGAAGGGTGTGATCGTAGAGATAGGTGTAAAACTCATTGTACCATGGGGATTCAGAACTGATAAGGTGACATATCATCTCAAATTCAGGGATATCATAAGCGGGAATCCAAAGTTGTTCTACCAAGAACTCGTAGCATATTGAATTCTATGGAAGATCTAGGAGAGATGCGATGGTAGCCATAGCATCAGTAGCTCAATTCTAATCTCTTGGTATCAGCTCAAAGGTGATAGTAGTAAATGATGCCTTTAATTTGTCCACCATTTGTTTGTATGGCATGAGTTTATCATCCTTGGTCTGATATTCATCAGTTGCTTGTCAAATGACTAGTTGGGAGTCGTCATATACTTGTAGTTCTTGTAATTTCCATTGTATGGCTAGCCTAAGTCCTGTGATCAAGGCCTCATACTTTGCTATGTTGTTGGTGCATGGAAATGTGAGCCTGTAAGACTTCGGGATGCTGTCACCTTGAGGTGTGATAAACAGAATGCTTGCCCCCGAGCCATGCATAGTGTACGAACCATCAAAGTATAGTTTCCATGGTTGTGCTATTGTGATCATGAATATCTCTTCATCTGAAAAATTGGAAATGAGAGGATGATTGCCTATGAGTGGTGCATCAACCAACTAATCTGCAATAACTTGTCCTTTTATAGCCTTACAGTCTACATACTCAATGTCAAATTCACTTAGAATCATCACCCATTTGGCCAAGCGGCCTATCAATGCTACTTTACTAAGTAAGTATTTGAGTGGATCGATCTTAGCAATGAGTTGAACCTTATGTGTCAATAGATAGTGCCTCAATTTTGTTGCTGCCAAGATCACTACTAGGCAAGCTCGCTCAATAGGGGTATAATTGAGTTCTTGGCCGACCAGTGTGCGAGAGATGTAGTAAGCAGCACACTCTTCCCCTTCTGCATTATGTTGTGCTAGTAGTACACCCAATACTATACTTGTTGCTGAGATATAGAGTAACAGAGGTCTGCTTGGATCTGGTGGTATCGGCAATGGTGTATTCTTGAGATAGTCTTTAAGAATTTGGAATGCTTGTTGGCATCTTGCATCCCATTGAAAGTGGATGTTCGTCTAGAAGATGTGTAAAGGGGTGACACTTATTTGCCAGATGTGCAATGAATCTTTAGATGGATTGTAGTCATCTTTGTAATGTCCTTAGCTGACCGATGTTCTTTGGTGGTGGCATGTCCATGATTGCTTTGACCTTTGCTAGATCAACCTCAATACCTTTGCTTGAGATAATGTATCCTAGAAGCTTCCCTGAGATTACTCCAAAGACACATTTCTTTGGGTTGAGTCGAACATGATATTGTTCCAGTCTATCAAAGATTTTATCTAATATGTCAAGATGACCTTCTCTGGTGAGTGATTTTGATAGTAAGTCATCAACATAATCTTCCATCATAGTATGCATCATGTCATGGAAGATGGTTGTCATTGCTCATTGATAGGTCGCTCCTACATTTTTGAGACCGAAAGGTATTACATTCCAGCAGTATGTGCCCCATGGACATGTGAAGGTTGTCTTATGTTGATCCTCTGGTGTGATCTTTATCTGATTGTATCCTGAAAAGCCATCCATGAGTGAAAGCATGGCATGTCCTGTTGTTAGGTCCACTATGATGTCAATTTTTGGTAGGGGGAAGTCATCCTTAGGACATGCCTTATTCAGATCTCTAAAGTTAGTACAAATATGGATGCCCCCATTTGGCTTGTCGACAAACACAATATTGGATATCCAATCTACATAATCAATTGGTCTAATGAAACCAACATCTAGAAGTTTCTTGAGTTCTGCTTTGACTAGTACTGCAATCTAAGGATGCATCTTGCGAAGCTTCTGCTTGACAGGCTTGTTTCCTTCTGCTACTGTGAGGTGATGCATGACTAAATCAGGATCAAGATCAGGCATGTCTGCATATGACCATGCAAAGTTGATCTGACGCTTTTGAAAGAACTCTACAAATTTAGGTTGTTCCTTTGGAGTTAGAAGAGATGCTAGATGTATGTGGTGAGGAGTTTTAGGAGTCCCTACGTTGTATTCTTTTGTTTCCTCGATGAGAATCATTGATCGTTCCCGTTGTGTGCTACATGGAAGGATGCCAAAACTTTCATCCTTAGGCACCTCAGAGAGGTTTTCACCGTTGGATACACTCTTTCTTTTTACTTTTGTTGAATCAAACAGTGCCACGGTGTGGTTTTCACTAGAAGATCCATGTTTTATTGTTATATTTTTGCAGCTGAAAGGTTTGGCATCCGCCCTAAAGTATGCTGCACTATTAAGTTCTATGGCAAATCCAACTTTGTGATCCCCACTTGGTATGTTATCCCGCAGTTCCAAAAAGTCAATGATCGCCTCATCATTTTGGAAATGGTCAAGACATGGGGGATTAGGTTGGTTCCATTCGATGAGTTCAGGATGAATAATGGGCATTACCTCATCGATTAGGTTAAATTCGTTAGATGTGTCAGTGAGGGTTAAGACATTATGGTGAAGGTCGTTGATGGTACTCTCCCTGTCAGAATCAGGCGTAGGATGTGACGTAGGGTCTATGGAAAGTGTTTCCAGCTTAGGAACCCAAGAGGTCATTATCTGTGCTTCTTCGTAAATAGGGATGTCTTTGCGAGGTGGAGGTAGTGATGTGTCTTCCTCATCGGAAGTATTAAGCTGGAGGGAATCAAATTCCCATTCATATGAGTCAGTCTCTAAATTACTTTCCAGCATCTGATTACTATACCATACTGGGATGTCCTTTGTGTTAAATACTACAGGTGTGATCGGTTGATGTGCCTTTGTAGATGAAATGATCAGTGCTACAGGAAGGATGATGGGAATAAATGAATCTGAGACGGGGAGTATCGGTAGTGTTGACTCTATTGCTTCCGCTGGAACTGCTGGTGTTGTAGATGCTACTGTGGGTTTTGATGTAGTGGTTGCTGCTAATGGTGCTACTGATGTTATTGCTGCTGCTGATGGGATCACTGGTTTGATGAGTGGGATGATTGGTCTTATAGGTGGTTGTGCTGGGATTTTGAGCCTCGGTGGGGCAGTTACGATGGTATTTGATGCTTCTTTTATGATAAAAGGTGTCCTCTTTGCAATACGCTAATATAGTGGTTTGTTGGGTTTTCCTTTGAATCTGAGCGTAGGAAAGATCTCCTTTTGAAAGCCTAGGCCTGCATTATCCTTGGGCTTTAATTCTGACAACAGTGATTC
The DNA here is from genome assembly GCF_030272615.1 of Cryptomeria japonica. Classification (NCBI taxonomy): domain Eukaryota; kingdom Viridiplantae; phylum Streptophyta; class Pinopsida; order Cupressales; family Cupressaceae; genus Cryptomeria; species Cryptomeria japonica. The sequence continues at coordinate 338,689,022 of NC_081407.1, forward strand.
ATGTCTTCCTTGTTTGCAAGGTCCCAAAGCACTCTAACCATCGTAACCCATTCTTTGCATAATGAGGAGGCCTTTACCATACTAATCTGTGGGAAGTGTAGCTTGCGGCATATTGGTGGTGATGGGATCTTTATAGATCCATTTTGCTAATTCCTTATCTCTAGTCTCTTCTTCTTGACTTTTACCAAGGATGAAAGGTGTCAAAGCACATGCTGGCGTGATCAGTGGTTTTTGAAGTAACTGCTGAGGTTTTCCATGTGTTCTAGGAGAAGTGGGCATTTGTCCCACACAAAAGAGTTGACTCAAATTGTATTCCCCAGGACATTCCTCTGCTATTTTCGTCTTAAGCTTTTCTTTCTTGGGTATAGTGGTGTTTGAACTAGCAAGAGAGGCTGGGCTTATGTATGATGTGGAGGAGATGGCTTCTCTATTGTTAGGAACGGTAATCTCTGGTTGATGGTTGATATTATGACAATATGCAAAGGGATTTGCATCACCCAGGATTGTGATCTCTACATCGTTATGTGGGAACTTGATACATTGATGGTAGGTGGATGGAATGGCTTGCATGGTATGTATCCAAGGTCTTCCTAACAATAGATTATATAGCAGAGGAAGGTCCAGAACTTGACAGATGATATGCTTCACCACAGGGCCTACTCGGATAGGTAGTACCACAACTCCTTTGGATGAACACTCTGCATCGTCATAGGCTTTGATTGTGATCTTCTTGCGAGGATCCATGGATTCAATGGCATATCCTAAAGCTATGACCAACTGTAGTGTACAAATATTAAGGCCTGCTCCATTATCAATCAAGACTCACTTGATCCTATGCTGGTTGATAAATCCTTCAATATGTAGCGAAGCGTTATGAGGTTGCTGGAAGGAAGAGTTTTCACTTTCAAAAAAAGTGAGACAAGGTGATAACTTTAGACTTCCAACCATGGCTTTGAACTGATCTGTATTTAGGTTTGCAGGGATTGACGCCTCTTGGAGAGCTTGATCCAAGATTGTTTTATGAGACGGAGATAGGCGCAGTCGCTCTAAGATAGATATCAGTGCGGGCATTTTGTCTAACTGTTCCACAAGATTGTACTGCTTTGGGATAGATGGGGTGCCTTGTGGAGATGCTTTGATGGTAATCTTGCTGCGACGTGTAACAACATTGCAAGTAGAGCTAGCATTTTTAATGGTTATAGTTGCAATTTGTTCACTGGCATCGTACAGGTGATTTACAGTGTAATTATACGTGGCTTGCATATAATCAGTGGTATCAGTGCCTCTCCTGGAAGTGGAAGGACCCCTTTGATCTGGTGATGGAAGTGGATTTTCGAACATCAGATGATCATTGTTTGTTGTTTTTGGGTCATGTTCTTCAATTTTGATTTCACCTCAGTCAATAAGATCCTGAATAAGATCTTTCAATCTATGACAATTGCTTGTCTTGTGTCCTCTCCCTTGATGGAAATCACAATGTTCAGTATCCCTCCACCATGCAGGTTTGACTTGAGGTTCATAGTTTGATGTTTTGGGTAGAGTTACTAGATTTTGAGAAACTAGTTGTCATAATACTGTTTCGATGGGTTCCCCTAAGGGAATGTATGTTCGCTTTTGTTTTTGTTGATGAGGTCTGGGTTCATCGTGAGATGTGATGCAGCCTTGACTTGGAGGAGCAACTGTGTTAGCCTGAGGTGGGGGATTCTATCTTGCAAATCGAACTACAGGTTGTGCACTTTTGATAGTTCTTACATCCACAACCCCGTCATTGACAACATTTTTGTTTTTGTTCTAGAATCTTGGTTTGTCACTATTGAAGCGTGGGCGAGGACCATCCTTTGGTTCATTATAGATTTTGATAAGTCCTTTCTTGATGAGAGCTCGCTCACATTTTAATCCTTTGGTGATCATGTCATTGAAAGAGTCTGTGTCTTTGACATCCAGGTGAAATTCCATTTCTTCCTTTAAGTTGGAAATAAATATTTCCACTAGTTCTTGTTCAAGTAACTGAAGAGAACGTCTGCTAGACATTTGATGCCATCATTGCAGGAATACTGAGAATAGTTCACCTGGTTTTTGTTTAGTGTTACATAGACCAGCCATGGTGATATCACATTCAATGTTATGAGAGTAATGTGCCAAGAACTTTTGAACTAGCTCTTCAAAGGTCCTAATGCCACCTGGTAGTCGGGAAAACCATGATGTGGTTGTTCCTCCCAAGCTTTGGGGAAAAAGTCGCATTAGGTATGTGTCCTCATATGCCACTTCGAGGCAAGCTAAATGGAATTCTCTGACATGATCGCGAGGATCTCCCTTTCCTCTATACTTTTCGAATACTCGTGGAAAAGGTGGCATATAAAGATTCCTATCAAAGGGATAGGGACAAATGTCATTGAGTGAAAATTGATTAGTCTTCACACCACTATGATGTTGTTGGGCAAGATTTTCAACTTGTTGCCGCAACATCTCTATTTCATTTGGAGGAGGAGGTGGTCGGTTACCTCAAGGAATGTTATATCTGATGGGATCTCTACCTCTTTCTTCTTCATGGTGACTTTGTCATTCTGATGCTTGTCTTAGTTGTGCAAGATCAAAGTCAAAGGGGAGTTTGGATCCTTCTTGAGCAAGCTTTAAAAAGTGAGCATCCGCATTACTCCTGAGTATTTCGCCAAAAAGTCTGTTAAAGAGAGGGTTGTGTTGATCCCTTTCTATTGTTATAGGAGTAGGAGTACTTGGGTTTTTGTCATTAGCATTTCCTCCAAGTGCTTCTTGAAATTCATTGATATTTTCCTCCTCTTCTTCTTCAATTTCTATTTCTCATTGCCTTGACTGCGATCGGGTATGAGCCATTTTGTTTATGAGTTTTTGTTGAAGTTGGGTGAAAATGATGATGAGTTTTTGATGAAATGAAAGATCGATGGTTGGTGTGTTGTTTTGCATGTGGATCTCTAGCACTTAAAGGTAGATATTACCAAAGTTTTCTTCTTTGAATTGCTTGTTGTTTTTAATAAGGTTTGATGTGATAAGGTTTAGAGAAATATGAGATGTGTTACGGACTTAATGACCTAGTAATGAGAGGATTCACTCATAAACTAGTTTTAACCTGCGTAGGTATGTCTCTTAGGATGAGCTTATCCTAGATGTAGAAACAATCTAAAAGGTGATGTTTTGTGTTTGATTCAAGCAATATCTAAAAAGAGAACTTAGGACAAGAACCTCTTAATGTTTTGATATTTGAAAAGGATTGATGATGAAGTGAATGTGGGAATGAATGAGATGTTTTAACTTCAATAAAAGCTTTGTGTCACAAATGGAACAAATTCTACCTCTTCCCTTTCGGGCATTGGTGGCATTTCTTGAGCTACATTGTATGTGATACAAATGTTTGGGAAGAAGTTGGGATTGATCTTGCCTCCTTGGTTTTTGTGATAACTCAAAGCTCTATATTGCATAAAAGCTCTGTGGTTTAATGACTCTGAATCAAATTCGTTTGATTTGCCTTGAAGGTAGAGACGTATGTGACATAAAAAAACTCTATGAGAGACAAAGATTTGTCTATTTAGATAGAAGAATTTCCTCCTTTTGATCAAAGCCTTTGAACTCAATGGTCTTCTTTTAAAGTTGATGTTTTGATGAAGATTCTTCTTTCTCAAGATGTGAAGAATGGTCATAAAGTTTGATACTTTTCTTTGTTTTTGATATTTTTGGTTGTTTGTGGGTTTCTGAAAAATGTTTGTGTTGGATGAATACCTGTTTTGATTTTTGGATTTTATGATGTTTCTTTGACAAGAAAACAAAGCAAGCACACAAACACAAGAATGTTGCCTAAAAAGGCACAAATGAGTATGGGTCTAGATCAACCCAATCCTTGGACTTTTTATGACCCTTTTCTTTAATTGTATTTTAGGTGTTTTTCTTTCCAAAGCCTGAAATCAGCTCAATTTGTACTTGGTCTTGACTAAAATGAAAACACTTCAAACACTTTGTATCCCTAAGGTCAAATGGCCAGTTGTGATAAATTTAGCCCACATCTTGATATTTCTTTGACTTTGGTACTACATACCTTATGAATCCCACCGTGGTAGGTAAGGATGTGATTTACTAAGTCTTGCACGAGCATAACAAATAGATGATCCCTATGATGGGGGAGTCACCACTTTCATCAAGCCACAAGTGACTTTTCAAAAAGCTATGTTTCTACTCAAGGAAATATGTATGGTGAGTATCTTGGGAGAAAAACCATCTATGCTCTTGCATTGAATTATATCACAAATATCCTCAATCAATAGAATGGATGGGCTACTACTTAAAGGTGTTTAGTAATTTTTGATATCTTTGGACATAAGTTCATTCTACAGTGACTCACTTAAGAGCCTTGTAACTTGTGGTGGGGCCCATTTGTCCTTTCGGCAAGTTACACTATAGGAACAACTATACCCAAGGCTACAACTTTCGCTCTCACCTGATTTCTATAGCGACTTGAAGGATTTACCACGCGAGGTCATTCCCAAGAGTGATGTGTCTCTTGGCAAGCCTCTCTTAAAAAGATAAAAATTTGAGTGTTACTAACACTTTTCTCTTGTACCTAGGACCACGAAAGCCAAGGGAGAGGATAGTGTGTGTTAGAAGTAGGACCATTCGACCAACCTTTTTGCACAAGTGTGTCAATCACAAAAAACACTTGTTCTTTTTAACTTATCATTGCAATGATTTTCTATCTAATTGGAGATGTTGCTCCAACAACCATGATGTTCTTTTTAACTTCAAAGGCAATATGTTTAAGTAACTAGGAAAATGAAATCCTGGTCAACTTAATAAAAAGTACGTTTGCTTGAAGTAAATAGCTTTTGCAAAAATTGAGACAAGTTGATTGTGAATTTTATTTGCACCAAAGTTTTGAAGTGTGGATTGTAAATTTTAGTTTGATGCAAGAAAGAAATTTGTCTTGTCTTGTTTTTAAGCACCAAAATAAAATGAACCTAACTTGCAAGGAAGTAAATTTGTTTTGTTCAATTTTTAGAGCACCAAATGCAAATGATCCTAATTTTGCAAGAAAACAAATTTGTTTTGTTCAATTTTTAAAACACCAAAAACAAAATTTTGATTTTAAGGAAGTGAGTTTTAGACCTGCACAAAAAGCAAACAGTTAGTAAAATCCACACCTAAGGGGGGGCTTCCACAAGCCTAAAACAAATCAAATTTTCAGTTACAAGGCCTTCCTTACAATGTTCTGTTACAGTAGCGCTAGTCTGTGTGAAAACAGAAGTGTTAGTTAACCAAAAACACTTTTTTACATAAACAAAAATGCTAAAAGAAGAATTTGACAGTGAATACAAACGCACTAGAACAAACATAAAAGTGCTAAAACCAGCACAATAGCGCTAAACTTGAGACAATAGCGCTATTGTAAAAACAATAGTGTCATAATAACAAGTTGCAATAGCGCTACAACGTGATCAAAAGCGCTAAAGTGCAACCTGTGTGTCAATTTCAACATTCAAACATGTTAGTTAGTTTTTTTTTTTTAAGTTTTTGGGTACCTAGATCATGTCAGGTTCACCAAATGATGCTCTACAAAAAGGACAAGATTAGGATAAACAAACACCTGAACAAGAAACAACAAGAAGTTGATTGTTAGATGTTAGAAAATCATAAATTAAAAACTATCCTAAGCAAGCATATCAAGAAAGACACTACTAAGAAAAAAGAAAGCTTAAGGAATCTATAAAAAGCAACTAAGCTCCTCCAAATGCTCTCTACCATGCTGGTAGTTTCTCCTTCCTTGTTCCTCTCCTCTCCAAGTTCCAAAATAGTGTATCTCTCAGCAGCTTTTTGCACTATGGATGCTTATGGAGATTCAAGATTAAAGTATTTGCTCTAAATATGAATGAAAAGCTGATACTAGATGCTATAGATGCTAAGATGATTTGTTTTAAACCAAAATGACAATTATATGAGTTTATTATGCTAAAATGCTCCCTAAAATTCACTATAGATTAAATGCATGCAAGTTTTCAGGATTTGGATTCTGAAGAAATGGGCTCTATTTATAGGTAAAATGGAGCAATGGATGGTTGAGATTGAGTAATCTCAACAAGGGTCAGGATTGAATGATTTGAGATCCATGTGAGAGCTTTCAACCCAATCCCAGAATGACAAGTGTCAATATGATATAGGTTGAGAGGAGAGGGAATAAGCATTAAATGCTTGTCATGACCTAGGAGTTAACTTGGGGGTTAGGGTCAAGGTTAGTTGAATGAATAAATTCTTTATTCAAAGAATAAAGCTTTTATCCAATGGATAAAATTTTGTGAAAAGGCAAAATGGATAACCATGGTCAAAGCAATAAATGCTTGAGGAGACACATGCGTGCAAGTTGAAATAACCATAAATGGTTATGTAAGAGCCATTAATGGTCATGTAAGAGCCATTAGTGGTTTTGGAAGACTTTGGAGGTTAAATTGTTGAACACACAAAGCATTAAATGATTTTCAAATACTTTGAAGTCTTTGAGAAGTCACTCCAAGTTTCTTAGGAATGTGACAATAATTAGGGAATGGATTAGGCTAATTAGGAAGGGGTTAGAAGAATCTAGAAGGAGTTTAGGCTTGCAAGTGGATTTGGTGGGTGAGAGAAAATAGGATTTTTATTTAAAATAAATTAATTTATTTCAATAAATGTGTGGAAGTTGCATTTGTAGGAAAATGCAAGTGGGGGGGGAATAAATGATTTAAATAAATATTTTATTTAATTTATTTAAAAGAGGAATAGGGGATTAAATGAAATAAATATGATTTATTCATTTAATTGATTGTGAATTTGGTTTAATGAATTAATTAAAATAAATTAAATAAGTTATTTAATTAATAGGAGAATGTTTGAAGATGAATTAATTAAATATTAATTTAATTAACCGATGGCTAGTGGATTTTTAATCAAATAAATAGGAAATATTTATTTAATTAAATTGGACAGATTTATGTGACTACATAAACTATGGGGATTCACAATAGAAAGAATCATATTTTCTGCTATAGTGCTTGTTAGTTAATTGATAGATATGTAGATGGAATGTGTTGTGGTATTTGGATAGAAGAATCTAATGAAACTCATGTAATTATCTAGTCTCAATGTAGGAATGGTTAAATGAACTATGTTGTATCTTAGAGAAAGGAATATGGGTATTATGAACATTTGGTATGGAATCTTAAAATGAACTTAAGAGGGGTATATGTTAAGAATTAAAGGCACTTAGATGATAATGAATATCATAATTGAATAAAAGTAATTGATTAGAGGAATTAATCTTATGTGTGCATATAGTGTCCCAAGTATTTATGTGATGTTTTAAAAGTGTGTCAAGTAGTGGTGTTGAGATACCCTAGGGAAAAGATGTATTGCATAGGACTTTCATAGAGATGTGTTATTGATCATATGGTTATTCCACTTGCGTAGTATAGAACTATGGTTATGTTTCATAAATGCATATTGATGTTATAATGCTAGTGAGGATTGAACAAGATGTGTGGAATGTTATATGTAAATGATAAGATGGTAATTGTTTCTCCCATTTGTGTTATGATTATAGTTGTGCTTTAAGTTATTGCAAATTCATGTTATGCATTGATTTATTATAGAGTATTAATAGTTATTCTAAAAGAAAAAAAGAAAAAAATATCTATATCTGTTAGTAGATTTTGGTTTATTTCTCTAGGGTATTTTGGCGGGCATTACAAACCTTTCTACCTATGCATCCATCGACAATTCCAACAATGTCCCAAACCTTTCTTTGAATGATGAAAGAATCCCTCCATCATCATGAACTACAATATATTGTCTTTACAAGTGAGGAATTTCTCTCTTGAGAAGTATATAATTAAAAAGGATACTAATAAATGACAAGTTTTGTTATTGTATTGTTTCTTTAAGTCAAACTAAGTGATGTTTATCTTAGTTCTCCTCTTCATAATATATGGAAAGAAATGATTTTACTATATACATAGATCATAAATACAAAGGTGGATATGCTATAGAGATGTATTCAAGGATTTCCAACATGACATTGATAAAGGTGAAACCACTCACATAGTTGCATTTGGGTTTTTATTTTACTCAATGGATAAGCTATTGAGATTTCTTTTTATATGCTCCTAGTCATACCAAAAAGAGAACTACTCTTTTGAATTGGATGTCTAAAAATCTCCCTAATATAGATTGGATATAGGAGGCTTTAATATGATGGACTGCCAAAAGGATTTTAAAAAGTATAAATGTTAAACAAAACCTATATAAATTTAAAAACATGAGTTACTATCACAATTGTTTAGGTGTAGTTAACTACTACATACTTTAGGTGTAGTTAACTAGCCACTACATGCCAAATAAACTTTAGGTATAGTTAATCATTGCATGCCAAATAAAGATATTTATATAATTAATTCACATGGTCTAGTTATATAGTTAGTATGGATGGGAAACATAATAAATCTTTCTCTTCCAATCTCCATTTGAATCTATGGCATCCTAATTCTTTTCTATGTCACTTTTTTAAATAACACAATAATTTATGGAACATTCCTTGGGATGTGTATTTAGGTAAACTTAAACATTAGTGATTCATTCCCTTTCAAACTCAATGTCTCTCATCTTTCATTTATTTTACCATGAGTATTTCCATAGGCTCATACTCCCGTTAAAGTGGGGTCTAAACATAGCATCATAAATTATCACTAGGCCAATTTACACCTCAAGTTTATGCCCCTACTTTAGGGTGTCCTATCATCATCTCCTTTTTGGGTCCATTTGTTCCTATTCCCCATCTTTGAGGTCATGAACAACCTTTTGTGGATCCTACCATGGGATACCACCACATTTTAGCATTGTTTTGGTCTACACCATGGTGCCCCAAAATGCCATGAAATTGCTTAATCCAGTCCCAATTTGAAATAGGGTTGGGGATATATCTCTTCAGTAAGATTTGATCCTCATGCCTCTACATGATAGTTGGAGGTTGGCCTAGCTGGTAATTTACCTAGAGCCCCCTATATAAAGACATTCTATCAGTTATTAATTTTAGATCTAAGTCTCCATCTACAAGAAATCTAATATTCATGCATCTGTTAAGCATTCATTATCAAGCATTTTGAAATATCTTCAAGGATGCATATTCATCATCAATTATTGTGGACCAAAGTCGTGTCAATTTTCATGCAATCATGTGTGTATGGTTAGGTTTTAATGTTTGTCATGCCATTCCATACAGCATTTGTGATTACATCCAAGGAGAAAAGAATCATCAGTAGCAATTATAGATCTGGGGTATATTTGTTCAGCATTTATTTCAATATTTGCATTATTTCATTCAAGGTTAATTCCTAAACTAGGGTTTGACTTAGGAAAACCCCTATTCCTGTTGGCACTATGTGAACCGGTATGAGGACATAATGACATTGTATGTTGTCATTGATGTCAATATGCTGAAGAGGTGAGAACCAGCATATGTGAGAACTGATATAACACTGTGAACCGGCATTTGTGCCAAAGTGAAGCGGTGTGTTTGTTCAAGGTGAACTGGCATATGGTTATGGGAACTGGCACATGGAAGTGTTGTATGACTACCAGTTGGTAGTCTCAACTTCAGGGTTTCCGGTTGAAGTGTTTCAAGCCTATGTGGCTCAACCAGTGACTTTGTGTGATGAGTTATCATTGTAATGAAGAACAGATCATCTTGCCACGGAAGAGGGGAAAACAGATCTTCTGTTATTTTAGGCCAATAGTATCCTGTTCTCAAAAAAAATTTAGCCAATGTGAGTCCGCTTGAGTGTGCCCCACAGATACCCTCATGTACTTCATGTAATGCCTATTCTGCTTCTTGTTTATCTAAACACCTTAGGAGGGAACCATCAAAATGCATTCTGAACAAGGTGTCTGCAAGGATGGTGTAACGGGCACATCGGCGAATGAAGGTTTGTTGTTGGGTTTTGGTGAGTTGTGGGGGAATGGTGTTGTCTTTGAGGAAAGTGAAGGTTTCTTGGTACCAAGGGGACTCAGGACCAACGAGAACACACACCACTTCAGACTTTGGTAGGTCGTATGTCGGTATAAACAATTGCTTGAACAAGAACTTGCACTTCTGACTGTGTGCTGGCATTTGAAGGAGGGAGCCAATGGTGGCCATTGCATCTGCAACCCTATTGTTTGTTCATGGGATTTGGTCAAACTTGATTGCCATGAAATGTTGCTTAAGATCTTCAACCATGGTATGGTAGGGAAGGATTTTATCATCTTTTGTCTGGTATTCATCATTGACTTATTTTATGATGAGTTGGGAATTGCCATAGACTTGTAATTCCTTTATTTTCCAGTGGATATCCAAGCGTAAACCTGTGATGAGGGCCTCGTATTTTGCTATATTATTGGTGCATGCAAAGGCTATCTTGTATGATTTGGGGATGCCATCTCCTTGAGGTGTGACCAATAATATTCCTACCCCCGATCCATTTTGAGTGTAGGAGCCATCAAAATACAATTTCCATGTGGAGGATGTGGTAACAGTCATAATAAACTCATCTGGTAATTCTATGAGAAGAGGATGGTCGCCTGGAAGTGGAGCTTCAACCAACTAATCTGCAATGACTTGTCCCTTGATTTCTTTTCTGTCCACATATTCAAAGTCAAACTCACTTAAGAGCATGAACCATTTGGCGGTTTTGCCAGTGAGAGCAGCTTTGGATAAGAGATATTTAAGTGGATCAATTTTAGCAATTAATTTTGTCTTATTATTTAGCATATAGTGTTGTAGTTTCTATGTGCTGAACACTAATGCCAAACATGCTCTTTCAATGGGGGTGTAATTGAGTTCATATCCTACCAACGTCCGATTGATGTAGTAAATGGCGTGTTCCTTCCCTTGATCATCTGTTTGCACCAATAATGTCCCTAATGCCACTGCAGTAGTGCATATATACAAAATAAGGGGTTTTCCAGGAGCGGGAGGCATCAATACCAGAGGTGATGCTAGATAATCTTTTAATTTCTCAAATTCCTTTTGACATAGGCAATCCCATTTAAATTTTGTGTCTTTATGCAACAGGTGTGCAAATGGATGGCACTTGTCTACTAGCTATGAAATGAAACGCCTGACAGACTGGAGTTTTCCCTGGAGACTACGCAGTTGTCTGAGAGTTTTTGGTGGAGGCATTTCCATAATAGCTTTTACCTTTGCGGGATCAACCTCGATGCCTTTGTAGGAAACAATGAATCCTAGTAGTTTTCCTGATGTGACGCCAAACACACACTTTTTGGGATTTAGACGCAACTTGTATTTTTCCAATCTTTTGAAGATCTATTTTAGAATGGGGATGTGTTCTTGTCTTGTCTTGGATTTAACTAGTAGATCATCCATGTAGTCCTCCATAATTTTGTGCAAGAGGTCATGAAAAAATGTTGTCATTGCCTATTGATATATAGCTCTAGCATTTTTAAGGCCAAAAGGCATGACCCGGTAATAGAAGGTACCCCATGGTGTTGTGAATGCAGTCTTATGTTGATCCTCATCTGCTCCCATTAGCGATAAAATTTCATGTCCTATTGTAAGGTCCACAATCATGTCTATATTGGGGAGCGGGAAATCATCTTTAGGACAAGCTATATTTAGATCTCGAAAATCTGTGCAGATGCGGATGCCCCCAGCAGGTTTGCCGATAGGTACAATGTTGGAGACCCATTCAGCATAATCTATAGGTTTTATAAATTCTGCGTCTAACAACTTTTGGAGTTCCGCCTTGACTAGGAGTGCAATATGTGGGAGCATTTTGCGTAATTTTTGTTTTACAGGTTTTGCATCTGGGCGGATAGCTAGATTGTGAACCACCAAGGCAGGGTCCAACCCTGGCATATCAGAATAGGACCATGCAAAATTGATTTTTACCTCTATAAGGAAGTTGATGAAGTCTTGTTTCTCGATTTCTGTGAGGGATTTGGCAATGAGCACATTTTTTGGAATGACCTCGGTGCCCATGTTGATGCTGTCTGTTTCTTCTATCAACAAATTTGATTTGTCCTGTGGAAGGTAACCAATGGTAGGGAGGTCAAATCCCTCATCGTCAAGTGCCTTTTCCAGGTTTTCACTTTCAGATACGCCCTTTGTTTTTATTTCTTGTTCATCCAAAGGCATCTCAGGGAGGTTTTCACTTAGGGAATCATATGTTTTTCTTTTATTATCCTTTTTGTGGCTAAGGGCATTGACTTGACTACCAAAGTATCCCTTTTTGTATAGTTGAATACCCTCGATTCTGCTACAATCTTCCATATTTTGCATTGTTAGGAGAGCAATGAGAGTATTATCATTGGCCCAGATATCTAAAGTGGGTTTGTCTCATTGGCCCTAGTCAATGAGTTCAGTATGGACAAGATGTAGCTCATGTGAAGTGGGAGGGGTTACGGGGGTGATGGTATTGATGTAAGTGTCCAAGAAGATATCTATCTCATATTCATAAGGCATTTCATGGAATTCCTCTTCGTTAGCGCTTTTGATATCTGAAGAAGGACTAGAAGGGGCACCAGCAATAGTAATCTTAGGCACCGGGGTGTACCCCAAGCCTCTGTTGTATCTGTAAGAGATAGGATTTATGGGTGTTTTTCTTTCTTTCTCCTCTGCTCCCAGGCCGTGTCCTTTGTAACCCATTTTTTCAACTATGGCAGATGCTTTTGGGTACATTTCTTTGGATATTCTTGTTGGATCTTCATCTTCTTCCTGGTACAGCCATGAAGAGATATCTTCTTCAAGGCTCTCATTATCAAGTGGGCCCCATTGCTGGAAGGTGATGTTTTGGCATTGCATAACTGGTTTTGGGTCCTTTTTTATCTTTTTTGGTTTGCCAAATGACTTAGGAGAGAGAGGGAGGTTGCCTATTAATAAGACATCCTCCAATTTGTATTCTCCATAGCCATTGTCCAAGGTCTTGATTTGATTATCTGGTTAGGATGATGTGGAGGCAACATTTGATGTGTCAGATACAGGCATTGGCGAGGGTCTATTTAGTGGGCAATGATTCGGATGCTTCCCCTCTGATAGTTTGCAATATTGAAAAGGTTGGGGATCACCTTTGATAGTGATCTCTCTTCTGTTATAGGGGAATTTGATGTATTGGTGATAGGTGGAGGGTACGGCCTGCAAGGAATGAATCCATGGCCTCTCGATGAGAATGTTGTAGGGGAGGTCAAGATCTAGTACTTGGCAAGGGGTTTCAATTGTAATGGGACCCTCTTGAAAAGGTAAGGTGACCACGCCCTTTGAAATTCTTTCTGCATCATCATATGCCTTTATTGTGATCCTTCCTGATGTGTCTATCAGATCGTCAGAAAGTCCTAATTGTTTTATTAATTTGTATGTACACAGATTAAGCCCAGATCCACCGTCTATTAGGATACATTTGACCTTGTGCTTGTGGATAAGAGCTTCGATGTGCAAAGGTTTGTTATGGTCTTCATCTGTGGGAGCATCTTTGGAGTTAAATACAATGTGCTACTGGGTAGCGAGGTTTCCAATGAGGGCTTGGAATTGGGTGGCTTTGATGTTATCTAGAACGCATGATTGGAGAAGGGCTTGCTCCAAAACTTCTTTATGGACCGAGGAGGTCTTGAGAAGTTCCAAAATGGAGAGTTGCGCGGGTGTCTTCACAAGTTGATCAAGGAGGTCATATCGGCGGGTGGAAGACATGGGTGGGGGGTTTGGTGGGGGAGGGACTCCTTGGATGGTGACTCTTCCTCAATGTGTAGTTGCATTGCAGTCATTCTGGAAATGGGAGGTGGAAGGCGTGGCACCTTGAATGACTATTTGAGTAGGATTTGGTATGCTTTGGGAAGAAGGAGGATTAACTCCTTGGATAGTTATGACATTGACATTATTGTCTGTAGGTTCAATGCGACCTACTAAAAAATCAAAACCTGTTACGTGATTAGCGTAGTCATAACCCATTGCGGTAGATGATGAGCCTTTTCCTTTATCATGCTTCGAGAAGGGTTCCTGGTACATTTTGAGTTTGTCATTGTTATTACTAGGTTTTGCATTTGCTACTTCAATCTCACCTCTATCAATAAGATCTTGTATGTAGATTTTCAGTTTCATACACTTTCGTGTATCATGTCCCTTGATATGATGGTATTCACAATACTCATTTTCATTATACCATCTCAGTTTAGGTTGATTGGGGTCAAATGGGCTAGTGATTGGAAAAACCACTACACTTGCTTGGACAAGTTTTTGAAACACCACTTCAATAGGCTCAGCCAGAGGAGTGAAATCTCTTGGAGTCCTGTTATTTGATCGGGGTGGTCGTCCCTGGATTGAGACATTGTTGTGAGGTTTTTTGGATTGATTTGGATTGTCTCGATTATTGAATTGATGATTAGTGGTGATGGATTTTGGGGGACCGCCATGGTTTGGACCCGCTTTGCATCAGTTATGCCATCATTGACCATGTTTTTATTTTTGGACCAGAATTTTGGCTTGTCGTTATAATAAGAGGAAGAACTTTGTGTTGATTTCTGGTAATGTTTCAAGGTTCCTTCCTCCAACAAGACACGTTTGAGGGCGAAGCCCTTATCTGTCAATTTTTGGAAGGATTTGATACATTGAGATATTAAAGGTCTTGAAAGTTCAGGCACCAAGTTCTTTTAGAGTAGTTCAATTTGATGTTGTTCTGGCATGTCCCACTAGAATTTCTTGATAAGATGTCACCATCTTTGTAGGAAATTGGCGAAGGTTTCTCTGGGCCTTTGTTTTGTATTACATAGGTCCATCATAGATACATCATTACCCATGTTGTATGCATAGTGGGCCACAATTTTTTCTGCCAAGTCTGGAAAAGACACAATGGAACCTCATGGTAAAGATAAGAACCATGCCAAGGCGTCTCCTGTGAGACTATTGGCAAAGAGTCTGCGAAGATAAAGGTCACTATAGGAGACTTCTTGGCATAAGATGTGGAATTCTCAGACATGGTCGCGAGGATCTCCTTTGCCTTCATACTTGGTGAATTTAGGGATCTCAAATCCTGGGGGATATGGTGCAACTGATATAGACAGGTCGTAAGGACAAGGGCAAAACTCTTCGAACGAGTAAGTTTTCCTTTTATTAGTCCTTTGTTTCATGTCCTTGATCATATTCTTCATGTCTTGAATTTCCTTGATGAGGTCTTGTTGTGGACTTTGATAATGATGAATTGTATTTGCCCCAAGAATTGGATGAGCCAAAGAAGGTGTACCACCACCAATATATTGATATGATGAGGAGGTGGGAACGTGGGATGTGATGACCGATGTCGCTGGGGTTTGAGGGACAATTGGTTGTGGTCTGCCAACTATTGTGATGGGATTGAATACGGCCTGAATAAAATTTGTGACATTGTTGGGAGGAAGGGAAGTTTGTGGAATAGAAATTTGTGGTTGAATAGAAGGAGGTGGTATAGAAGTTTGTTGGAGAATGGATGAGATCGGATTTGATAGTGGTATGGATGGTAAGGAGGAAGAAGGTGGGATGGAGACCACGATGGGAGGTACCGCGGGTGGCATTGATTGAGCCTGGATGATTGATGGGGCTGCAATTGATTGAGTTTGAATAGTAGGTGCAACACTTTGTGTGGGAGCGAGGTCTCCTTGTGGTTGTTGGGTGAGAGTGGATCTATTAAATTTAGGTGGAAGTTGAGCTTCATGTTCAATGAGAGTTTTCAGAAGTGCAGTAGGATTGTGTTTAATAAACTTTTCCATCATCTCTTGGTTATAAGAATCCGCTAGGAAATTTTGGACTTCCGGACAAAGTTCATCTTGGTTAACCATGTCAAGATTTTGACTTTGATCTTAATCGCTAGGTTGCCCACTTTCTATATGATCTTGCGTGGGATCTTCATATAGGACACCAATGTCTGGCATACCATATTGTTGTTCAACCATCTTTTTCTTTTGGGATCGAGTTGCAACCATACACAATATTTGTGATGAAAATACTTAGGAAAAATGTGATGAAAGGACTTAAGAAATTTGTGATGAAAGGATTTAAGAAATTTGTGATAAAAGGACTTAAGAAATTTGAGGATGAAAGGACTTAAGAAATTTGTGATGAAAGGATTTAAGAAATTTGAGAATGAAAAGACTTGAGAAATTTGTGATGAAAGGATTTAAGAAATTTGTGATGAAAGGATTTAAGAAATTTGAGGATGATTGATGAAGAAGGTATGGTAGTGATGGTTTAGAAGAAACTTGATAACTAGGTTGTCTTTGACATGAATATGACTTAATGGAGGATCGATTTGAATGGCAAGTTGTATGAAGGGATATGACCACCCTGATTTGGATGATAATAGGTGTTTCAAAGGACAAACTTGAATGTTGACGTAGAGGATAAACTCTTAGCTTCTCTCTTGGGCTTATGAAAATGGGACGGACTGAGTTTTGACGCAATTTTGGACTTGATGTGGGTAATGACTTGGACAATTGTTTGTGTCTTGACAAGTGTTTTTGCAAAGTGTTTGGGGATAGTGATGTGTTTTTAGTCTTCTCTTGGCAAGTATATATCAAACAAAGCAAACACAGTGATCAAATGCATATTATATCAAAGACACTCATGCTCATATACAACATTCCTAAGGTTGGAAAGGACAATAGTCATTGAATCCCAATTGGTTTCCCATCTATGCTTACCCAGAGCGGACACTTAGATGCTTGACTCCACTGGCTCCCCTCCATGGCACTCACTTCTCAGGGCAGCCAAGCATCAATTCCCATGAAAAGTCCTCATGGCGAACTTTGTGTCTCTACTAAGGGCTGTAAGAATATGGGCCGCTTCAGAGGTCCGACCTCCTGCACCAATGACTAGAAGGTTTTTGGCCACTATGAACAAGGTGTTTAGTAAGTCTTCCCGTTAGGAGCTACCCTTCGAAGTTGCGCAAGCGCAATTGAGGCCTATAGCCCAACGAAGCACCAAGAACTTAGTAGTCATGCAAGCATGATTGAGATCTCTAGGATCCTACTAAGCACCCAATGTGAGAGTGAACTCTCATATAGCCCCAAACATTAACCCTTTCGTAGTCAATGGCTTATTTATTATAGTGAGTTGGGAACCCCAGGTCTGGGTGTACTCACTTGGGTCGTTCCCTTCTTACCTTCTCAAAGAGCAAGTTGGGAGGGCAGGCCCGCTAGAGGTAAACACACAATCAAACAAGAAAAGGTTGGAGGGTCTGGATTTCTAATCGTCTAGTAAGATGCGAGCATACTTTCCTACCTTTACGCTTTTCTTAAAGACACATAAGACAATGGTTCATTTCATTTTAATTAATATCTAGGTGCCTAATTTAAATAAATGCACAATATTTGGTTGAATCAGCTAGGCAACCTACAAAACCACTTGATTAGTAGTTTGAAAAATGGAGTCTTCAAAAAGTGTCCTGCAAAACAACTTGATTAGTAGTTTGGAAAAACAGAGTCTTCAATAAGCGTCCTGCAAAAAACAACAAAATGACAAAAATATTAATTTTTTTGATTTTTTGGGAATGAATAGAAAAACATGAATAAAAACTTTTTTACTGATAACAAATGTGGATTTGAAGAAAGCTTTGATGGGTAAATGGAGTTTGACTAGGTTTTTGCCACTTTCCAAGGGATAGGCAAGCGAAAAATGGGGATTTTGGAGGAGAGATGAAGGAATGGGAAAATTTGTCAGAGAGGGGCAAAGAAACAAAAGTTGGAGATGGATAATATGGGAAAAATTTGGAGGTGATTGGATAAAAGGGGAAGAAGTTATGGAAAACCCTAAAAAAAGAGAAATATGGGATTTAGGCTTCAAAAAGTGGATTTTTGGGATAAGGCCCCCAAGGAAGAAAATGTGGAAAATGGCAATGCGGAGAATCTGGTGAAGTTTGAAGGAAAATGGAGTCGAGATAAAGAAGTTTTTTTTTTTTTTTTTAACCTTAGATTTAACAGAGCAGACAAAAACCCTAGATTTAACAGAGCAGAAACCCTAAATTTAACAGAATAAAAAAATGTCAAAGGTCCGGATTTTTGATTGTCTAGATAGACAAGAGCATAATCTCCTACTTTCACACTTTCCTGCGGTCAGACAGATTATCTTTAAACAGAGCAGATAACAGGAAATAAAAAAAAAAGAAATGCAGGCTACAGTTAGCGCCTAAAAATTTTAGACAAATTCACAGAGCAGACAGTAGCACTAAACAGATAGAAAAGTGTCAACGGTCTAGATTTCTAATTGTCTAGATAGACAAGAGCATACTCTAATATTTTCACACTTTCCTGTGGTCAGAGCATACAGTTGTGCTAAACAGAATAGAAAAATGAAAGGTCTGGATTTCTGATTATCTATATAGACAAGAGCATACTCTCCTACTTTCACACAAACTATAATTAAATAGAGCAGATAACAAAGCAAATAACAGATCGGATAACAGGAATTCAAATTCCCACAAAAACGCTTGCGCTAATCGCAGAGCTATCGTGCTGAAACTGAAACAGAAACAAAAAAAGAACAAAAACAAAAACACAATACAAACAGAAAAGAAGTTGTTGCGCACAAATACAGAGCCGCTATTCTGGAACCTGCAAAACAAAAGAATTTTTTGTTTTTTGTTTTTCTGCAGTCGCGCTATTCTGGAACCTGCATCTCACAACTCACAAAAACCTATAAAAAATATTAGTTCTTAGGGACATGGGTCCCACTGGGCATGCCAAAATGAAGAGGGGAAAACATATTTGAAGGCCAAATGATCAAAACATAATGAAATAAATATGCAGAATGCTAAAATATCATTAAAAGACCATTTCACCTTGCTATTTTACCTTTTCCTTCAGATTGAGCTGGATGAAGTGAAGGCACCCCTTGATAATGTTCCATTTGATGTGCTCCTTTGATTGCTGGATGTGGATGGCTCTCCAATGTTGTGCACAAATGGAATGGATTTGAAAAATGATAAGGATGAGATGATCAAGTTTCCAAGATGATTTCTCGGGCTCAAAAGGGCAGCATAAACTTACTGGATTTCAAGATGTTTTGAATGAAGGGATGGAGCCCTATTTTATAGGAAGAGGAGAGGAAAACGAATGGCTAGGATGAATTCGAGATGAAGAGCTAAGATTTACTTGTGAGCGCACACAAGGTCCAAGAGAGGGTATGGAGACCAAGAAATATGCCTTAAAGGCATTTCGTATCTACACACTCCATAAGATGCATTGGAGGAATTAAAAATTCTCCAAAAAAAGGATATCATGGGGATTGGAAGAATAAAAAAGAATTAAAAATTCTTTGGGAGAGGGAATGCCTGGAGGAATGTGAGATTTTGAAAATCTTACATTCACCTAGTAAAAGAGTATTTAAAAGCAAGGAGTTGACTTTGTGGCTAATCATGTTGATTAGCCATTAACGATTCATTAGGAGGGGGATTAGAGGAAATGTTAGGTGGGATTAATATTTGTAGGAGAATTTGACTAGGAGAGAGAATGAGTGGAGGGAATAAAAAATTAGAAGAATAATGTTAAGTGAGTTTAGGGAGTTTCTAGAAGAATGAATTAAGAAGATGATTTGTAGGAATCATGTAGGTTAACTAATTAATTGAAATTAATTAGCTAAGAGGAAGATTTGTGAGGATTTGATTTTTTTAGAAGAATAAAGAAAGGGATTGATTTATTAAATAAATAAATCATATGCTATAGTGACAATATTACTTATATTTAATTAATATTGAGAGGAATTTGAATTAACATAATTAATTAATTAATTATGCAAGGAATTAAAAATAATTAAAATAATTATTTTTAAGTGTCTACAGCCACGTCAGCCTTGTGCACGTGAAGGATCTTGCATGAAGGAGATTGTTCCTATCTACCTCGGGAATGTGCGAAGTCTACAAATGGTGATAACGTGTGATGGGTTATCAGCCACCATGAAATCAGTGAAAAATGAATGATGGAGATTAATACAATGTGCTCAACGGTCAAGATTGAACCGTTTGAATTCCTTAACCTAACAGGTTTAAGGTTTAGGGTTTATTCTATCGACCTATCTATTTTCCTATAAGGTTGATGTTGTGATTATTTCAAGGGTTGTTGGAAAAAGTTGTGTGTATGTATCCAAGAGAAGGGATACATGATTCTTGTCAGACCAGAGGAGAGAAGTGATACCTGCAGAGTGTAAGTGCAAAAGGTGAAGAGGAGCTTAAATGGATCTGCATTGGCATTGAGTGTTGTTACCAGATCATTGTAATACCTGTTGATCTCTAACCACTTCAACAGTTGAGAAATCCCTTAACAGGGTAGCTTTAACCAGCTTGCTATAAATCCTTTAACAGGGTGACTCAAAACCATTGAGTTCTTGAAATCCTCTAACAAAGTAACCTTTAATAGGGTTTAACCCTTAACCGGTATTCTAGCCATCCCTTAACCGGGTGATCCCTAATAGGACCGGTTCCTAAGAGAAACTATTGTATCAGTCTTTCATCGGACAAGGCTCCTAACAAAGCGGACTTATAAAGAGTTCAAAAACAAGCTTGTGGGTATTCATCCCCACCGTGGTTTTTCCCAGTTGGGTTTCCATGTGAAAAAAATGTGTGTCATGTGTGATGTCTTCTTCATGTGATGCTATGTTGTTTTTTGTCAAGCGGTGAATCATGTTGATCTAGTTTCTTATATGTATATCTCTGATGGTAGATTACCTGTTCATGCATTAGGGTGTAATGGAAATGAAGTGTTAGATTGTATGAGAAGATAAGTGTCAACTAGTTTATACCTGTCTCAGTTATTATGGGTTTTGCCAGTTGTACTTTGTTTAAGGACCGGTGTTACTGCTTGTCTGTCAATGCATAGTGTTTGCTGACAAACCGGTTTAAGAGTGTGTTTTTGTTTGTACTGATTCACACACCCCCTCTCAGTACTAGTTTGGTACTATTCGTTCATCATTGAGCTATCAATTGGTATCAGAGCATCCTCCAGGTCCTCTGTGTCATAAGCTTAACCGCTTGAGGTAAAGATCCCAGTCTAATGATGAAGAGGGAAGGTCCAAAGTTTAACAGAGAAAATTTTAGTATATGGAAAGACAAAATGAAGATATACATTAGAAGCATGGGTGCTCAACACTAGAGCTATGTTGAGAATGCCTATGTTGCCCCCACTGGTACTCTCACGGATGACCAAAAGAGAGAGATGTAGGAGAATGGGCAAGTCATGGATGCCCTAATTAGTAGTTTATCTGACATTGAGTTTATTGATGTCCAAGATAAGGTAAATCCCAAAGAGGTATGGGATACTCTTCAAAAAATCTATGGCGATGATGAGCATGTAAAACAAGCTAATGAAGAAAGCCTTAGAGGGAAGTTTGAAGACATGCACAGGTGGTAAAATGGAAGATTTCACTATGGTAAGAAAATTCCTGAGATCCCTATTGTTGGTCTATGCAATAAGGGCTGCTACTATTCAGGAGCTGAGATCAATAGACAAGACTAAGGTATCCCTAGACTCCATCATTGCAAAGTTGACAGCCTATGAGATAAATAGTTTTGATGGCAGTGTTCAAAAGACTGAATCAGCTTTTAAAGCTTCTATTGTACCATCCAGGAAAGGAAAAGAAGCTAACACTAGTGGTGAACCAAGACAGAGCAGAGAAATGGATGATGAGGAGATTTTGATGGCATTTGAAGCTCTCCTTGCTAGGAAACTTCCTAAAGGAACTGGCAAATATAGAGGTAAGCTACCTTTGAAATGCTTTTCTTGTAACCGGATAGGACATATTGCTATAAACTATCATAATGGCAACAACAAGGACAAATCGAAAAGGTTCAAGAAATTCAAAGGAGGAAACCAGAGAGACTATTTTGTGGCAGTTGATGAAGGTGTCACGGATGAGGAATCAGAGGATGAAGAAAATGAAGATATTGTGTTTGTTGTTGTCAAGGAAGATGTGTCAGACAAGAAGGCTCTTGTCTCCCGGTTTGATAATTCTAATGAATGGATCATTGATAATGGTTTCTCTCACCATATGACTGGTGACCGGAGCAAGTTTCTATCCTTGGAAGAATATGATGGTGGTGTGGTTCGCTTTGGTAATGATGCACCATGTATGGTCAAAGGTAGAGGGTCCATCTCTCTGAATGGAAAGAGTAGTGCTGACAATGTGTATTGGGTTGATGGTCTTAGACACAACCTTCTGAGTGTTGCCTAGCTAAATGATAGTGGTCTCACTTTGGAGTTCAAGAATGGTGAATTGGTGGCCAGTGGCATGCAGACCAAAGGTAACCTATTTCAGCTGAATGCAAATATAAGTACATGTCTTATGGCTAAATTTGATGATAGTTGGATATAGCATAGGAGACTCTACCATATAAACTTTGATAACATTATGAAGGCTAGTAAGATCAAGGCAGTTAGAGGGTTGTTGGTGCTAAGCAAACTGGATAATACCTTGTGTAGAGAGTGTCAATTGGGGAAAATGTCTTCCTCAACCTTTAAAGGTAAATCTTTCATGGCTGACAAATTGCTTGATCTTGTGCATACTGATTTGTGTGGTCCTATGAAAACTAGGAGTGTGCAGGGTGATAGGTACTTCATGAATGTCACTGATGACTACTCAAGAATGATGTGGGTCACATTCTTGAAAGATAAGTCTGAAGCTTTTGTAAAGTTCAAAGCCTTCAGAGCATTAGTAGAGAAGGAAAGCGGTAAAAGGATCAAGTTCCTGAGAACTGATCAAGGAGGGGAATTCACTTCTGGTGAATTCAACAAGTATTGTGAAGAACATGGCATCAAGAGGCAACTGTCTACCCCCTGGACTCCACAGCAGAATGGCCTAGCAGAGAGGAATAATCAGACTGTGGTTGAATCAGCCAGAACCATGTTGATTCAAGGAAAGGTAGCTCACACCTTTTGGAGAGAAGCGGTGAGCACTGCAGTCTATTCAATGAACCGAGTACTCATCAAGAAAGGTAAGGATAAAACTCCTTATGAGTATTGGACCAGTGAGACACCTGTGGTTAGCTATTTTAGAGTGTTTGGTAGCAAATGTTACATCAAGAGGAGTGAACACCAGAGAAAATTTGATGCAAAATGTGATGAGGGAATATTCCTAGGGTAATCCACCAAGAGCAAAGCTCTCGAATGTTTCAATAATAGGACTCAGAGAATTATGGAAAGCATCAATGTAAGAGTTGATGAAACCTCTGAGAAAACTGAGGAAACCGGCAGTAAGCAAACGGTAAATGAACTGGTTGTAACCTTCTGGGAACTGGTTGTTAGTCAACCAAGTGCCAATAATAGTGTTCCTACACCGGTGGATGTAGATGTTGATACTGATGCAAATGAGGATGAAGAAGAAAAGTAAGAGGAATCTATCAAGACCATTCCTCAGTATGTTAAGCTGAATCATGATCCTAAGTAGATCATAGGAGATAAGGATGTAGGAATCCTTACAACAAGAAAGGTCAGAGAAAACTCATGTATGATCTCTGAATTTGAGCCTAAATCATTCGAAGAGGCACATAAAGATGAAGACTAGATCAAGGCAATGGAAGAGGAACTTGGCCAGATAGAGAAAAATGGTACATGGTCTTTACTACCTAGACCGGAGCATAAAAATGTCATTGGTACTAAATGGGTTTTCAGAAATAAGCTAAATGAGGATGGCACAGTGATTAGGAACAAAGCCAGATTGGTGTGCAAAGGATATGCCCAAGAAGAAGGAAAATACTTTGGAGAAACCTTTGCTCCTGTAGCCAGATTGGAAGGAGTTCGTATGCTTCTTGCATATGCAGCTTTTAAAGGTTTCAACGTATATCAAATGGATGTAAAATCTGCATTCCTAAATGGTGTACTTGAAGAGGAGGTATATATAGAGCAACCAGATGGGTTTTCCCTATCTGAAGATAGTGACATGGTATGTAGGCTACATAAAGCCTTATATGGTCTAAAGCAGGCACCTAGAGCTTGGTATGAACATCTGCATTCCAATCTTGTGAAGATTGGATTTGAGAGAACAAGTGAAGATAGCAATATCTACTTGAAGTCTGAAGGAGATCAGATCTTGATATGTGAGATATTTGTTAATGACATTATCTTTGGAGGAGATGACAAGATGAGTCATGAGTTTGCAGATGAGATCAAGAAAGAGGTTGAGATGTCACTCATAGGGGAGATTAAGTTCTTCATTGGACTGTAGAATCAGCAGATGAAAGATGGAATCTTTGTCACTCAGTCCAAGTATGTCAAAGAGGTGTTGAAGACCTTTGGCATGGAAGATAGCAAACCAGTTGGTACTCTGATGGTGACCGGTTGTAAACTATCCAAAGAAGATGACTCAGCATTGGTTGATGAGAAGGAATACCAATCAATGATTGGTAAGTTGCATTATGTAGTGCATAGAAGACCAGATATTACACATGCAGTTGGCATTACTACAAGGTTCCAGAAAAGCCCAAGAGAATCCCACTTGGTTGCAGTCAAGCAGATTCTTAAGTATTTGAAGGGAATTGTTGACTATGGATTGTGGTATCCATATAGCAAGGATTTCGACTTGAAAGTATACATAGATGTTGATTGGGCAGGCAATGTAGATGACCAGAAAAGTACAACCGGTGGTGCATTCTTTCTCGATGGTAGACTGGTCTCATGGATAAGTAAGAAGCAGAGTTGTATCTCTCAGTCTACAGTGGAAGCAAAGTATGTTGCAGCTTTCATGAACTGCACTCAGACAATTTGGACGAAGCATGTGTTAAATGGCTTCAAAGTTCCTGTATCTGAACCGGTAAGTATATTTTGTGACAATACTAGTGCAATTAATATCTCCAAGAATCCGGTTTTACATTCTAGAACCAAGTACTTTGAGCTTAAGTATCATTTCTTGAGGTAAAAAGTTCAGAACAAAGAGATTGCACTGGAACATGTTTCTAGTAAGGAGCAGTTAGTAGACATATTCACCAAGCCTCTCCCAAAGGCTACATTTATGTATTTAAGAGATGAATTAGGGTTGTTTCCCCTTCAGGAGGTAAACTAAAGGTATATGCTCCACATCAG
This sequence comes from Cryptomeria japonica, assembly GCF_030272615.1. NCBI lineage: Eukaryota > Viridiplantae > Streptophyta > Pinopsida > Cupressales > Cupressaceae > Cryptomeria > Cryptomeria japonica. The sequence goes on from NC_081407.1 coordinate 338,714,081, forward strand.
TCATGTATTGCATAGTCAAATTTTTCTTCAGGATTGATGTGTTGAAGGATGCTACTCCTCAGGGGGAGCAGCATAATAGAATAGGGAAGCTTGTGCCTCCACTTTGGCACTATTGTCAAAGGGGGAGAAGAAGTGAAGCAGAGAAGATATCTGCAAAAATTGGGGGAGAAGATGTGAAGCGGAGAGATATCTTTGTATATTGACATCAATGCCAAAGGGGGAGATTGTTTGCATTATGTGAACCGGTATGAGGACATAATGACATTGTATGTTGTCATTGATGTCAATATGCTGAAGAGGTGAGAACCGGCATATGTGAGAACCGGTATAACACTGTGAACTGGCATTTGTGCCAAAGTGAAGCGGTGTGTTTGTTCAAGGTGAACCGGCATATGGTTATGGGAACTGGCACATGGAAGCGTTGTATGACTACCGGTTGGTAGTCTGAACTTCAGGGTTTTCGGTTGAAGTGCTTCAAGCCTGTGTGGCTCAACCGGTAACTTTGTGTGATGAGTTAGCATTGTAATGAAGAATAGATCATGTTGCCACGTCAGCCTTGTGCGCGTGAAGGATCTTGCATGAAGGAGATTGTTCCTATCTACCTCGGGAATGTGTGAATTCTATAAATGATGATAACGTGTGATGGGTTATTAGCCGCCATGAAATCGGTGGAAAATGAATGATGGAGATTAATGAAGTGTGCTCAACGGTCAGGATTGAACCATTTGAATTCCTTAACCTAACAGGTTTAGGGTTTTGGTTCTATGCTACCGACCTATCTATTTTCCTATAAGGTCGATGTTGTGATTCTTTCAAGGGTTGTTGGCAAAAGTTGTGTGTATGTATCCAAGAGAAGGGATGCGTGATTCTTTCCAGACTAGAGGAGAGAAGTGATACCTGCAGAGTCTAAGTGCAGAAGGTGAAGAGGAGCTTAAACGGATCTGCATTGGCATTGAGTGTTGTTACCAGATCATTGTAATACCTGTTGATCTCTGACCACTTCAACTGTTGAGAAATCCCTTAAGAGGGTAGCTTTAACCAGCTTGTTGTAAATCCTTTAATAGGGTGACTCAAAACCATTGAGTTCTTGAAATCCTCTAACAAGGTAACCTTTAACAGGGTTTAACCCTTAACCGGGTGATCCCTAACAGGATCGGTTCCTAACAGAACCTATTGTATCAGTCTTTAACAGGACAAGGCTCCTAACAGAGCGGACTTCTAAAGAGTTCAAAAACAAGCTTTTGGGTATTCATCCCCACCGTGGTTTTTTCCAATTGGGTTTCCATGTGAAAAATATGTGTGTCATGTGTGATGTCTTCTTCATGTGATGCTATGTTGTTTTCTGTCAAGCGGTGAATCATGTTGATCTAGTTACTTATATGTATATCTTTGATGGTAGATTACCCGTTCATGCATTAGGGTGTAATGGAAATGAAGTGTTAGATTATATGAGAAGATAAGTGTCAACCGGTTTATGCATGTCTCAGTTATTCTGGGTTTTGCCAGTTGTACTCTATTTAAGGACCGATGTTACTGCTTGTCTGTCAATGCATAGTGTTTGCTGACAAACTAGTTTAAGAGTATGTTTTTGTCTGTACTAATTCACCCCCCCCCCTCTTAGTACTGGTTTGGTACTATTCATTCATCATTGAGTTATCAATTCCCAACATATTTCCCTTTCTCATATGTGTGCAGCAATAGGTATAGATATGCATTAGGGAGGATTGAAAGAGTTCACAGAGATGAACAGGTGAAGCTTTTGAAGAAAATAAATTTGGAGGACCATGGAAAATTGAATTACCCTGGTCCTAAAAAATGAGACCAAACTTCTAGGAACTAATCTATGAAGTTTTATTTTTCTCAAATCCAAGACGGTGAGGCCTCTATACGACATCTTTAGCTCACTATTTTTGCCAGTTTACATAAAAAATTTCTTGTTTTACCCTAATTTCATCATTTCACAAATGCATCCTTCAATATAGAAAGAGAGGAAAACAAACCAAGTGAGCCTCATAAGAATTTCAAACTTTTCCCCATTGGGATTAAGCCTATATCTATTAGGTCCATCCATGTTTCAATGTAGTGGTCTCTCAAGTAAAATTAGTGAATTTTTTACCTTAATTGGTGAAACCCTAAATTTCACCATTCCATGAGCTTTATTTAGCTTCTTCATAGTTTTCTTTAGTTCTCCTGATTTTAGATTAGGGAATCTCTTTCTTTCTATAATGCAAGCCTTTATACATTGTAATCTTAAATCTGTAATATTTACTTTTGAGGAATATAACAATTCTTTTCTTGCTACTCACATTTTTGGAAGGTGTTCTTCATTTATTGTTTGATCTTCTAGGCTTGTGTTGGAAAATTCAATATTATATTAGAGCATAGATTCATCAAAGCCTTCTCAATATTTGAGGGTTTCTTTTCTCAAAATCATTGCAAGTCACCAAGATTTCCTTCTTGTGTGGATCTGGAAGTGGGAACTGTTGGTATTTTGGTATGGTTTTGTCATTGATGTCAACACCTCCTAAACACTTATCAACTCTGGAACTAAGGAGAATCAGTAACATTCACCGGTAAGCAAGTGAATCATGCACAGTCACCGGTATCTGGTACATCGGCAAGATATAATGATCACCGGCACTTGGAATAATATGGAAAACAATTGGTTATGTTGAAGACATCGTGTGGACACTTTGTCTTGGAGTTTTGTTTATTGGTACATTAGCATTTGCATATTTACTGTTACCGGCAAATAGGTCTAGGTTACACCGGGAGGTTTATCTTTTCCAGACCACCATGGCACGCTATGGAGATGACTTATTATTGTTGTAAATGCATTAAGCTGACATATTGAATCAGTTATTGCATCGAGTATTAATTGATATGAAAATTAATTTTATTGTAATATCTTGTAGAGCCGACCTACTAAAATTGGTCTTAGGTTATGGTATAAATGTAAGATCTTATTTGTAAGATCAAATGTAGAATGCAAAAAAAGGATTGTGTGAAGTTATATGCAAAAACAAGCAGAGCTATACACACATACATCATTTGAAGATTGAAGGAGGGTTTTTGAGAAGACAATCAGAACTACATTGGTACTGAATCTAACATATGAAGATGCTAATTTTTGCAGTACATTCTTATTGGATTTAACCATCCAACTGTAGTCAGTGTGACTCCCATTTTGTGATTGGGCAGTGAGCTCTAGGCGCTTGGCCTTTCTACATGTGCAGACCCCATTTGTATACACTTACTATCTACAGTAGTATCATCTGATTGTGGGTAAGGTTTCCCACCGTGGTTTTTCCCCTTACAGGGTTTCCACGTACAAATATTGGTGTTATGTGTTGTGGATGACTTTGTCTTTATGTTTCATGCACTAATCCTTACCGGTATAGCAATTAACTGTTAAAACTGTCTACCGACATATTGAACTGGTTTACCGATATTGAGCATTAAGTTCGTTAAGTTTTTTTTGGTTGAATTTATTTGACAACTGATTCACCCCCCCCCCCCTCTCAATTGTCTCTGGGACCTAACAATTGATATCAAAGCCTAGTCCTCTTTTGCAGAAGTTTAATAGCTTGAGGAGATCCAATGTCTATAACTATTTCAGGAAGGACAATCCTAAACTTGATGGAACCAACTATGGCATATAGAAGATTAGAATGGAGATACATCTAAATTATATTGGAAAGGACATCTGGGATGTTACAAAGAATGGTTATACTACTCCTACTCAGAGTCACCCCAATCCACCCAACTTGACTAAAGATGAGGAAAATGATTGCAAAGCAAGAGAAGCACTTTTGAGCACATTATCTGATCAACAAATCATGGGACTATTAGATAGGTCTACTGCTAAAACTATTTGGGATCATTTGGAAACACTGAATGAAGGATATTCCACAGTCAAAATTGCAAAACTTGAAAGCTTCTGGGTCGGGTATGAACATCTAAAAATGGAAGAAGATGAAAGGATTTCTTCTTTTATGGAAAGAGTAAATGAGATTGTTTTGGGTATTAAATGTTGTGGAGGAACCTTGAGTGAGGATGAAATTGTTTCAAAAGTTTTAAGAGGATTGTCACCAGCATATAAAATGAAAGTCACTGCTATAAATGAGCTAAGAACAATGCCTAATACATCAGTAACTAGGGATACATTGATTGGGAAACTTTCAACTTTTGAAATTGAAGAATTTGGTCTTGTTGCTACTATAAAGACAGATTTAGCCTTTAAAGCATCAACATCATCTACTCCATCATTTGACAAATCTGATTGGAAAGCCTTTTATGCAAGAGAACTTGAAGAAAGCAAGAAGGAAAATGAAGAACTTGAAGAACTTGAAGCACTATTTGCAAGGAAAATGCCTAAAGGTCCAGTTGGAAGTAAGTATGAAGGTAAAGCACCCTTTAAATGTTTTAACTGCAATAAGATTGGTCATATGGCTTCAAGATGCCCTGATAGACATGCTAGACTAAGAGAAGAAGCTGAAGAACATACAAGCCTAACCCTGAATATCAGAGATACAGATTTAAGAAGAATAAAGACAAATCTTGTTACATTGTTGATGAAGGTGTGACTGATGATTTTGATGAGGATTCGGCTGACAATGGATGGGTTTTTGTTGCTATAACAGAAGATCAACCGGCACCTACTGCTCAATCGGTAGAATAGGCCGTGGTAGCTAAAGTTGAAGTAAAGGATGAGTGGATCATTGATTCAGGATGCTCACATCATATGATAGGATATAAAGGTAAATTCCTTAACTTTCAAGAATACAATGGAGGCTTAGTGAGATTTGGAGATGACAAAGCTTGTTTGATCAAAGGTAAGGGTACAATATCTCTTGATGGTAAGCATAATACTGACAATGTTTACTATGTTGAAGGATTAAAGCATAATCTTTTGAGTGTTGGTCAATTAGTTGAGAAAGGATTTCAGTTACAATTCAAAAATGGAAAATACAAAATCATGAATAGAACTGGTTTGGAAATTACAACCGGTAATCAGACTAGAGGTAATATCTTTCATTTGAATAACAGTGAAAAGACATGCTTAATTGCACATATTGATGAAAGTTGGTTATGGCATAAGAGACTCTGTCATGTAAACTTTGATTGCATGGTGAAAATAAATACTATTAAGACAGTTAGAGATTTACCTAAAATTGTCAAACCTCATAATACAATATGTAAGGAATGTCAATTTGGAAAACAAGTTAGAGCTAGTTTCAAAAGTATCCCAGAGAAATCCAATAATGCTCTTGATTTAATTCATACCGATTTATGTGGTCCAGCTAGAACTAAAACCTTACAAGGTGATAGATACTTCATGCTAATCATTGATGACTATTCTAGAATGTGTTGGGTTACTTTTCTCAGAGAAAAATCAAAAGCACTTGGAAAGTTCAAACTGTTCAAAGCAATGGTAGAAAATGAAACCGGTAAGAAAATCAAATGTCTAAGATCAGATCAAGGAGGAGAATTTACATCTAAGGAATTTAATACATTATGTGAAGTAAATGGAATCAGAAGACAGCTATCAGCACCTCGGACACCACAGCAGAATGGAGTTGTTGAAAGGAAAAACAGAACTATCTTGGATGCAGCAAGAAGTATGTTATCAGAAGCAAACCTACCACATGTATATTGGAGAGAGGCAGTCAGTACAGCAGTGTATACATTCAACAAAGTTCACATCAAAGGTGAAATCGGTAAGACCCCTCATGAACTATGGTTTGGTATTACTCCTACTCCTAAATATTTTAGAATTTTTGGAAGTAAATGTTATATCAGAAGAAATGAGTATACTGGCAAATTTGATCCTAGAAGTGATGAAGGAATATTTCTTGGTTATTCATCTAAAAGCAAGGCATATAGATGTTTTAACAAAAGATTGCAGAAAATTGTTGAAAGTACAAGTGTAAAGATTGATGAACAATTCAGAGGAACTTCAAGGTATATAGACTCTGAACCGGGAACAAAAATTTTGACAAATGAACCTACTCTAAATCCACTGGTACAGAATGAAGATCCAGTTACCCCGGTATCATCTAAAAATTCCATAGTAACTGAGGAACAGCAGCAAACAAAGACACCTCGGTATGTAAGACTGAATCACCCTGAAGATCAGATAATTGGAAACAGGTTTAAAGGACTTATGACAAGAGGAAGATTGACAAATGAAGAGGTATGTCTTATTTCTCAAATTGAACCATCATTAGTTAATGAGGCATGTGAAGATAAATTTTGGATTAAAGTTATGGAAGAAGAATTAGAACAAATTGAGAAGAATAACACTTGGACATTAGTTCCCCGGCTTAAAGATAAAAATGTAATTGGAACCAAATGGGTATTCAGAAACAAACTTAATGAAGATGGTAAGGTTATCAGAAATAAAGAAAGACTAGTGTGTAAAGGATATTCTCAGAAAGAAAGAATTGATTACAATGAAACCTTTGCACCAGTAGCTAGAATTAAGGCAGTCAGATTATTTTTGGCTTTTGCAGCATATAAGAACTACAAAGTATATCAAATGGATATTAAATGTGAATTTTTAAATGGAGATCTTGAAGAAGAAGTTTACATTGAACAACCTGATGGATTTTCTTTGACAGATAACAAAGATATGGTTTGCAGGTTAAGAAAAGCTTCGTATGGATTGAAGCAAGCTCCAAGAGCTTGGTATGCAAGACTGGATAAGTATCTTTTGAAGATTGGTTTTTCTAAAGGTAATGCAAATAACAATTTATACTATAAAGTGACTAATGATGACATCTTGGTTATAGAAGTATTTGTTGATGATATAATCTTTGGAGGAGAAGATGGATTATGTAAAGAATTTTCTATTAAAATACAACAAGAATTTGAAATGTCTATGATTGGAGAAATAAAATTCTTTTTAGGATTGCAGATTTCACAGACTGATAAAGGTATATTCTTGAGTCAATCCAAGTACTTAAAAGAGTTACTAAAGAAATTTGGGACGGAGAACTCTAAACCGGTAAGCACACCTATGACTACAAATGGCAAACTATCACTAAGGGATGAATCTACACCTATTAATCCAACTAGATACAAATCTATGATAGGAGGTTTACTATATTTGACACAAACCAGACCTGATATCATGAATGCAATATGTATTGTTTCAAGATTTCAGAGTAATCCTAGAGAAAATCATGAATCAACAGTAAAAAGGATTTTTTGGTAGTTACAAGGCATTATAAATCTTGGATTATGGTATCCTAGAGATGAAAACTTTGAATTATGTGCATACATAGATGCAAATTGGGCAGGAGATATGGATGATAGAAAAAGCACCACCGGCAGAGCATTCCTTCTTGGAAACAGACTAATTTCTTGGTTGAGTAAGAAACAAAGTTGTACATCTTTATCAATAGCAGAATCAGAATATGTTGCAGCAGCAACTAACTGTACACAGGTACTATGGCTTAAGCAAATGCTGAAAGACATAAAAGTAAAATGCAAGGAACCTATTACTATCTATTGTGATAACACTGCAGTAATTGATATATCTAAGAATCCGGTATTACATTCTAAAACCAAACATGTTTCTATCAAACTGAATTTGCTAAGGGAAAATGTTGAAGCAAAGGAAATAAAACTGGTTTATGTGAATACAAAAGAGCAGATAGCAGATATCCTTACTAAACCTCTACCTAAGGAGACTTTTGAATATCTCAAAGATCAGCTTGGGGTCATACCCCCACCCATAGAGACTTAGGAAGTTGACGATTGTCATCAACCGGCATAATTAACAGAGAAATCTTTTACTCCGGCTTTGATGGGACGCTACTTCTCAGGGGGAGTAGTTGGTATACTAAATTGATTGGTATTTTGTATATGAACTTGGCTTGGTAAGAACTTTGGAATTTGATGTCAAAGGGGGAGAGATTGGTATGGAAAAACACAAGGAAAACACATGGTTCTCCCAAGGGGAGAGATTATTACTCTTTGTATCTATATTTTGATTTCTGATTATGATCTCTTTTCAAAGATTGTTGGTTTTTGGTATTTGGCATTTCTGTTTTGGCACTTTGATGGTTTTTCCATCTTGTGTTGCCATCAATGCCAAAGGGGGAGATTGTTGGTATTTTGGTATGGTTTTGTCATTGATGTCAACACCTACTAAACACTTATCAACTCTAGCACTTTGGAGAATCAACAAAATTCACTGGCAAGCAAGTGACTCATGCACAGTCACCGGTATCTGGTACACCAGCAAGATATAATGATCACCGACACTTGGAATAATATGGAAAACACTTGGTTATGTCAAAGAAATCATGTGGACACTTTGTCTTAGAGTTTTGTTTATTGGTACATTAGCATTTGCATATTTGCTGTTACTGGCAAATAGGTCCAGGTTACACCAATAGGTTTATCTTTTCCAGATCAGCATGGCATGCTATGGAGATGACTTATTATTGTTGTAAATGCATTAAGTCGACATATTGAATCAGTTATTGCATCGGGTATTAATTGATATGAAAATTAATTTTATTGTAATATCTTGTAAAACCGACCTACTAAAATTGGTCTTAGGTTATGGTATAAATGTAAGATCTTATTTGTAAGATCAAATGTGGAATGTGAAAAAAGGATTCTATGAAGGTATATGCGAGAACAAGAAGAGATATACACGCAGGCATCATTTGAAGACTGAAGGAGGGTTTTTGAGAAGACAATCAAAACTACACCGGTACTGAATCGAGCATATGAAGATGCTAATTTTAGCAGTACATTCTTATTGGATTTAACCATCCAACTGTAGTCAGTGTGACTCCCATTTTGTGATTGAGCAGTGAGCTCTAAGGGCTTGTCCTTTCTGCATGTGCAGACCCCATTTGTATACACTTACTATCTGCAGTAGTATCATCTGATTGTGGGTAAGGTTTCCCACCGTGGTTTTTCCCCTTATCGGGTTCCACGTACAAATATTGGTGTTATGTGTTGTGGATGAATTTGTCTTTATGTTTCATATACTAATCCTTACCGGTATAGAAACTAACTATTAAAACTATCTACCGACATATTGAACTCGTTTACCGGTATTAAGCATTAAGTTGGTTAAGTTGTTTTTGGTTTGAATTTATTTGACAACTGATTCACCCCCCCCCCCCCTCTTAGTTGTCTCTGGGACCTAACAGGAACATTCTTTGAGGTGAGTTCTAAAAGTTAACAAAATATCTTAGAGACACTTAGAAGCATAAAAAAACATCACCATCATGCTTAGAATCCCCAAAAACTCTAAGATCAATTGTTGTTTCATCAAAATCTAAGTAGTTGAAGCTATAGGTCAATTTGACTAAGGGTGCATTTTATGAGGCACAAAAATCCATACAACCAAACCTACACCTATGTCAACTGTATCAGCATCTAAAATTTTGAAAAAAAATTGTTTTAAAAAAAAATCCATTTCAAAAATTTTCCTTTTTCAAAAAAGAAATGGAAATCATAAATTTATTGGACGAGTTGGTTACAAGATTCAGCCCACAAAACCCCATTATCTCAAATAATGCTAGCACCTTCCTCGATTCTAAGGTATGTCAATTTTCATTAGATAATGAAATCTTCCTTAAGTCTTCTTCAAACAATTACTCGCAAGGGAATGGTCTTGCAGAATCAACAAATGAAAACTTGATCAAACTTATCAAAAGGATTGGGTCAAAATGTAAGGAGTGGCACAAACACTTGAAAGCAATGCTCTGGGCGGATATAATAACCTCAAAGAAAATATTGAAAACTTCACCATATGATTTGGTCTATGGTAAGGAAGTCTTACTACATATAGTGCAGTGAATAATCACCAACAAATAATTAAAAAGTGGTTCGACAAGAAAAACTCTGACCCTAGTTTCAAACATAGAGATTTGATCTTAAAGTACAATGAGCATTATGCTAAACCTGGTTAACATTCCAAATTTGATACTTTTTGGGACGGCCCTTTTCGTATTACAAATTGTAAACAACATAATGCCTTTGAATTAGAAAATATGGAAGGTGAAGCATTAGGAATTCCTATTAATGGAATCTGTTGTCCTTGTTTTTGTTTTAGGTGAAAACAGGATAACCCCTATGAATTTTTTCTCAAATTCATCCTCTTTTCTCTTGAGTCGAGTAATGAGGCGTTTTTGTTGTCTCATTTGTGCTCAAATTCTTGGTATTCAAAGTTGCTTTTCCCTCCATTTTTGTTAAAATGTCAAAAAAATTCTTTAAAGTTAAGTCCCTTGTCTTGGTGTCAAGTCGAGTTTTAAACCTGATCTTGCACCATTTTTTATTACTTGGTGTCAATTCGGATTTTAAACTTGACCCTACACCATTATAATAAATTTTGGTGTCAATCAAACCTATAAGTATGATTTACACCATTTTAGTCATTATAGTGCAAATCAGACCTACAGGTCTGATTTACATCATAATGAGGTATGATTTTGCATTTATTGATTTTTAGAGTTTGATTTTCATCGGGTTTGTTTATGCATTTATCTATCAATTTGTGCCCTATTTTTCTTCATTATCATTTTCATGGAGATTTGGAAGGAGCCTGATTTCTTTCAAGCCAGATTTGCTAAGTTCGTGGTATTCCTGCCTTTTTCTTTGCTTTCATCTTGGGCTTTCTTTCCAACAAAATTTTATCATCTATCATATGCATTGAATTTTTTCACTAAGTTTTTGCAAATGTTTTCATTTTGGGAAACTCTTCAAGCCTTCCAAATGCTAATTGACATGTATTTCATTTTTTGGCCATAAATTTCTCATACAAATTCAAAATCATGCAAACAATATATCATCAGAAAGTTGGTTTTGGCACCAATCCAGCGGTGTACATTTAATTTGATGATTTTTTTATTATTTTATATATAAGGTCATTGAAGTTATACCTTCCTTTTTTACTTTTGTGGCCATAACATGGTTAAAAAAACTCCATTTTGTGCAAATGAGATATCATTGGAAAGGTAATTTAGTGCTTTATCTACATCGACTATTATCTTTTCCAAATTTTTCTCTAGGTATTTTTTATTTAGTCTTTTTTGTTTTCACTCTATGTGTAATGCCCCGCTAGAAACCCCAAAGGAAAACAATACAACTAGGCAACTAAAAGGGTAAAAAAAAAATTTGTTTAAAATAACAAGTGCACTAATTATAACCATTGCACGTCTAATAACACAACGGAAGTCTAACACCTAATTCCCTAAGGGTTACCAATGAAGATTACTTCGTAGATTATATTAACACCACGGAAAATCCTATTGTTCAGCTATTTAGGAAAATTAAATGTTTAAGATAAAAACTACACATACATCTAAATTCCATAATGAAAAATTCAAAGTACTCCAATGCATTTATTTCTCATAGTTCATATATACAAAAGATTAAAGCAATTGAATTAACATAAATTCCAATGATTCCTTTTTACAATATCCATAAATACATGTTTACAAAATTACCATGAATTACAACGTTACAATATGAAGGTTACATAGAAGTTTGATACAATGACCTCAAGGTTTCAACTGAAAAAATGATCACGAACAAGAGCTGGTACATGAACCACAAACCAAGAACATCAATGAAGCCCTTCCTCGCCTGAAGATACATTCTAGAACATCCGATGGGAAGTGACACTACCACCCAACCATGTGATCCCAAAATGGAACCACCCCACCATGCTAGGAGATAGTAGAAAACCCTCAAGCAAAAAACATAAAACAAGTACGAAAGAACTACAAGACTCCGCAAACATCCATGCGACTCAACTCACAAACACTAGTGCCTCTAAGGAGAGAGTATCATTTCATAGCTTACAATGGATACAATGGCACAGCCTCCTAGGTCTCGACTCTCTATCCTAGTAACCTCTCCCGGCTTCTGGCTCCAACTAAGTCTCATGCGGACCCTACCAATCCTTTCATGAAGACAAGGTGGTGGGGCCTTCTCGTAACATTATGAGCCATGTACAAGCACTACACCTATACACGAGGCACATTATCTTAATTAATATTTATTATAACCACCCCCTAATCAATTATTAGGTTATCACTTTTTAACTGACTTCCGACAGGTTATCCTATCATCCACTTCGGGCACAGCCCCCGCTTGAAAGCCACTCTCTCTCATAGGACACTACAGGAAAAGTCTCTCTACGAGAACTCTATGGTGAAACAAACAACCATACCTAATACTGACAAACCACAGGTGAAGGATACATGATTTACTAACCAAAGGTTGACCATTTAGACAAAACACACAATGGCTCACATCCATAAATTTATACATCGACACCTGACCAAGGAAACATAATAACATAAGACACAATGATAATGCAACAAGAATTGGAATTTAAACTTGATAGAAAACACCATTTACACATTGTCCTAACACAGTCAATCTTTCCTTAAAACAGTCAAATGCATAAACAACTTGCAAATAAAGACTTCCAGAAAATAAGAATTACAACTATATTAATACACTATTTAATAAGTCATAAACCTAATGTTTCAATAGTAAGCCATTACTCCCCAAACTCTCCTAGGGAAGCAAGTAATACGTCTTAATACCTAGGTTCTGAACGCAAGCATAAATTTCTTCATATAAAAAAAAGTGTGCAATATGTTCTTAAACTGCAATATTCTAATCATTTAAACAAAATTCCACTACTATAGCTAATAACTTAATTACATCTAAAACCCTATGATTTTTCATTTAACTATCCCAAATGACTAATGATACCTTTCCATAACCATAATATAATCAAGATCATAATCATAACTTATAACAAAAACTTCCATAAATAATAAGCCAAAGCTAAAGAAATTTCTGACCTCTTGTAAGCTTGACCGGTTTGCAAGACCTCGACACTCTTCTGCCAAATAGTAACATGCCTTGCTTGCGAACCTATCTCCAATATACTCCCAACTCTATCTCAAATCTAACTATCTTTGATACTACAAAAGTATCCTCTCTATCTCTCTATCCTATTCTAGTTTTCTCCTCTATTCTATTCTTTCCTCTATTATATTCTATTCTTTCCTCTTGAGTCTTCCGTCCTTTGTTAGAAGTGAATGAATGTCCCTTCTTCCTTTTTCCCACCTCTATTTATCCTAAAATTCCCTATGACTTCTCCCCACTCATAGGCTCGATGATGGTGATTGATGAGGAGTCTTCAATGAAATACGTTGAGTTTCAACTTGACTTTATCTCAACTCTTAATTAAACTAATCATTTATCCTATCCTTTAGTCTACACGTATGGAAGTTTCTGCAGTTTGGAGCACATGAATTGACTATGCATCTCTTCTCATCATTGGCTTTCCTATTTTCATGGCACACGTGCCTTCTGACTCATCTCCCTCTGCAATTATAAGCCAAAGATTGTGGTAGATTGTTTACAAAGATGGAGGGGTCGACAAGTTACAAACAACTATCAAACACTAAAGTATTTGTCATGGGAGAGATTATAGTTCTCGCTGCCAAGTCGCCTTCTCTTATACCATGCATGCCTCACATTTAACATACATCTCGGTCTCCCTTCCTACATAGTCGATGTATGTTGCAACGTGGAGAAGTTTTGAATTTAAATGGGACAAGAACATATAATAAAAGGGAGGAGGGGTATGATAGTTCTGATACTGAATATAAGTACAGATCCAATAGCCAACAAGATGAGAAGGGGGGGTGAATCATACAAACTTAATCATCCATAAAAATATCAGATTCAACCTCGGTAACATATATATCAGTCATATATCCAGAACTGTCAAACATGTAAACTCAAAAGCATATGAACAATATAAACCTCATAACACCAAATTTAATGTGGAAACCCAAATAGGGAAAAACCACTGTGGGATTTCAGACCCACTAAGAAATATACTCTTCTAGAGTATGCTCGGTTAAAAGCAAATCCTATTAAAGATTACAAACACATTGCTAGATGTGACCCGGTTAAGGGATTTCCCTCAGATCTGTTAGGATCTTCACTTTGTTAGAAGTGACCTTGTCAAAGGATTTCAAACACTCAATCAAAATGTCACCTTGCTAGAGGATTTACATATAAGACTGTTAAGTCCACTCGGTTAAGAGATTTTCTGTCACTTTCACAAAATAACAGTAATAAAAATCTATCTGCAACTTCACATCTAAAATGCTAAAGCAGATTCCTATTTGTTCAATATAATCTAGACATATAACTAATCTTGTCTATCTGTTGGGCTTCTATACTCTGTTATTCTAATAGGTCTTCAAGTTTCTGTGCTCGGTAATCACTATGTAGCATCTATGTGCATACACTTGCCCACATACATTGTTTATCAACAGTTTCCTATTTATAAACAATTAGGTAACCGCTTAATCTCCTTGATCACATTTCCCATGATCAGTCATAGCCATTAGATCTTCAATCTTGTCCAGGTTCAATGCATCTTTTGATCTGAAAACATTTTACCCCACCTTGGAACTTGCATAATAGTCTTGGAACTTGTGTCAGGGTATTGCGGTTCAATCTGAGCTGTAGATCTTCATGCCGACTTTCCATTGCCTTAGATTCATTAACAAACTTCTTCCATGGCTTACGATTCATTAATCCACTCTAGCTCATTAGCTTCTTTCATTAAATATCGCATGTAAACATTTAATGCATTCTGTTATAGCTCGGTTACAACTCGGTAACAACTCGGTGAATACTAAATTTCACTCAGTAGACATTCCGCCTTCATTAACCGATAGCGATAACCTTAGGGTTTACCGACTAGGTTCTTTGCCTGATAACATAGTATAGTATTAACCTTTACATTTTACAACATATGTATGATGTTAAAACAATCTAAAACAACATGATCTCATCATTGTCTGACTCAGTAGTAGTTGCCCATTGAATACCTTATTCATCCATTTATTCATCATATTATTTCCTGTGTCTTTTACCGACTTCCTTATAATCTTCATATCATACTTCTCAAGATATGGCAACATCATACTGAATTAGAAAATCAATTTCTTGACATCAATGACAAAACAATAATATCAAGATAGTAAAACATCTTTAATCAGTTATGTCCATGATCATCAACAACCTTCTTAATATCCTTATTGAAATGCCAACAATCTTTCATTGTCTATTATAATGCAATATTGCCAACAATCTCCCCCTTTGGCATTGATGGCAAAACCAATTGATTTGACCTTAGTAGATTCAGATTGCTGTGATTCTGAAATGCTGAAATGCTCTCCCCCATACATTAGACTTCTCCTATTTTCTCAGTCTTCTTTCCAATCTGTAGTCTACTCAGTTTTCTCTTAGTCTTCTCCTGATAGGTCTTCTCCCGTATATTGGTCTTCTCCCCCTTCATAGGTATTCTCCCCCTTTGACAACAATGCCAAAAAGAAAAGAACTAAAACATAATTTGTTTCTGTAAGAAGATATTTCCTACTGTTGTGTATCAACTGAGTCTCGGTCAGAGCATTTGTCTTCAATTCCTATTCCCTGTAGTATTCTCTATAGTAATTCCAGTATTAATTCCAGTACACTTTTAGAAAACATTCTAAAGTGTATAACTCAGCATCAACTCCCAAAAGATATTCAATAGAGTCATCGGATTGATGCTTTCACCAAACTCAGTCAGTGAGTAGAAGATAGGGGTAGGACCCCTAACTTACTTCTGAGATATTCAAAAGTGTCCTTTGGTAGTGGCTTGGTGAAGATATCTGCTATTTGCTCCTTTGTGCTAACATATTCCAACACCACTTTCTTCTCTTGAGCTTCTTCTCTAAGATAATGATATTTGATAAATATGTGCTTTGTCTTAGAGTGCATAACAGGATTTTTTGAAATATTAATGGCACTAGTATTGTCACAGAATATAGTTACTGGCTTAGTAACTTTCTCATTTATACCTTCCAATAGTTGTTTGATCCATGCAATGGTTGTACAATTCAATGCTGCAGCAACGTATTTAGCTTCTGTTGTTGACTGTGAAACACATCCTTGTTTCTTGCTAAGACAACTCACTAGTCTTTATCCTAAAAAGAAAGCTCCACCACTTGTGCTTTTTCTGTCATCAATGTTGCCTGCCCAATCAGCATCAGTATAAACTTTTAAATCAAAATCATTTCCTTTCTGATATACTAAGCCATAATCCTCTGTGCCTTTCAAGTATCTAAAAATTCTTTTGATTGCTATCATGTGTATTTCCTTAGGATCGGCAAAGAATCTTGCAACTATACCTACTGCATGTGCTATGTCTGGTTTGTTGTGAAAAACATATTGTAGCTTTCCAATCATGGATCGGTAGAGTGTCTCATCAATAGATGCAGATTCATCATTCTTTGATAATTTACAGTTGGTAGTCATGGGAGTACTTACTGGTTTTGAATCATCCATTCCAAATTTCTTCAAGATTTACTTTATGTATTTGGATTGAGTAATGAAAATCTCATTTTTCATTTGTAGTATCTGTAAACCTATAAAATACTTTATCTCACCGATTAATGACATCTGAAATTCTTTGCTCATTTTATTTCCAAAGTTCTTGCATAAAGAGTCATCTCCACAAAATATAATATCTTCAACAAATATGGTTGAGATCATTATTCCATTTTCATCATTCTTCATGTACATGTTGTTGTTCTCATTTGTCCTTATAAAACCAATCTTAATCAAATAAGAGTGCAATCTTTCATACCATGCTCTTGGTGCTTGTTTCAAACCATGTAAAGCTTTGTTCAACTTACATACCTGATCTTTATTATTGTCTTCAACAAATTTTTCAGGTTGTTCAATGAAAACTTCTTCTTCTAATATTCCATTCAGAAATGCAGATTTGACATCCATTTGATATACCTTGAAGTTCTTGAAAGTAGCATAGGCCAACAATGTTCTTACTCCTTCAAGTCTAGCAACAGGTGCAAAAGTTTCACCATAATCAATTCCTTCTTCTTGTGCATAACCTTTGCAAACTAATCTTGCTTTGTTTCGAATGACCTCCCCTTTTTCATTTAGCTTGTTTCTGAAAATCCACTTTGTACCGATTACATTTTTGTCCTTCGATCTTGGGATTAGTGTCCATGTGTCATTCTTCTTGATTTGATCAATCTCTTCTGTCATAGCATTTACCCAATCTTCACTGTTAAATGCCTCTTTTACTATTCTCGGTTCAAATTCAAATATCAAACATGTGTTATGTCTCAGTTTGTTCCTTGTCATCACTAGATCATCCTTATCTCCTATAATCTGACTTGGTGCATGATGTCTTCTGACATACTTGGCTAATATAGGCTCGGTAGGCTCTATATGATCTTCTTCATCACTTGGTAACTGGATATTTTCTTCATTTTCTTCAACAGTTTTCTCGGTAGGACTTCTCAGTTGCACATAGACAAATTCATCATAGTCTTCTGGTTCTTTCAAATTTCCTTCATCATTTCTTTCTACAAATTCATGAATTTTCACATTTGCACTTTCTACTATTTTCTTAGATGATTTGATCAGACATTTAAATGCTTTGCTTCTAGAAGAATAACCTAGAAATGTTCCTTCTTCACTTTTCTGATCAAACTTGCCATTTCTATCATCTTTATGAACGTAGCATCTACTTCCAAAGATTTTAAAATAACTAACATTAGGTTTCTTATCATACCAGATCTCATATGGTGTCTTCAAAGTATCTTTCTTCAATTGAACTCAGTTCAAGGTGTAAACAGCTGTGTTTATTGCTTCTCTCCAAAATGTTTGTGGCACCTTCTTCTCAATCATCAGTGTTCTAGCACAATCCACAATAGATTTGTTTCTTCTTTCAGCTATTCCATTCTACTGTGGAGTTCTCGGTGCAGAGACTTGTCTTTTAATACCATGATCATTGCAGAATAAGTTGAATTCATTAGATGTGAACTCTCCTCCTCTATCTGATCTAAGACATTTCAGTTGTCTTCCTGTTTCATTTTCAACTCTTGCCTTGTACCATTTAAACATTTGAAAAGCTTCTAATTTTTCTTTTAAAAACATTACTGACATCATCCTTGAATAGTCATCCACAAATAATATGAAATACTTATCACCATAATAACTTTGAACTTTCATAGGACCACAAAGATCAGGGTGCACTAGATCTAAAATTCCCTTAGAAGTGTAAGACTTACTTGTAAAGCTTGATCTTGTCATCTTACCCATCTGGCATCCTTGGCACATAGAATTCTCAGGTTTTTCAAGACTCGGCAGACCTCTTACTCTATTCTTTTTACTTATCTTGATCAAGTTATCAAAATTTACATGACAAAACCTCTTATGCCATAGCCAGGTATCATCAATCTTTGCATGCAAACACTTATTCCGAGTTGAGTCAAGGTGAAATGTATTACCTTTTGTTTGTGTCCCGGTAGCAGCTAACTTTCCATTCTTGTCATGAACTTTGACAATTCCTTTCTGAAATTCTATTCGGTAACCTGTGTTGTTTAGCTGTGCTACACTCAACAAATTGTATTTCAAACCTTCAACCCAATAGACATCATTGCATATTGCATTATCAAGAAGTGTTATAGATCCTTTACCTCTTACCAGACATGGTGCATCATTACCAAATCTAACATAGCCTCCATCATAATCTTCTAACATAACAAACTTGTGTTTATCTCCTGTCATATGATGTGAGCATCCACTATCTATAATCCAAGAATCATTAGTGTTTATGTAAGATATTAGGGCTTTTTCTTCATACCTTTCTTCATCTGATCCATCCTTGATAGCCACATAAACAACTTCCTCTGTATCCATCTCATCTAATTTATTATCGTTAGATTCCTCATCAGCTATTAAGCATGTCTTTCTATCTCTTCTTCTGAAGTCTCGGTGTCCTCTGTAATGGTTATCTTTTTGTCTGTCATCTCGGTAATCTCTCTTTTTAGTAAAATCTTTGTCAGGATAGTTAGAAGCCATATGTCCAATCTTATCACAATTGAAACATTTCAAAGGTAGTTTTCCTTTATACCTACCTTTGCCTCTCGGTAACCTTTTGGCCAATAGTGCTTCAAACTCTTCTTGCTTTCTGATTTCTTCATACAGTTTGTGTACTGCTTCCATGTTCTTCCAAAATCTTTCACTTGCTCCACTATAATCTCCTTCAAAGTACTTATACTTTCTTTCATTGTAATCATTAGATTCATCAAGATGAAAAGAACTAAATATAGATTCAACTTTATTTACCGAAGATCCACTGTTATCAAAATTACTTAACTCAAATGCATGTAGCTTACCAATAGTAGCATCCAAAGAAACTGGCATATTAGGTACAGACCTCAATTCATTGATTGCTGAGACTCGGATTGCATAAGTTGGTAGAAGGGTTCTTAACAACTTACTTGCTATATCCTTTTCTTCAATAGTTCCACCTGCTCCTTTGATTTGATTGACAATCTCCTTTAGTCTTGTACTGTACTGAGTTATGTTCTCACCTTCATTCATCCTCGTAGATTCAAGTTGTCCTCTTAAACTATCTACTTTTTCTCTTTGAACATGTTCATCTCCTCCATATACTAATATGAGCTTATTCCACATTGCCTTTGCATCATTGCAACCTTCTAGATCATTAAACTCTAAATCGGTCAATGCAGATGTTATTTCAATCATTGCTTGAATATGTTCTTGCTTCGCTTTTATCTCTTCCATAGTTAATGGATAGGTGCTCGGTGTGACAAAATCATTCTCCAGATAGTATATATCATATTCTCCAACTCCTGATAGATGTAACTTCATCCTCTTCTTCCATGTAGAGAAACTTGACTTGTTCAACTTCGGTGCATCCTTCTTATACGTCTTTGGATCTTTAACTCAAGTGCCTTTAAAATTTCCTTCCAGAGTCCAAAGCTCTGATACCAATTCATAGTTTTGATACTTAATATAAGTACAGATCCAATAGCCAACAAGATGAGAGGGAGGGTGAATCATACAAACTTAATCATCCATAAAAACATCAGATTCAACCTCGGTAACATATATATCAGTCATATATCCAAAACTATCAAGCATGTAAACTCAAAAGCATATGAGCAATATAAACCTCATAACACCAGATTTAACATGGAAACCCAAATAGGGAAAAACCACTGTGGGATTTCGGACCCACTAAGAAATATACTCTTCTAGAGTATGCTCGGTTAAAAGCAAATCCTGTTAAAGATTACAAACACATTGCTAGATGTGACCCGGTTAAAGGATTTCCCTTAGATCTATTAGGATCTTCACTTTGTTAGAAGTGACCTTGTCAAAGGATTTCAAACACTCAATCAAAATGTCACCTTGCTAGAGGATTTACATATAAGACTGTTAAGTCCACTCGGTTAAGAGATTTTCTGTCACTTTCACAAAATAACAATAATAAAAATCTATCTGCAACTTCACATCTAAAATGCTAAAGCAGATTCCTATTTGTTCAATACAATCTAGACATAGAACTAATCTTGTCTATCTACTAGGCTTCTATACTCTATTATTCTAACAGATCTTCAAGCTTCTATGCTCGGTAATCACTATGTAGTATCCTTGTGCATACACTTGCCCGCATACATTGTTTATCAACAGTTTCCTATTTATAAACAATTAGGTAACCGCTTAATCTCCTTGATCACATTTCCCATGATCAATCATAGCCATCAGATCTTCAATCTTGGCCAGGTTCAATGCATCTTTCGATCTGAAAACATTTTACCCCGCCTTGGAACTTGCATAATAGTCTTGGAACTTGTGCCAGGGTATTGCGGTTCAATCTGAGTTGTAGATCTTCATGTCAACTTTCCATTGCATTCTATTATAGCTTGGTTACAACTTGGTAAAAACTCGATGAATACTAAACTTCACTCGGTAGACATTCCGCCTTCATTAACCGATAGTGATAACCATAGGGTTTACCGACTAGGTTCCTTAGGGTTTACCGATTAGGTTCTTTGCCTGATAACATAGTATAGTATTAACCTTTACATTTTACAACCTATGTATGATGTTAAAACAATCTAAAACATCATGATCTCATCATTGTCTGACTCGGTAGTAGTTGCCCATTGAATACCTTATTCATCCCCTTATTCATCATATTCTTTCCTGTGTCTTTTACCAACTTCTTTATAATCTTCATATCATACTTCTCAAGATATGGCAACATCATACTGAATTAGAAAATCAATTTCTTGACATCAATGACAAAATAATAATATCAAGATAGTAAAACATCTTTAATCAGTTATGTCCATGATCATCAACAACCTTCCCAATATCCTTATTGAAATGCCAACAATCTTTCATTGTCTGTTATAATGCAATATTGCCAACAGGGTATGTATTTAAAAAGGGAGGAGTGATATGATGTTAGGTGGGGTGCTCTATCTTTCCCAAATCTTGGTGGCTTCCCAATATGTCACCATGCTCATCGATTCCTGCATGCAAGATGGATGTTACGTTGGATAGCCATCGTGGTTTCTACTTGCAACGTGGAGCATGCTTTATCAAAAGGGAGGAGGGTCAACTACATAAACCAGTTTCCCTACCATTACACCATGGGTCGTGAGGGGTATATGCCAAGTCGACCAGCTACAACGGCTCAACTATCGGCTTGACTATCAACTCTTCTAATAGTCGCTATCTAAAAACAACCACCACCCTTTTCATTATATAATTATATATACTATACATGACTCATTTTATTTTATATGTTATATTAAGGAAAACCTAGTTAAATAAGACATATATATAATAATTGAATTATATATATATTACACGTTCGATTTATTAAATCTAATGTAAAAAGTATATTAAATATGATATATAGTTCTAATCTATATACATGCATATTCAAAAACATAATAGTTCGAATTGACGATATTATGTAATGATAATTCAATCACTTAAGCATTATTTAAAATAACTACACATAATTAACAGTCGCCCTCATGTATATATATATATATATATATATATATATTCAAATGATCAAGTCGTAATTATCGAACTGACATGCATAAGAAATTCATATATTTGTAAACACAACAATCATTAATGAAATCACATACTCTTATACTAAGATATTAAATCATCTTTTGTAAACAACGTTAAGTTCCTAAATCACTTAACTCTTTTTCTTCCAAATATCAAACTACTTATCACTCATATAGATGAAATAAATGTAACAATTATCAATAGCATGCAATAATTAAAATCATAAACACACGGACTGAGTAAAACTCAAGCAAAAACTCATAAAAGATCAAACAACAAAATACGAAGGCCGAACAAACTGACCAGACGACCAACTGACGACACTCACACAAGTGTAACTGAATAAAATAGGGTCAACTACTATCTCCTCCACTTCCATTGAAAAATATAAAGAATGCTCAGACCTGTGAAACCAGGTGGAGACGATACCCTGTACCTACCCAGTACTTGTACCTACAATATCCTACATCACCAAACCACACATGCATACATACAATATAAAAAACACAACAAACACACTGATGAAGGAGAATCGCGACGTTCCCTGTCTCACCGGAGTGAGTGAAGGAAAATTGTCTCCTTGCATCCAATACACTCATAGACACACAACATACATTGCATAGATAAGGTAAAGTGTCAGTACATAGCAATAGTCCATATAAAAATTCCATATATCACAAGTACTGAAATATTGTAAATAAGTTAAAAATCTGCTATCCAGATGAAGCATGAAATAATGTCATATAAGGCTGAATAACAGATCAAGTAATGTATCCACTAAAAATAGTCAATAATAAAATATGAGTCTAATGAGTTCAAACGAGTAGGGCTACTACATTCTCCCCCCCAAAACTAGGCTTACTCCTGGAAGCCTAAAACAAATAAGAATACAACTCTCGAAATAGGTTTTGCACTAGGAACCAAGTCTATGTGAAAGTCTATGTCTCCCTTTGGAGTCATACCAGGAATATCCAACGGAAATATATCAGCATACTCTCGAAGAATAGGGTGACTATCAACAGAGATTTCTTGACTCTTTGACTCGTCTACGTCCTTAAGAGTAAGTGCAAAATGTTGACACCCTCTACGCATGCACTGCTTAAGTTGCATTGTGGAGATCATACGTAAGGATATTGGTCTCTGAACTCCAACAATTTTCACTTCCTTACCAAGGTCATCTAAACACTCCATTGTTTCTTATGATAGTCTAATATGAGAAGATAGCCAATCCATCCCCAACACAATTCCATAAGTACCCAAAGGAATGAATTGAAGGTCAACTGAAATAACTATGGTTCCTAGGTGCAACTCACAACTGGGAACAAAGGCATCTATGGAAACACAGACACCTGTAGCCAACTCTACAGGCCACCTCCCCTAGTTTTCTTAGCCATGACCTAGCACTATAGAGAAAATGGTTCAGACCTACGGCAACAATAAAACAAGGGAAACACAAACATTAAGACCTAAGCAAAAAGGTCAAGTTGAATAGGCTCACTACAAACCCAAAGTACCCAGTGTTGAAACTTAAGCTCTAATACCAAATGAAATGCCCCGCTAGAAACCCTAAAGGAAGACAATACAACTAGGCAACTAAAAGGGTAAAATATATTTTTTGTTTAAAAGAACAAGTGCACTAATTATAACCATTCCACGTCTAATAACACAGAGGAGGTCTAACACCTGATTCCCTAAGGGTTACCAACCAAGATTACTTCGTAGATTATATTAACACCACGAAAAATCCCATTGTTCATCTAGTTAGGAAAATTAAATGTTTAAGATAAAAACTACACATACATCTAAATTCCATAATGAAAAAATTAAAGTACTCCAATGCATTTATTTCTCATAGTTCATATATACAAAAGATTAAAGCAATTGAATTAACATACATTCCAATGATTCCTTTTTACAATATTCATAAATACATGTTTACAAAATTACCATGAATTACAACGTTACAATATGAAGGTTACATAAAAGTTTGATACAATGAACTCAAGGTTTCAACTAAACAATGATCATGAACAAGAGCTGGTACATGAACCACGAACCAAGAACATCAATGAAGCCCTTCCTCGCCTGAAGATACATTCTAGAACATCCAATGGGAAGTGACAATACCACCCAACCATGTCATCCCGAAATGGAACCACCCCATCATGCTAGGAGATAGTAGAAAACCCTCGAGCAAGAAAAGTAAAACAAGTATGAAAGAACTACAAGACTCCGCAAACATCCATGTGACTCAACTCACAAACACTAGTGACTCTAAGGAGAGAGTGTCATCGCATAGCTTACGATGGATACCATGGTATAGCCTCCTAGGTCCTGGCTCTCTATCCTGGTAACCTCTCCCGACTTCCGGCTCCAACTAAGTCTCATGCGGACCCTACCAATCCTTTCATGAAGACAAGGTGGTAAGTTTACCAGTCCAGGCCTTCTCGTAACATTATGAGCCCTATACAAGAACTACACCTATGCACGAGGCACATTATCTTAATTAATATTTTTTCTAACCACCCCCTAATCAATTATTATGTTGTCACTTTTTAACTGACTTCTGACAGGTTATCCTATCATCCACTTCGGGCACTGCCCCAGCTCGAAAGCCACTCTCTCTCATAGGACACTACAGGAAAAGTCTCTCTATGAGAACTCTATGGTGAAACAGACAACCATACCTAATCCTGACAAACCACAGGTGAAGGATACACGATTTACTAACCAAAGGTTGACCATTTGGACAAAACACACAATGGCTCACATCCATAAATTTATACATCGACACTTGACCAAGGAAACATAATAACATAGGACACAACGATAATGCAAAAAGAATTGGAATTCAAACTTGATAGAGAACACCATTTACACATGATCCTAACATAGACATCTTTCCTTAAAACAGTCAAATGCATAAACAACTTGCAAATAAAGAATTCCAGAAAATAAGAATTACAACTATATTAATTCACTATTTGATAAGTCATAAACCTAATGTTTCAATAGTAAGCCATTACTCCCCAAACTCTCCTAGAGAAGCGACTAATAAGTCTTAATACGTAGGTTTTGAACGCAAGCATAAATTTCTTTCATATAATAAAAAGTGTGCAATATGTTCTTAAACAGCAATATTCTAATCATTTAAACAATATTCCACTACTATAGCTAATAACTTAATTACATCTAAAACCCTATGATTTTTCATTTAACTATCCCAAATGACTATTGATACCCTTCCATAACCATAATATAAGCAAGATCATAATCATAACTTATAACAAAAACTTCTGTTAATAATAAGCCAAAACTAAAGAAATTTTTGACCCCTTGTAAGCTTGACCGGTTTGCAAGACCTCGATGCTCTTCCACCAAATAGTAACGCGCCTTGCTTGCGAACCTATCTCCAATATACTCCCAACTCTATCTCAAATCTAACTCTCTTTGATACTACAAAAGTATCCTCTCTATCTCTCTATCCTATTCTAGTTTTCTCCTCTATTCTATTCTTTCCTCTATTCTATTCTATTCTTTCCTCTTGAGTCTTCCGTCCTTCCTTGGAAGCAAATGAATGTCCCTTCTTCCTTTCTCCCACCTCTATTTATCCTAAAATTCCCTATGACTTCTCCCCACTCATAGGCTCAATGATGGTGATTGATGAGGAGTCATCAATGAAATACATTGAGTTTCAACTTGACTTTATCTCAACTCTTAATTAAACTAATCGTTTATCCTATCCTTTAGTCTACACGTCTGGAAGTTTCTGCAGTTTGGAGCACATGAATCGACTATGCATCTCTTCCCATATTTTGCTTTCCTATTTTCATGGCACAAGTGCCTTCTAACTCATCTCCCTCTGCAGTTATAAGCCAAAGATCGTGGTAGATTGTTTGCAAAGATGGAGGGGTCAGAAAGTTACAAACAACTATCAAACACTTAAGTGTTTGTCATGTGCAAGATTATAGTTCTCGCTGCCAAGTCACCTTCTCTTAAACCATGCATGCCTCCCATTTAACTTACATCTCGGTCTCCCTTCCTACATAGTCGATGTATGTTGCAACGTGGAGAAGTTTTGAATTTAAATGGGAGGGGCACGTATAATAAAAGGGAGGAGGGGTATGTATTTAAAAAGGGAGGAGTGATATGATGTTACGTGGGGTGATTTTCCTTTCCCAAGTCTCGGTGGCTTCCCAATATGTCTCACTGCTCATCGATACCTACATGCAAGATGGATGTTACGTGGGATAGCCATCGTGGTTTCTACTGGCAACGTGGAGCATGCTTTATCGAAAGGGAGGAGGGTCAACTACATAAACCGGTTTCCCTACCAGTACACCATGGGTCGTGAGGGGTATATGCCAAGTCAACCAGCTACAATGGCTCGACTATTGGCTTGACTATCAACTCTTCTAAGAGTCGCTATCTAAAAAGAACTGCCACACTTTTCATTATATAATTATATATACTATACATGACTTATTTTATTTTATATGTTATATTAAGGAAAACCTAGTAAAATAAGACATATATATAATAATTGAATTATATATATATTTCACGTTTGATTTATTAAATGTAATGTAAAAAGTATATTAAATATGATATATATAGTTCTAATTTATATACATGCATATTCAAAAACATAATAGTTCGAATTGACGATATTATCTAATGATAATTCAATCACTTAAGCATTATTTAAAATAACTACACATAATTAACAGTTGCGCTCGTGTATATAATATATATATATTCAAACGATCAAGTCATAATTATCGAACTGACATGCATAAGAAATTCATATATTTGTAAACACAACAATCATTAATGAAATCACATCCTCTTATACTAAGATATTGAATCATCTTTTGTAAACAAAGCTAAGTTGCTAAATCACTTAACTCTTTTTCTTCCAAATATCAAACTACTTATCACTCATATAGATGAAATAAATGTAACAATTATCAATAACATGCAATTATTAGAAAAATTAAACACACAAACTGAGTAAAACTCAACCAAAAACTCATAAAAGATCAAACAACAAAATATGAAGGCTGAACAAACTGACCGGACGACCAATTGATGACACTCACACGAGTGTAACTGAATAAAATAGGGTCAACTACTATCTCCTCCACTTCCATCAGAAAATATAAGGCACACTCAGACCTGTGTAGCCAGGCTGAGACGATACCCTGTACCTACCCGGTGCTTGTACCTGCAGTATCCTGAATCATTGAACCACACATGCATACAGACAATATAGAAAACACAACAAACACACTAATGAAGAAGAATCACGACGTTCCCTGTCTCACCAGAGTGAGTGAAGGAAAATCATCTCCTTGCATCCAATACACTCATAGACACACAACATACATTGCATAGATAAGGTAAAGTGTCAGTACATAGCAATAGTCTATATAAAAATTCCATAAATCACAAGTACTGAAATACTGTAAATAAGTTAAACATCTCCTATCCAGATGATGCATGAAATAATGTCATAGAAGCCTGAATAAAAAATCATGGTAATGTATCCACTGGATATAATCAATAATAAAATATGAGTCTAATGAGTTCAAACGAGTAGGGGTACTACATTCTCCCCCCCAAAACTAGGCTTACTCCTAGAAGCCTAAAACAAATAAGAATAAAGCTCTCGTAATAGGTTCTGCACCAGGAACCAAGTCTATGTGAAAGTCTATGTCTCACTTTGGAGGCATACCAGGAATATCCAATGGAAATACATCAGCATACTCTCGAAGAATAGGGTGACTATCAAGAGCGATTTCTCGACTCTTTGACTCGTCTACGTCCTCAAGAGTAACTACAAAAGGCTGACACCCTCTACGCATGCACCACTTAAGTTGCATTGTGGAGATCATACGTAAGGATATTGGTCTCTAAACTCCAACAATTTTCACTTCCTTACTAAGGTCATCTAAACACCCCACTGTTTGTTGCAACAGTCTACTATGAGAAGATAGCCAATCCATCCCCAACACAATTCCATAAGTACCCAAAGGAATGAATTGAAGGTCAACTGAAATAACTATGGTTCCTAGGTCCAACTCACAATTGGGAACAAAGGCATCTATGGAAACACAAACACCTTTAGTCAACTCTACTGGCCACCTCCCCCTAGTTTTCTTATCCATGACCTAGCACTGTAAAAATAACGGTTTAGACCTATGGCAAGGATAAAACAAGGGAAACACAAACATTAAGACCTAAGCAAAAGGGTCAAGTTGAATAGGCTCACAACAAACCCAGAGTACCCAGTGTTGAAACTTAAGCTCTGATACCAAATGTAATGCCCCACCAGAAACCCTAAAGGAAAACAATACAACTAGGCAACTAAAAGGGTAAAATATTTTTTTTGTTTAAAAGAACAAGTGCACTAATAATAACCATTGCACGTCTAATAACATAGCAGAAATCTAATACCTGATTCCCTAAGGGTTACCAATGAAGATTACTTCATAGATTATATTAACACCACGAAAAATCTTATTGGTCAGCTATTTAGGAAAATTAAATGTTTAAGATAAAAACTACACATACATCTAAATTCCATAATGAAAAAATCAAAGTACTCCAATGCATTTATTTCTCATATTTCATATATACAAAAGATTAAACCAATTGAATTAACATACATTCCAATGATTCCTTTTTACAATATCCATAACTACATTTTTACAAAATTACCATGAATTACAATGTTACAATATGAAGGTTACATAAAAGTTTGATACAATGACCTCAAGGTTTCAACTGAACAATGATCAAGAACAAGAGCTGGTACATGAACCACGAACCAAGAACATCAACAAAGCCCTTCCTTGCCTGAAGATACATTCCAGAACATCCAATGGGAAATGACACTACCACCTGACCATGTGATCCCGAAATGGAACCACCCCACCATGCTAGGAGATAGTAGAAAACCCTTAAGTGAGAAAAGTAAAACAAGTACAAAAGAACTACAAGACTCTGCAAACATCCATGTGACTAAACTCACAAACACTAGTGACTCTAAGGAGAGAGTGTCATCGCATAGCTTACGATGGATACCATGGTACAACCTCCTATGTCTTGGCTCTCTATCCTTGTAACCTCTCCCAGCTTCCAGCTCCAACTAAGTCTCATGCGGACTCTACCAATCCTTTCATGAAGACAAGGTGGTAAGTTTGCCATTCCAAGCCTTCTCGTAAAATTATGACCCCTGTACAAGAACTACACCTATGCACGATGCACATTATCTTAATTAATATTTATTCTAACCACCCCCTAATCAATTATTAGGTTATCACTTTTTAACTGACTTCTGACGGGTTATCCTATCATCCACTTCGAGCATGGCCCCCGCTCGAAAGGCACTCTCTCTCATAGGACACTACAGGAAACATCTCTCTATGAGAACTCTATGACGAAATAGACAACCATACCTAATCCTGACAAACCACAGGTGAAGGATACACGATTTACTAACCAAAGGTTGACCATTTGGACAAAACACACAATGGCTCACATCCATAAAGTTATACATCGACACCTGACCAAGGAAACATAATAACATAGGACACAACGATAATGCAAAAAGAATTGGAATTTAAACTTGACAGAAAACACCATTTACACATGATCCTAACACAGTCAATCTTTCCTTAAAATAGTCAAATGCATAAACAACTTGCAAATAAAGACTTCCAGAAACTAAGAATTACAACTATATTAATACACTATTTGATAAGTCATAAACCTAATGTTTCAATAGTAAGCCATCACACCCCAAACTCTCCTAGAGAAGTGACTAATAAGTCTTAATACCTAGGTTCTGAACACAAGCATAAATTTCTTTCATATAATAAAAAGTGTGTAATATGTTCTTAAACTGCAATATTCTAATCATTTAAACAAAATTCCACTACTATAGCTAATAACTTAATTACATCTAAAACCCTATGATGTTTTATTTAACTATCCCAAATGACTATTGATACCTTTCCATAACCATAATATAAGAAAGATCATAATCATAACTTATAACAAAAACTTCCGTAAATAATAAGCCAAAACTAAAGAAATTTCTGACCTCTTGTAAGCTTCACCGGTTTGCAAGACCTCGACGCTCTTCCACCAAATAGTAACGTGCCTTGCTTGTGAACCTATCTCCAATATACTCCCAACTCTATCTCAAATCTAACTCTCTTTGATACTACAAAATTATCCTCTCTATCTCTCTATCCTATTCTATTTTTCTCCTCTATTATATTCTTTCCTATATTCTATTCTATTCTTTCCTCTTGAGTCTTCCGTCCTTCGTCGAAAGCGAATGAATGTCCCTTCTTCTTTTCTTCCACCTCTATTTATCCTAAAATTCCCTATGACTTCTCCCCACTCATAGGCTCGATGATGGTGATTGATGAGGAGTCTTCAATGAAATACGTTGAATTTCAACTAGACTTTATCTCAACTCTTAATTAAACTAATTGTTTATCCTATCCTTTAGTCTACACGTCTGGAAGTTTATGCAATTTGGAGCACATGAATCGACTATGCATCTCTTCCCATCATTGGCTTTCCTAATTTCATGGCACACGTGCCTTCTAACTCATCTCCCTCTGCATTTATAAGCCAAAGATCATGGTAGATTGTTTACAAAGATGGAGGAGTCGGCAAGTTACAAACAACTATCAAACACTTAAGTGTTTTTCATGGGCAAGATTATAGTTCTCGCTGCCAAGTCGCTTTCTCTTATACTACGCATGCCTCGCATTTAACTTACATCTCGGTCTCCCTTACTACATTGTCAATGTATGTTGCAATGTGGAGAAGTTTTGAATTTAAATGGGAGGGGCACACATAATAAAAGGGAGGAGGGGTATGTATTTAAAAAGATAGGAGTGATATGATGTTACATGGGGTGATCTTTTTTTCCCATGTCTCGGTGGCTTCCCAATATGTCTCACTACTCATCGATACCTACATGCAAGATGGATGTTACGTGGGATAGCCATCGTGGTTTCTACTTGCAACGTGGAGCATGCTTTATCGAAAGGGAGGAGGGTTGACTACATAAACCGGTTTCCTTGCCAGTACACTGTGGGTCATGAGGGGTATATGCCAAGTCAACCAGATACAATGGCTCGACTATCGGCTTGACTATCAACTCTTCTAACAAACACTATCTAAAAAGAACTGCAACCCTTTTCATTATATAATTATATATACTATACATGACTTATTTTATTTAATATGTTATATTAAGGAAAACCTAGTAAAAAAAGACATGTATATAATAATTGAATTATATATATATTACACGTTTGATTTATTAAATATAATGTAAAAAGTATATTAAATATGATATATATAGTTCTAATTTATATACATGCATATTCAAAAACATAATAGTTCAAATTGAAGATATTATCTAATGATAATTCAATCACTTAAGCATTATTTAAAATAACTACACATAATTAACAGTCGCCCTTGTGTATATAATATATATATTCAAACGATCAAGTCGTAATTATCGGACTGACATGCATAAGAAATTCATATATTTGTAAACACAACAATCATTAATGAAATCACATCCTCTTATACTAAGATATTAAATCATATTTTGTAAACAACGTTAAGTTGCAAAATCACTTAACTCTTTTTCTTCCAAATATCAAACTACTTATCACTCATATAGATGAAATAAATGTAACAATTATCAATAACATGCAATAATTAAAATCATTAAACACACAAACTACGTAAAACTCAAGCAAAAACTCATAAAAGATCAAACAAAAAAATATGAAGGCTGAACAAACTGACTGGACGACCAACTGACGACACTCACACGAGTGTAACATCAGAAAACATAAGGCACGCTAAGACCTATGAAACCAGGTTGAGACGATACCCCGTACCTAACCGGTACTTGTACCTGCAATATCCTGCATCACCGAACCACACATGCATACATACAATATAGAAAACACAACAAACACACTGATGAAGAAGAATCGCGACGTTCCCTATCTCACCGGAGTGAGTGAAGGAAAATCATCTCCTTGCATCCAGTACACTCATAGACACACAACATACATTGCATAGATAAGGTAAAGTGTCAGTACATAGCAATAGTCCATATAAAAATTCCATAAATCACAAGTACTGAAATATTGTAAATAAGTTAAACATCTCCTATCGAGATGAAGCATGAAATAATGTCATATAAGGCTGAATAACAAATCATGGTAATGTATCCATTGAAAATAATCAATAATAAAATATGAGTCTAATGAGTTCAAACGAGTAGGGGTACTACATTCTCCCCCCCAAAACTAGGCTTACTCCTGGAAGCCTAAAACAAATAAGAATAAAGCTCTCGTAATAGGTTTTGCACCAGGAACCAAGTCTATGTGAAAGTCTATGTCTCGCTTTGGAGGCATACCAAGAATATCCAATAGAAATACATCAACATACTCTCGAAGAATAGGGTGACTATCAAGAGCGATTTCTCGTCTCTTTGACTTGTCTACGTCCTCAAGAGTAACTACAAAAAGTTGACACCCTCTACGCATGCACCACTTAAGTTGCATTGTGGAGATCATACGGAAGGATATTGGTCTCTGAACTACAACAATTTTCACTTCCTTACCAAGGTCATCTAAACACTCCACTGTTTCTTGCAACAGTCTACTATGAGAAGATAGCCAATCCATCCCCAACACAATTCCATAAGTACCCAAAGGAATGACTCGAAGGTCAACTGAAATAACTATGGTTCCTAGGTCCAACTCACAACTGGGAACAAAGGCATCTATGGAAACACAGACACCTGTAGTCAACTCTACTGGCCACCTCCCCTAGTTTTCTTAGCCATGACCTAGCACTGTAGATAAAACGGTTTAGACCTACGGCAAGGATAAAACAAGGGAAACACAATCATTAAGACCTAAGCAAAAAGGTCAAGTTGAATAGGCTCACTACAAACCCAGAGTACCCAGTGTTGAAACTTAAGCTCTGATACCAAATGTAATGCCCTGCCAGAAACCCTAAAGGAAAACAATACAACTAGGCAACTAAAAGGGTAAAATATTTTTTTTCTTTAAAAGAACAAGTGCACTAATAACAACCATTGCACGTCTAATAACACAGCGGAAGTCTAACACCTGATTCCCTAAGGGTTACCAATGAAGATTACTTCGTAGATTATATTAACACCACGAAAAATCCTATTGTTCAGCTATTTAGGAAAATTAAATGTTTAAGATAAAAACTACACATACATCTAAATTCCATAATGAAAAAATCAAAGTACTCCAATGCATTTATTTCTCATAATTCATATATACAAAAGATTAAAGCAATTGAATTAACATACATTCCAATGATTCCCTTTTACAATATCCATAAATACATGTTTACAAAATTACCATGAATTACAACGTTACAATATGGAGGTTACATAAAAGTTTGATACAATGATCACGAACAAGAGCTAGTACATGAACCACGAACCAAGAACATCAACGAATCCCTTCCTCACCTAAAGATACATTCCAAAAGATCCGATGGGAAGTGACACTACCACCCGACCATGTGATCCTGAAATGGAACCACCCCACCATTCTAGGAGATAGTAGAAAACCCTTAAGCGAGAAAAGTAAAACAAGTACGAAAGAACTACAAGACTCTGCAAACATCCATGTGACTCAACTCACAAACACTAGTGACTCTAAGGAGAGAGTGTCATCGCATAGCTTACAATGGATACCATGGTACAGCCTCCTAGGTCCTGGCTCTCTATCCTAGTAACCTCTCCTGGCTTCCGGCTCCAACTAAGTCTCATGCGAACCCTACCAATCCTTTCATGAAGACAAGGTGGTAAGTTTGCCATTCCAGGCCTTCTTGTAACATTATGACCCCTGTACAAGAACTACACCTATGCACGATGCACATTATCTTAATTAATATTTTTTCTCACCACCCCCTAATCAATTATTAGGTTATCACTTTTTAACTGACTTCCGACGGGTTATCCTATCATCCACTTCGGGCACGGCCCCCGCTCGAAAGCCACTCTCTCTCATAGGACACTACAGGAAAAGTCTCTCTACGAGAACTCTATGATGAAACAGACAACCATACCTAAACCTGACAAACCACAAGTGAAGGATACACGATTTACTAACCAAAGGTTGACCATTTGGACAAAACACACAGTGGCTCACATCCATAAAGTTATACATCGACACCTGACCAAGGAAACACAATAACATAGGACACAATGATAATGCAAAAAGAATTGGAATTTAAACTTGATAGAAAACACCATTTACACATGATCCTAACACAATCAATCTTTCCTTAAAACAGTCAAATGCATAAACAACTTGCAAATAAAGACTTCCAGAAACTAAGAATTACAACTATATTAATTCATTATTTGATAAGTCATAAACCTAATGTTTCAATAGTAAGCCACTACACCCCAAACTCTCCTAGAGAAGCGACTAATAAGTCTTAATACCTAGGTTCTAAATGAAAGCATAAATTTCTTTCATATAATAAAAAGTGTGAAATATGTTCTTAAACTGCAATATTCTAATCATTTAAATAAAATTCCACTACTATAGCTAATAACTTAATTACATCTAAAACCCTATGATTTTTCATTTAATTATCCCAAATGACTATTGATACCTTTCCACAACCATAATATAAGCAAGATCATAATCATAACTTATAACAAAAACTTCCGTAAATAATAAGCCAAAACTAAAGAAATTTCTGACCTCTTGTAAGCTTGACCGGTTTGCAAGACTTCGACGCTCTTTCGCCAAATAGTAACGTGCCTTGCTTGTGAACCTATCTCCAATATACTCCCAACTCTATCTCAAATCTAACTCTCTTTGATACTATAAAAGTATCCTCTCTATCTCTCTATCCTATTCTATTTTTCTATTCTATTCTATTCTTTCCTCTTGAGTCTTCCGTCCTTCCTTGGAAGTGAATGAAT
The DNA here is from genome assembly GCF_030272615.1 of Cryptomeria japonica. Lineage (NCBI taxonomy): Eukaryota > Viridiplantae > Streptophyta > Pinopsida > Cupressales > Cupressaceae > Cryptomeria > Cryptomeria japonica. Next base: position 338,749,131 of record NC_081407.1, read on the forward strand.
GTCCCTTCTTCCTTTCTCCCACCTCTATTTATCCTAAAATTCCCTATGACTTCTCCCCACTCATAGGCTCAATGATGGTGATTAATGAGGATTCTTCAATGAAATACGTTGAATTTCAACTTGACTTTATCTCAACTCTTAATTAAACTAATTGTTTATCCTATCCTTTAGTCTACACATCTAGAAGTTTCTGTAGTTTGGAGCGCATGAATTGACTATGCATCTCTTCCCATCATTGGCTTTCCTAATTTCATGGCAAACGTGCCTTGTAACTCATCTCCCTCTGCAGTTATAAGCCAAAGATCGTGGTAGATTGTTTACAAAGATGGAAGGGTTGGCAAGTTACAAACAACTATCAAACACTTAAGTGTTTGTCATGGGCGAGATTATAGTTCTCGATGCCAAGTCGCCTTCTCTTATACCACACATGCCTCACATTTAACTTACATCTCGGTCTCCCTTACTACATAGTCGCTGTATGTTGCAACGTGGAGAAGTTTTGAATTTAAATGGGAGGGGCATGCATAATAAAAGGGAAGAGGGGTATGTATTTAAAATGAGGGGAGTGATATGAAGTTACATGGGGTGATCTTCCTTTCCCAAGTCTCGGTGGCTTCCCAATATGTCTCACTGCTCATCGATACCTACATGCAAGATGGATGTTACATGGGAAAGCCATCATGGTTTCTACTTGCAACGTGGAGCATGCTTTATCGAAAGGGAGGAGGGTTGACTACATAAACCGGTTTCCCTGCCAGTACACCGTGGGTCGTGAGGGGTATATGCCAAGTCAACTAGCTACAACGGCTTGACTATCAGCTTGACTATCAACTCTTCTAACAGTCGCTATCTAAAAAGAACCGCCACCCTTTTCATTATATAATTATATATACTATACATGACTTATTTTATTTAATATGTTATATTAAGGAAAACCTAGTAAAATAAGACATATATATAATAATTGAATTATATATATATATATATATATATATATATATCACGTTTGATTTATTAAATGTAATGTAAAAAGTATATTAAATATGATATATATAGTTCTAATTTATATACATGCATATTCAAAAACATAATAGTTTGAATTGACGATATTATCTAATGATAATTCAATCACTTAAGCATTATTTAAAATAACTACACATAATTAATAGTCGCCCTAATGTATATTATATATATATATATATATATTCAAACGATCAAGTCATAATTATCGAACTAACATGCATAAGAAATTCATATATTTGTAAACACAACAATCATTAATGAAATCACATCCTCTTATACTAAGATATTAAATCATCTTTTGTAAACAACATTAAGTTGCTAAATCACTTAACTCTTTTTCTTCCAAATATCAAACTACTTATCACTCATATAGATGAAATAAACATAACAATTATCAATAACATGCAATAATTAAAATCATTAAACACACAAACTGAGTAAAACTCAAGCAAAAACTCATAAAAGATCAAACAACAAAATATGAAGGCTAAACAAACTGACCGGACGACCAACTGACGACACTCACATGAGTGTAACTAAATAAAATAGGGTCAACTACTATCTCCTCCACTTCCATCGGAAAATATAAGGCACGCTCAGACCTGTGAAGCCAAGTTGAGACGATACCCCGTACCTACCTGGTGCTTGTACCTGCAATATCCTGCATCACTGAACCACACATGCATACATACAATATAGAAAAAACAACAAACACACTGATGAAGAAGAATCATGACGTTCCCTATCTCACTAGAGTGAGTGAAGGAAAATCATCTCCTTGCATCCAATACACTCATAGACACACAACATACATTGCATAGATAAGGTAAATTGTCAGTACATAGCAATAGTCCATATAAAAATTCCATAAATCACAAGTACTAAAATACTGTAAATAAGTTAAACATCTCCTATCCAGATGAAGCATGAAATAATGTCATATAAGCCTGACTAACAAATCATGGTAATGTATCCACTGAAAATAATCAATAATAAAATATGAGTCTAATGAGTTCAAACGAGTAGGGGTACTACACTATGGTTGATTACTTGGTCATTTTATCTCTTGGAAACTTTTTGGTTATGTTGGATGACTTCCATCAATCTGTTCTACATGTCTTTCAAACAACTTTCCCTGATTGGGCATTTTAAGCATCTTTTCTAATGAACTTCTTTGTTTATAGACGGTTTGAGATAAAGTGCCACTCTTGTGTATTGTTCTTTTAGATTTTACACATTCTATTGTACCTTATTTTGTACATGCACTGTATTATAAAGTGACATGGGGGGCTGTGTAGTGTCTTTTATTTTTCCTTCACTCATTTGTCTAGTGAGTGTCCCTCCATGACGACATCAAATCCTAGAGATTCTTTACCTATGCATGTGTGCATTGGTTGCATACCCTTTTTCAATTGCAATTACTTTCTTATGAACTTTCAAATTCTTATCCTCCTTCATTTTCTCATTGCATTAAATTTTGGATATGTCATGCTTCCCTAGCAGCAACAGCAATTCGCTTTTATTGATAATCTACAACACCGGTATCTATTTCCTTCATACGTTCTTTCATTCTTTCTCTAGCCACAAGTTGGCCCTCTCATTGGTCGATGTATTTTTTAATTGTGATGAATCATAGTTTCATCAAAATATTTTATTTAGGGTTTGTAGCAAACCCACAACTAGACCCATTCATGGAGATATTGGGATTCATTTTGTCACGTATCGACTAAGTGGAGGGATTTTAGATTATTTTTTATAATCCAAGAAACCTTTATCATGTCATTAGTAATTATCGTGTCTATTGTTGGAGGCCTCTCTCATGCGTAGTGTGTTGTTGGATCACAAGCCCTATGTGGACTTAGAATGCTAATACATTTGGTCTAGAATTCTGATGGAGGTTTTCGACAGAGAAGGTATATTGTGACCAAATTTGATTTTTTTTTGAAAAAATGCTTGAATTCATCGAAATTATAACGATAATTTCACATTTGGTTTCGATGGAGAAGGCATTAGTAATGAAATTTGTTTTTTTTGAAAAAAAAGTGCCCACGTTCGTCGAAATTCCGACGACAACGGGCATTACTTAAAAAAAAAAAAAGAGGGCAAGTCATTTGCGCAATCAATCCCACGCAGGCTTCGTCGACCTCAGGCAACCCCTGGAAAGATCAAACGACACTCATCATAGAGATAATTTTTCATGTTCCAGATCAAATGACACTCACCATTCGAGGTAGAATCTTCACCTTCTTTTGCAACCCCTTGTCCTTGGAGTTGTTTCTACTTTTTCCCAAAATTTGAGTCATCGGCATATTCTTCTTCATAGGTCTCTCTATTAAATGGCTCCAACTGTGGGATTGTAGCTAGACTTGATTTTATCTACACAAAAATATTCAGATATATATACATGCACCATTGGAGGAAATCAACCACAATAGATTTGAGTCACTCGAGGAGAGCTCTTGAAGAGAAATAATGAGTATAAACAAGAATATGCAAGGTTTGCAGAGAAGAATCTTGATATCTTTAAGTATTTCTTGGATTTCAACCAAGAACATGAGTGAGTTCGCCTATTTCTAAGCCACCTACATGATAAATTCCTATACCTAGACAAACCATAGAAGATCACAAAGAAATATAGTCAAGAGATCATTGGGTTGACTACAGGAATTGTTGTTGGCTCTAGTCAAACAACAACAAGCAACTCACAAAGGGAGTTTCAACTATTTTTTCTACAATAACATATTAGTACATAACTAATAACACTCTTCATAATAGAAACCATAAAATTACAACACATGATGAATATCTTTTATCAGCACCTTTGAAGATATTTTAATCAGGTTAGACATGGACGCAACACTATTCATGTTGGCATTATGTGAACCGGTATGAGGACATAATGACATTGTATGTTGTCATTGATGTCAATATGTTGAAGAGGTGAGAACCGGCATATGAAAGAACCAGTATAACACTGTGAACCAGAATTTGTGCCAAAGTGAAGCAGTTGGCTTGTTCAAGGTGAATTGGCATATGGTTATGGGAACCGGCACATGGAAGCGTTGTATGACTACCGGTTGGTAGTCTCAACTTTAGCGTTTTTAGTTGAAGTGCTTCAAGCCTGTGTGGCTCAACAGGTGACTTTGTGTGATGAGTTAGCATGATAACAAAGAACAGATCGTGTTGCCACGTAAGCCTTGTGTGTGTGAAGGATCTTGCATGAAGGAGATTGTTCCTATCTACCTCAGGAATGTGAGAAGTCTGTAAAATGGTGATAACGTGTGATGGGTTATTAGCCGCCATAAAATCGGTGGAAATGGATGACGGAGAATGTCTTGAGATTGGATCAAGAACTGTTGCATTTAATACAGTGTGCTCAACGGTCAGGATTGAACCATTTGAATTCCTTAACCTAACAGGTTTAGGGTTTAGGTTTTATACTACCGACCTATCTATTTTCCTATAAGGCCGATGTTGTGTCTCTTTCTGAGGTTTTTGGAAAAAGTTGTGTGTGTATCCAAGAGAAGGGATACGTGATTCTTGCCAGACCAAAAAGGAGAGAAGTGATACCTGTAGAGTGTAAGTGCAGAAGGTGAAGAGGATCTTAAGCATATCTGCATTGGTATTGAGTGTTGTTACTAGATCATTGTAATACCTATTGATCTCTAACCACCTCAACAGTTAGAAAATCCCTTAACAGGGTAGCCTTAACTAGCTTGCTATAAATCCTTTAACAGGGTAATTCAAAGCTATTGAGTTCGAAATCCTTTAGCTATTTAGTTCTTAAAATCCTCTAACAAGGTAACCTTTAATAGGGTTTAACCCTTAACCAGGTATTGTAGCCATCCCTTAACCGGGTGATCTCTAAGAGGATCGGTTCCTAGCAGAACCTATTGTAATGTCTCTAACTGGACAAGGCTCCTAACAGAGCGGACTTCTAAAGAGTTCAAAAATAGCTTGTGGGTATTCATCCCCACCATGGTTTTTCCCAGTTGGGTTTCCACGTGAAAAATATGTGTGTCATGTGTGATGCTTTTATCTTGTGATGCTTTCCTATTGTCTGTCAAGTATATGATGGTTCTGTGTTTTATGTCTGTCAATAAAACATGTTGAACTAGCTGTTATTATGATCTGATGATATATTACCTGTTTATGCATAAGGGTGAAATGGTAGTGTAGTTTTGAGTTGAGTGATAAGCTAAGTGAGTAACCAGTTAATGCTTGTCTCAGTCATTCTTAGCTTTACCGGTTGCCCTCTACTTCAAACCGGTGTCACAATTTGCCAGTCATTTAAAATGTATGTTGTCAAACAGGTTTAGGACTGTATTTTTGTCTGTACTGATTCACCCCCCCCCTCTCAGTACCAGGTTATTACTATCCGCTCATCATTGAGTTGTCAATTGGTATCAGAGCGTCCTCTAGGTCCTCTGTGCTATAAGCTTAACCGCTTGAGGTAAAGATCCTAGTCTAATGATGAAGACGGAAGGTCCAAAGTTTAACAGAGAAAATTTCAGTATATGGAAAGACAGAATGAAGATATACATCAGAAGCATGGGTGCTTAACACTGGAGCTATGTTGAGACTGCCTATGTTGCTCCTACCGGTACCCTTACCGATGACCAAAAGAGAGAGATGCAAGAGAATGGGCAAGTCATGGAAGCCCTAATAAGTAGTTTATTTAACATTGAGCTTATTGATGTTTAGGATAAGGTAAATCCCAAAGAGGTATGGGATACTCTTGAAAATATCTATGGCGGTGATGAGCATGTAAAATAGGCTAAGGAAGAAAGCCTTAGAGGGAAGTTTGAAGATATGTGGATGGTTGAAGGTGAGACCATTCAATAGTATGGAATAAGAATCAAAATAGTTGTTGGAGATATCAAGAGTGTGGGTGGTAAAATAGAAGATTCCACTATGGTAAGCAAAGTCCTGAGATCCCTATTCCCGGTCTATGCAATAAGGGTTGTTGCTATTCAGGAGCTAAGATCAATAGACAAGACTAAGGTATCCCTAAACTCCATCATTGCAAAGTTGACATCCTATGAGCTAAATAGTTTCGATGGCAGTGTTCAAAAGACTAAATCAGCTTTTAAAGCTTCCACAGTACCATCCAAAAAAGGAAAAGAAGCTAGCACTAGTGGTGAACAAAGACAGGGCAGAGAAATGGATGATGAGGATATTCTGATGGCATTTGAAGCTCTCCTTTCTAGGAAACTTCCTAAAGGAACCGGCAAATACAAAGGTAATCTACCTTTGAAATTCTTTTCTTGTAACCAGATAGGACATATTGCTATAATATGTCCTAATGGCGACAACAAGGACAAACCAGAAAGGTTCAAGAAATTCAAAGGATGAAACCGGAGAAACTATTTTGTGGTAGTTGATGAAGGTGTCACAGATGAAGAATAAGAGGATAAAGAAAATGAAGATATTGTGTTTGTTGCTATCAAGGAAGATGTGTCAGACAAGAAGGCTCTTGTTTCCTAGTTTGATAATTCCATTGAGTGGATCATTGATAGTGGTTGTTCTCACCATATGACTGGTGACCAGAGCAAGCTTCTATCCTTAGAGGAGTATGATGGTGGTGTGGTTTGCTTTGGAAATGATGCACCATGCATGGTCAAAGGCAGAGGGTCCATCTCTCTGAATGGAAAGAGTAGTGCTAACAATGTGTATTGGGTTGATGGTCTCAGACACAACCTTCTGAGTGTTGCCCAGCTGAATGACAGTGGCCTCACTCTGGAATTCAAGAATGGAGTTTGCAGAATCAAAGGAAAGAATGGTGAATTGGTGGCCATCGGCATGCAGACCAAAGGTAACCTATTTCAGCTGAATGCAAATATAAGTACATGTGTTATGGCTAAATTTGATGATAGCTGGATATGGCATAGGAGACTCTACCATGTAAACTTTGATAACATTGTGAAGGCTGGTAAGATCAAGGTAGTTAGAGGGTTACCGATGCTAAGCAAACTAGATAATACCTTGTGCAGAGAGTTTAAATTGGGGAAAATGTCTTCCTCAACCTTTAAAGGTAAACCTTTCACTGCTGACAACTTCCTTGATCTTGTGCATACTGATTTGTGTGGTCCTATGAAAACTAGAAGTGTGTAGGGTGATAGGTACTTCATGATTCTCACTGATGATTGCTCAAGAATGATGTGGGTCACATTCTTGAAAGACAAGTTTGAAGCCTTTGTAAAGTTCAAATCTTTCAGAGCATTAGTGGAGAAGGAAAGTGGTAAAAGGATCAAGTGCCTGAGAACTGATCAAGGAGGGGAATTCACTTCCGGTGAATTCAACAAGTACTGTGAAGAAAATGGCATCAAGAGGCAATTGTTTGCCCCCCAGACTCCATAGCAGAATGGCCTAGCAGAGAGGAATAACCAGACTATGGTTGAAGCAGCTAGAACCATGTTGATTCAAGGAAAGGTAGCTTACACCTTTTGGAGAGAAGCAGTGAGCATTACAATCTACACAATCAATCGAGTACTCATCAAGAAAGGTAAGGATAAAACTCCTTATGAGTATTGGACTGGTAAGACACCTGTGGTCAGCTACTTTAGAGTGTTTGGTAGAAAATGTTACATCAAGAAGAGTGAACACTAGAGCAAATTTGATGCGAAATGTGATGAGGGAATATTCCTAGGATATTCCACCAAGAGCAAAGCTCTCAAGTGTTTCAACAATAGGACTCAGAGAATTATGGAAAGCATCAATGTAAGAGCTGATGAAACCTCTGAGAAAACTGAGGAAATCAGCAGTGAGCAAGAGGTAAACGAACTGGTTGCAACCTTCTGGGAACCATTGATAGCCAAAAGAGTACCAGTAACAATGTTCCTACACTGGCAAATGTAGATGTTGATACTGATGGAGATGAGGATGAAGAATAAAAGCAAGAGGAATCTATCAAGACCATTTCTCGGTATGTCAAGTTGAATCGTGATCCTAAGTAAATCATAGGAGATAAGGATGCAGGAATCCTTACAAGAAGAAAGGTCAGAGAAAACTCTTGTATGATCTCTGAATTTGAGCCTAAATCATTCAAAGAGGCACATAAGGATGAAGACTGGATCAAGGTAATGGAAGAGGAACTTGACCAGATAGAGAAAAATGGTATATGGTCTTTGGTACCCAGACCGGAGCACAAAAATGTCATTGGTACTAAATGGGTATTCAAAAATAAGGTGAATGAGGATGGCATAGTGATTAGGAACAAAGCCAGATTAGTGTGCAAAGGATATGCTCAAGAAGAAGGAGAAGACTATGGAGAAACCTTTGCTCCTGTAGCCCTATTGGAAGGAGTCTGTATGCTTCTTGCATATGAAGCTTTTAAAGGTTTAAAAGTATATCAAATGGACGTAAAATATGCATTCCTAAATGGTGTACTTGAAGAGGAGGTGTATATTGAGCAACCAGATGGGTTTTCCCTATCTGAAGATAGTGACATGGTATGTAGGCTACATAAATCCTTATATGGACTAAAACAGGCACCTAGGGCATGGTATGAACGCCTGCATTCTCATCTTGTGAAGATTGGATTTGAGAGAATAAGTGAAGATAGTAATATCTACTTGAAGTCTGAAGGAGATCAGATCTTGATCTGTGAGGTATTTGTTGATGACATTATCTTTGGTGGAGATGACAAGATGAGTCATGAGTTTGCAGATGAGATGAAGAAAGAGTTTGAAATGTCACTCATAGGAGAGATTAAATTCTTCATTGGATTGTAGATCCAGCAGATGAAGGATGGAATCTTTATCACACCATCCAAGTATGTCAAAGAGGTGTTGAATACCTTTGGCATGGAAGATATCAAATTGGTGGGTACTTCGATGGTGACCGGTTGTAAACTATCTAAAGAAGATGACTCAGAATTGGTTGATGAGAAGGAATACTGATCAATGATTGGTAAGTTGCATTATGTAGTGCATAGCAGACCGGATATTGCACATGCAGTTGGCATTATTGCAAGATTCCAGAAAAGCCCAAGAGAATCTCACTTGGTTGCAGTCAAGCGGATTCTTAGGTATCTGAAGGGAACTGTTGACTATGGATTATGGTATCCTTAGAGCAAGGATTTCAACTTGACAGTATACACAGATGTTGATTGGGTAGGCAATATAGATGACCGAAAAAGCACAACAGGTGGTGCATTCTTTCTCGGTGGTAGACTGGTCTCATGGATGAGTAAGAAGCAGAGTTGTATCTCTCAGTCTACAGCTGAAGCAGAGTATGTTGCAGCTTTCATGAACTGCACTTAGACAATTTGGATGAAGCATGTATTAAATGGATTCAAAGTTCCTGTATCTGAACCAGTAAGTATATTTTGTGAGAATAGTAGTGCAATTAATATCTCCAAGAATCCGGTTTTACATTCTAGAACCAAGCACTTTGAGCTTAAGTATCATTTCTTAAGGGAAAAGGTTCATAACAAAGAGATTGCACTAGAACATGTTTCCAGTAAGGAGCAGTTAGCAAACATATTCACCAAGCCTCTCCCAAAGACTACATTTATGTCCTTGAGAGGTGAATTAGGGGTGTTGCCTCTTTAGGAGGTAAACTAAAAGCATATTCTCCACATCAGTCAGGTATTGCATAGTCAAATTTATTTTGGATTGATGTGTTGAAAGACGCTACTCCTCAGGGGGAGTAGCATAATGGAATAGGGAAGCTTGTGCCTCCACTTTGGCATTGTTGTCAAAGGGGGAGAAGATGTGAAGCGGAGAAGATATCTGCAGAAATTGGGGGAGAAGATGTGCAGCGGAGAGATATCTTTGTATATTGCCATCAATGCCAAAGGGGGAGATTGTTGGCATTATGTGAACTGGTATGAGGACATAATGACACTGTATGTTGTCATTGATGTCAATATGTTGAAGAGGTGAGAACCGGCATATGAGAGAACCGATATAACACTGTGAACCGGCATTTGTGCCAAAGTGAAATGGTGTGCTTGTTCAAGGTGAACCAGCATATCGTTATGGGAATCGGCACTTGGAAGCATTGTATGACTACTGGTTGGTAGTCTCAACTTTAGGGTTTCCGGTTGAAGTGCTTCAATCCTATGTGGCTCAACCGGTGACTTTGTGTGTTGAGTTAGCATGATAACAAAGAGCAGATCGTGTTGCCATGTAAGCCTTGTGCGCGTGAAGGATCTTTTATGAAGGAGATTGTTCCTATCTACCTCGGGAATGTGAGAATTTTGTAAAACGGTGATAACATGTGATAGGTTATCAGCCACCATAAAATCGGTGGAAATGGACGATGGAGAATGTCTTGAGATTGGATCAAGAACTGTTGCATTTAATACAGTGTGCTCAACGGTCAGGATTGAACCATTTGAATTCCTTAACCTAACAGGTTTAGGGTTTAGGGTTTATGCTACCGACCTATCAGTTTTCCTATAAGGTCAATGTTGTGTCTCTTTCTGAGGTTGTTGGCAAAAGTTGTGTGTGTATCCAAGAGAAGGGATATGTGATTCTTGCCAGACCAAAAAGGAGAGAAGTGATACCTGCAGAGTGTAAGTGTAGAAGGTGAAGAGAAGCTTAAGCGGATCTGCATTGACATTGAGTGCTTTTACCAGATCATTGTAATACCTGTTGATCTCTAACCACCTCAACAGTTGGAAAATCCTTTAGCAGGGTCGCCTTAACCAGCTTGCTATAAATCCTTTAACAGGGTAATTCAAAGTTATTGAGTTCAAAATCCTTTACCTATTGAGTTTTTGAAATCCTCTAACAAGGTAACCTTTAACAGGGTTTAAACCTTAACCGGGTATTGTAGCCATCCCTTCACCGGGTGATCTCTAAGAGGATCGGTTCCTAGCAGAACCTATTGCAATGTCTCTAACTGGACAAGGATCCTAACGGAGCATACTTCCAAAGAGTTCAAAAATAGCTTGTGGGTATTCATCCCCACCGTGGTTTTTCCCAGTTGGGTTTCCACATGAAAAATATGTGTGTCATGTGTGACGCTTTCCTATTGTCTGTCAAGTATATGATGGTGTTGTGTTTTATGTCTGTCAATAAAACATGTTGAACTAGCTGTTATTATGATCCGATGATAGATTACCTGTTTATGCATAAGGGTGAAATGGTAGTGTAGTCTTGAGTTGAGTGATAAGCTAAGTGAGTAACCGGTTAATGCTTGTTTCAGTCATTCTTAGCTTTATCGGTTGCACTCTGCTCCAAACCGGTGTCACTGTTTCCCAGTCATTTGAAATGTTTGTTGTCAAACCGGTTTAGGACTATATTTTTGTCTGTACTGATTCACCCCCCCCTCTCAATACTTGGTTAGTACTATTCGTTCATCATTGAGTTATCAATTCATAAACCTTGCATAAAGATTGTTAAGAGACCAAACACTGCATGTACAATATATGGATTTGTTTGTATACTTTTGCCCATGGTTCAGGCTATCATCTATTGTAAATCTTCGAGGGTTGCACTGTACTTACCACTATATCCCTAACTACTTTTGGCTTCAAAGAAATCAATATTTTATCACAAATGCATTGTCTTAGGTGTAGTTATAATGCCTTTAATCATGCATGTTCTTGATACCATGCAATGTGACTTATGCCTTGCTAACATGACTTCTCTTTGCTTACAAAATTACTATCCAATGGCTACTATTTTTCAAACCTGCAGTCTTGACCCTGCACCTACACCTTAATACCTATACAAACTCTCAATTTGCACATGGATGCTATAATGTCCTTGCTTGGACAGTAAAAATTTGAAACGACTGCTCCTTATTCTTGATTTCATGATGAATGCAATGATTGTGCTCTTTCAATTTTATGTATGGGTGATCCCAAGCACACTGCCTTATCACATTTGCATATGTAGATGGATGTTTATATACTATACTATAAACTGTTTGAATTTCATTGTACTGACAATCACTGTACCATTTTGTGAATTGTTTCTAATATTCTCTATTGGATTTGGTTTGATCTTGAATGCTCTATCCTTTTTGGCCTTAAACTGCTATTTGATGATTTAACTTTCTTTATACAATTTTCAAAGGGATGTTATCACTATCTATTTGTTGTTTGAAACTAGTGGTCATTGCATATCATGCTCTCAATTTACTCACTATTATATGCCATGAAGAAAAACTCTTTCACTATTTTGAATTTCTCTTTACCATGAAGCTTGGAATACCATAGCTTAAATTGGAAGTGGTGTTGCAATGTAGGAAACATCTCAAGTCTTCATTATCCTCATTATCCATACCTCATGCTTTACCCTCTTTGGAAGCTTCCATACCATTCAAATATTCATTTTCTTGTACATTTTTTTCTCCTTATATTGTCTCAGTGTTATATCTCATGAACAGTACTAGGACACAACAAACTTAACTCTTCTTAGATATTCCACCGCAAACCATTCAAGTACCTGGAAATCTTGATGCTTTCATCTTCTACCACCTTGGATCTCAAACACAACTTCTGAAATTCTTCAGTGTAGCTGCTCACATCTAGTTCTCTTTATCTCAAATTTTGTCTCCTCTTGTGTAGTTGGATTTCATAGTCTTCAGGGATGTAGGCTTCTCTCACCTTGGCTAACATTCCTTTCCAAGTGGCAATTGGGTTCTTACCCTCCTTTTGTCTTTCCTCTTGGATGAACTTCCACCAAGTCAAGGTTGCTCTTCTCAATCTAGATTTGGCTACCTTCACCTTTTGTGCTTCACTAATTCCATCACATTCAAAGTGATTCTCTAAGCCTTCAATCCACTCCATAACCACTTATGGTTCCATTTTTCCACCAAACAGTGGCACTCCTTATAGGGAATTACCTCCTAAGGCTTTTATGGCTCTAAGGAAAGGTTCTTATGGCAAAATAGGATCTGGATCAGGTGTGCCATCCTCCTCTACTACTTCTTTACCTTTTTCTTCATTGATTTTGATAGTCACCTTCTCAATTATGTCTTCTACTTCACCTAGTTTGTTCTCCATTCGTTGCAACTTTCCCTGAGGAGTCTATTCTCTTCCTCTTGGTCTTCTACTCTTTTGGATAACTCTGCATTAGTCACCATTCTGAGACTATTTTCACCCACTGAATCAGTCTTTGACATCAACTAGTTCCTTCCCAAATCTTAACTTGCTTTGATACCACTTTGATAGGGAGATTCTCACAAAAGAGTTACAATTTGGTTTGTAGGTTAGAGAAAGGTGTTATTGTGGGCTTCCATGTTTATTTATGCCCTTCTCTCCTCTTGAATCAATTCCAACACCTAAACTCCTTTGGAAAACTCTCTACCAACTAAATTGTTCTAGTTACTCAAGATCAAGGCTAGAACTCACTAGAGTAAGCTCAACCACTACCATGCCTAATTCAATTCTCTTCACTTGCAGGGGATTAGGAGGGTTCTAAGATGTTTTAACAACTCCCTCCATGTGGTTTTGAAGTTTAATTCCCTTCATTTCTCTATCACTTCCTTGGTTCCTATATTTTAGGCCTTGTAGCCCTATGAGCCCCTTTTAGCCCTACCTTCACGGTTTTTCCTCTTTTGTGCTAAAATATTCCAAATGACCCTCTAAAAGCTTCTTTGATTTGGATGCCCATTTGGAAACTCTACAGATTTAGGGGATGAGGTGGCCTGATATATCTGTACAGGTATGGCCTCCAAAAATGACACTTTCCAAGGGTTTAAGGTTTATATGCTTTCAACAATGGGTTTGATTGATCTCCACCCTCTGTTAGACCTCCATACTCACATTGAAGCACTTCCCAGTGTCCTAATACAATTCCAATCACTTGGCACTATTGGATTTGATCACCCCTACAAGCAATAATGAAAATAGCAGTCATGTTCCCTAGCCGGGCTATGGCAGAGCTCGCCTAGGACATGATAGTAAATTGCTCCAATGCAACTTCCAGGACACAAAAATGAGTATTTACACTATAAATAGACTCTATTACTTGAATCCCAAAGGCCATTGAGAAACCACAATGGGAATTCAAGTTGGAGCCATTTTTAGGGTCTTAACCCCTTTACTTAAGCCGAGAGCAGTGAAAACAAGAAAGATATTAAATACACCCACTAAAACTACACAATGAAGGAGTGAAAATACTTCTTAGGAACCACAAAAATGAATAGTATACCACCATGAAAGAACAGTATGGAAATCAATTCACTTAGTACGGACTACAATAAGCATTTTGACAATTTTTGCGCAAAATCTGGAAATTGCCTTAAGTTGTTATTCAAAATTCAATCTTTGGATCTTCCAACACACTTACAATGATTTGAAAGGCCTTATATATTCCTACTCACTCACAACCAACCACCCATTGGACTCCTAACCACCGATTTGAGTATTTTTCAAAAATTGCTCATATTGTTGCAAAATATTGTCAAGCAAACATGACAACTTTTGCTCCACAATGCATTTTTTTTTTAACTTGTGCAAATCTACACACTCTTAACCCCCTAGGATGGTTTCCTAACATCAAACCAACATTTCCAAAGGACTTATGAGGCCTTACAAGGAGTTTTACACAATTTTGCTATATGATGCCATTTTTAGGCTTGTAATGGCACATTGGCCAAAAATGAGAAAATAAGTTAACACTAGAGACAATCAAACTACAAATAACCTTAAAACACACTTTTGGACCTTCTAATGGTCCTTTATTCACTCATTGATCAAATTGAGGATCATACATACCAAATTTTTGAAAACTCATCAAGAAACCTAGGTTCTCCTACACCAGCATTGTTGTCAAAGGGGGAGAGGTTGAAGTGAATAATGATTAGGGATATAAGCAGTAATGTATAGCTCAGGGGGAGCAAGATCAGTTTTGGAAATCAGTTTCGGCAAGGAACCGGAATAGCACTTCATTGCTCCATTTTTCACATGAGTGTTACCATCAATTCCAAAGGGGAAGATTGTTGGCAATTGACACTCATCCGAGTTAATGGTGATGGCATTGATGGCAAAACACATCATTTTTTGGTTGGTTACTTATCTGGTACTCACCGGTATTCATGGTTCAATAACCAGAATTCATACAACCGGCATTTAGGGTAACCGGCAAACTAGGAACCACTACACATAGGCTGAAATAGAAGATTGATCCGGCAAGTGTAGTGTGGAGGCGGAAACAGTCACATAAATTAATGTTTATATTTTGTCTAGCCCGACATGCAATCACGTTTGTAAATATGATTGTAAGCCGACATAATGCATTCATGTTTGTAAAGGGTATTTAAGTTAGTTCGGTTAGGTCATTTTTGTAAATTAGGGTGTGTAATATCATGCGATCGATCTTGATCGACATAATGTGAATGTAATAATTTGTAGTCGGTCTTAGTTGGTGGTTAAGAGGATTGAGAAGCAAATCAGGTTACCAATAAAAAAGGAAATAGTGTAAACCGGTACAGACAGTGCTTAAACCGAAACTTATCCATCATAGAAGATGCATACTCTGAGTTTGGAATTTTGTTTGTAACTCCATATTTGGTATCTGTAGTCAGTGAGGCTCCTTTTGTGATGAGCAATGTGCTCTAGGCAGTATGCCTTCTTGCATGTGTAGGACCCTCATGTAATATTTATTCATTTGGCCAGTGGATAGATATTATGGGTCTCCAATCCCACCATGGTTTTTCCTCTTTGAGATTTTCCACGTATAAATCTTTGTGTTATGGTGTTGATTCTTGTGGTTTCATTGTTATTACTTGTTGTTACTTTCTTTTATGCACATTGGTTAATAAGTGGATTTGTTAATAAGGCTAAAAGAAAGTACTCTAACCAGCATAACGTTGATTCACCCCCCCCCCCCCCCTCCCCTCTCAATGTTCTTGGATTCCAACAGTTGACTTAGATAGGCTCATGAGGGTTATTAAAGAGGAACCCTTACCCTCTCCTCTAAATGCTCAAGTGTTTGATAAAATCTCTAATACCTTTAAGACACAAAAATGCTCAATCTCTCATTTGAATCTTTCTAATCCTAAAAGTCCCCTTGAAAAGAAAGAACCTTTCTTTGTGTCTGCATATATAAATGGGTACAAATTGAGAAACTATGCGATAGATTCAGGAGCTTTTGATAACGTTATGTCTACTCAAGTAGTCAAGGACCTTGGTTTAACAATCACTTCTTCTCATGGGAAATTCTACTCCATGGATTCTTTTCAGATACCTATCTTAGGCCAAATTAAAGATGCTCAAACTGCTTTAGCTTTGTTCCCCATTGAAGCACAGCATCTTGGCAATTGTAGTACCTACAAGCTACGGGATGTTGTTAAGTGGATTTTTTTGCAAATACATAGGGGGGATATTCAAATGGACTGGCCTTATGCTACCATACCCATAGACAGTAAAAAGGTCCTCTTAGAGCCTAAACCCAAAGAAAAATTCACACTATTGAAATCTAGAGACCCAAGGTCCAAGATCTTGTATATCGATACTGGCCTTGGCGCTTATATGTTCACTTCCACTACTGAAAAAGGAGATCAATGCAGTCAATTCTGGTTTATTAGACGGGTTGGGAACCTTAGAGTTTGATGGTAGCTATGTCTCTTCTGGATCGAATGTTGTATCTATACCTTAATTTCTTCCTAAATCAGAAATATTTACTTTTGATATTAATGAAGAGGACCAATTAGTACAAAAAAAAATTGGTTAAATTGTAGAGGGACTTTTGAATCAAAGCTCAACTCTAGAGTCTTTTGTCTTTGATGGTATATTTTCCATGATTGATGAAGTTGGTATAAGGATATTGAAGAAACAAACCTTTATATTCAATTTAAATATCTATCATTCAAGTTCCTAGATGAAAAGGATAGAAGGGAAGAGTCACAAGAGGAGGTAATGTATCCGTCTACTTTTATAAATTCTCTTCCTAAAGGAGATGTTATGAAATCTTAAATGATTTCATTTCAATTCCCTATTACCAATCATATTGGTTCAACTAAAGAAATATATGCAAGTAAAGATGTAACTAAAGAGTCTAATGATCAAATAATGGTGTCCTATAAAAATTTGGGTAAATTGCCTTCTTGATTTACTTGTATCCCCAATGATGAATTCCTTTATACAAGAGGTGAAGTAATTACTACATTTGGATTAGATCCTATGTTTTTATATTGTTGTATTCCAAAATTAGGACAAACATATGCATGTCCAAGGATTACCTCAACTAGCACTTTGTAGAAAGGATGTTTGAGTTCTGACACTCTCTTTGCATATTCAAATGAGATTATTGAAGTCGTGATCAATACAGAAACAATTTGTTTCACTAATCTTACATATGAAGTCATTGAATAAGTGAAGTATGATGAGGAGTGGTTGTTTGGGTTTGAGTATGTTTCAAAAAAATACATACACACCATCAGCCTAAAGTTGGGAATAGAAGCGATTGTGTTATCACAGTTATGTGCAACTTCACATTCTAGCCACAACCCACTATTTTGCAGAGGGTTGTATTTCTCTCAACTAGTTGATGGGTTCGTTGAGCAGTTTTGGGTATTTTGAGGTGGGATTTCCCTACCTTGTTCCCTTGTTTTCCTATCTTGCTATTTTTGGTGTTGTTCTTGGTTTCTCCCATTCTCCTGCTTTGTTTTGAATATGTTTCCCAATGGATAAGGCCTTTGTTTGGGTGTTCTATATTCTCTACATCTTGTTCAATCCTTGTCCCCTTCAGATCTAAATTTCTCCTTAATTAAAAAAAATCATTCTCCTACTTTAAGCTTAAAAATTATGGTTCGTATGCCACTCTTTGTCCCCACACATTACGCATTATTGCCAAACCTTGTTCACAATATCAATTTTTTTATTCATTTATTGTGAATTACATAGTGAATAGCTTATATAGCTATAAAGTAGCTATAAATGAGGAACTTACGAGTTCCATATAAAACTAACAAATAACAAATATTATTTAACATAAAATAACTACCTAAACAAATTTCTTACAAACTATAAATAAACCAACCATACGGAGAATGATGGAATATGCAATATTTCCCCCTTATTACATCATTTATTTAAAGTAATAATAAGAGAATTTTGAAATCTTTCAAACTTCACACGTGGAAGAGGCTTGGTGAAGATATCAGCACATTGTTCCTGAGTTGAGTAGAATTGGAGTTGAATGTTGTTTTGTTGAACAAGTTCTCTTATAAAGTGACAGTCAAATTCAATATGCTTGGTTTGTTCATGAAACACTGGATTCTAAACAATCTTGAGAACACTCTGATTATTGTAATAGAGAATTGTAGGTTGGTTTTGTAGTACCCGCAATCCTTCTAATATGGGACGTAGCCAAATTGCTTCACAAATTGTTGCACTCATTGTAGAACGAGAAACTATGGCTTTCTTCTTACTTTCCCAATAAATAGGTCTCAAACCTAAGAAGAAGAAAAAAAATCCAATTGTGGATTTCTTATCATCAACTGAACCTGCATAGTCTACATTTGTGTACCCTATCAAGAAGAATTGATCACTCCTTTTGAATTCCAAACCATGATACAATGTACCTTGGATATACCTTAGTACTCATTTTGCTACTTTCCAATGACACGTTTTTTGTTCTTGCATAAATCTTGATAGATAATTAATAGCAAAACTAATATATGGTCTAGTGTAAGTCAAGTAAATCAAACCTCCAATCATTTGACAATAGAGAGTTGCATTCACCTAAGGAGATGTATCAGATGTAGATAACTACAATCCTGATTCCAAAGGTGTAGACATGGGTTTGGAATACATCATTCTGAATTTTTCAAGTAGTGTCTTCGCATATTTTCTCTGTGATAAAAAGATATGGTAATTTGTTTTCCATACCTCTAAGCCTAAACAATAGTGCAGTAGCTCAAGACCTTTCATATCAAAAGACTTCTTGAGATTACTTTTGGTTGATTCAACCATTTCTTCTAAGCTTCTTGTGATAACTAAGTCATCAAAATATGCATTAATGGTCATAACATCCCCCCCTTGATCCTTGAGGTAGAGATTTGGATCATATAGATGCCTAGTTAAACCATGTTATAGCAGGTGTTCATCAATTTTAATATTCCAGGCTTTAGGAGCTTGTTTGAGACCATATAAGGATTTGACAAGTTTTCATACCTTTTCTTCTTTACCAAGTGCGATGTATCCCTTGGGTTGGGTCATGTAGACCTCTTCATTAAGGTCTCCATTGAGAAATGCACTTTTTATATTTATTTGATACAATTTTCATCCAAATTGTGCAACTAAAGAAAAAATCTAGCTAATTGTTTTTATCTTTGTTGGTGGAGAAAATGTTTCTTCATAGTCTATCCCTTCTTTCTTGGGCATATCCCTTGGCTACAAGTCTAGTCTTATGTTTATCTATACTACCATCTACTTTATACTTAGTTTTGAATATCCATTTACATCCAATTGCTTTCTTACTAGGTGGTAGATCTACAAGTTCCCAAGTGATATTTTTAGTTAAAGATTGATATACAGCATCCATAGCCTCTTTCCAAGGCTTGCATTCAAGTGCTTCCTAAATAGTAGATGGTTCAAAATTATCAGCTGCAAATGTAGTCATCAAGGCTAGATTTCCCTCATTACAAGCTATGTTGTGAATCCTTGGACCTGTAGTGGAAGTGTAATAATGGGACTCCATCTAGCTTTGCATCTTGAATGGTACTAGTATACTTCTTTGGTAAAGGTTTTGTGACATTTGTGGGTGTTGATTGACTATCAATGTTCCCATCATTTTTCACATCCATCTTGAATATAAGAACGTTGTCTGAATTGGGTGATGATGAAGAAGGTGAACTTACATCACTCTTCTCATCAAAAATTACATCTCTACTAATATAAAATCTTCTTTGTGTTAGGAACCATAAGGCAATATGCCTTAGATTTATTATTATAACCAAGAAGAATACATTTCATTGATTTTTTATCTAGCTTTTTCCTTTTCTGTTTAGGAATGTGCATATAAGCAATACATCCAAATACAAGAAGATAAGAGATAGAAGGTTTTATCCCTATCCATGCTTCTTCTAGTGTGATTCCATCAAGGGCTTTGGTTGGTGCATGATTTAAAAGATAAACTACAGTGTGTACAACTTCGTCCCAATATGGATGTTCTAGTTGAGAATCTTTTTATATACTTCGAACCATCTCCACAAAAATGAGATTTCGCCATTCAGCAAATCCATTTTGTTGAGGTGTGTATGTTGCAGTCAAATTCAATGTCGAATTCCATGTTCCTTCAACCACATTAATGGACCATTCGAGCAAGGGAACTTCGAATTGATAAGAACCATCAAGGTCGTGTTCTCTTCGGAACGTTGTGTGCTGATGCTCATAGGATGTTGGGCATTATGACTATCCTGGAAGACCAGTATGGAGATGCTATTCGACTTGCAATATACAATATTTCCC
Organism: Cryptomeria japonica; assembly: GCF_030272615.1. Classification (NCBI taxonomy): domain Eukaryota; kingdom Viridiplantae; phylum Streptophyta; class Pinopsida; order Cupressales; family Cupressaceae; genus Cryptomeria; species Cryptomeria japonica. The sequence goes on from NC_081407.1 coordinate 338,769,532, forward strand.
CTTCCACAATGGAAACAAAAAGTCCCCGCAAGCTTTATCCCAAATGCTCCAAGGTTGCAGTCAAACAGCCTTACTTCAAGCAAGGCGCCCAAGATGGTGCGCTCATGCTGCGCGTTGACAATCCTAATGACGTCGAGATTTTGGCTTCCTTACCAGGAAAGGGAGAAAATTCTTTGGCCAAGGACTTGCTTGAATTGAGCCCCAAGTCCCCTCTGCTTCCAACATCCAGGAGAAATTCAAGGAGGCTCTTGTGTATTCTTATTATAATAGGACAGAGGCAAATTTGAGGTTGAATGAGTATGGGGATGTTGTGCAAGACTGTGACAAGCCGTTAGCCCTTGATCAGCACCACCTTGAATCCTTGTTTCGCAAAGGTCGTGCTTTTCATTATCTCAAAGAATATAAGTTAGCTTGCCAATGCTTTGATAGAGCTCTAGAGTAGGCTCCAACTGCCAACGACATCCAGTTGCACTATGAAAAATCTATGGAACTCAGCTGTCAAAACCAGCAAGGTAAGTTTGATCTCTCCGCCTATTTCATAAACGGTTGTAATGCACCTGAGTTGAGCAATTATATTGGTCCAGTCCTGATTAAAAAATCAGTAGGGCGCGGCATAGGACTTTTTGCTACTGACACGGCATAGGACTTTTTGCTACTGACAATGTAGATGTTGGAGATTTTCTGCTTGTGGACAACGCCATTGCATCAGCTTTTGTTGTATGTCTTATTGTGGTTCCATTAACCACATCCCAAACTTTTTCAATTCGAGTTGAGTTTTGTCTTCCATACGAAATAATTATTTCCACCCAATAGCTAAGAATCAAGAAGAAGAAAATTTGGAGAACTTCCTACCATTTAGAAAACTAGAAATAGACGTTATTTATTCTTATATCTCACTACTGAATTTAATGATCCACGACAGAGGAAAGAAACTAAATTAGTTTCTTACTGCGTTGAACAAGGACACATCCCTGAATCTTATGATAGCTCATTATTAATCTCTCCTAAGTTTGAAGCAAATTATTGATACTGAACTATTATGTAACATCAATTTTTTTTTAAAAATAGACTTCGAGACTATTATTGGCATGGACATGAACTATACTGAAGAAAGTTTCTATATTAGTTAGAACAACCTTACTAATATACTTGTCCGTCAAAAGGATCTCCATGTTGGCAGGCATTCTAGAAAGCAGATTCAAACTCGATCAGACTGCATTGCCTGAGATATAAATCGCACACACCTCATATTTTACCTCTATAATTGGCGTTGAATTAACTCCATTTTTTATCCATAGCAAATCGAAGCCTCGCACAAAAGGAGGATATACAGAAGTCGATCCACGGCATATACCGTCTATGATCTATTGAAAGATTCTAGTCAAGGATAAGGTACCAACGCGATCCAATGAGTAAGATTGTGGTCATCAAATATAACACCCGCTGAACAAGTATTCCCAGACAATATTGATAGTTGTATCAACAAACAATGCCTCAAATGAGAGCTCACCAAATAAATCCACTCAATATATCCCGCACATATCCGTCGGCTAACCAAATAACTATGTGAACTTGGTCGTAGGTTTGAGGAAAGGCACGGGTAGTGAGTGTAATCCAACCATAGTGGATGATATCTCACACTGTGTCCAAGTATATGCTCCACGTGTAGATGCTCACAACCACCAATGAAAGAATTGACAAAATCCAAATCACCAAAACAACAAAATGTGGTTGGCAAATGTCAGATCGGTGATCAATAAAAAGCTCAAAATAAGGTATGTGGACAATCTGCCAATATGACCGAGCTCGTTGATCTCCATGACAAGGTCCAATATGACAAAAAAGAGTTTCTTGTCATTAAAGAGACATCTTGGGTCAAGTCTGATAAGCCTCCCAAGTCCAAATCGGTTTGCAGCTCCATCTGGATCCACCAAAGGCTGATGTAGGGCCACAAAAAACTACTCTCATACAGTGAAATGAAGCCTGCAAGGCAAGGATCACTTGCTACCTTATTGGTGGGAGAATTTCATGCTGATTATTCAAACGAAAATGAGAAGCTTCCTCCTTATTTTCCTATGAACCTTCTCCGATACGATATCAGAGTTTATTACTCATTGATTGTGAATTACATAATGAATAGTTTATATAGCTATAAAGTAGCTATGAATCTGGAACTTACGAGTTCCATATAAAACTATCAAATAACAAATATTATCTAATATAGAAGAACAACCTAAAAAAATTACTAACAAACTATAAACAAACCAACCATACAGTGAACGATGGAATATCCAACACGCAATCGGGTCATCGTTAAGCTTTTTGTACCAGTCAACAAGTTAACCAATCTTCGAACCTCTCCTTCTGGTTAACAAGTTCAGCATCCAACTCTGCTTAAAACATTATCAGTCCTCGTGATTTGTGAGTTTTCATAGTCGATCAGTTGAAAAAATTTAGAACCTAAGCACCCTTTGTTAATCTAGTTTAGCAGTTCAACATTTTGCCAACAACTCGACACAAAGCATTTTCAACTCTCGAGGCACTATCTTTCGTGATATCAGTCAGTTCAGTTCATTTATGGCCAACAACGAATAAAATATGTAAGAAGGGTGTTAGCACAATTTCAAGAGTTGTAGTATCTTAGCTGCCAGAATTAAATGCATTTAATGCCTTAATCTTTAAAATGACCACCATATTTCTTTTATTCTTTCATCCCGAACGTGCAATGACAAGAGCTCTAAGTTTCTGCATTGTAAAGGAGGTTGTAGAGAAACAGAGAGACATGTTAGAATTAGTTTATTTCATTTCTTTACCTTCGTCCCTTTAAGGCATTCTTCTCAAGCGAGTTGTCTTGAAGATCTCACATGTTTTCCTCATAGTCTTATGCAATGTTTTTCCCTAAGCCTCTGCAAACTCGCTTGTCGAGTTCTGATGTCACAGAATCCTCTTGGTTAATTGTTTTATGCATTCGAAATTCTGGTGCTTCCTAATGTCACCAAGAGTAAAGGGATAGCCTCAATGGTATGAGAGACACACATGTCTTCTATATATTCGGAGAAGAATGCCGCATGGTTCTGTAGGGGTCATTTTTCTTGAAATCTTGTTTAACTTTCTTTGTAACGATTGTCTGCAAGAAGTTGTTACCTCTGATGAATTAAAATTTGGCTATCAATTAACATAATTTTCAAAGGAACAATTAATAAAAAAATGTCTAAATTGACTCATGAGAATCGTAAACTTTGAGTTACGATAATCTAATGACATTTTTCTTATGTGGAATATATTGTCATAGATGATTTCTTATGGTTCTCTAAAGTGATTTAAATTTTATATTCAAGTATTTGTTGTGAATAATTCATCTTTGAATGAATAATATAACAATCTCTTGATTAGAAATTGTTGTGATTTGGTTATCCTATATAGAATCTTTGTATTCTATCTCTTTCTAAATTTAGCTTTTGATTTTTTCTTTATAAAGCTTTCTAGTTAAAAGCTCTATCTTTCCCCTACTTTCTAGTTAAAAGCATGCATGGCTTTCATTTATTATTTTTTATTTGAAGATAGCTACACCTTGTAAAATAAGTAGACAGCAGGTGTAAAATATCATTACACCTGACGCAACTAGTAATTTCAATTGTCATTTGTTTAGACATGAGAAAATAGAGTTAGGTGGAAAATTTGTTAACAAAAAAATTCAAGGGGGTTGTTAGAGCATTTTATCTAGAGTATGCTTTTTCATCTATAGTTATGCATTTTTAGCTTAAGTTCAATTAGTGGTACTTTAGTTGAGATTTACGTAGCTTGTTCATGTTTTCTTTGGTTCTCCTAATTCTAAATAAGGGCATCTCTTGCTTTCTATAAAGAAAGCCTTCATGCATTATAATCTTTATTCTGTAATCTTTGTTTTTGAAGAAGATGGTATTTTTTTTCTTGCTACTCTCGTTTGTGTAAGGTGTTCTTCATTCGTTGTTTGATCTTGTAGGCTTTTGTTGCAAACATTTGTGTTACAAAATTCAACAAATTTGATCTTCTTCAATCTAATCCTTTTGAGATATGTAGTGTCCTCAAACAATTTTATGAAAACCTTCTCAAGGATGAACATTGGCAGCATAATCAACAAATTCTTGAGGATACTTCTAAAGATTACATTCCTAACATAATAGATTGTAATTATAGTCATTATCTATCTATACTTTTGCAATTAGAGGAGTTAGAAAATGCTCTTTTTTCAATGACCCCTTACAAAAGTTCGGGCAATGATGGGCTCCCTATGGAATTCTACCAAGTCATGTTGGAACACATCAAAGAGGATTTTTATTATTTATACTTGGAGGCTATTAAGAAAGGATCATTAGGTCCTACTATTAATGGTGGTATAATCATATTTCTTCCCAAAGGGAAAAAAGGAAGACACCATCTCTAGTTGGCATCCTATTACATTGCTTAATACTTCTTACAAAATTATAGCAAAAACTTTCCCTATTAGGATCAAACCAGTGGTGTGAGCAATTGTTAGAGTTGAGCAGACTAGATTCATTGCTACTAGATTTATCCTTGATAATCTCATGTTAGCATGAGAGACTTGTGAATGGGCTCAACAAACATGTTAGAATATTATTTTGATCAAACCTGATTTTGATAAAGCCTACAATAGAATGCGCTAGAGCTTTACTCTTAAAATGCTTCAATGGTTGAGCTTTGGATATAAATTTTGAGCTCGTGCAAATGTTGTTACAAAATGGTAATGCTTAAATTATCATTAACAATGTGATGACAAATACATTCCCTTTACAAAGGTCTATTCGGTAGGGCTACCCCTTATCTCCATACCTTTATGTCCTTAACGATCGATGCCTTGAGATATATACTCCAATATGTTGATAACATGAAGCTCATTTTAGGATTTTTATTCCATAAAAAGTTGTTGTAACTAATTCATACTATGTTGATGACATTTTTCTATTTTTACAAAAAAATTTAAAAAAAGATATATACAATACTATGGATATTATGGAATTGTACTTTGTCATTTCAAGATCCAAACTTTCTCATGATAAAAGTGATTTTTTTATGATTCAATCTAGACATATTCCCCATTGGATACCTTGAGAATGAAAACAAATCAAACATAGAGAAATTATGAGGTACCTTGGTATACCTTTCATTATTGGACTCTCTCTCTCTCTCTCTCTCTCTCTCTCTCTCTCTCTCTCTCTCTCTCTCTCTCTCTCTCTCTCTCTCTCTCTGATATATGAATTGGTATCTTGAGAGGGGAATAAAAAATTTAATTAGGAAATTAAGTTCCTCTCTATGGTTGGTAAAATAAAGGTTACCAATAAAATGTTTCTCTCAACACATGTTTATTATTATTCATGTTGGATGCCTTCTAAAAAGGGGTATGATGATTTAACCAAATATATTTGTCAATTTCATTGGACCAAATGGGGTGCTAATAGAGGATTCATATCCACATCATGGAACCATTGTATTTAGCCTAAACACAAAGATGGGTTGGGTCTAATAGACCCAAGGACACAAAGATTTTGTTTGCCTGCTAAGTAGATTATTAGAGTTGCCCATGGGAATGAACCATGGAATATTTTCATACAAAACTATATTAATCTTGCATCTATGAAAGGTAAATGGCAACATGTGGGGTGGCTTGATAAAGTTATTCATGCTCCTTTGATCTCAATAGAGTCTTTCTTTCCTCTTCATTCCATCTGGAAGGCTTGGCTTCATATTTGTCACCTTTTGAAATGGAGAAAAAACTTACTTCAACACAAATTTAGTTCTTCCACTTCATCTATTTGGTGGAACAAACATGATCTTTACCAAAATCAGACCCTAGTCTTAATGTTACCAAAACATTCTTATTATCTATTTAAAATGGCATTTGTAAAGTTGGAGACCTTTGGGACTTCCATACAATGGATTGGTTAAACCTTGGCATATTGTTACTTGGCTCAATTCAACTTGAGTAACAACTATAAAGTGTTTCTCATTTTTGTTCAATCTTTTGTTTCTTTAAATCTATCTATGAAAATATGTTCTCCTATACATTGTAATTTCTTTAAAGACTAGCTTTGGTGTCTTCATATCCTTTTTTATCTTTTCCTTCAAAGAATGTGTACTTGCAGTTGCTTCCTCATATGAACCGAAGGTCTAGATTGAATTCCAAATGGCATTGTAGATTCAATATAAAAAAATGGCCAAAAAATTATGCTCAAATTTAGAGATCAAAAGTCAACTTTGATGCACAATTGATTGCTTAGAAGATTATACATTGCAAACTGTTTGTTGCAAATAGGCTAAAATTTATGATGGTCCAGCTGATCAATTAACAATGGAATCTTGTTTTTAGAGATCTATTTACTATATTTTAGCACAGACTAAGCTGGAAAGAGGATCTTCTTGGGGTTGGCTTACATACCAATATCATTGTTAATGGTGTTAGACATGTTATCATGTGACATATTTGGAGGATCAAGTGTAAAGCAATATTTAATAATCACAATGATCAAGATTTTTTATGTCTTAAGCTTTTACTCTAAGATTTTTTATTGTCTTGCTTCTCTATTTTCTCAATTACAATTTAAAGTTAGAAAGAACTTAAAGCTAGACTTTTACATTCAACAAATCAAATCTCAAATTACACAACAACTTGGAAAAAAGAAGGCTGGCATGGGGCAAAGTTTAAGACCTCTACTACAAGATTAATAGTTGTTATGGTTCATTCTATGATTTGTTACTATTTTGTTTTGTTATATTATGTTACATGATGAAAAGATAAACTGTCGTTATGTCATTTTAATTAGTTTGTTATTGGTTTATATTGATCAAATGTTAAGATAGACCCTATTTGGAATGTTATGCTGTTGGCCTATGTTGATCAAATATTAGGATAGACTTCATTTGGATTTGGAATGTTATGTTTTTTATTAAGAAGAGAGAGGGCCTTGATCCTTATATCAGCAAAAAAAAAAAGATGGACATCAAACAAAAAACTACACAATAACAATAACTCCCAACAGCAAGTTTCAAAATTCGGCCCTTAACAGAGAAAAAATGGGTTGTAACAGGAGGCGATATGAGCCAAGCAGCTGCAAAGAATGGAAATAGAAGGAGGAGGTCTGGAGTATACTACATAAGGGTGGTTTTTCAAAATTCATGGAGAAACTCCATGGACGAGATGGCATGGTTACCAGCTTTTTCTGGAAAAAACTGGAGAAAGGGTATGTTGAAAATGGGAGACCAGACTGTAGAAATTGAAGAAGACCTTATTGCCCAAGCCACGGGCCTCAGAAGGGAAGGGTACAACTTTTACAGAGACAAGAAAGTCAGTAAGGAGGCCATCGACAGATATCCGGAAACCAAGAAGGAGAAAAAATGACTGGTTAAGTTAAGTAAAACTTACTACCCACCTAGGGCTTTTGTTAAACCTTGGCGGGATGTCCTCTTTGTTTTAATGTGCTACATTACATTAGATGGTAGGTTTACAAAATTTTATGGGTACCATTTCATCTTGCTGAATCATTTTAGGCATGACGAGAAGGTTAATTTTCCTTATTTTCTGCTCTGTTCGATGAATGCTACCATAAAGGCCTATAAAGAAAACCCTATGGGGGACACTACCATGCACCAAGGCTTAATGGTCCTCATTTATGACCATCTCAAGGCCAATCAAATTGTCCGCATGCAGCCCTCTGTAGAGTCTGAGGAGGATGGGTCTGATTCTACCTTTTATGTGGATGAGGAGACTGACAGTGACCCGTCGAGCGATTCTGAGGAGAGCATGGATGTTTCGGATTATGAAACTAGAAAGAAGAGGAAACACATTAAAACAAGACCTTCTTCCTCCAAGGGAAAAAAACCTAAAAGCAGAATCCAGATTAGCCTTTCCTCGGAGGAGGAGGTCCTTGAAGACTCAGGGAAGGAGAACCCTCAAGGGTTGCTGAAAAAGAAATCCAAAGTACACACCTAGACCAGAAACAAGCACAAGGGGAAGGAGGATAATGTCAAGGAGTTGGAGGTTTATAAGCAGGAAAGAACCTCAAAAGCTTAACAGAACCCGGAGAAGGTCACCATGGGCGAGGCTCTTAGGGTCGAAGACACAACTACTAATCGGGACACCCCTAAAAAGGAACAGGAAACCCCTGGTAAGGATGATCCTCCCCATATCCCTCCTCCAGAGGGTATGCAAGGTTTCATGGACACTATGGAGTGGCTTATAACTAGTTACAAGAAAGTTGTGGACGACAACAAAAAACTCAGTAACAGAATTCAAATTTTGGAAACCATTAACACCGGGGAAGGGAAGACCATGGCGGATTACATAGAGGACCTGAAAAATACCATTGCAAAGGCTGAAAACATCAGAGACTCCTTCAACCCCAGGTTTGAAAAAATAGAGAAAGGTCTGCTGGAAAGGAAAAATCTTGCTGACGCTAATGAACAAACTATCTCAGACACTACAAGTAAAGTAAGCAAAATTGAGGAGTGCCTGAAGAGTATTGTTGAACAGAGCTTAAGCATCCTGAAGATTTTTGCTAGCAATACAAACACCCTTATCAGCAAATTGGACGAAGAGAAGGAGATCCTAGATATTGAACCGGACACTGAAGGTACAAGGGAAGCTCAAGGACCCACAACCCGGACCAGAGGTAAAAAGAAAGAAAAGAAACCCAACAAGTACCTGGAAGATCTCAAAGCTGTTGGGGCCACCTATGACCAGTTGGTGAAGAAGGCGGAGGATCTGATGAAGACTATAGCTGTGTAGCGCTTTCCTTGTTTCCTCATTTTTTCTTTGTTGTCTTTTTGGTTTGCTGGCCTTTTTGCCAGTCTTTTGTTAGTGGTTCTTATGCTCTGGACTTTTAATGTCTTATCTTACTCTCTTTTGTTAAAGGTTTTGGGTCCTTAAAACCTGTTTTTCTTAAATAATCAGAATAGCATACCCAATCAAAACATATCTATAGTCCACATTAAAAAAGCATAGAATTGTCCAAGCAAAGAGGGTAGCTGATCAAATTAACATACCATAAGCCATGAAGGTCATCAGTTTTATAAAGAGTAGCAACTAAATCTAAATAAACTCTAAGCTTAAGCATTAAAAGAAACAACATTAATCATTCTTTCCTCGGATCTTGTCCCAGGCATCAACCAGCTTCTGTAAGTTATCTTTCCAATCGTCCTCCTACAAGGCGCAATCTTCTTCGTTCATGTTGTCTTTCTACTTCTTTTTCTTGATCATCTTCGACAACTTGGATTTGCCTGAGACCATTCCCATGACCAAATTCTGCATTATACCATTAGTTATGTGAATAAGGGAATTAATGGGATTCACAATTTCATTGTAGCCTTCTTTAGATTTCTCTTCTTGAGCCCCAAATCCATAATGTGGTGTTCCATTTCTCTTATCTGATATTCTCTAGGTTGTTGTCTCTTTCCTCATTTCTATTATCCAGTTCCAAATTGTACCCCACCTCAACATTATCCTCATTCCCCATGCTAGTGTACTGGTCTTTCTAGTAATCTTCTTATCCCATATCTTCATCTACAATTACATTTTCTCCACCTTCCACTTCATCACCTCTTTCTATTTCCCCTTCAGCATCTTCTCCTATTTTTCCAAAGTCCTTTTCCTCATCTGGAAGGTATTCCTCGTCCGATTTCAGCTTAGTTAACTCCACCTATTTTTTTTTTTCTTACCTTTATCTTCTTGTTTCAGCCTTTCTAACCTCCTCTCTCCTAAGCCACTTCCCTGTTTTTTCGTGTTTAGATTAGGGTCTTGATCAGTTTCTTCAATAACAATGACCCTGTTGTTAGGCTTAGGGCTTTGGGGTTTTGTTTTCCTTTTCTTAGGATTGCCAATTTTGGCTTCTAAATTTTTTTGCTTTTAAAGGGTAAGCTTGATTAGTTTAGCATCCTCATCAAGGAGGTTAGGAATGGGAGAATCCATCCCCGGTGTTTTTGTTGAGGAGCTACCAGGAGAGTCATCATTATCTTCCAGATGCAAGCAAGCATTTTTGGACTGCATTTTAGTCTTTTTGGAGCTCGAGGGTTTCTCTGAGGTGTGGGTTCTACTCTCAATCAATTCAATTTTCACCTGACTAGCAGCATTGCTAAGATACAAGGAAAGCAAGCAATTTACATGGGGGCTCTTATAGAGCTCGTGCATGTAAATGGAATACATCAACCCTTGATGAAGGGGAGGAGAGGATCTATTATTGATGTTATTTCTCATTGAGGTGAAAAGAAAGTATGGCACATTTTTTTTTAGATTCCAAATTGTTTACAAATATTTTTCTCATATGAGCATCAACTTGAGACCACCATTATCTCATTTCAAGCAACCACACTAGAATCAACCTATGGAAGACCAAGAGTCACAAATTAGAATTCACTTATTAGAAACCATCTAGAAGCCAACTATGGAAGACTAAGAGTCACAAATTTGAATCCCATATTAGATGTCCCTTTGGGATTTGAAATTTGATCTCCACATTGATAACTCAATGCTTTAACCAATAGAACACAACCCCTTGGAAAAAGTATGGAACATTTATAAATTCTTTATGGCAAATATTATCAAGGAGCAGAAAATGATATCCATGCATAGTCGTATAACGACCCTCTAAGGTGAAATACTTCATCATATATAGACTAAGCGGGGCATATGAAGCAAAAAGGTCTTCTCTTTCATAGTCATTTTGAACCACCTTGAGATTCTCACCTTTCTCTAAAAACTTATTAATAAAGGCCTTTTAATCGCCCGAATTGTTTTTAACCACCTTCAATCCACTGTAACTAAGGCTAGTATCTTCCGCTATTAACTGTGGAGTAATAGTGAAGCTAACATGACAATATTTAAGAGTTCCTTTTGACCAAGAATTGCAAAACTTAGCAGACAAGGTTTTGTTATGACCTTTCATGGAGAGGATATAAGGAACTAACCCAGTTTGATCCAACAGGTCCTAGAGTTGTTTCCTCTCTTGCAGTGACATACAATCCCTCAGCTCATCCTCTTCATAGATCCTCCCATTTTTGCAACATTTAGGCTCTACTCCTGTGAAGTCTCCTTTTTTCATTTCTTTCTGATTAATTTGCAATCTAGGTGGACAATACTAAAGCTTTCACCAGATTTCTTATTAGAATTTTCTTGAATTTTGCCCTGCCTCTCCATAATACAGGTGTCCTTCTATACTTGCATATTATAGCTATTATGATAAAAATCATTATTGTCAATCCTTTGTGTGGCTTTAAAATTTCAATCAAGCCATTGTGCCATATGAGGTTTCTGATATCCATCTCTCTCCCTCATGCAGAGGTGACGAGAAATGCATAAATTTAAGCAATTAAGAGGGATAACCGTAATCATTACAAATCATGTTTCTAAAAAGTCCACCTTTTTGTTTTTCTTTAAACATGACTTTCTTCAAATTTTTAGGACAATCTCGAAAATTTAAAATTTCCCAACCTTTGTAGTTTAAGGCAATATTTGTCATTAAGTTTGCAACCGTATTACTTTCTCTATAGACATGAACCACTTTGAAATAAGGGAAACCCCTTATAATTTGTCTGCAATCCTCCACCAATTTTCTAATTTTCCACGAGCTTGCACTTTGATAATTTAGGATTAAGATAATTAATTAAGAATCTCTCTCCAGAATAATAATTTCCAAGTTCATATCTTTAAGTCTTTTAAGTCCTTTCCAAGCCACATACGTTTTTACTTTGTTATTAGAAGAGATTCCTAAATTACATCCATATGCCTCTATCAAGTTTCCTCTATGATCTCTAATGACTCCTATCGTTGAGATCCCTAGATTCCCTTTTGAGCAACCATCAAAGTTGCACTTGATCCATCCTTCATCAAGAGCTTCCCATTTTCTATTCTTTCTTGCCTCAATCTTTTGCCAATTGATTTTTAGGAGATCCTAATTTAATCTTCATAGTTGTTTAATCCTCAACTCAATGTAATTTGGCTCAAATTTTGAAAACCGATAGGAAACAACATTAAAGTTTTATTTAATTTGTTGTTTTATAACATGGGCTAGGACACTAGCATCTCTTATTTAATCTCTGAATATCCTATTGTTTCTTTCTTTCCAAATTCCCCCCACCACAAAGGGGGGAACCTATCTCCATAAGTCCTTAATGACAGAATGTGAAAACGAAGATGAGGACCAAGCCAAGATGAGATGTCCAATGCAGCTAGGCATCACCCACTCAGGATAGAGTTTCAAACCTCTGAGGCATATGGACAATGGAGAAGTAAATGTTGAACATCCTCAGAGTCATTACAGCAAAGGGAGCATCTATTAACTAAACAAAAAATTGTTTTGATGAGATTATCAATAGTTAATATTTTGTTGTGGGCCACCAGCCATTGGAAACAGTTAATTTTAGGAGTCAAATTAGGGATCCAAACTTGTCTCTAGTCCATTGACATATCATAGTGGTTCTCCATCAATGAGTAGGCAGACTTATTTGAGAATTTTCCAAATCCATTCATCCTTTGAATGTATGTCAAGAAAAGCACTCCCTTCCAGCTGCTCCATTAGAAAATCAATGTCATGTTCCCATCTATTCAGGTTCATGTTTCCCTAAGTGTCGCCATCTGCTAGTTGTTCTTTAAAATTCCTCCATCTAGTCTTATCTCCCTACCACTCAACATAGTTATTTAGAATTCTACCATTTTTATTGATGCGGTTATTTTTAATAGATTAAGGTATGGAAGATACGGAGCCATTTTTGGCCTAAGCGTCATCCGATAATAAGGTGTTCTTACCATGGCCCATTAGTTTTCTCCCCTCTTTTTTGAGAATCGATATGATATTTAGCAGATTATTCCATACCACGGATCCTTGGGCAAGATTTGATTCCCATAAGAATTGATTTGTGGATTCATTGTGAAGATATTGTGGATTGTTATATTTTAGAGTCTTGAATGATTTGCCACCCGATCTTAGCTAAACGAGCTTTGTTAATAGCTTTACCTTCCTCATCCCAAGACAACCATGTCTTTTAGGAGTGCAAACTCTGTCCCATCCCACAAGAGCTATCCTCATTTTTTCTTCCACTCCAATCCAAAGGAACTTCCTCTAAATCTGCTCAATTTTATTAGCTTAGAATTATTGGATTATGAAAAGTGAAAGGTAATACACATGGATATTTTGGAGAGAAGCTTCGAGGAGTTCCAATTTCCTTGTTTGACTCGAGAGTTTACCTTTCTACTATTTGATTCCAATAAGTATTGCTAGGTTTGTTTTGCAAACAAGAGGCAAACCCAAGTAGACATCAAGCAAAGCAACTTCTTGACAGTTGAATATATTAATAATTCTAGTCTTGTTGGATTGGTTCACATTAAAAATATAGTTTACTTTTAATGTAATTAATGAACTAGCCCAATGCTTCAATATACTTCCTGGGGATAGTCTTCCAACCTTTAGCTAACCCCTTTAATAGAACCCGATGTCATGGAAATGGGGACAAGGCAACAACAAAGTTCAATGTTAATAAGTTAGTTTCAACCATAAAAACAAAACAAAGAACTAAAAACCATTCCAAACATATCAAGAGAGATTTCAAAAAGCATGAAAGAAGTTTAACAAAATAAAAGAAAGGAGAAGAGCCTCCCTAAGATGCTTCCATGATGCCTTTTGATGCTTCTCCCTTGTTTCTCTCCTCTCCAAGTCCCAAATGAGTGTAGCTCTCAGCTTTTAGCACTAGCCATGGATGCCATATGGAGATTCAAGATGGTTGAATATGATAAGCAAATACTATGCAAGAGTAGATAGTGATGCTATGAAAAAGCTTTATGCTAATGCCAGTATAACAACAATACTCTAAAATGCTTCTTCTTTTGCTTGAGGAGAAGGGTTCTATTTATAGAAGAAATGGGGAAATGAAGGGTTAAGATTGAATGGTTTAATCAAGGGCCAAGTTTGAAAGTTGGGGATCCATGTGCACAATTGGCACCAATAAAATGGTGACAAGTGTCAACATAGGATTGGGTTGAGAGAAGAGGTTGGAGGCATTAAAGGCCTGAGAAGACCTCATGGTTATCTAGAAGGTAAGGGTCAAGTCTAAATTAAGATTACCCATTGGATTAAGAGTTAATCCAAGGATAAACCTTTGTGCAAATGATTAAGAGATAATCATGGTCAAAGCATTAAAGGCTTGATGAGACCTTTGGGTTGGGTAGAGGTTGAGTCAAAACAAATGTTTTAACCATGTGGGAGGGTTTGAGGTAACCATTAATGGTTATTGGAGACTTTGGGGATTAAGTGGTTGAAGGTTGAAAGCTTTCAAAGGTTATCCAAGACTTTGAGGGTTAATTTGTTGAACACACAAAGCATTAATTGCTTTTCAAAGACTTTGGAGTCTTTGAGAAGTGACTCCAATTTGCTTAGGAATGTGACAATATTTAGGGGATGGATTAGGCTAATTAGGAAGGGTTTAGAAGAATCTAGAAGGGGTTTAGGCATACAAGTGGATTTTGTAGGAAAATGCAAGTGGGAGAAATTTTGGTATTTTCAATTAAAATAAAATCATTTATTTCAATTAAATGGTGTAAGTTGAATTTGGATAAATATTTAAATAAATATTAATTTATTTAAATGAGAAAAAGAAGATAAAGCATTTAAAATGTTTGAAGACTTTGAGGGAAACCATTAAAGGCTTGAAGACTTTAAGGAAAACCATTAAAGTCTTTAAGAAGACTATAGAAGGAAGCCATCAAGTTTGAAGACTTTAAAGCCATCAAGTTTGAATACTTTAAGGGAAACCATTAAAGGTTTCAAGTGGGTGAGGATAAATAGGATTTTAAATAAATAATTTATTTAAAATAGTTGTGCAACTTGCTTTTGTAGGAAAATACAAGTGGGTGGAGGATAAAGGTGATTTAAATAAATTATTTATTTAAAATAATTGTGCAACTTGCATTTGTAGGAAAATGCAAGTGGGTGGAGGATAAAGGTGATTTAAATAAATTATTTATTTAAAATAATTGTGCAACTTGCATTTGTAGGAAAATGCAAGTGGGTAGAGGATAAAGGTGATTTAAATAAATGATTTATTTATTTAAATGTGAGAGGTGGGATTTTGGGGGATTTAAATAAATATTAATTTATTTAAATGTGAGAGAAGATTTAATTAAACAAATATGATTTATTTATTTAATTAATGGTCTGAATTTGGTTAAGTGAATTAAATCAAATAAATTGAATAATTTATTTAATTAATAGGAGAAGAGGGTTAAGATGAATTAATTAAATATTAATTTAATTAATTATTAATTGATGGTTAAATAATCAAATAAATACTAAGTATTCATTTAATTAAGTGGACAGATTTATGTGACTACATTTGCCCCTCTTTGAGACGGTGCGGTTTATCGCGTCGTTTCAAAGAAAGAAAAATAGGTGTGAAGAAATGCCCCATAAAATGTAAATTTAATGGGTGGTATGCCCCCTCGAGAGATGGGCCAAATTTTTTTTGAAAAATCGGGCGATCTCTCGAAAAAGAATGAAAAGCGGAGGGGAGGTAGAATAGAAGAAATTAGAACTAATGATGAAAGAATGGGAGAAAATGGAGTGAATATGAAGAAACAACAAGCCAACGAGTACCCTGAGGTCATGCAAGAGATACATAGCAGATGTAGTGTGGGGTTTGGATTGATGCTATACAATTGATCAAAATTGTTTGGACAATCTGGTGCAATCGGTTTAATTGCCTCGGTCAAGTCAAAGCGTGACAGTTGATGTCAGTTGGTCGCTTGGACATGATAAAGTCTGAGTAAGTGAATCAAAGTGACCTGATGTGACTTAGACAATTGATGTAATTGCCCGATGAAGTCAAGGTATATGAAGCAAAATACTCGTTGAGACGTAGACAATTGATGTAATTGTCCGTTGGATTGTGTTTGATTGGTTGATCAATTGATAGTGTGTGCATGTGATGGATGATTGTGGTGAATCATAGCAGCCCCGTTGAGACTAGGTCATTATGATAAATGCCTGATGTAGTCTAGGATTACCATAATCGATTACCTGTTGAGACCCGAAGATACTTGATCAGAGTATCTGTTGATAGTCTAGGTGTGTGGGAGTCGATGTATCTGTGTAGACAGAGTAACTGGCTTGACTTATTGGATGACTTAGGATAGGAAACACAATCCCTCCTATTTAGAGATGGATGGTGATGAACGTGGCTTGATTAGGTTGATTGGGACATGATGTAGGGTATGTGATGCTGGTTGTTGAGATGGGGAGGGTGAGGGGGGATTCGATGTTAGATAGAAGATATGGAGGACTAGGACCGAGTCCTATGGAAGAAGATGAGTAAAATAGAGTATGCATTATTATGACTATGTATGCATGATATGCAACTATTATGAATGTATGGATGGGTGGAATGCAACGAAATGCAATATATACAGATGAGATGAAATGACGATCCATAGTGCTTTATTTTTCATCATTGAGCTTTAAAATGTTGTAAGAAAATACAAGCAACTTGACATAAAGATTCAAGATGACCAGAGTATTTCTTACATGGATTTGATATAGCAAGTTAATACAAGCAACTTGATATAATGGATCAAGTTGACCTGAGTATTGCTTGCGGAACAGACAAGGATTATCACCGTTCATGCATGACTTGGATCGTCCTCCTTGATCTTAGGCTGATCATATCCTGAGACAAGTGCATACCGTAATAAGAGATAAAACCTTTATCCAGTTTGGATGAGGTAGGAGGAACCAAAGAAAGAGAATTGTACCTGCAAACAAACAATATATACATAAAGAATAAAGAATATGGATCCTTGGTAATGGTTCATGCTCATATGGTCGAGATATACGCTGTAGTCAGCAAGCCGTAGTGATCTATGACTGCATTTTGCATAAGATCACGTAGCTTGGTGAACTTCCCACGTAGACACCATTAGTACATGCCCCAGAACTTCATCGGAAATAATGCGCAAACGATACAAAACAATGCTGAAAGATCCCGATACAGATAAACAAATGAATTACTCACGAATCAACCAAGCATTTGACAGCTTAACATAATTTTCTTGTCAAAGAAAACGTCACTTTTGTCTTTGTTTTGGTAAGGAAGGATGCATCCTTGTTTTTAAAGACAGTTTCTGATTTGTTGGATGTGGATTGTGTGGTCGATTGATAAATGGTCATTGTGTGAGTACTGTGTTAATGTTGGTTTTGCATCTGCTTGAATGAATATGTACAAGGTGTTGCCATGTTTTGGTGTGATTTTCGATGGTTTTTCTGATATTTTTTGGATTTTGTGAAACAATTTTGAATGTTTTTGGTATTTTGAGAGTCATTTTTGAATGTTTTTGATATTTTCTGATGATTGCCTGAATGAAGAGCGTAATGATATATAAGACAATGTAGAATCCACTTCCATCATTAGGGTAAGGGTATTGCCCCCAGTTTGTAGACCTGACTATGAAAAGGTGGGATGCTAGACGCATGGAGTACTTTCTTAATTGCAGATCAAATAACAAGCCATGGTTGGGATGGATGGATGTATGTGTGCATGAATGTGATCGCAACAAGTCTGAAAGATAATGGAGCTATTGCCTTTACGAGTGGCGCCTGTTTGCCAGGTTTTCACCATCGTACTTACCCAAGGTGCCACCGGAGTGGTTGTTCACCGTTTGGATGCATGATTTTTCTTTACTTTTTTTTTTTGAATGTTTTTGTATTTTCTTCAGGAATTTTCTGAATGTTTTTGGTATTTTTCTAATATGTAGGGGAGCCTGATGCTCTGTACACCTTAGGTATAAAACCGTTTGAGGTGCATGCTATTGATTGGGTCTGCGAGTGGTTCTCCATCTGATGTGGCCAACTGATATGCCCCGGACCCGAATACAGCAGTGACAACATATGGGCCCAACCAGTTTGATTCAAACTTGCCTTGATGTTCTCTGTTTGGTTGGTTGCGAGGATTCTCTCGAAGAACAAGATCACCTACCTCAAATGTACGAGGTCTAACTCGGTGATTGTAGCTTCTACTCATGCGCTGCTGATAGGCTTTGAGATGGTTGTATGCAGCTTGTCGCTTCTCATCAAGTAGCTCCAAGTCCTGAAGGCGTGAGACTCTGTATGCGTCATCATCAATGAGATTGTGCAAGGAAACCCTTAATGATGGTATCTCGACCTCAATAGGCAAGATAGCTTCTGCACCATAGACCAATGAATAAGGAGTTGCACCTGTAGGGGTTCGAATTCTAGTTCGATATGCCCATAGCGCTGGATTCAATTGAACATGCCAATCACGACCGGCATCATTGACTGTCTTCTTTAGGATCCTCAATATGTTTTTATTGGATGCTTCGGCTTGACCATTGCCTTGTGGGTAATAGGGAGTGGAAAAGCGGTGTTGGATATGAAATTTCTCACAAAGCTCACGGACATCCTGATTTTTAAAAGGAAGACCGTTATCTGTGACGATGGACATGGGTACACCATACCGGCAGATGATGTAGTTGAGGATGAATGAGGCGATCTGCTTGCCGGTGACTTGGGTAAGTGGAACAGCTTCGATCCACTTGGTGAAATATTCGGTGGCGGTAATAATGAATTTATGGCCATTGGATGAAGATGGATGGATTTTACCCACAAGGTCAAGGCCCCATTGACAAAAAGGCCATGGTGTTGTGATTGGTTGTAGTTCCTGTGCTGGTGCATGTATCAGGTCGCCATGAACTTGACATTTCTTGCTTTTCCTGACAAAGTAGTAGGAATCCTTTTCCATAGATGGCCAATAGTATCCAGCTCGCATGAGTTTCTTGGCTAGTGACGGACCACTTGAGTGAGTCCCGCAAATTCCTTCATGTACCTCTTCCAAAGCCTTTGTTATCGCATCTTGTTCCAGACATCGAAGGAGAGTACCATCAAGACTACGTCGGTATAGGGTTTCGGCAATAATGGTATATCGAGCAGTTTGGCGAATGAAGGTTTTTCGTTGGTTATTTGATTGGTTAGGAGGAAGGGTGTGATCACGGAGATAGGTGTAGAACTCACCATACCATGGGGATTCTGAACCGACAAGGCAACATATCATCTCAGATTCAGGGATATCATAAGCGGGGATCCAAAGCTGTTCTACCAAGAACTCGTAGCGTGTTGAATTCTGTGGAAGATCTAGTAGAGATGCGATGGTAGCCATGGCATCAGCAGCTCGATTCTGATCTCTTGGTATCTGCTCAAAAGTGATAGTAGTAAATGATGTTTTTAGATTGTCCACCATTTGCTTGTATGGCATGAGTTTATCATCTTTGGTCTGATATTCATCTGTTGCTTGTCGAATGACTAGTTGGGAATCGCCATATACTTGTAGTTCTTGTAATTTCCATTGTATGGCTAATCTGAGTCCTGTGATCAAAGCCTCATACTCTGCTATGTTGTTTGTGCATGGAAATGTGAGCCTGTAAGACTTCGGGATGCTATCACCTTGAGGTGTGATAAACAGAATGCCTGCCCCCGAGCCATGCCTAGTGTATGAACCATCAAAATATAGTTTCCATGGCTGTGCTTCTGTGATCATGAATATCTCTTCATCTGGAAAATTGGAAATGAGAGGATGATCGCCTATGAGTGGTGCATCGGCCAACTGATCTGCAATAACTTGCCCTTTGATAGCCTTACGGTCCACATACTCAATATCAAATTCACTTAGAATCATCACCCATTTGGCTAAGCGACCTGTCAATGCTTCTTTGCTGAGTAAATACTTGAGTGGATCAATTTTTGCGATGAGTTGTACCTTGTGTGTTAACAGATAGTGCCGCAATTTAGTGGCTGCCAGGATTACTGCTAGGCAAGCTCGTTCAATAGGTGTGTAATTGAGTTCATAGCCAACCAATGTGCGAGAGATGTAGTAAACAGCACACTCTTTACCTTCTTCATTATGTTGTGCCAGTAGCACACCCAGTGCTGTACTTGTTGCTGAGATATAAAGTAACAACGGTCTACTTGGATCTGGTGGCGTCAACAAGGGTGGATTCATGAGATAGTCTTTAAGTGCCTGAAATGCTTGCTGGCATTTGTCATCCCATTGGAAGCGTATGTTCTTGTGTAGCAGGTGTGTGAATGGGTGACACTTATCAGCCAATTGTGCAATGAATCTGCGGATGGATTGAAGCCGTCCTTGTAGTGTTCTTAGCTGACTGATATTCTTTGGAGGTGGCATGTCCATGATTGCCTTAACCTTTGCTGGATCGACCTCAATGCCTTTGCTTGAGACAATGTATCCTAGAAGCTTCCCGGAGGTCACTCCGAAGACACATTTCTTTGGGTTGAGTCGAACATGGTATTGTTCCAGTCTATCAAAGATTTGATCTAAGATATGGAGATGTCCTTCTCTTGTGAGTGATTTTGCTAGTAAATCATCCACATAATCTTCCATCATAGTATGCATCATGTCATGGAAGATGGTGGTCATTGCTCTTTGATAGGTCGCTCCTGCATTCTTTAGACCAAAAGGCATTACATTCCAGCAATATGTGCCCCATGGACATGTGAAAGCTGTCTTATGTTGATCTTCTGGTGCGATCTTTATTTGATTATATCCTGAAAATCCATCCATGAGTGAAAGCATCGCATGTCCTGCTGTTAGATCCACTATGATGTCGATATTTGGTAGGGGAAAGTCATCCTTAGGACATGCCTTATTTAGATCTCTGAAGTCAGTACAAATGCGGATGCCCCCTTTTGGTTTGCCGACAGGCACAATATTGGAGATCCATTCTGCATAATCAATTGGTCTAATGAAACCAACATCCAGGAGTTTCTTGAGTTCTGTTTTGACTAGCACGGCAATCTGAGGATGCATCTTACGAAGCTTCTGCTTGACAGGTTTGGCTCCTTTTGCTACTGTGAGATGATGCATGACTAAATCAGGATCAAGCCCAGGCATGTCTGCATATGACCATGCAAAGTTGATCTGACGCTTCTGGAAGAACTCTATAAATTTAGGTTGTTCCTCTGGAGTGAGAAGAGATGCCAAATGTATGATATGAGGGTTTTCAGGAGTCCCCACATTGTATTCTTTGGTTTCCTCGATAAGAATCGTTGATCGTTCCTGTTGTGTACTAGCAGGGAGGATGTCAAAGCCTTCATCCTCAGGCGCCTCAGAGAGGTTTTCACCATTGGATACGCTCTTTCTTTTTACTTTTGTCGGATCAAACAGTGCCACAGTGTGGTTTTCACTGGAAGATCCATGTTTTATTGTTATATTTTTGCAGCTGAAGGGTTTGGCATCCGCCCCGAAGTATGCTGCGCTATTAAGTTCAATGGCGAATCCAGCTTTGTGATCCCCGCTTGGTAGATTATCCCTTAATTCTAAAAAGTCAATGACAGCCTCATCGTTCTGGAAGAGGTCAAGACATGGGGGATTTGGTTGGTTCCATTCAATGAGTTCAGGGTGGATAATGGGCATTACTTCATCGATTAAGTTAAGTGCGGGAGATGTATCAGTGAGGGTTAAGACAGTGTGGTGAAGGTCGTTGATGGTACTCTCCCTGTCAGAATCAGACGTAGGATGAGACATAGGGTCTATGGAAGATGTTTCCAGCTCAGGTACCCAAGTGGTCTTTATCTGTGCTTCTCCGTAAACAGGGATGTCTTTGCGGGGTGGAGGTGGTGATGTGTCTTCCTCATCTGAAGTGTTAAGTTGCACTGAATCGAATTCCCACTCATGTGAGTCGGTCTCTGAATCACTCTCCAGCATCCGATTGCTATACCATACTGGGATGTCTTTGGAGTTAAACACGGCAGGTGTGATTGGTTTATGTATCCTTGTAGTGATCGGTGCTGCAGGAATTGTGATGGGGTTTAATGGATTTGTCACTGGAAGTATTGGTAATGGTGACTCAGTGGCTTCTGCTGGAACTACTGGTGCCATAGATGCTGCTGCGGGTTCCAATATAGTTGCTGCTACAAATGGTGTTGCTGATAGGATTACTGGTTCATTTGATGGGATGAGTGACATTGGTGATGGTGGATTTTTGAGCCTTGAGGGGGCAGTGGGGATAGTTCTTGATGGTGCTTTGATTATGAAAGGTATCCTCTTTGCAGTAGGTGGGCAAAATGGTTTGCTGGGTTTTCCTTTGAATCTGAGTTTAGGAAGGATCTCTTTTTCAAAGCCAAGGCCTGTATTACCTTTGGGCTTGAATTCTGGTAGTAGAGGTTCGTGTCGTCCTTGTTTGCAGTATCCCAAAGCACTCTGACCATCATATCCCATTCTTTGCATAATGAGGAGGCCTTTGCCATATTGTTCCGTAGGAAGTGTAACTTGCGGTTTGTCAGTGGTGATGGGATCTTTATAGATCCAGTCCGCTAGGTCCTCATCTTGTGTTTCTTCCTCTTGACTCTTTCCAAGGATGAAAGGCGTTAAGGCACATGCTGGCGTGATTAGTGGTTGCTGGAGCAACTGCTGTGGTTTACCATGTGTTCTAGGAGAAGTGGGCATTTGTCCCACACAAAAGAGCTGACTCAAGTTATATTCTCCAGGACCTTCCTCTGCTACTTTCATCTTTAGCTTTTCTTGCTTGGGCATAGGGGTGTTTGAACTGGCAAGAGAGGCGGGATTTATATATGATGTGGAGGAAATGGCTTCTCTATTATTAGGAACGGTAATCTCTGGTTGATGGCTGATATTATGGCAAAATGCAAAGGGATTTGCATCGCCCAGGATTGTGATCTCGACCCCGTTATGTGGGAACTTGATACATTGATGGTAGGTAGATGGAACAGCTTGCATGGCATGTATCCAAGGTCTCCCTAATAATAGATTATATGGCAGAGGAAGGTCCAGAACCTGACAAATGATATGCTTTACCACAGGGCCCACTCGGATTGGTAGTACCACAGCTCCTTTGGATGAACGCTCTGCATCATCATAGGCTTTGATGGTGATCTTCTTACGAGGATCCACTGATTCTATTGCATATCCCAATGCTGTGACCAACTGAAGTGTGCAAATGTTTAGGCCTGCTCCATTATCGATCAAGACTCGCTTGATCCTGTGTTGGTTGACAAAGCCTTCAATGTGGAGTGAGGCGTTATGAGGTTGTTGGAAAGAAGAGTTGTCGCTTTCAGAAAAAGTGAGACAAGGTGATGACTTTAGATTTCCAACCATGGCTTGAAATTGGTCTGTATTCAAGTTTGCAGGGACTGACGCCTCTTGGAGTGCTTGATCCAAGATTGTTTTATGAGATGGCGATAGGCGTAACAGCTCTAAAATGGATATAAGCGCAGGCGTTTTGTCTAATTGTTCCACAAGATTGTACTGCTTTGGGATGGAGGTGGTGCCTTGTGGAGCTGCCTTGATGGTAACTTTGCTACGACGCGTAACAACATTGCAATTTGAGGTGGGATTTTTGAAGGTGATAGTTGCAATTTGTTCACTGGCATCATACAGGTGATTGACAGTGTAATTATACGCAGCCTGCGTATAATCAGTGGTATCAGGACCTCGTCTGGAAGTGGAAGGACCCCTTTGATCTTGCGATGGAAGTGGATTCTTGAACATCTGATGATCATTATTTATCGTTTTTGGATCATGTCCTTCAATCTCAATTTCTCCTCGATCAATAAGATCTTGAATGAGAT
Source organism: Cryptomeria japonica (assembly GCF_030272615.1). Classification (NCBI taxonomy): domain Eukaryota; kingdom Viridiplantae; phylum Streptophyta; class Pinopsida; order Cupressales; family Cupressaceae; genus Cryptomeria; species Cryptomeria japonica. Next base: position 338,793,177 of record NC_081407.1, read on the forward strand.
CTTTCAATCGGTGACAATTACTTGTCTTGTGTCCTCTTCCTTGATGGAACTCACAGTGTTCAGTATCTTTCCACCATGCTGGTTTGACTTGAGGCTCATAGTTTGATAGCTTAGGTAGAGTGACCAAATTTTGAGAGAGGAGTTGTCGCAACACTGTTTCAATGGGTTCCCCTAAGGGAGTGTAAGTGCGTTTTTGTTTTTGTGGACGAGCTCTTGGTTCATCCTGAGATGTGATGCGACCTTGATTAGGAGGACCATGTGTATTATTTTTAGGTGGAGGATTTTGTCCTGCAAATCGAACCACAGGTTGTGCATTTTGGATAGTCCGAGCATCCACAACTCCATCGTTGACGATATTCTTATTCTTGTTCCAGAAGTTCGGTTTATCACTATTGAAGCGCGGGCGAGGACCATCTTTGGGTTCATTAAAGATTTTGATGAGTCCTTTTTTGATGAGTGCCCTTTCACATTTTATACCCTTGGTGATCATATCGTTAAAAGAGTCTGTGTCTTTGACATCCAGGTGAAATTCCATTTCTTCGTTTAAGTTGGAAATGAAAATTTCCACTAGTTCTCGTTCAGGTAACTGAAGAGAACGTCTGCTAGACATTTGGCGCCATCGTTGTAGGAATACTGAGAATAGTTCACCTGGTTTTTGTTTGGTATTGCATAGATCAACCATGGTGATGTCGCGTTCAATATTATAAGAGTAATGAGATAGGAACTTCTGGATGAGTTCCTCAAATGTTCTTATGCCACCTGGTAGTCGGGAAAACCATGATGTGGTTGTTCCTCCCAAGCTTTGGGGAAAAAGGCGCATTAAGTATGTGTCTTCATATGCAACTTCGAGACAAGCGGAATGAAATTCTCGGACATGATCGCGGGGATCTCCCTTTCCTCTATATTTTTCAAATTTGGGTGTTTCGAACCCGCGTGGAAAGGGTGGCATATAAAGATTCCTATCAAACGGATAGGGACAGATGTCGTTAAGTGAAAATTGATTGGTTTTAACACCACTATGAAGTTGTTGGGCGAGATTCTCAACTTGTTGCCGCAACATCTCCATTTCATTTGGAGGAGGAGGTGGTGGGTTACCTCGAGGGATGTTATATCTGATGGGATCTCTATGCCTTTCCTCCTCATGGCGACTTTGTCTTTCTGATGCTTGTCTTAATTGGGCAAGATCAAAGTCTGAGGGGAGTTTGGCTCCTTCTTGAGCAAGTCTTAAGAAGTGAGCATCTGCGTTGCTCCTTAGTATTTCATCAAATAATCTATTAAAATGAGGGTTATGCTGAACCCTTTCGATTGTTGAAGGAGTGGGTGTACCTGGGTTTTCATCATTCCCAGTTCCTCCAAGTGCTTCTTGAAATTCATTGAGGTTGTCCTCTTCTTCCTCAATTTCTATTTCTCGTTGCCTTGAGCGTGATCGGGTTTGAGCCATTTTGTTTGCAAGTTTGTTTTGAAGTTGATTGAAGATGATGATGAGTTGGTGATGAAATGAAAGATTGATGATTGGTGATTTGTATTGTATGGGGATCTCTAGCACTTTAAGGTAGATGTAACCAAAATTCCTTCTTTGAATTGCTTGTTTGTTTTGAGGAGTTTGGATGTGATAAGGTGTAGAGAAATCTGAGATGTGTTACAGATTTTGACTACCTAGCAATGAGAGGATTCACTCATGAACTAGTTTTAACCTGCGTAGATGTGTCTCTTAGGATGAGCTTATCCTAGATGTAGAAACAATCTAAAAGTGATGTGATGTGTTTGATTTCAAGCAATATCTAAAAGAGAACTTGGGACAAGAACCTCTTAATGTTTTGAGAGTTTTGGGATGAATTGATGATGGAATAATGATGTATGAATGAGATGATGGATGTTTTGTTTTTCAACTTCAATAAAAACTTTGTGTTACAAATGGAACAAACTCTACCTCTTCCCTTTCAGGCGTTGGTGGCACTTCTCGAGTTGTGTTGTAGGTGATACAGATGTTTGGGAAGAAGTTGGGATTAATCTTTCCTCCTTGATTTTTGTGATAACTCAGAGCTCTATATTGCATAAAAGCTCTGCGGTTCAATGATTCTGAATCAAACTCGTTTGTTTTACCTTGAAGATATAGACGCATGCGATGTAGAAAGACTCTATGTGAGACAAAAATTTGTCTATTGAGATAGAAGAATTTCCTCCTTTTGATCAAAGCCTTTGAGCTTAATGGTCTCCTTTTCAAGTTGGTATTCTGATGACACTGCTTCTTTCGCAAGATGTGAAGAATGGTCATAAATTTTGTCTCTGTTGTTTGTACTTTGTTCTTGGTATTTTTGTTTGTTTTTGAGAAATGTTGGATGAATACTTTGTTTTTGGGATTGATTTTTTTGATTTTTCCTTGACAAGAAAACAAAGCAAGCACACAAACACAAGATTGTAGCCTCAAAGGCACAAATGAGTATGGGTCTAGATCAACCCAATTCTTGGACTTGTTTTTGACCCTTCCTTTAGATTTATTTTAAGGTGTATTTCCAAAGCCTGAAGTCGGCTCAATTCGCACTAGGTCTGTAAAATGAACACACTTCAAACACTTTTTATCCCTAAGGTCAAATGGCCAGTTGTGATAAATTTAGCCCACATCTTGATATTTCTTCGACTTTGGTACTACATACCTTATGAATCCCGCCATGGCAGGTAAGGATGTGATATACTAAGTCTTGCACGAGCATAACAAATAGATGATCCCTATGATGGGGGAGTCACCACTTTTATCAAGCCACAAGTGACTTTTCAAAAAGCTATGTTTCTACTCAAGGAAATATGTATGGTGAGTATCTTGGGAGCAAAACCATCTATGCTCTTGCACTAAATTATACCTCAAATATCCTCAATCAATAGAACAGGTGGGCTACTACTTAAAGGTGTTTAGTCATGTTCGATGGCTTTGGACATAAGTTCATTCTGCAGTGACTCACTTAAGAGCCTTGTAACTGGTGGTGGGGCCCATTTGTCCTTTCGGCCAGTTACACTGTAGGAACAGCTATACCCAAGGCTACAGCTTTCGCTCTCACCTGATTTCTATAGCGGCTCGAAGGATTTACCGCTCGAGGTCGTTCCCAAGAGTATCGATCCCTTGGCAGGCCTCTCTTAAAAAGATAAAATTTGAGCGTTACTAACACTTTTCTCTTGCACCTAGGACCACGAAAGCCAAGGGAGAGGATAGTGTGTGTTAGAAGTAGGACCACTCGACCAACTCTTTGCACAAGTGTGCCAAGCACGAAAAACACTTGTTCTTTTTAATCTATCATTGCAATGTGATCTAACTATTTGGAGATGTTGCTCCAACAATCATGGTGTTCTTTTTAATTTTCAAAGGCAATTGTTTGAGTAAACTAGAATTTGAAAATCCTGGTCAACTTAATGAAAAACACGTTTGCATGAAGTAAGATTGCTTTAAAAATGAGACAAGTTGATTGTGAATTTTATTTGCACCAAAAATGGAAGTGTAGATTGTGAGTTTTATCTTGATGCAAGAAATAAAATTTGCCTTGTTGATTTTAAGCACCAAAACGAAGTTTGTTTTCTAACTTGCAAAAAAAATAAAGTTGTTTTTGTATAAGTTTGTGGTTCTTTTTACCTTTGAACAATGAAATTCTTTTTAATAGCCCCAAACAAATGTGTGATTCTTTTTCAAAAGCCCAAATTTGAAATGTGAAGTTAATTTTAAACCAAAATAAAAAGTGAATTCATTTTTAAAACCAACTTCAAAAACAAGTTAGTAAAAAAATATAAATCTACTCTTTAATCTAATTTAAATCTGCACAAAAGAGAAAAATAGTTAGTAAAATCCGCCTATTTGGTGGGCTTTTACAAGCCTAAAATTTTATTTATTTATTTTTTGGTTACAAGGTGATTTGGACAACGTTTTGTTACAATAGCGCTAGTCTGCGTTTGAACAGAGACACTATTTAACACAAACGTATTAAAAGAAAGGGAAAGACAGAGAAGGGAAAAGCACTGAAACAGGGGGAATAGCACCAAAATAATGCCAAACGCACCAAAACAGTGTCAAAATCGCAACCTGTGTGACATTTTCAACATTCAAACATGTTATTGGTTAAAAAAAAAATGATCTTTTTGGTGTTTGGATTCACGTCGGGTTCACCAAATGATGTCATGGAAATGGGGACAAGGCAACAACAAAGTTCAATGTTAATAAGTTAGTTTCAACCATAAAAACAAAACAAAGAACTAAAAACCATTCCAAACATATCAAGAGAGATTTCAAAAAGCATGAAAGAAGTTTAACAAAATAAAAGAAAGGAGAAGAGCCTCCCTAAGATGCTTCCATGATGCCTTTTGATGCTTCTCCCTTGTTTCTCTCCTCTCCAAGTCCCAAATGAGTGTAGCTCTCAGCTTTTAGCACTAGCCATGGATGCCATATGGAGATTCAAGATGGTTGAATATGATAAGCAAATACTATGCAAGAGTAGATAGTGATGCTATGAAAAAGCTTTATGCTAATGCCAGTATAACAACAATACTCTAAAATGCTTCTTCTTTTGCTTGAGGAGAAGGGTTCTATTTATAGAAGAAATGGGGAAATGAAGGGTTAAGATTGAATGGTTTAATCAAGGGCCAAGTTTGAAAGTTGGGGATCCATGTGCACAATTGGCACCAATAAAATGGTGACAAGTGTCAACATAGGATTGGGTTGAGAGAAGAGGTTGGAGGCATTAAAGGCCTGAGAAGACCTCATGGTTATCTAGAAGGTAAGGGTCAAGTCTAAATTAAGATTACCCATTGGATTAAGAGTTAATCCAAGGATAAACCTTTGTGCAAATGATTAAGAGATAATCATGGTCAAAGCATTAAAGGCTTGATGAGACCTTTGGGTTGGGTAGAGGTTGAGTCAAAACAAATGTTTTAACCATGTGGGAGGGTTTGAGGTAACCATTAATGGTTATTGGAGACTTTGGGGATTAAGTGGTTGAAGGTTGAAAGCTTTCAAAGGTTATCCAAGACTTTGAGGGTTAATTTGTTGAACACACAAAGCATTAATTGCTTTTCAAAGACTTTGGAGTCTTTGAGAAGTGACTCCAATTTGCTTAGGAATGTGACAATATTTAGGGGATGGATTAGGCTAATTAGGAAGGGTTTAGAAGAATCTAGAAGGGGTTTAGGCATACAAGTGGATTTTGTAGGAAAATGCAAGTGGGAGAAATTTTGGTATTTTCAATTAAAATAAAATCATTTATTTCAATTAAATGGTGTAAGTTGAATTTGGATAAATATTTAAATAAATATTAATTTATTTAAATGAGAAAAAGAAGATAAAGCATTTAAAATGCTTGAAGACTTTGAGGGAAACCATTAAAGGCTTGAAGACTTTAAGGAAAACCATTAAAGTCTTTAAGAAGACTATAGAAGGAAGCCATCAAGTTTGAAGACTTTAAAGCCATCAAGTTTGAATACTTTAAGGGAAACCATTAAAGGTTTCAAGTGGGTGAGGATAAATAGGATTTTAAATAAATAATTTATTTAAAATAGTTGTGCAACTTGCTTTTGTAGGAAAATACAAGTGGGTGGAGGATAAAGGTGATTTAAATAAATTATTTATTTAAAATAATTGTGCAACTTGCATTTGTAGGAAAATGCAAGTGGGTGGAGGATAAAGGTGATTTAAATAAATTATTTATTTAAAATAATTGTGCAACTTGCATTTGTAGGAAAATGCAAGTGGGTAGAGGATAAAGGTGATTTAAATAAATGATTTATTTATTTAAATGTGAAAGGTGGGATTTTGGGGGATTTAAATAAATATTAATTTATTTAAATGTGAGAGAAGATTTAATTAAACAAATATGATTTATTTATTTAATTAATGGTCTGAATTTGGTTAAGTGAATTAAATCAAATAAATTGAATAATTTATTTAATTAATAAGAGAAGAGGGTTAAGATGAATTAATTAAATATTAATTTAATTAATTATTAATTGATGGTTAAATAATCAAATAAATACTAAGTATTCATTTAATTAAGTGGACAGATTTATGTGACTACAGAACCATTCCTTTAATTTTTCTAGATATTTCTACCCAAAACTTCTGGTAAGAGGAGAGGGGATCCCCGTACCTTAATCCTCTACCATGGGGGATCCATTAACCAAGACAGAACAAGAAGGGATTTGGAATGTTATATTGCTAGCCTATGTTGATTAAATATAAGGATAGACTCTGTTTGGATAGTTATGTTGCTGGTCTATATTTGATCAGATGTTTTTTTCTGTTTCTAGTCATCTTATTCTTGTTAATAGTCATCAGATGTCTTTTCTGTTACTAGTCATCTTATTCTTGTTACTATTCAAACTGCAATTTCTCATATAATTTGCCTACATTCAATTTTTTTTTAAAAATATTTCGATACTTATCTCTCACTAGATTAAAATGAAATAAATATTTCTAATAAAAAAATAATAAAATTTTATAAAACACAAAACATTTTTTTAAAACCATTTTAATTATTATCCATTTCAATGTTTTAAATGAAAGCCCATAAATAAAAAATTGTACTCCACCAACTAACAAAAGGAATCAAATTAAGGCTTAACTATGTTCAATTACAAACAATTAATTAAAAAGCGTAAAAGCACCCCAAAAAAAAAAATAAAACCTCAAAAAGTCCCCTTTACGTGTTTAGACAGTCAATTGCAAACTGCCTGGGAATATTCATGTTTAAGATTATGGTTTCATGGAGAGGGAGAGGGGCTAGTTAAAATGTTTAGACCGCTCTAATAAAAATGAAAATTTAGTTATAAGGTTGTCACATAAATATTAAAAATTATTAACATAAATCTTAAATTCAAAAGAAAATTCTTCTATCATAATTGTAATTTTAGAATTGAAAAAATGTTATGAAAAAACAGGGCCTGCGATTGTTCTGTCATTATAGTTATGCTTATCTAAATAAATGTGTAATTAAAATTTTAAAAAAATAAAAAAATCATAAAGCTAATAATTATGAAAAAGAATAACTCACACATGGAACCCTGCTCTATGTTAGTGAAGAAAATGCTTCCCACCCCTACGTAATAACAGCTTATTTTACAAATACATTTAATATTCTTATTTCATTTTTAAAAATAATCATTTAGATCTTGTAATTGCAATTTTCCAATCCTATACAACTTCTCAAGGGCATAACCAAAAAATACAAGACCAACTCCCCTTCCATAGGCTCCATCCTGATTTATCTTAACAAAACAAATTTAATTTACTTACCCAATTAGTATTAAAAACAATCATGTATACTAAATTTTTCTATATTTTTCTATTGGATTTAATTTTCAAGCATATATATTACAATACAATGGATGAAATTCACTGACAAGCAGATCAAAGACATTTAGTATTGAAAACCAATCATGTATGCTAATTTTTTCCATTGGATTTAATTTTCAATAGAATAGATTACAATACAAGGGTTGAAATTCATTGACAAACAGGCCAAAGACACCAAAGCCAGAAAAAAGGTCTCTTGTTAATAATAACATTAGACTTTGAAACAATCTTTTGGCTGCTTTTAATATCAAAAATATTAGACTTTGAAACAATCTTCTAACTTTACAAAATTTTATTTATAGAATAACACAAACAGCAAATTTCGATTAATTAAGTAGAAAACATACATAATTAGTGCAACAATTTTAGTCCTATTCATATCTTAAAAAATATACTATCAGTGACCACAAGTGCATTGACCAATCTCTGTGATTTAGGAGTGCTAGATTTGAAATTTTCACGCTTTAGATCACTTTCATTTACATAAATAAGTCTTAGATTGCATCTGCAGTCACCAACTAATCTTGATGTTCAGGAGACAAATATTATAGAGGGATCACAGCAGCACTCATCCAGCAGACAGCAGCAACACAGAGCAGCCAGACTGCAGAACAAACAAAATAATATTACAAATTGTTCCAGAGCAATTAAACAGATAACCATTAAAACTCACCAAAAACATTGGTATTTACCATAAAAACCCCTACAAAATAATTGAGAGACTATAACTAAGATCATCATAAGATCCCTCATTAATTTATTAGAAAACTGCAACTACATACTCTTATAATGAAACCCCTGTAAGCCACTCACAGAGCAAACCACTAAAAGCCTATAAAAACAGTGAAATCATTATGTCACTAGAAACATTGTAAAAACAAGCAGTAACTTACAATTCAAAAAGAAAATCATGAAAAAAGCCTATTAAAACAGTGAAATACAGAAAATCGTTGTCTATTTAGTATTTACGAAGTACTCAAAATCATGAAAAAGGCCTATAAAAACAGTGAAAACCAGAAAATCATTGTCTATTTACAAAGTATCACGAGCACTAACTTAAAATTCAAAAATCTTTCAAATAATTTTAGTGTTCCACAGAGATGCATCCCCCAAAGAAACCCGCGTCCCCTGTAGGTGGGATGTTTCCAAAACATGGGGACTTGGGCAAAACATCCTCCACAGCACTACCACTTCTGCTACCTTGGCCACCTCAGCCAGGGATGCTGCGGGTCGCTTGCTATATGGCAAATGTCATTACATAATGATTGCAAACTTCAACTTCATGAAAATCATGAAAATTAATTGGCCTTTCAGGGACACTCACAGAGATGTTATATTACAGATTTTGCCTTCAAAATTTCAATTCACCTCTATTTTTATATCAGCACTAACCCATCACCGCTCTGCGACCATCCCCTCACCGTCCCAAAATTTACACCCTCAGACCCTTGGTCTCCCCATCCCCGAAACTTGTCCCATATACATACACATGCATATTCACACATATATGTGTATTCACCTCATTTATCTATATCCATTTACTCTAATCACCATATTTGTTTCAAAATTTCCCACCTTTTCTGTACACACTCTTCTGCTTACTCTGTTGCTCTCATTATATCCCTGGCTTTTCAATGTCTTGTTCTATCATAAATTGACAGCTCAATTTTTAAACCAGATATGTCATTATCCGGCTTCTCATTTAGGTATTTCAATCTCTATTTCCATTCCTTATTTAAGTATTACATTTTCTTATTCTCACTCTCATTTTTGTTATCTGTTTTTTTGTTCTACTACTATATTTAGTTCTATTACTGTATCATTCCTCTTATTTCTTATTTTCTTTTGTATTTTTAGTATTTTTTTAAAATTGTTGACTTCTTTCTTTCCTTTCTATCTTATTTCTTGCATCTTGTGCCACATTGCTCCTTTCATCTATTTCTTTTTATCTATTATTTATTTTATTTCTCTTCTTTTGTCATCTCAAAAAAAATTACATAATCAAATCCACAAATATACCAAATCTAATAATCAAATCCACAAATATACCAAATCTAATAATGAACTGTGAAAATTTTATGTCCTGAATTACAAATTCCCACTATATAAACTAAAAGTTTCTGCAAAATAAAAATATTATGAAGTGAGTCAATCCTTCACAGTCTGAACCTTCCAGATGACTGGAGGAAACCTTTTGAAGGAAACCCTATGTTCCTGTTCCTTCATCTCCAGCTAACTGGTTCTATAACTTTTGCTGTATAAAATTTTGACCACGATTACAGTCTTTTAGTCTAATTTGTTGAATACTTGACCTTACATGAACTTGTGAAAATAAAATCCCTTTCCACTCGATTTTTTTGTACTGTAAGAAAATTTTATACTTATTCATGGAAAAGCTATTACTTGTTAAAAAAACCAAAAAGCTACAAGTTCAGGGCAAAGAGACCACACACCATCCTTCCAAAAACCCTGTCTGTCGCTGAGGCGGCGCTTGTGCGTACTGCGGCGGCGCTACCACGGGTGGCGGTTGCTGGTAATATCCCTGCGGGTACCCTGCGACACAACAAAGTTCATAAAATCAAAACCCTAATCGCTCATAAAAACAAAAGAATCGAGGGTTTCAAGAAGAAAACACTAACAAAGCTAAGGCTTCTACAGGTTACGATCACTCATAAAAACAAAAGAATCGAGGGTTTCAAGAAGAAAACACTAACAAAGCTCAGGCTTCAACAGGTTACAAACATACCTTGTCCAGGATATGGATAAGCGTATTTGGGATCCGACATTGTTGTTTACTGGTGCTTTACCAAGCAGATCTGCAACTTTAATGGCACAATTCAAAAATTATGATCAGCTGCTAATGCCTGTATTCCTGGTCCTTTTTGACTAAAATGCGCGTGAATTATCAATATTACCTACTGTTGTGTTGTCACTTCCACAACAGCATGACTTGTCAGTTGTTGGCTTATTAAACCGCCTTCCATGACGATATCCGACGGTCAGCCTTAGCCGATGGCGGAATCTACGGTTTGTATCTACTCTCCAGAAGATTCGAATACCACGCGGAAAGTTCACGACATCCACTCGCTTAAATGCGAAGGTTTTGCGCAAAATAATTTGTAATTGGAAAGTGGGATTGGGATATACGTTTTGATTTTCAAGGAAAACGTTTTTTATGGAATCAGTTTTCTTAGTTTTTAATTATTTTATTATTAGAATGTTTTGCCACAAAAAGGTTATAAGAAAATTTGTGCTTTTTGAGGCAGGTTTTATCTTCCAATTTAAAAATAAAAAACTAATATTTTTTTAATTGATTTGTTTTAAAGTGATGTTTTTCAACAAATAAAGGTTATGGATGAGTGTTGGTGGGGTCTTCTTAAGCTGTCATTTTAAATTTAATGACAACTTTGAAATTGTGATATTGATGTGGAGTGATAACTATTTTTTATGTTGAATAAGTAATGGTTTTCCCAGCCTTTACGGTATATAACTAGTCATCCTTAGCTTTAAACAAAGTACCTAAGATACCTCTTTTGTGGTGATTAAAAATAATGGCCTATCACATGCTTAACCTCCACTAGAAAGCAAGTTTCATTGGTGCATACCTCTTTTGCCTATTACATACTTAACCTCCACTAGAAAGCAAGTTTCATTGGTGCATACCTATATTCATACAAAAGGAATGTCCTTGTCCTTGACTTTTAAGACAAAGAAATGAGATAGGTGTTTTTTTTTCAAATGGTTATCTAGTTCTTAGAATGTATTTATGCATGCATTATAATTTAAGATAAATTATTCATTGGTGCATCTTAGAGGTTGGATAGCCTCTTTTTTGGGAGGATTCGAACACACAATTTTTGTGTACAAATTTATTTGTTGGTTTCTAAGTTCTTTTATTGATTTAGTAATTTAATTTATAATTTGTTAAGCTTCGTGTTGACTTATTAGTTTGATTCACAATTTGTGTGGTGTCAAGTAGTTGTGTGACTTTGTTATGTTGATTTCTAAGTTCTCAATTGACTTATTGATTTGCTTTCACATTTTAAGAAGAAAGGTGAACTTATCTATAGATTTGCTTTGTTGGGTTGATTTTAGCCTTTAAAGAAAGTGTTAGAGTCATCTTTTATTAGCTAATAATTACTAGTCTATTATACTCTATGCTTAAGTTAAACTTAGGAATCTTATAATTCTTTAGGGTTTTTCTCCTTTAGGGTTTCGAGTATCCTCTTATAAGGATTCTCTCTTTGCATTTTCATAACAATTTGTAATTATTGCATTGCATTCTTGTTGCACAATCAATATGACTCCTCTTTTCTGGATCTCTAAATTCTGGCCTCCATAGCTATTTTGCTTCTCTCTTTTTGTGACAGGTTTGCATGCAGGTGATCTTTGGGAGCTATAGAGTTGATTTTTTCTCAACTCCAATATGATATCAGAGCTGCATGCCCTTGCTCTCTTCATGAGATTTTTTGGGCCTTGTTCTTTAGATTTAAGTATTTGGGGGTTTGTGCAGTTGTTTTTTTTTTTTTTTTCATTTCTAGGTGTAGCTGATTTTTTGGTATATTTTGGTGCCAAAAGGACCTCACAATTGGATTCAGGAGGTCGATTCCACGAATTTTGGTATATAATTCGACTATTTTTTATGACAGGGGCATCTAGGGCATAATTTTTTCTTGGCACATTTTTCGAAGCACAAAAATTTGTACGGTTGTACCTACAAATGCGTCAAAAAAAAATTATCCTTTTTATGCCCTACAAGAGGGTTTTTTTTCTTTTGGCCGTAACTTGGTCATACGGAGGCATTTTTCGACAAACCTTATATCGTTCAGAAAGCTCTTTCCGAGCTCTATCCATATCTGAAGGTTTGAATTTTTTATTTTTCTTTTTTGATGGCTTTTTTTCTATCAAACTTTATATCTTTGGAAAGCTTGTTCTGTTTTCTTTCCATTCATATGAGTTTTCTTTCCAGATTCTGGTCCAGGTATATTTTATTCATTTTATTGCTTTTCAGCACTCTGGTGAATATCTTGGATGTTTCAAGACTTGGGATCTATTTCTTTGAGTAGGATGTCTCATTTTTTGTTATTCTTTCTATTTCCACTCTTCTATCTCTTATGATCATTGTAGCATTTTATTTATACAAACGCACTGAGATAAAGTGCAATCATGCATTGTATACTTAGGATCTTGCACATCTTGTGCCTTATTGTACATACACTACTTATAAAGTGCCATGGGGGGGTTGATGTTTGCCTTTATTTGCCATCTACCTTTATCACGTGAGTGTCCCTTCCATGACATTAGCCTTATGATGTTCGTCAAGTGAGTGTTTCTTCCACGACACTATGTACTTTCTTTGCACCTTCGATGTTCCTGGTTTTTCGTCATGCAGTTCTTGTTGGTCATTCTTTTCAGTGTACATGTCCCTCTCCCTTTTCAGCATTATGAGGAGGTTTTTCATGTTGTTCTAATGCTTCCTTGGTTCGATTAATCAGCTCTTCAAGCTTTGGTGTTTTATGCCATCTGTATCTTTGAGTTCAGTTGTTTGTCTTTGTTTGCCATCTAATTCGAGTAGTGTCATTTGAGGGCACTCATGTAGATTACAGCCTTCTCTACCTGGTCATGTTCTATTTCAGTGGAGGTTCTTTAGATCAACAGTTACTCTTCGACAGTGTTTACAGCTATTTCATGCTTCAATGGTGTTCTTCATTCTCTTCTTTTTGTTCCTATCTTCTAGAAAACTCTTGTTTGGAGGCTTCTTAGTCCTTCACTTGAGCTTTCATCTCTTCTTGGAGAGGAACTTTTTCCCACAGGGTTTTCTCCTTTTTCTCCACTTTACAGAGATATTATTGTACTTGGGTACCTCATCAGGCCTAGTTCTCGAGACCCATTGTTGCTTTCCTGCATTTTTTTCATATTTTTTTAGTCCTTAGTTGTTTTTTAGCTACTTCCTAAGTTCATCTTAAGGGGGGGTGTTAGAGTAATCTTTTATTAGCTAATAATTATTAGTCTATTATACTCTATGCTTAAGCTAAACTTAGGAATCTTATAATTCTTTAGGGTTTTTCTCCTTTAGGGTTTCGAGTACCCTCTCATAAGGATTCTCTCTTTGTATTTTCATAACAATTTGTAATTATTGAATTGCATTCTTGTTGCACAATCAATATGACTCCTCTTTTCTGGATCTCTAAATTCTGGCCTCCATAGCTATTTTGCTTCTCTCTTTTTGTGATAGGTTTGCATGCAGGTGATCTTTGGGAGTTGTAGAGTTGATTTTTCCTCAACTCCAATAGAAAGTATCATGCATCTTGCCTTTTGAAGTCTTTGATTGGTTTTATTGGGTTTTTCTCACCTTTCAAAGAAAGTGGAATGTGTGAATCATCCTTCAAAGTCTTAGATTGATTTATTAGTTTTGTTTCACACTTATGAATAAAAATAAATTTCTTTGTGGTATGTAACTTGCCATGTAAGATTATAGAAAGTTATTTGGTGCAAAGTGTTTATCCTCATCATAGAATGATTCGAATAAGTATTTGTGAGATTGTAGCATCCTAAATTGTACTCCCTTACAATTTAGTCCACATTTTAGGCTCTCACCTTAGTGTTTGTCCCCTAGTGCTTAATTAAGACCTAATTATGCTTGCATCATGCAAATATGGCCTTATTTTCATTTTATATATCACATGACCCCTTGGTTTGGCCCCAAAATAAGGTAGGACCAGGGCGTGGCGCTTTGGTCCTCACTGGGACCAGGGCACCACACTTTGGTCCTCCTTAATTGGGCCCTATTTTCAACCCCTCTTGCATTCTCAAATTTGAGCAAGAAAACTCTCTTCGTGTTAGCCTATGTCTAGAAATTAGCATGTTTTTCGATGGGAAAGTATATAAGGAGGCTTTCCCCTCTCATTTGCATAGATACAAGGATCATCATGATAAACAGATATATAAGGGCGAAATTATAATTATCAAGCATTCAAGCATTCAAGCATTGAACCATTGAACCATTCATCATTGAGCATCTCTAGAGGTCTTCAAAGTTGCATTCTCCATTCATCAATTGTGGAGTAACATTACATCTTTCATATACAAGCATATGTGTGTGATTAGGGTTTTTTCATGTTCATGCCATTTCATACAACATATGTGATTACATTCAAGAAGCAAAGCATCATTATCAATCATTGCAGATCTGAGTTATGTCCTTCCATTATTTATTTCAATTAAGCAAAGATGAAGGCCCCTTAGATGATAAGGATCTTCCTTCCCAATCTACTAAAGAGGACATGCATGATGAAAGAAAGGAAAATCCCCCTTTACAAGATATTCCTTCTTCATCTACTAATCCCTTTGTTTCTTCTAAACATCCTTACACTACAAAATTCAAATAAATTTATTACAATGTTCCTTTGCCTTATCAATTAAAGCATTCTTATAGGAGTGGCTTTAACATAATATCAAAACAAGGTTTTAGAGGAGGAGGAATTGGAAAATTTGAACAAGGAAATAGAGTCCCTATAAACCCTCCTACACAAATTACCACAGAAGGCCTATGAAATAATAATAAATCTCCTATGGATGACCTCCTTAGGATTCAAAACTTTAAAGACCATCTTGCAAGATGACAAGATATTCATGCAGCTAAATGTGTTTCTTCTTCAAAAACTCATTTTTGTTCATTTCCTCAAACTCATTATCATCACATTAATGATTGTGTTGATTTTCAAAATGCAATGAAAGAACTTATTGATAGTGGCAAATCTAAAATCATAGATAATAATCCTTCTTTAATAATAATAATCCTTGTCCTCAATCTCAAAAGAATAAGCCTACACCTATTGATGATCGAGAAAAATTGGCTACTAGAATCTTTTGTAAATTGAAGTATGACAAGAATGTTGTTTTTCCTTTTGTAAAGTTTAGCACTAAGCATAAAGAAGGTAGTGAATATTGTCTTTTTCATCATGGTGGTTCTCATTCTCTTGGAAAGTGTAAATCATTTAAGGAATTTGTTCAAGAACAATATGATCATGTTCGTATATGGCATTCAACATATCTTGCTTTCTTTCTTGGTGAAAAGGTAGTTCCTTTGCACTCCTTTCACTCTCATGTTGCTCCTCACCCTATGACACAATTAATTCACTTAATTGGGGGCTCTTTGTCATAAGAGGTGATGCTTTTTAAATTTCAAAACATCTTGAGGTAGCAACATGATTCTCTTTTACCACTATCCTATCTCTTATCTTTAAAGTTTCACTATTTCCTTTATGGATTGCATTATTCATAATTGGATGTCCTTTCTTGCATACAATTATCTTTTATTCAAGTACATATGTGTCCCTTGTTAGGAGCTATTCTTTGTTTGAAACATCACGTCTCTTATGAATAATCTCTCCTAAGGAAATGCGTGATTCTTCCCCCTAATCCATCCTTGTCTTCTTACTTGGGAGGGCAAGGATGGCATTTTTCCCTTTCTCTCTTTCTATGAATAGTATCATTATTCCCTTTAGGGGTTGCATTTTTCATGTGTTGATATCCTTGTCTGCATGGAATGGTATGTCTCTTATGACTAATCCCTCCTTAGGGAATCTATGATCTCTCTCTCTCTCTCTATGAATACTACCACTTCTATAGAGTTATGTTTTACATATACTAATGTCTTCTTCAATTGGATATTTATTCATGTGAGTATATTGTATATTTTCTTATGTTTTATTTCTCCTTAGAGGTTGTGTAATTCTTCTCATTGTCCTTACACTTGGGGGGCAATGATATCTCTCTCTCCTCCCTAAGGATCTACTTTTCTTTTGTGAGAAATATTTTCTTATGATTTGATGTCATTCCTTGTGTGAAGTTGTTGTTTGCTAAAGGATTCTCTCTTATGTAAGAGGTATATGTCCTTGGCTACAACCTCTTCTTCACTTCGCAATGTATCTATTATAGACTTACCCCCTCTCATTGGATCAAAAGTGTGTCATCATTCATCAAGAATCTCTTTCACCTATCAATAGGAGGAAGGTATGCATTCTTGTTCTACCTTCCTTTATTTTGGTAGAAAATGCTATATTTGTTCAAGAAACTCCTCTCGGAGGTAGATGTCTTTTGAGCAAAGATATCTTCTCCTCCAAGGATCTCCTTTACACTTGTTGCAAGATATCTCTTTTTCAACTATCTTATCCTTGCTTATAATATTATTCCCTCTTTAGCTTGGATTTATGCCATTGTTGTCTAAAGGATATCTCCTTAGTGTTAAAGGCAGGTATCCTTGTTTCTTAGCGTCCTTAATACATCAACATAGGGCTATCTTATGGGGAGGCACCCACATCACTCCCTTTGTACCATATTGTACCATACTTTTGCATGTTTTAAATGGGGTGTTCATTCTCATATCCAAAGTAAACAAACTCTTAGAGCAAGATGCTTCATGCCCAAAACCATTTGCAACATTTGATATATGTCTTAAATGGGGTTACACATCACCAAAACCAAAGTAAACAAACTCTTACATGGGATGTCCTTGAAACCAGTCATGTATTTGTTTCAATCAGGGTTACACATTCTTGGAACCAGAGGAAACTCTTAGAACAAGATGTTCCCGAAGCTAGACATTCACCCCTTGGCATTTACACATAGTCGCCTCTAGACATTTTAATTTACATTACATGTCTTAAACAGGTTGATGCACACTTGAAACCAGAGGAAACAAACTCTTATATGGGGTGTTATATACTTGAAACCAAACATCACTTGCACACATGCACGAGGACGAGTGGAACTAGCTATAAATAGCTAGATTATTCCTACTCTCCTCCCCAACATGGATCACCTAGATAAAAACATCTAGGAGAAAGGTATCCATGTCCCTTATCATCATTCTTCTCATGGATCACCTAGAAAAACACATCTAGCATGTATTTGTGTTCTCTCTTTCCTTCTTCTCATGAGCTTGTAGCTTTTCTATTGATAGTTCATGGATGATGTGTGCTTTGTGTTGGCATTTCAATAGAAGGAGATTGTTGATATTCATTAAGGATATTGAGAAGGTTGTTGAAGATTATTTGATATAACTAAAAAAGGATGATAACTATCTTTATAACATTATTTTGTCATTTATGTCAAGAAATTGATTTTCTAATTCAGTATGATGTTGCCATATCTTAAGAAGTATGTTTTGATGAGTATTAAGTGGTCGGTAAGTGACACAGAAAGAATGCGATAAGAAAAGGGAGAAATAAGTTATTCAATGGGCAACTATTACCGAGTTAGACAATGATGAGATCATGATGTTTAGATTGTTTTGATATCCTACAAATGTTGTTGATTGTAAGGTCAATACTATACTATGTCACCAAGCAAAGAACCTAGTCGGTAAACCCTAAGGAACCTAGTCGGTAAACCCTAAGGTTATCGATATCGGTTAATGAAAGGGGAATGTCTACCGAGTAAAGTTTAGTATTTACCAAGTTGCAACTGAGTTATGATAGATCGCATTGGATGGATAAAAGCATTATTTAATGAAGGATGCTGATGAGCTGGAGATGTATAAATGACTGGTATGCCGTGCATGAAGTTTGTTAAGGATCTATGGCAATGGAAGATCGGCAGGAAGATCTACAGTGCAAATTGAACTTCAATAACCTTGTGCAAGTTCCAAGAAAGGAATGCAAGTCCCTAGGCAAGGTAAAACATTTTCAGATCGAAAGATGCATTGAACCTAGTCAAGATTAAAGATCTGATGGCTAAGATTGATCATAGGAAATGTGATCAAGGAGATTCAGCGGTTAGCAAATTATTTATAACTAAGAAATTGTTGATGAACAATGTATGCGGGCAACTGTAAGCACAGGGATGCTACATAGTGATTACCGAGCACAAAAGCTTGAAGACTTGTTTGAATAACAGAGTAGGGAGCCCAGTAGAGGGACAAGATAAGTCCTATGACAAGATTGTTTTGAGCAAATAAGAATCTACTTTAGCATTTTAGATGTGAAGTTGTAGATATATTTTTATTACTGTTATTTTGTAAAGTGACAGAAAATCTCTCAACCGAGTGGACTTAACAGTCTTATTTGTAAATCCTCTAGCAAGGTGACATTCTAAATGAGTGTTTGAAATCTTTTGACAAGGTCACTTCTAACAAAGTGAAGATCCTAACAGATCTGAGGGAAATCCCTTAATCGGGTCACATCTAACAATGTGTTTGTAATCTTTAACAGGATTTGCTTTTAACCGAGCATACTCTAGAAGAGTATATTTCTTAGTGGGTCCGAAATCCCACAGTGGTTTTTCCCTATTTGGGTTTCCACGTTAAATCTGGTGTTATATGTATTATGATGATTATGTGTTTATGAGTTTGCATGTTTAGCAATTTTTGGTTATAGTGTTGAAGTTTAAGTTATCGAGGTTGAATCTGTTGATTTTATGGAAGATTAAGTTTGTATGATTCACCCCGTCCCCCTCTCATCTTGTTAGCTATTGGCATCAGAACTTTACAATTGGTATTAGAGCTTTGAACTTCGGAAGAAAAGTTTAAAGGTACTTGAGGCAAAGATTCGAAGATGTATAAAAGGGATGCACCAAAGCTGAACAAGTCAAGTTTCTCCACATGGCAGAAAAGGATGAAGCTGCATTTATCAG
The DNA here is from genome assembly GCF_030272615.1 of Cryptomeria japonica. Classification (NCBI taxonomy): domain Eukaryota; kingdom Viridiplantae; phylum Streptophyta; class Pinopsida; order Cupressales; family Cupressaceae; genus Cryptomeria; species Cryptomeria japonica. Next base: position 338,812,135 of record NC_081407.1, read on the forward strand.
GAATTGGAGAATATGCAACATATTATTTGGAGAATGATTACATACCACCAAGCACCAACCTGATGACCTTAGAAGAGATAAAGGCAAAGCAAGAATATATTCAAGCTATGATTGAAATAACATCATCATTGACCGACTCAGAGTTTAATGATCTAGAAGGCTGCAATGATGCAAAAGCAATGTGGACCAAGCTCATATCTGTGTATGGCGATGATGAACATGTCCAAAGAGAAAAAGTAGATAGTCTAAGAGGACAACTTGAATCCATGAGAATGAATGAAGGTGAGAACATAACCCAATACAGTACAAGGTTAAAGGAGATTGTCATAAAGGAGCAAGAGGAACTATTGTAGAAAAGGATGTAACAAGTAAGTTGTTGAGAACCCTTCTACCTGCTTATGCCATTCGAGTCTCAACAATCAATGAATTGAGGTCTGTACCTAACATGCCAATTTCTTTGGGTGCTACTATTGGTAAGCTACATGCATTTGAGTTAAGTAATTTTGATAATAGTGGGTCTTCGGTAAATAAAGTAGAATCTACATTCAGTTCTTTTCATATTGGTGAATATGATGATTACAATGATAGAATGAGTAAGTACTCTAAAGGGAATCACAGTGGAACAAGTGAAAGATTTCGTAAGAACATGGAAGAAGTGCACAAACTGTATGAGGAAATCAAGAAGCAAGAAGAGTTTGAAGCATTATTAGCCAGGAGGTTACTGAGAGGGAAAGGTAAGTATAAAGGAAAGCTACCTTTAAAATGTTTCAATTGTGATAAAATAGGACATATGGCTTCTAAGTGTCCTGACAAAGAATCTAGTGAAAAGAGAGAATACCAAGATAACAGGCAGAAAGACAACCAATACAGAGGACATTGAGACTTCAGAAGGAGAGACAGAAAGACATGCCTAGTAGCTGATGAGGAATCCAACGATGATAAATCTGATGAAACTGATACTGAGGAAGTTGTTTATGTGGCTATTAAAGATGGATCAGATGAAGAAAGGTATGAAGAAAAATCACTAATATCTCACATAAATAATAATGATTCTTGGATCACAGACAGTGGATGCTCACATCACATGACAGGTGATAAACACAAGTTTGTTAAATTAGAAGACTATGATGGAGGCTATGTAAGATTTGGTAATGATGCACCATGTCCGGTGAAAGGTAAAGGATCTATAACACTTCTTGACAATGCTAAATGTGATAATGTATACTAGGTTGAAGGTTTGAAATACAATTTGTTGAGTGTAGCACAGCTAAACAATACATGATACCGAATAGAATTTCAGAAAGGAATTGTCAAAGTTCATGACAAGCATGGAAAGTTAGCTACTATCGGGACACAAACAAAAGGTAATACATTTCATCTTGACTCAACTCGGAACAAGTGTCTTTATGCTAAGATAGATGATACCTGGTTATGACATAAAAGGTTTTGTCATGTAAATTTTGATAATCTGATCAAAATAAGTAAGAAGCACCAAGTAAGAGGTCTACCGAGTCTGGAAAAACCCGAGAATGCTATATGCCGAGGATGCCAGATGGGTAAGATGACAAGATCAAGCTTTACAAGTAAGTCATACACTTCTAAAGAAATTTTAGACCTAGTACACACTAATCTTTGTGGTCCCATGAAAGTTCAAAGTTATTATGGTGATAAATATTTCATATTATTTGTGGATGATTACTCAAGGATGATGTCAATTATGTTTTTAAAAGAAAAATCATAAGCTTTTCAAATGTTTAAATGGTACAAGGCAAGAGTTGAAAATGAAACAGGAAGACAACTGAAATTTCTTAGATCTTATAGAGGAGGAGAGTTCACTTCTGATGAATTTAACTTATTCTACAATGATCATGGTATAAAAAGGCAAGTATCTACACCGAGAACGCCTCAACAAAATGGGATAGCCGAGAGAAGAAACAGATCAATTGTAGATTGTGCTAGAAACCTGATGATAGAAAAAAGGGTACCTCAAACATTTTGGAGAGAAGCATTCAACACTACAGTTTACACCCTGAACCGAGTTCAACTGAAGAAAGGAACTATGAAGACACCATATGAGATCTGGTATGACAAGAAACCTAATGTAAGTTATTTTAAAATCTTTGGAAGTAGATGCTATGTTCACAAAGATGACAGAAATGGAAAGTTTGATCAGAAAAGTGAAGAAGGAACATTTCTTGGTTATTCTTCTAGAAGTAAAGCATTTAAATGTCTGATCAAATCATCTAACAAAATAGTAGAAAGTGCAAATGTGAAAATTGATGAATTTCCAGAAAGAAATGATGAAGGAAATTCCAAAGAACCAGAAGATTATGAAGAATTTGTTTATGTTCAACCGAGAAGTCCTATCGAGAAAGTTGCTGAAGAAAATAAAGATAATGTCCAATTACCGAGTGATGGAGAAGATCATACAGAACCTACCGAGCCTATATTAGCCAAATATGTCAGAAGACATCATGCATCAAGTCAGATTATTGGAGATAAGGATGATCCAGTGATGACAAGGAACAAATTGAGACAGAACACATGTCTGATATCTGAATTTGAACCGAGAATAGTAAAAGAGGCATTTAACAGTGAAGATTGGGTAAATGCTATGACAGAAGAGATTGATCAAATCAAGAAGAATGCCACATGGACACTGATCCCAAGACCAAAGGACAAAAATGTAATCGGTACAAAGTGGATTTTTAGAAACAAGCTAAATGAAAAAGGTGAGGTCATTCGGAACAAAGCAAGACTAGTTTGCAAAGGTTATGCTCAAGAAGAAGGAATAGATTATGGTGAGACTTTTGCACCTGTGGCTGGACTTGAGGGAGTAAGAACATTGTTGGCATATCCTACTTTCAAAAATTTCAAGGTATATCAAATGGATGTTAAATCTGCATTTTGGAATGATATACTAGAAGAAGAAGTTTACATTGAACAACCTGAAGGATTTGTTGAAGACAAGAGTAAAGATCAAGTATGTAAACTAAAAAAGCTTTATATGGTCTGAAACAAGCACCTAGAGCATGGTATGAGAGACTGCACTCTTACTTAATCAAGATTGGTTTTATAAGGACAAGTGAAAACAACAACATGTACATGAAGAGTGATGAGGACAATGGAATACTGATCTCAGCCATATTTGTTGATGATATTATTTTTTGTGGTAATGACTCCTTATGCAAGAACTTTGGAAATGAAATCAGAAAAGAATTTGAGATGTCATTAATCGGTGAGAAAGTATTTTATAGGTTTACAGATACTGCAAATGAAAGATGAGATTTTCATTACTCAATCCAAGTACATAAAGGAAATCTTGAAGAAATTTGGAATGGAGGATTCTAAACCAGTAAGTACTCCTATGACTACTAATTGTAAACTATCAAAGAATGATGAATTTGCATCTGTTGATGAGACACTTTACCGATCTATGATTGGGAAGTTGCAATATGTTGTGGATAGTAGACCGGATATAACACATGTAGTAGGTATTGTTGCAAGATTTTTTGCAGATCCCAAGGAAACCCATATGACAGCAATCAAGAGAATTTTCAGAGACCTGAGAGGCACTGAAGATTATGGCTTAGTATATGAAAAGAGAAATGATTTTGATTTAAAAGTTTATACTGATGCTGATTGGGCTGGCAACATAGATGACAGGAAAAGCACAAGTGGTGGAGCTTTCTTTTTGGGAGAAAGACTAGTAAGTTGGCTTAGCAAGAAACAAGGATGTATTTCACAGTCAACAACAGAAGCTGAATATGTTGCTGCAACATTGAGCTGCACAAATATAGCATGGATCAAACAACTGTTGGAAGGTATAAATGAGAAAGTTACTGAGCCAGTAACTATATTCTGTGATAATACGAGTGCCATTAACATTTCAAAGAATCCGGTAATGCACTCTAAGACAAAGCATATATCTATAAAGTATCATTATCTCAGAGAAGAAGTTCAAGAGAAGAAAATTGTGCTGGAATATACCAGTTCAAAGGAGCAATTAGCAAACATCTTCACAAAGCCACTGCCAAGGGACACTTTTGAGTATCTCAGAAGCAAGTTAGGGGTCGTACCCCTATCTTCTACCCACTGATAGAGTTCGGTGAAAGCATCAATTCGATGAATCTACAGAATATTATGTGTGGATTGATGTTGATTTACGCACTTTAGAAGGTTTTTCTAAAGGTGTGCAGGAAATAGTGAATAGAGACAAGTTGCTCTGACCGAGACTGAGATGATACACAACAAGGCAAATCACTTCACAGAGGAAGAAATCATGATTTAGTTCTTTTACTTTTTGGCATTGTTGTCAAAGGGGGAGAAGACTAAATGGTAAAATCCTAAATGAAGAAGATAACAGAAGACTAATGACAGGGGGAGAAGAATACAAAAGGGAGAAGACTTCAGTAGATTTTAATAGCTCAAGGGTAATAGGAGAAGTCTAACAACAATCTGAATCCGAATCAATTTGAATATCTTGTTGGTATTACCATTTAAAAGTTGGTTTTGCCATCAATGCCAAAGGGGGAGATTGTTGGCATTTCAATAGAAGGAGATTGTTGATATTCATTAAGGATATTGAGAAGGTTGTTGAAGATTATTTGATATAACTGAAAAGGGATGATAACTATCTTATAACATTATTTTGTCATTGATGTTAAGAAATTGATTTTCTGATTCAATATGATGTTGCCATATCTTAAGAAGTATGTTTTGATGAGTATTAAGTGGTTGGTAAGTGACATAGAAAGAATGTGATAAGAAAAGGGAGAAATAATTTATTCAATGGGCAACTATTACCGAGTTAGACAATGATGAGATCATGATGTTTAGATTATTTTGATATCCTACAAATGTTGTTGATTGTAAGGTTAATACTATACTATGTCACCAAGCAAAGAACCTAGTTGGTAAACCCTAAGGTTATCGATATCGGTTAATGAAGGCGGAATGTCTATCGAGTAAAGTTTAGTATTTACCGAGTTGCAACCGAGTTATGACATATCGCATTGGATGGATAAAAGCATTATTTAATGAAGGATGCTGATGAGCTGGAGATGTATAAATGATTGGCATGCCATGCATGAAGTTTGTTAAGGATCTATGGCAATGGAAGATCGGCAGGAAGATCTACAACACAGATTGAACCGCAATAACCTTGTGCAAGTTCCAAGAAAGGAATGCAAGTCCCTAGGCAAGGTAAAACGTTTTCAGATCGAAAGATGCATTGAACCTAGTCAAGATTAAAGATCCGATGGCTAAGATTGATCATGGGAAATGTGATCAAGGAGATTCAGCAGTTAGCAAATTGTTTATAAATAAGAAATTGTTGATGAACAATGTATGCAGGCAAGTGTAAGCACATGGATGCTACATAGTGATTATCGAGCACATAAGCTTGAAGACCTGTTTGAATAACAGATTAGGGAGCCCAATAGAGGGACAAGATAAGTCCTATGACAAGATTGTTTTGAGCAAATAAGAATCTACTTTAGCATTTTAGATGTGAAGTTGCAGATATATTTTTATTACTGTTATTTTGTAAAGTGACAAAAAATCTCTTAACCGAGTGGACTTAACAGTCTTATTTGTAAATCCTCTAGCAAGGTGACATTCTAAATGAGTGTTTGAAATCCTTTGACAAGGTCACTTCTAACAAAGTGAAGATCCTAACAGATCTGAGGGAAATCCCTTAACCAGGTCACATCTAGCAATATGTTTGTAATCTTTAACAGGATTTGCTTTTAACCAAGCATACTCTAGAAGAGTATATTTCTTAGTGGGTCTGAAATCCCACAGTGGTTTTTCCCTATTTGGGTTTCCACGTTAAATCTGGTGTTATATGTGTTATGATGATTATGTGTTTATGAGTTTGCATGTTTAGCAGTTTTTGGTTATAGTGTTGAAGTTTAAGTTACTAAGGTTGAATCTGTTGATTTTATGGAAGATTAAGTTTGTATGATTCACCCCCCCCCCCCCTCTCATCTTGTTAGCTATTGGCATCAGAACTTTACACTTTTCTCTTTTATGTGATCGCTCATGTTTGTGAGATGGCATTTTCAGGAATGATATTAGTTGTGACATTTTGATATCGAGGTCTCTTCGGATAGTTGACATGAGGTCTTGTTTTGGTATTTAGCTTTTGTGTGCGTTTATGTGTCTTTTGCCTTTGTTTGTCTTTTTGTTTTTGTTTGGCCTTTTGTTTGTGTCTTGTTTTGTACATGCCCTTGCATATGATTGAGTGAGTTAAGATCCTAAGATTGGGGGCTTGGTTCCTCGAAATTAGTGATGTCTTGTACTTCTTGTGATTTTGCTTTGCATTCCTCCTCTTCTTCATCTTTCTTTCATCTACTTTACCGAGAATATTTGTATATGCTCATACTCCCACTAAAGTGGGGGCTAAATCTAGTGTCCTAAATTGCACTCCCTTACAATTTAGTCCATATTTTACGTCCTCACCTTAGTGTTCATCCCCTAGTGCTTAATTAAGACCTGATTGTGCTTGTATCATGCAAATATGGTCTTATTTTCATTTCATACACCACATGAACTTGGCTTGGCCCCAAAATAGGGTAGAAATAGGGTGTGGTGCTTTGGTCCTCACTGGGACTAGAGCGTCATAATCTATTCCTCCTTCATTATGCCCTATTTTGAACCCCTCTTGCATTCTCAAATTTGAGCAATAAATCTCTCTTTGTGTCGGCCTGTGTCAAGAAATTAGCATGTTTTTCGACGGGCAAGTATATAAGGAGGATTTCCCCTCTCATTTGCATAGATACAAGGATCATGATACACAGATACAAGGGAAAAATTATAATCATCAAACATTCATCATTGAGCATCTCTAGAGGTCTTCAAAGCTGCATTCTTCATTCATTAATTATGGAGTAACATTACATCTTTCATATGCAAGCATCTGTGTGTGATTAGGGTTTTGTCATGTTCATGTCATTTCATACAACATATGTGATTACATTCAAGAAGAAAATCATCATTATCAGTCATTGCAGATATGAGGTATATCCTTCCATTATTTATTTCAGTATTTACAATATTTCAATCAAGGTTAATTCCTAAACCGGGGTTTGACTTAGGCAAGCCCTTAGTCCTAACCTATTTCCCTTTCTTTCTGTGTGTAGAAAATAGGTATGGAGTTGCGATCTTTAGAATAAAAATTATTCACAGAGACGAATCAACACCTTTTGGTGTGCGAAAAGTTAGGAGGACCAGAGCAACAAACATTCTAGTCCCGACATTTTTGGAGATTTTTTCAGCGATCAAATTTGAATTTGCTTATATTTCTCAGATCCAGGTGTGTGTCTCACTCCCGCATTTGTAGCTCATTGTTTCTATATTTTTACCTTTATTTTCAACACTTTATCCTAATTTCAGCAATTCAACTCACAAAAGAGGGCAAACAAATTCAACCCCTTAAATCCAATCAGTATTTTAAGTCCTTCTCATTACTGGTTTGTGACTAAATCTATTGGATTCAACCCTCTTTTGAATGTAATTATAAATTAGTGGTTTTGATTCCCTCTTACAGTGGAAACCCTAATTTTCACCCATTACAGAGATCATTAAATTTTTCTATTTAAATGTAATATTTTTTGTTGAATATATGGACATTATAGAAAAATGTCTTCTACTTCTCTATATTCACTTAATCTATTATATCCTAAAATTGTACCCCAAAATCCTAAAACCTTTTTTAACTATAAGATTAGGATATGTCATCAAGAAGGTAAAGAAGAGGGTTCATAAAAAAATTATAAATGGTTAAAGACATACAACAAGAGTGGATGATACTTCCTACACTTTGGGCTTAGTTTAAACATGGGAGAGCATTCCCAAAGGTACCAAAATAGTTTAATATATAAACTAAAATGTAACATGACAAGAATAATTGGTAGCTACAACAAATGTATACTTGACCTCAAATATTATCACTAGATCAAAGACAGACTCTTGTATTGCTAATAATATCTTGTTTGTGCATCTAAGGATAACAATATATTTGCAATCTCTTAAAATGTTTTAATTTGTCATTACATGCATAGTGGCAAGGTGTAGATATGCATGTTAAGGTTTCTTACATTTTTCATAGTTTAAGTTTGCTTCAAATTTGTTCCTAGTTTGTACCATTAAATCATGAACCATGCATATTATACTCTACACTTACAACTAATAGGATGGAGGGTGAGTAAATAGTGGGTGATTCATTTGCTTACCAATATGGGCTAATACTTACTCTATTAGGCAATAGACTCATAAACAAAAAAAAAGGGAAAGACGTGCTAGGAGGTAAAATATCAATAGAACAATATTCGTATTTTTATTCAATCATAAAATATTATATCCATGTAATAGACATAATTATTAATCCTTGATTAGAATTGCAATGACCCATATGAAATCAAGGAATGGTTATTACAAAAAAATTGCAATACATTAGGTGTTGTCGCACATGTGCATGCACCAAGGAATAGTTATTACAAAAAAAATGCAATACATTAGTTGTTGTCACACATATACATGCACCAAACCTTCATTAGATTCATGCCAAGAAATGTAGAAAAACGATAATCAATCATATTTTCTTAGATCACTATAAATATACATGTAAACATACTATTGTCTACAATTGTACATTAAAAAACCTCTTCTACTTATAAAATATATTCTCTCATACATATATAAATAATATTAGGTCACGTAGGTCACACTCGAAAGCTTTAAAGTGGGGTAGAGCAAATCACAATCTAATAAGAGTCTATAGATCCTTGAAAGGATTTGTAACTTATTCAAAGATCCACAAACCTCAACCCCAGTTCAAAAAGAAAACCACAAGATTGAAGGACCATACCCATATGATATAGGAGTTGAGAAAATACAACACCACAGGAGCCTGAAGATCTTCTGCAAGCTGAATAACCTGTTACAAGGAGAAGCAATGAAGCAAAAATCTGAAGAACATACAAAACACAGAGAATATGCTCAAAAAGAGAGAGCTCAATATTCACAAAAATATGTAATGTGATTCTTACAAAGAAAAGAAAGAACTCAACCTTTAATAGGTCAAGAAACCCTAAAAAGGGAAAACCTAGGTTTGCACATAATAATTAATTAAAACAATTAATTATATGCACCTAAAGTTAGCTTAAATGTAAAAGAGATAAAGGGAACTTAAATAATTAAACAAAGAATGTTTAATTAATCAAGTAAATACCCGAATACTCTAACACCCCCCCTTAAGCTAGACTTAGGGAGAAGCTAAAACCTAGAACAGCTACTGAAAGCAATAAAGATGGGTCCCGGCAACAAGGCCTGATCAGGTACCCAAATACAATGAAATCTCTATGAACTGGAGAAATAGAGAAAACCACATGGGAACAAAACTCTACTCCAAAAAGAGATGGAAAAGAATATCACTGAAGCATGAAGACCCTACAAACTCTGTCGAAGAATAACTAGTGATCTGAAGAACTTCCACTGAACTAGAACATGACCAGGTAGAGAAGACTGTAATCTGCATGAGTGCCCTCAAATGACACTACTCGAATCAGGAGGCAAACAAGGCAAAACAACTGAAATCGAAGATACAGATGACATGAGAAACCAAAGCCTGAAGAGCTGATCAATCGAACCACGGAAGCATTAGAACCAACAGGATAAACCTCCCCATAATGCGGAAGTGGGAGAGGGACAGGAACATTGAAAAGGACAGCCAAAAACAACTGCATGACGAAGAACCAAGAACATCAAAGGTGCTGAGACACATTATCATGAGGCGAATGTCATGGAAGGAACACTCACTTGACAAAGGAAGATGGCAAACAAAGGCAAAACATCAACCCACTCATGGCACTTGATCAATAGTGCATGTACAACAAGACACAAGATATGCAAGATTCCAAGTAAACAATGCATGATGGCACTTTATCTCAGTGCATTTGCATAATTACAAGCTACAATGATAAGAAGACTGGAAATAGAAATGAGAATCAAAACAGAGACACCCTACTTAGAAAAGAGATCCCAGGACTTGAAACAACCACGATATCCGCCAGAGTGCTGAAAAGAAAAAAACTAAATAAAATATGCATGGAGTAGAATCTGAAAAAAAACTCATATTTCTGGAAAGTACACAGAACACTCTTTCTGAAAATATAAATTTTTCGAAAAACGGAGGTCAGATGCTCATTCTACGTCTCCCGGAGTGCAAAAAAGAGACCTCACTTTGACTGTAAAAAAACATAGTCAAACAGAAAAATTGGAATAAATTACCAACACCATGAGGTCGGCCTCGGAACTAGCTTTTCGACGCCTATTCGTTCGCCAAAATCCGACTCCGTATGCCCAAGATAGGGCCAAAAAACCAAACCCCCCCTTAAAAGGCCCAAAAAAGGGGTCTGGTGGCACTGTTGGTGGTCCGGTGGCCAAGGAGCGGAGCTTCGGTGGCACACCGATGGCGGCAGGGTGGCGGCCCGGTGGTGGAGTGGTGGCCGGCAGGTCGGGCTGAGATACGGTGGCGCACTGGAAAGAATGCCGCAGGCGGCGGTGGAAGGCGGCGGGCGCAGGGCAGCGTAGGAAGGGAAGCGGCGGCCGGTGGCCGACGCAGTGCTGAGCGCGGGCGGGGAGACCGGCGGAGTGACTGGAAAAACGCTGTGGCCAGGCGGAGACAGGCCGACGGTGAGAGCTGGCCGGTGGGGGCCTGAGCGGAGATAGCGACGGCCGGCGGAAGCGCCGGAAATAAGCACCGGAAAGTGCAGTAGCAGGGGCCGGGAAGGCCAGAGACTGGCGGCGGCGGCGAGGCCCAGTCTGACAGCTGCAGGGGTCCCACGGTACACTGCATACTGTGGGAACCCCAAATTTTTGTTTTTCCAAAAAATTTTAAATAAAAAACTATTTGCCCTTTTTTTTCAAAGATTTTTTTTTAAAAGAAAATTTCGGCCTGCATGCCGTAAAAAGGCAAATTTTTTATTTTATTTTTTTAATTTTTTTCTCGATCTGCGTGCTAGGGCCGTACGGCCTGGATCTGAGAAAAAAAATGCTCCCAGAGGCTCAGGAACCAAAATAGGTCAAATTTTATATGACCATAGGGGTTTTCGGACCTTCTGAGCACGATGGTGAGGTCCGTTTAGGCCCAAAGTGCTTAGAAAAAAAGCTCAAACCCTAGGTACATAAAAAAAATTCCTGAAACCCTAGATCTGCTTCCAAAGCCAAAAATCTCAAAACAAGAACAGGTAGCTGCAGATCCAGCTCTGATACCATATAGGAGTTGAGAAAATACAACACCATAGGAGCCTGAAGATCTTCTGCAAGCTAAATAACCTGTTACAAGGAGAAGCAATGAAGCAAAAATCTGAACAACATACAAAACACAGAGAATATGCTCAAAAAGAGAGAGCTCAATATTCACAAAAATATGTAATGTGATTCTTACAAAGAAAAGAAAGAACTCAACCTTTAATAGGTCAAGAAACCCTAAAAAGGGAAAACCTAGGTTTGCACATAATAATTAATTAAAACAATTAATTATATGCACCTAAAGTTAGCTTAAATGTAAAAGAGATAAAGGGAACTTAAATAATTAAACAAAGAATGTTTAATTAATCAAGTAAATACCCGAATACTCTAACATATGATACCCCTTAAAAAAATTTAAGAGATACTTTACAAAATTAAAAATTGAAAAAATGAACTTGTGAAAAATTTATATGTTATAATTTTATTTTATTTTATTTTTTATTGAGAAGTGCAGCAATGAGAAAGTGTGAACTTGTATACATAGAAACCTTAAAAAATAAAATAAAACGGTCACATTCCATATCCGCTTTAAAATTGTGGTGGTAGTATTTTCTCACGTGGACTCTCCATTACCCCTTATAATGCCATTAATATCAGTGTGTGTGGTCTTTTCACTAGTTGTTGTACAACCCTAAGACCCCTCATTTACTCTTGTCTAATGCTGACCTGAGCATCTATGACATGATTATCAATATTTAAGCCGATAGGCTTTTAGTGGGGTAAAGGGGCCGACATATTGCAAGACATTCCAGCGGCCGCCAGAATGTCTTGCCGGCGGTAGTAACCCTCTGGTCCGTGCGTCGCGGCAGCATTTCTCTGTTGTATGCATGGTCTCCGATGCGTTCAGCCTGTTTCCCAAAGGACGCTGCCTTTAATGATGTCTTTAATGATTTTGTCCTCGAGCCTGTGCACGAACGCTGATGTTTTTTATGTGTCTTTCCAACCCTGAAATGTAGTTTGTTTTGTTGTTGTCGCTCTGCAATTTCTGATCTGCAAATGTTCGCATAGATTGTTGGGTTTAGTCCGAATGTTTGGCTCTGCAATTTTCCCTTTGGAAATGTTCGCATAGATTGTTGGGTTTGCTTCGAATATTGGTCTGCAGATGTTCGCATAGATTGTTCAGTAATGTTCTCGTTTTGACTGTTTTATGACTATTTTACTGGCCTTGCTTCTGAGGTTAATACCGTTAATGGTTTGAAGTTGGAAGGTAAGCTTCTCTTTTTAAAAAATGTGCATTTCGCTCTGCAAATGTTTCTTTGCAAATGTTGCAATAGATTGTTGGGTTTTACTGTTTTGTTGGTTACGTTTGCTTCGCGTTCTGAGTATTTTGCTAGGCTTCCTTCTAAGGTTGACACCATTAATGGTTTCAAGTTGCAACTTTCCTTGATTTCTTCATTCCGTTTGGTTGCAGGGTTGCTCCTTTGTTTGTGTTGCTTTACTGTTTGTGGGCGTTCCTCCTTGGAGTTTGCAAGCAATTTTCCAGGTTGTTCTGTGAGTTCGAAGCCATGAAAGCTTTGAATTAGCAAGGTAGTCTTTGCTATTATTTTTCCCTTCTGTGTGCTTGCAGGATTGTCAGTTTGTTTCTTTATGTTATTTAACTATATGTGGCCATCACTATTGAAATTGCAAAGTAATTTTCCATTTTATTTAGATTATTTATAATGTTCGCATAGATTGTTTGGTTTTGTCCGAATTTTTGGCTCTGCAATTTTTTCTCTGGAAATGTTCGCATAGATTGTTGGGTTTGATTCGAATACCGATCTACAGATGTTTGGATAGATTGTTGGGTAATGTTCTCTTTTTGACTATTTTGTGAGTATTTTAGTGGGCTTGCTTCTGAGGTTGGCACCATTAATGGTTTGAAGTTGGAAGGTAAGCTTCTGTTTTTTGAAAATGTCCATTTCGCTCTACAAATATTCAATCTGCAATTTTTGGTCTACAAGTGTTGCAATAGATTGTTGGGTTTTGTTCTCGTTTTGACTATTTTGGTGGTTACGTTTGCTTCGCGTTCTGAGTATTTTGGTGGGCTTCCCTCTAAGGTTGACACCATTAATGGTTTAATGTTGCAATTTTCTAGGTTGTTCTGTCATTTCCAAGTCGTGAAAGCTTTGAATTAGCAAGGTAGTTTTGGGTATTATTTTTCCCTTCTGTGTGCTTGCAAAATTGTCAGTTTGTTTATGTTCTTTAAATGTTTGTGGGCATGCCTACTTGAACTTTCGAAGCCATTTTTAGGGCTGGTTTGTGACTTTCACGGTGTATTGTTCCTATTTTATTCTGCTCCTTTATGAGCTTTATGCCTTGAATGCTTTGATGTGCTTGCAGGGTTGTTTGTTTGTTTATGTTATTTAACTGTTTGTGGGCCTAACTATTGAAATTGCAAGGCAATTTCCCGTTTTATTTACATTCTTTATGGACCCTTTGAACCATAAATTCTAATTGGTTTTATTGTTGTGACCAATGTTTCGGCCTGCAAATATTCGCATAAGGTTGCATATAGTTGTCGGTCCTGAATCGTTTGAATTGTTTAGGTAAGCATTGATTTTATTAAATTCTTTTTCAGTTTTTAAATATTTTTTTTATTATAATCTTCTTATTTCCTCCTTGTGTCTGCATGCAGGGTTGTTACTTTCTCTATGTTATTTAACTATTTGTGGCCGTGACTAAGTCCAATTTCGTAGGCAATCTCACATTGCTTTCGATATGGTTGTTGTGTTAGGTTTTGTTGTCGCTCTGAGTGAATGGTCTAAATTTGCAAGGTGAGATTTACGTTTAGTTTGATTCTTTTTTCCTTACGTATTGCATTTTTCTAAAAGTTGCTTATTTCCTGGTTTTGTTGTTACTCTGACTGAATGTTTTGAATTTGCAAGGTAAGTTCTATAGATTATTTTTTATTTTGTAATGGCTTTTTCTATAGTCTAGTTATTTCTTGGTTTCGTGTAGTAGCATTTGACTTCGGTTTTTCTATTTATAGATATTGATTCATTTAATTTTTTTACTTTGTTTTGATCTTTTTGTCTCCGATGATGTGCACCAATGCCGGATGTTTTATTGGGCTTGTTTCTGAGCTAGTCAGCATTAATGGTTTTACGTTTCCAAGTACTTGTTTGTTTTGTTTTTAAACTTTTCAAAATTTGTAATGCATTGTTTCATACCGTCCTTATATTTTGGTATGTTGTGCTTGCAGGATTGTTACTTTGGTTATGTCATTTAAATCTTTATGGACGTAATTAGTTTCAGTCTCCATCGTCTTTGTTCACTTTAAGAGGTATTTAGCTTTTCAGCATTTTGTTAGTAATGAAATTTTGGCTTATATTAGAAGTCTTTTAGCTTGCTGCTTAGAACCCTAAAATCTAATTTGTTTTGATGTTGTCAAGAATATTTTGTTGGGCTCATCTTCATGAATGTCACGTTCTTTATGTGAATACTCTATGTTGTAGTGTGAAAGTAGTCACATCCACAAATAGTTAAATAACATAAACAAAGTAGCAACCCTACAAGTACTTTGATTATGTCATTAAAGTATTTGTCCTATTTTAATAGCTTAAAGAATGTTTTGATGTGGCTATCTCCATGCATGTGCTCTGTTTGTCAAACAACGATATGTTTAATGATTTTATTCCCAAGGTTGTGCATGATTGTCGACGTTCTTTATGTCTGCAAAGATTGCGAAATTGTTAGAGTATTAATATATGTATATAAATCTATATGTATACGTGCAGACATGTACATATATATATATATATATATATATATATATATACATGTGTGTATACAATTTTATTAAATCTCTGTTCTAATTGCCTCATTGTAAACTGTCTAAGATTTGTTGATAGAAGACTACACTGTAGTCTGAATGTAGTCACATCCACAAACAGTTAAAAAACATAAACAAAGTCTATATATATTTTTTTTCAGAACACTTTCAAGTACTCATATATGTATATGTGCATACACATATGTACATATATATACATACATGTATGTGTAGGCATGTATACATGTATATGAATACACACATGTAGGCATATATATATGCATGTATGTACATATAGCCATGTGCGTATGTATATATACATAGGGTCAAATAAAGCTTACAACAATAAAACACATTACATTTTATGGTTGCAACCAGTGCAACTTAAATTGCAAAGTGAAACTCACAAAACAACCTAAAAAAGGCCTTCGAAAGTGCAAGTAGGAATGTCCACAAATAATTAAACAACAGATAGACCAGCCTTGAAAATTACTTCCAAACTAGAAGTAGTGACACCCACAAACACTTAGCGAACAGAAAGAAAGCAACAAGCCCTGCAAGAACACGGAAGGAGAAACTAAACATAAATAAATTGGAACCTTACCTTACAATTTCAAACCATTAACGGTGTCAAGCTCACAAGGAAGCCCAGTAAAATAGTCACAATGAGAACCAAATGTAACCACCAAAATAATTAGAACGAGAACAAAAACCAACAATCTATGCGAACATTTCAAGTACTAATATATGTATATGTCCATACGCATATGTACATATATACATACATGTATGTGTAGGCATGTATACATGTATATCAATACACAGATGTACGCATATATATATATGCATGTATGTACATATAGCCATCTGCGTATGTATATATACATAGAGTACTCTATGTTGCAGTCTGAAAATACTAACCTTCACAAATAGTTTAATAACATAAACAAAGTAGCAAGCCTACAAGTACTTTGGTTATGTCATTTTTTATAACACATTCAAGTACTGATATATATAAAACCCAACAATCTATGCGAACATTTCAAGTACTAATATATGTATATGTGCATACACATATGCACATATATATACATACATGTATGTGTAGGCATGTATACATGTATATCAATACACATATGTACGCATATATATATGCATGTATGTACATACAGCCATCTGTGTATGTATATATACATATGGTACACTATGTTGCAGTCTGAAAATACTAACCTCCACAAATAGTTTAATAACATAAACAAAGTAGCAAGCCTACAAGTACTTTGGTTATGTTATTTTTTAGAACACATTCAAGTACTAATATATGTATATGTGTATATACATATGTACATATATATACATACATGTATGTGTACGGATGTATACATGTATACCAATACACACATCTATGCTATATATATATATATATATATATATATATATATATATATATATATATATATATATATATATATATATATATATATATATATATATATATATATAGGCATTTGCATATCTATATGTACATACAGTACCCTATGTTGTAGTCTCCAAGTAGTCACGCCCACAAATAGTTAAATAACATAAACAAAGTAGCAATCCTGCAACCATAAATGAATTTTTACAGTCTGAATACTTCTATCTATATATATATATATATATATATATACATGAATCTATCTCTATACAAATGCAATTATATATATACATGTTCAGATATATAAACATGATGTACATATATATATCAATTTATCTTACTAAATAAAAACCTTCATGTGCACACAGCAGTAGATACTCATACCTAACCTTGCAAGCAGACGAAAGAAGGAAATAGGTAGT
Organism: Cryptomeria japonica; assembly: GCF_030272615.1. NCBI lineage: Eukaryota > Viridiplantae > Streptophyta > Pinopsida > Cupressales > Cupressaceae > Cryptomeria > Cryptomeria japonica. The sequence continues at coordinate 338,829,044 of NC_081407.1, forward strand.
CCATAAAAAAATTTCGTTACAAAACAAAATAACACTTTAAATAAAAACCAAGCTTACCCTCCAAATTCAAACCATTCATGGCATGAACCTCATGAAGAAACCATATAAAACTATCATATCCACAACAAAAGCTAACTCCATAACTATATACTCCCTTATGCAAACATTTGAACCGTGAAATATTGTCCACAACAATTAAACTTGAAGTAGATACAACCACAAATAGTTAAACAACATAAACAAACCTAAATAACATAAACAAACAAAGCATCCTGCAACAACATCAAAGCATTGAAGTCGTGCAGCTCATAAAGGAACCCAATATATATACACATAAGCAGAAGAAACCTTAACTGAACCTCTATATTCAAACCCATGTGGAAAGTTAATAGACTGAAATAAAGCTTAGAACAATAAAACAGATTACATTTGATGGTTGCAACCGGTGGATCTTAAATTGCAAATTCATAGCATGCAGACCGTGAAACTCACAAAACAACCTGAAAAATACCTTGCAAACTGCAAGTAGGCATGTCCACAAACAATTAAACAACATTACAAAACATTCCAATAAAACAGGCACAATACGCCGTGAACTCACAAACCAACCCTAAAAATGGCTTTGAAAGTGCAAGTAGGCACACCCACAAACATTTAAAGAACATAAACAAACCGACAATTTTGCAAGCACACAGAAGGGAAAAATAATACCAAAAACTACCTTGCTAATTCAAAGCTTTCACGACTTGAAATTGACATAACAACCTGAAAAATTGCTTGCAAACTCAAAGGAGCAAGGCCCACAAACAGTCAAGCAACACAAACAAAGGAGCAACCCTGCAAGCACACGGAACCAAGAAATTAACAAAACCTGCAACTTTAAACCATTAACGGTGTGAACCTCACAAGGAAGCCCACCAAAATACTCAGAACGTGAAGCAAACGTAAGCACCAAAACAGTCAAATCGAGAACAAAACCCAACAATCTATTGCAACACTTGTAGAGTGAAAATTGCAGACCGAATATTTGCAGACCGAAATGGACATTTTCAAAAAATAGAAGCTTACCTTCCAACTTCAAACCATTAACGGTGTCAACCTCAGAAGCAAGCCCACTAAAATACTCACAAAACAGTCAAAACGAGAACATTACCCAACTATCTAGCTGAACATCTACAGATCGCTATTCGAAGTAAACCCAATAATCTATGTGAACATTTCCAGAGTGAAAAATTGCAGAACCAAACATTCGGACAAAACACAACAATCTGATGGCTTCGAACTCACATAACAACCTGGAAAATTGCAAAATAATCAGAACAAGAACAAACCCAACAATCTATGCGAACATTTCGAAAGCGAAAATTGTACAGCAAAATGTTGGCAACAACAATAAAACAAATTCCATTTTAAGGTTGCGCAGCCATAAAGAACATCAACATTCATGCACAGCCTTGAGGACAAAATCATTAAAGACAACAGTCCTTGAGAAACAGAGCATAAAACAATCACACAGAGAACAAAAGGTAATAACCTTATGTGGAAATTACCACACCAAAAAATGCAAACCAAAATATTGTTGACAACAACAAAACAAGTTAGATTTTAAGGTTGCAAGAAGCCATAAAGAACATCAACATTCATGCACAGCCTTCAGATGAAATCATTGAAGACAACATCTTTGCCCAGCATAACACAAATCAAATAACTGACTCTGTGCACATGAAGGCTTTTAGTCTTAAAGATAAATATAGATAAATATGTATATATATCAGATATATATCTATAGATCTATGTACACTAATATACACATATCTACCTATATATATACACATGGATATATATGCACACATAATCTAAAATAAATGCAACTAAACCCTTCTTTCATAGAGTGAAAGCTTTGTAAGTTGAGTCATTACACAATTTACAAATCTTAATGTATTGTGCTAATTATTACAAGTTTTTAGAGTTTGTTAATACTAAATTCATCATCATTCACAAAAAAAATGTGATCTACTTAAAGATTTGCTGTATTATTCTTGTATGTTCACTTTTTTTAGTAATGCTTTTCCAATCTGTCATTCAAACAGAAAACAACCACACTAACACAATCAAATTTCAAGAATGGATACAAATTTGAAAGAAACAGAGGACATCAACAATGTAATTGATAGCATGTTGCAAGAAAGCGACAAGTTAAAGGGTAACCTCAGAAAGATCATTGCCCACTATGAACATAAATCACCAAAGCAAACAACAATCAACCTATCTACATCTTGTAGTGTTGTAACAACCATACATAGTATTGAAGTAGCACCTTTGTCAATACCAAGTACTGAACAATTAATTGATCCAACAGTTATTTTCACATTGGGAGACAAAGTATTTAAATGGAGTGATAATGACCTCAGATGGGTTGCTTGGGTTGATCCTATGTTGTTGTAAATATTCAATCTTTGAAAAGTTACATTCATATTTTCGTTAACATTCGAAACAGACAAAACCATACCGTATTTTGAAAGATCTTTGATCAGATAAACTCATATTTTGCTAGTATGCTCTCAAATATATAAATCATTATGTCATATTTAATGTTTTTTGAACTTTTCAGCATATGAGCAATTATCGGTTTCAATGCATTTTTCAATCACATTATGATCAATTCACTGGCATTTGAAACAAAAAGAAAATTGTAGCAACGTTACTTTATGCTCAGTTAATTTTACTCTACTTGTGCATATATACCTTTGATAAGCTTACATCATCTTATGATTGTATTCTGATATAAGAACTAGAATTCATCATGCTTATAATTTACTTTTATTTCTCAAAAGGTATATATGCACAATGGCATCTTCAACAGCTACCTCTGAATCCATAGACCATTCCACTATTGATAATTTGGTAAGCTAAATTATCAAAGCTTTTCAATATAGAAAGCTTTTATGCTCTTTTTTTCAACAGTTCATTGATGTTTTGCATACCATCCTTTTCATTACCACATGCGTCCTTTTTTTATAGCATAGTACGAAAGTAGATGCATACTGTATACATACCATACCTTGATTACATAGTTTACTAACACAAGCTTTACATTGACAACTAAGCTAACATATGAGCTGCTTCCCGTTAAAATTAAATCCTCTATATTCATATTATTTTTTGTAGGCAAAAAACCAAGAGTATGTCCCTACCCCTTTTGCAATCCAATCTATCAATGCTAGGGATGACCTTCCTTCAACATTGCTACAAGTTTTGTCATTTCAGAAAATGCAGAACAACACAGATGATACTGACAGACATAAATTAGTGTTATCTGATGGAAAATACATGCAGTTGGCAATCTTGCCTTCTAAATATGCTACTCTGATAGATTCAGATATTCTAAAAATAGGCACAATAGTCCAGTTATCGAGCTATACATGCCAATACATATGGAACACAAGGTAGGAAATCAACTATGATTATTAAATACAATATGTTTCAGCTTTTTTTAATTTCATTTATGTATAATTAACAGTAATTTAAGAAGAACTCTTTTGTTTTCACAGGACTATCATAATACTTAGTCTAGAAGTGAAACAAAGTGTTTGCCCATTCTTTGGAAAACCAGAATATCTATTCAAAGAACAACAACCAAAAATTATGTCTGAGGACAAACCATCAACATCTAAACGGTCGCTTCAGTTTGCAACTGAATTGCCATCCCCACAAGCAACAACTTCTGAAAATATAAGTCCTATAAAAACTTTGAATCCATACCAAAATAAATGGACAATCAAAGGGAAAGTTACTCATAAATGGCCTATTAAGGCATATAGCACAGCCACCAAAAATGGCCATGTCTTTAGCTTTGACATTGTTGATTGTGATGGTTCTGAAATTCGAATTACATGTTTTGATGAGATAGCTAAGTTACACTATAACCATGTGGACTTAGGTTCACATTATATTATTTCAAAAGGATCTGTTGAGGAGGCAAATGCAAGGTACAACAAACTAAACAGTCATTTAGAAATCACCTTGTCTAATATATCCATAGTAAAACGTTGCACCAACGAAGAACAAGCAGATCAACAAACTGCTCCTTTCACACCTATTGGTGAATTGTTTCAACTAACAAACAGTACACTGGTTGACGTTATTGGTCTTGTTCTATATGTTGGAGATATCATTCCTATTCACAGGAAAGATGGCAGTCAAACACAAAAACGTGTCGTGAAAATTAATGATCTATCTGGTTCAACAATTGACATCAACTTATGGGGCCCAATAGCAGAACAAAAGGGCCTGGAATTGAAAAATATGTTGACCAATGATAGTGTGGTAATCCTTGCTTTACGTAATGCTCATGTTGGCTATTTCAATGGCAAGCTTGTAAACATAACAGTTGCAACAACATTACATATCAACCCAAGTTTTCCAGAAGCAGACCTTCTAACATCAAGAGGAAAGGACCCTTTGCTTGTTGTACCCTTTGTTGCAAAAACTATCCACATAGATGGCAAATATACTAGAATGACAATCTCTTCGATCCATGAGTGGATGAGCATCAAACCAGAAACAATTCAGACAACATTGCTAGCTATTTTACGCTATGTCAACGTCAATGACCAAAATTTCTATTACACAGCTTGCCCACTGATAGTCAATGGAAGGCCTTGCAAGAAAAAATGTACACAGCAAGCTGATGGTTCTTGGTTCTGCTCTAGATGTCAAATGAGTATGCAAGACTATAATTATAGTTACCTCTTGCGTCTAAAGTTGCAAGATGCCATAGGTACTCTATGGGCCACTGCATTTGATGAGGGTGGCAATCACTTGCTACACAAAACTGCAAGACAACTCTATGCACTACAAAACGATGCAGCAACAACAAAGACACCTTCCTCAGTAATGAAGAGAGTATTGTCACATTACTATTCATTCACACTGCTGGTTTCTACTGAGACATACAATTCAGGATCCAAGATGAAAGTGACGGTCAATAAAGTTGCTCCTGTTGACTTCAAAGCTGAGTGCCATGCACTGCTTGCATAAATTAGCTGCCTAAGTACAAAGACTTAGAATTATAACACATCTTTTCTAATAATTAAACTTTCCAGTTTACAATACAATTATACTATTAGCTAATTTTCATATTTCATATTTTTACGTATACAAACAATTACATTTAACAAAAACAAGTATGCTTCTATAAATATCTGTATGGACATTTCTTACATCTGCCAATTATCTCTTTGAAAGTTTTTCCTCTTCACATAAGTTACTTTCAGTCATACTCATTGCTTTTAAATGTATTAAGACTATGTTATTTGCACAAAAAATATGCATATATGCACGTATATTGTTCTTTTCCTCATCTAATATCTTTCTATATAACAATACAATACAGAACTATATACAAGTATTCATAGTTATAGTGTTTTCGAAATACACATGTAGTTATATATGTGCATATGTTCATATTCAAAACTTTCATTTTTTTTATTATATGTATATGTACATGTGTATATGTGTACATACATCTGTATGCATCAGAATTTACTATAGTTGTGCATACCTATATTACAATCATGCTTTTCAAAACACAAAACAACTAAGAACAACAAACAATTATACATATATACACTGATATATATATATATATATATATATATATACTATTATTATTCATAGTGTCAATTTTTGTGATATATACATGTGTAGTTATATATGTGCATATGTCTGTATGCAGCACTTCAAATATTTAATTCATATGTGTATATACATGTGTACATGTATACATACATGTGTATATATCAAAAAATACTATATATGACGTATACCTGTATGACAATACTAACTTTTGAAAAGCCAAGTTGCTAACAACAACTTGTGTACACAGTACAACACTACAAAGTCAATTTATGACTTCCCACAACCCATAGTTTTCAACTAGACTCATTTACAAGTATATCAAAAGGTAGACATATAAGTTGAGTCAAGAACCACAACAACACGACACAAAAAATCGTTAGAGCTACAAATAAACACAACAAAAGCAATTTACATATACAAGAAATCCTCTAAAATCACATAACCATACATGAAGGAATTTTCAATTCTCATACATTCTTCATACATGCTTCAAAGTTAACTACCTTCAATTATAAATTTTTTGACATATGTCTGCTCTCTTTCAAATATTAGATATCTATCCAACCTTGCCCTCAAGAAATTGATGCTATCAAATTGAAGAGAAGCCAGACCAATAAAACTTATTATGCAAAGAACATAGACGATATCTCCAAGAAACGACAACTGAAGCGCCATGCACTTCATAGATCTTCCAATAACTTAGGAAAGTTATTAGAAACATAAAAGAGTCATGTTGAGCAAATTAATCTCAATCAAACATTTTCTACTGCTCCTGAACTCACTATGAAGGGTGCTTCATTTCAAAAGACATTGTCTAATTTCTGCAAAAAGGTTGATATGTTGGAGATGACACAGCCATGTTCTATTTGTAAAGAAATGTATGTGGCCATGACTATTAAAAAAGTCAATGATGTATTTGTGTGCATGAGATGTTATGGTGAAAAAGGCCTCCACCACTTCTCATTATCAAACAATATGGGCCCAGGTGAGCAACCTTCTATTTTAAAGTCTCTCTCTCAAGTAGAAGAAATGCTCATATCAAGAATTGCCCCTGTTTTACAAGTAACACATGCAAGGGGAGGCCAATACAAATACTCTAGCCATACAATAAACTTTCCACAAGATATTTCTGATATTGCAATAACATTACCTCGGCACATTAACCAATTAGATATTCTAATTGTCCGTAGAACTAATTTGCAAGGTTTAAGTTATGACTGTTACGTGAATAGACTTCACGTCATGAATGCATTGACTTACAAAATGAAACATGATCAATACTACAAGGATGTAATCATTGATCCAGATGCAGTACTTCTATTGCCAGAGAAAACCACTGACATTACAGAGCTGTTGCATGCAGTGCATTCCCTGCAAGAAGATGTTGTTGAAGATACCTCTATTCTACCAAATATTGATAACGAAGAACAAACCAGGGAGAATACTTCCTCATTTATCCCACAGCTACCATCATCAATACCTGAACTTGATGCAATCAAAAACATCCTCCATTTAGATAATAGCATCAACAACGTTATTTCTTGGCCAAAAATTAGTGCAACCCCTATCAATGAGTACAATACTGAGGGCCTCCTTTCCATGGCATTCCCAATGCTTTTCCCTACTGGAATCGCTTTACCACTACAACAAAGAGAAAAGCAAGTACATTTACACAAATATGCTGTCCACTTGATCAAATACTATGATCAAAGATTTGGGCAACATGTCCGCTTTAGATATTATATCTACAATCTCATGATGAGACACCGATCCCAGCAATCAACTTCTGTCTTCATTAAGACTAATCTACAAGATAGTCTTCCACAAAATCTTTATAGTTTAAAGGAATACTTGCAGAACACACCGTCAAGTGAATTGCCAAATCACATCATGCGATATGCAGCCTTATTGCATGGTACCCAGGCATTTTGGAGCAAGTCCCGACGTGACCTTACATCAATGATACAACAGTTAGGTGCACCTACACTATTATTCACCTTAAGCTCAGCTGACACAAAATGGCCAGACTTGCATAAGTTATTTCCAAAGTCAAAGTCAGCTACAACACCTAACAACAGAAAACAATTTACCGAAAATTTAATCAATAATCCTCACATTACAGCTTTGTACTTGCACTTAAGATTTCAAATCTTTTGAGATGAAGTGATTATCAAAGAACTGAAAGCTATTGACCACTGGGATAGATATGAATGGCAACACCGAGGATCAACACATATACATGGCTTCCTTTGGTTACCACATGCACCAAATGTTGATAACCTTGACTGGTCAGATCCTGCAAATATCCAGTCAGTTAAACACTTCTTTGACCAGTACATCATAGCATGGAATCCACGTTCTGCAGAAGCTTGCTTGAATAGGCAATATATGCCTGCAATTTCAGATCCATGCCTTGCAGATACAGAGATCATTTCCAAAACAGATCCTTGTACTAATTACACTGAGTTGCTCAATGATGTTCAACGACATACAAAATGTTCAAAATCTACCTGCTTGAGGAAAAAAAACTCAATCCTTCAATGCCGATACAAAGCTCCTTGGCTTGAACAACCTGACTCCTCGCTAATATTAGACCAGACCAATAACCCATCATACAAACCAACAAGAAATGATACCCGCCTAAATGTACATAATCCTACAATGCTCGCCATATGGAGAGAAAATGTTGACTGCCAGCTTGTCTATTCCAAAAAAGAAATTCTACAATATATTTCAAAGTATGCATCAAAAACTGAACAAAAGTCAAAAAGCTATATTGATATCTTGAAACATATAGTTGACTCAGCAAATTTGGATGATACAATCCTCTTGGCATAGCAAAGGCTACTCATGGGAATAGTTGTTGATAGGGACATTAGCGCACAAGAAACCTGTCACATGCTGCTTAAACTCCCATTCATATCTTGTACACGCCAATTTGTAACACTGAATGTTGGTAAAAGAATTTTCCAACGCATAGCTAATTGTGATGACCAAACTCAAACAACAATATCTTACACCTCAAACTACGTGAACCGACCACTAGAATTAGCAAACCTCACTCTTCTTCGTTCAGCCCAGCTATATACATACTCTGAGCACCGTAAATCATGTAAATGGATGAAAAGAAAGCTACCCATAATTGTAAATGTCTACCCACAACACAAATCATTACCTTTAGAAGAGGACAACAGTTTTGAAAGTTTATGTTGGACAGAATTGCTTCTTTACAAACCATTTCGAATTATTCCTCTACATATAGGGAGCACACCTAAAGAAATTATCATAAATTGGAAACATCTTCAAAGTACACATTACATTCACTGGCATGTAAATGGTTTTGAAGAACACATCACCATAGAAAATGATGAAGCCCTGCAAGTAGAAGATATTCATCAAACAACTCAAGAAGGCCTGTACGAATGGGAGTTTTTTTCACAAATGGGGGCATCGAACAACTTTGACGTTGCTGCTCTTCAACTGCTTGGCAAACGTGATTTTGATCTACAGTTTGATTGGACTGCTTCTATACCTGATGAACCACTGCATTCAAAAGCATTTAACTTTAAATTGACAGAGAAAAGCCATGCATCGCACTATCTTGCCAACCCACATTTAAATACACCTACTAACTATGAGCTTGCATGAAACCAAATGATTGCACTTGATATTATTAAGACTCATGCTGAACACAACCTGCATTCTTCACCATTATGATTTATCATTCAAGTCATTACCTTTAGAAGAAGACAACAGTTTTGAAAGTTTCTGTTGGACAGAATTGCTTCTTTACAAACCATTTCGAATTATTCCTCTACATATAAGGAGCACACCTGAAGAAATTATCATAAATTGGAAACATCTTCAAAGTACACATTACATTCACTGGCATGTAAATGGTTTTGAAGAACACATCACCACAGAAAATGATGAAGCCCTGCAAGCAGAAGATATTCATCAAACAACTCAAGAAGGCTTGTACGAATGGGAGTTTTTGTCACAAATGGGGGCATCGAACAACTTCGACGTTGCTGCTCTTCAACTGCTTGGCAAACGTGATTTTGATCTACAATTTGATTGGATTGCTTCTATACCTGATGAACCACTGCATTCAAAAGCAATTAACTTTATTTTGACAAAGAAAAGCCATGCATCGCACTATCTTGCCAACCCACATTTAAATACACCTGCTAACTATGAGCTTGCACGAAACCAAATGATTGCACTTGATATTATTAAGACTCATGCTGAACACAACCTGCATTCTTCACCATTACGATTAATCATTCAAGGCACTGCAGGTACTGGAAAATCATTTCTAATTAACTGCATACGCAGATAGTTAAATTCAAATACAGACCTTACACAATGCGCTTTGCTTGTACTAGCACCAATAGGTGTGTCCGCATATAATATCCAAGCAACCACAATCCATGCTACCCTCCGTATACCCATTCAAGAATACAAACCCTTAACAGGCCATTCCCTATTAATGTTCCAAGAACAATGCAAACACTTACATTACATTTTAATAAATGAAATGAGCTTTGTTGGCCCTCAATTACTCATTAAGATTGATAAAAGATTGCGAGAAGCTTTCCCCAACAAACAACATGAATCATTTGCAGGTGTCTCAGTCATTTTGGTTGGTGATCTTGCACAGCTTCCACCGGTTATGGATAGGTCATTATATGCATCACACTCAATGGCACTAGCTCTATGGCACACATTCAATACTGTTGTCACCTTGGATATTCCATTTCGTCAACAACGCACGAGTTCTTCACACATAAGATTCCATGAAATATTACTTAACATCCGCAACTCAACACCATTGCAAATAGATTGGGAATCCCTGCAGTTGCGGTCAACCCATGCTTTAACACTTGATGAGAATAATCACTTAAGCCAATAGAAGCATTTGTTTGCAACAAATGCAGCTTCAAGTGCACACAACATTAAAGTGTTAACACAATTGCACTCACCCATTGCACGTGCAACATCAATCATCGCACATCAAAGAGATAAGCAACTACACCAAGAAGAACAACTGGCATTTGAAATTCTTCTTTCTATAGACCAAGAAATTATGCTTATTGCAAATTTATGGATAGAAGTTGGCCTGGTGAATGGTGCTTTGGGCCAGATTAAACAAATTGTCTATGATCCAGGTTCAAAACCACCTGATTTGCCAAAATATGTTGTTGTTCTTTTCAAACATTATACTGGACCTTCATGGGATCCACGGAATGCAAAACATGTCCCGATTGCACCAATTACTAGAGGAAGCCGAACACAAATTCCACTGGCAATGGCATGGGGAATTACAATTCACAAATCACAGGGGTTGACCTTAGACTTTGCCACAGTTGACATCGGGAAAACAGAAAAACAAGGCCTAACATTCACAACCCTTTCAAGAGTCAAAGCAATTGAACATCTACGTATACAACCAGCCTTCAGCTACCAAAGGTACTCTTGATTGAAAGGTACAACATCAACAGTGCTTCGGAAGACAAAGGAAGCCCGGTTGCTGCAACTTTCACACAACACAGAACAAGCATACCTGTAGATGAAACACAATCAGGTATGTGAATCAAATCTTGATTATGTTTTCATGTATTGAATCTCTTCTACTCAATGTATCAACCAAAAAAAATCTTTCTACTTTATAGGATCAACAACACAATGAATAACTATGAAAGTCCACTGCACTTTTGCATCCCCAAACCCTGCAAGATAAAAGGTACACACGTAACACCTCCCCCCTATTCACCAATTTTGTACATTTCATGCACTAACATAACATTCTCTCTGCCATTTCACTTCTTCAATAAATTTAATATTAACTAATAATGCACTAATACAACATTCTTCTTTAACTGCACCTCTTCCATTTTACAGGTTTTACACATTTATTTGTGCTTATATTCCCTTGCACTGCCACTCTTTAAATCGATTGATTGTACTTCGAAGGTTCGGTCTTGTTGTTTCCAAACGTTTATTCATTTTAGTAAACAACTTTTTTTAATCTTTTCAACCCCATCGATGTGCATCAATGCAGGCTATACGATTATTACTTTGATTATGTTATTTCATTGTTTGTGGACGTGAAAATTTTCACTCTCCAAGCTCTCTGGCCACTCTCACAGGTATTTGCAATTTGACCGTTCTATTGTTAATCAATTTCTACTTTAAGTTAAAAAAAATTTACTTTGCTGATAGTACCATAATATCTAATTTGTTTTGTTCTTCTCAACAATACTTTGGATTTTGTCTTTAATGATGTCTTTAATCATTTCATAATAAAGGCTATGCATTGACTTCTGTTCTCGTTGTCGGTTTTTCATGCTTACGTTTGCTTCTCCTAGTGACTATTTTACTGGCCTTTCTTGTGAGATTAACATCGTTAATCATTTGAAGTTGCAAGGTAAAGTTCAGTCTTACTTAAAAAACAATTATTTTGTAACGTCTTTTCTTTATAGCCTGTTTATTTTCTGCTACCATGTAGCTTGCAGGGTTCCTACTTTCTTTCTCTTACTTAACTATTTGATGCTGTCACTACTTGCAGTTTGCAACCAATTTCGAAGGCTATATGAGAGGTTTGAATTTCTATCATAGATTCTGGTATTATTTGTTTTTGGACTCCACAGTACCTGTTCTTTGCTCGTTATAGCTCTATTTGCTCACTATTTACCATTACAACATTCCTTCACACCTTACAATTATTTTCATTCAATAAATAAGCTTTCAGTAATGAATACCATCGCATCCAGCCACATCGTTGGTTTGACGGTATGTAAACCTTACTTACTCATTCAATAGGTTGAATCCTAATTCTACATTTACGCCTAACACTCGTCCAGACTTTCAGGTTCTCTTCACTGCAAAGACAGCTTCGCATGAAAAAAGATCAGGTAAATCCTTTTCACATTACATAAATACTCTTAAGTTCCTTTCACATCTTAAACAAAACTAAATTTTTACTCTTAAAATCCACTGCAGAGAAACTGCCTCACAACAAAGAAGTACTCACATGCAACATACAGGACAGTCCAATTCTGCAATTACACAATCATCAGGTATTATATTGCTAAAAAAAAATATCTTTCAAATTTTCAAGTTTTTCAAAATTTTTAACTTCACCAGATTTTTATATTATCCAAAACTAACATATATAGATGATAAAATAATGCAGGTCTTTCACCATAAACATCACATGCAATTCAACAAAAGGCTATATAACATGCTGCTCTTACCAGCATGGGGGATGGAGGGTGGATAAGAACAAGACTCTGGTTCCAACACAAAAATTGGTTGGGAACAATATAGCCTACAAAAAATTATGTATAACTATATTCATAACATATTCTTCATGTACATCATGCTGCATACGCCGGCATGGGGATGGTGGGTGGAAAATTGTAAAATTTGGGAACAACCATTGGTTGGGATATGTACACAAATAAATTATTGTTTCACTTTAATAAAATTTCCTTCTTCAAGTATATAATATACATCATGTCATGTCTCTTTATTTCCCTATCTTCTCTAAGCACTTTCATTTATTGAACAACCTTACTTTATAAAAACAAATAACTATGTCATTCACAACATCATGCTAATCAAGACTATTTCTATAACTATATTAAAAGCTTCTACCCTTAACTAAATTATATCGCTCATTCATGTTCCTTAACAATCACACCTATCGGCCTCCCATTGCAGGCACTTCCCCTGCAACTGCTAGTATTCATGTTTTGGCATGAGCACTGACAAACCCCTTCAATATGCTGAACAAGGGTGAAAACCCTCTCCTCAATGATTTTTTCAAAATTTGTAAAACTCAAAGTCCATATGAATTTGTGCATATATTTTGTTCAATTTAGCATGGTAAGTTAAAAGGTAGAATTTGTGAATCATGATAAATCTCCCTTAATCATATGAAGAAATTTAAAAGTAGGGTAGTGTGAGGGAAAATATTATGTTTTAAATGATTATTGTAAAGTTATTGTTTAATTTATTTTTAGGAAACATATATATAATTGTAGAGTTTTTTTTGTTTACAAAGTATTGGATCTTATGTATGTTATTATATCTAGCTAAGATACAATCAAGATTAAAGTTGAGTTAGAAGGAGAATTATGCATAGATTAAGGATTATAATTGTTAGAATTAGGGTTATGGTTAGAGTTAGGGTTAGGTTAAGGTTACAATCAAAATTAAGATTTGGCATAGAGTTTAAGTGACAATTGGTATTAGGTGTCTGTGTGAAAAAGTGAACCTATAGCTGCAAGCACAACCCTTCAATTAAGTCATTATATGCATGGTTAGTAATCAATAATCAATAAGAAATAAACCATAGCAAAGCGACTAATTGCCTTCTAAAAGATGCGAGTATAAGATTGCTCTCAGATTTTTTATAAGCAATACCAGTGACTAGACTACACCAAGATGAAGGATTTAATCTATATGATATTAAGCTATATGGATGAATAATTCAAGCAATAATAATCAATTCAAGCAACAATGGATGCAAGTAATAATGGATGTAAAATGGATGCAAATAATCTAAAAAGCACAATAATCTTCAATGACTCCAAAGCGAAATTAGCGTGATAATAATCTCCAAGCGTGTTCTCAAAAATCTCTGGGGTAAATTGGAATGAGAGTTGAAGACTTAATTTATAGAGAATCACAAGAGAAAAAGCTCAATTTAGGATTAATTGAAAATAATTGAGAAATCAGATTGAGTTAACCTTGAGATAGATTCCAATTATAGTTTAATTGAAATGCATTCAAATTAGAAGTCCAAGTTGCATTGGAAAATAATAATAAATTAATTCCATGCATATAGGATAAAAATAGATAATTCTTTAATTTATTCAAGAAAAAGGTCTTTTCAATGCAACTGAACTTCTTTTTCTGAAAAGCTTTGAGTTCCAATTTTAGAGAATAATTCAATAATTCAATTAAATTGCTTTTCTGATTTCAAGTTATAAATTTAGAAAAAGAAATAATATCTCAAGTTTGATTTCTCTCTCAATTCAATTCTTTTTTTGTTTTATTTTCAATTCAACTCTTTGTAATAAATTAATTCATCTTTTGTAATAAATTAATCCTTTTTGCATGATTGAATGGCAAATTAATTAATTAATTAATTATGCAAGTATATTTAATAAATTAAAATGGGATAATTGATCAAAATGATATTCTTGGAAATGATTCAATTAATTAAATAAATATTTAATTAATATTGAGTAATTGATTTGCCATGTGATTTTTGATGATTAAAGAATTAATAATGTGCTCAAGATTAATTTAATTGCCTTTGGTTAGGACCTTGGTGATGTTGTCGAGATTAGGGGCCCATGGTTTAGATGACCAATTTTAGGGTATTACATTTGCCCCTCTTTGAATTAATGTGCGAGCAGCGCGTTGGTTCAAAGAATGTGTGATGTCTAGGAGATGTCAGTTCTGAACTTGATTGATCACGAACTAGATAAAAAGCAAGGTGTTTAGCTTAACTCGAAGCGACAAAGCTGGATGAAGTTTGATTAAAGTGATACCGATCCCGAACTTGATTGAACTGAGGAACGATAGAAAACAAAGATACCGAACTTGAACTTGATTGATCAAGAAGCGGATCTTACTGATCTAGAACTTGATTGATCTTAGATGCAGTGAGTGATGATAAAAATCGATCTTGAACTTGATTGATCAAGACACGATGAGCGAAGAATGAACCATCCAGCTTGATCAAGAAACGAACACTGAACACCTGCTTAGATTAAGTGTGATCAAAGAAACTCTTTAAACTTTTGATTGAGTTTAAACGAATAATCAGTTTGATTTGAAGCAATGAAACTGATTAATGTTAAGAGATTAATTCAGATGAAAGACAAATATTAGCTTGATGTGAAGCGATGAAACTGATATGCCCCTAGCGATTGATTCGATTTAGATGATCGAGAGATCTCAACTTGATGTGAAGCGATGAAGCTGAGATGCCCCTTAGCAATGAGAATTGATTTTCTTTAATTGAAAAGATTTTGCTCGACTTTTGATGAAGATTTGAAAAATTATCTCGACATTAAAGATGTAAGGTCATAAGGTCACTTGTATGCCCCCTCGGGAGCGAAATCGAAAGATAGCGAGAGATTTTAGGCAATTTTGAGCAATGATAAGTTATGTGAGCACAAATTGATTTTGAAGAATTTTGAAGATTTAATTGATTGCGAAATTGATTCGTAAATTTGAAATTGATATTCAATGTTGAAATTGAGAAATTGAGCGCAAATCGAAGAAAAAATGAGCATTTGATGAAAAGAGCGCTAAGTGGTCCAAATTCTGAAATTGACTAGCAAGATGATCTCGAATTTTGATTTCGATCCCGAAAATGGAATCAGAGAAGACACATTAGCTAAGGGTACAATTTTTGTGACCATCGGAGCAAGTTGAAAAATTAGGTCTTTGGCTATATATGGGACAAAAGTGTCATTTTCAATTCATTTTAACCCTCCAAGTTTGAAAATTTGAAAAACCCTTTTGCGAAGAAAATGGTGGTCCCTACTTGTCAGTATCGATTTGAGCGCCAGAGACGTCATAATCGACCCTGAAACTACAAGCCAACGGTAAGTGATCGATCTTAAGCCTGTTTATGTTTCCAATTTTGAATTTTTTTGTTCATTTTTCAAGTTTTTCAAGGGTTTTGGGTCGGGTGTCGTGGTTTATCGTGCGAGACAGGATCCTGTCTCATATGAGAAATTGGCAAATTTTCTTTTGTCGTTTGAAGCCATTAGATTTGTCGTACGAGATTCACCCTTGTGTCGTACGACAAGTCGGTTAGAAGACCATTTTGTCGTACGATTTGTAAAAGTTTGTCGTTCAAGGTTGTTTTCTCGTACGAAAGCCATTCCTGACTCGTACGATATGCTACTTGATTGTGTAAAGCGGAAAATCGCGGTCGAACCCTAGTTGTTCTCCCCTCTTCCGACTCCGAGGAGAGAGAAGGGAGGTTCGCTAGGATTCGATGGGTTTTCACTTAGGGGGAATACTTTACATTCAAAAGAGGGGTTGAAACTCATAAGATTCAATCCCACACAATGTAAGATTGGATGCTAAATGAATTTCAAGGGTTAGGAAAGCAAGGCTACCCTCTTTTGTAAAGAATGTGCATAGAAGAATTAAGCTAAGCATGCATAGAAAGTGACAAAGATTCGCTTATAAACTGAGTTTAGGTTATAGGATGAAGCTGCGGACCTGGAATTAGCAGTAAAATGTCGATACAGCGCTGTCCTGCAAATTTGAGCAAAAGTTGTCGGGACGATGGTGCCCGGCGCCACGGTCCTCCGAAAAATCCGTCAAACGAAGGGGGATCGGTTCGTCTCTGCACAAGGATTCCAGATCTTCAATTTCAGCCGCGTACCTGCAACCTACACACAGAAAAGCGAAGACGATGGGGGGTTAGGGATTAGGGGTTTGCCTTTAGGTCAAACCCCGGTTTTGGAATTAACCAAGAAATGAGCAAGAGCTGTAAATGTAAATGACTGTAATGTAAACAAGTACTAATACCTTGTTCTAAGGATGTTGGTATCCTTATGTGTGAAGGTTTAGATGTTGTATGTTGTAGTATGTAGTATGTTGTATGTAGCATGTAGTAAGTGATCTCCTCTTCAATGGTTGAATCCTTGTCTTGAATGCAACACTTAGCCTTGAATGGAGACTTGAAATGATTGATTGCTTGAATGCTTGAGTATAGTTTCCACGCTTTTTCCGTCATGTATGTGTTCTCTCAAATGAGAGAGAAAAATGTAGTTTATATACTTGTCAATTAGGGCTGATAGACTGATTTTCCCGACCTTAGGCCGACCAGGGAAGTATATTTCCAAATTGCAATCAAAAAGACCCGATATCACTTAGGAGACTGGGCCCAAAATAGGACCCAGGGACCAGGGCACTGGGCGCTCTGGTCCCACCTCCGGGACAGCGGGGTGCAAGGAGGTTCAGGCCAATGGTGCTTGAAAAATGCAGTTTTTGGTGTCGTGAGCAAGTTTTGGGGTCTCCATTCAGGTTGCGTGTTGCGTCGCCATCGTGAAGACCGAAATGCAGTCGAAATTGCAAGTGTCGCAATTTTAGGACGCTACAGATTGTGTTTTATCATTCAAAAGACAATGATCATTTTTGAAAGTGTAAACATGAAATTTTGCTTTTGCATTTGACTTATTTGGATTTGCGTGATGTTTAACTTCTCTTGTAGGCTCATTTGGAATGTTTTCTGATGATCATTGTTGGGTTTTTGCAGGTTCGATTACCTCCTGTGCTCTTCAGATGTGTATATCCACCTACGATGGCTTTAGTTCGTCATCTATCTGAGGTTGAGCAGGCTCATGTTGATATGTGTGGCTTGACTCACCTGATGAGGTTACCTGATATCCGTGTGAACCACGGGATGCTCACAGCGTTGGTAGAGCGGTTTCATTCATAGCATAATACCTTTCATTTGCCAGTTGGGGAGTTGACTATCACTCCTGAGGATGTGTACAGGATCCTTCGTATCCCTTTTGCTGGGGATAAGGTGGATTATGATACTGCATTGTTACTTGGACTACAGGCTCTTAGGAACATATTCAGGGATCCCGATATCTTGACTCGTTCCATGAGTTGGGATATATTGATGAGCAGGTACAGTGAGGAGTATCCGCTAGCATGTGTCCTAGCAGGTTTCATTGGTTGCTTTTTGATGCCAGACAGAGGGCAACAGGGTTTCCAGAGCGGATGGGGCCGTATGCTGGAGAGGTTGATAGAGACCCCTCAGAGACTTGGCTGGGGCTCTTGTTTATATGCAAATAAATGAATGAAAATGAGTAATGAGTAATGAGTAATGCAATTTTTTCATTTTTCTATGCAATAAGATCAATATAAATGAATAATAATGAATGAATGAATCTATATAATATGTTATGTATGCAGCTAAACATCTCAAAACACAAGTACTCAATCAGAGAAATAATGATAAATAGACCACTTAGCGTAAGAAATGATGATGCTTTCAGCTCTCATTCAGAAGATAAAGAGATTATTACTATACCAAAATTACTCTAGATTCACAAAAATGCAGAATGAAATGCAAAATGATATGCGAAATGCAACCTAAACCTAGTCACTGGATTTAAAATACTTAAGATTCATCACTGAGCATAATGAACACAACAGGCAGGTTAGAGTTCCTTTCTTTTTCAATGTGCAATTTTAATTATCTTGTCCGCAATGACCCTTTTTTCATTCATATCCTTGGACAAATTTCGCAGGGACCCGAATTGCATCATAAATAAATTCCCTCAAAACAAACAAAGAAATGATATGGACCTCCCTGTAGCATACAAATAAGCGGAGTCGAGGTATGTGAGGCGATTTCACCTTAATGTGAAGGCTCTTATCACAGACACCCAACTAATTTATATGTTTTCAGATCATCGGGATCATTCCTACAAGCAGAAAAAATATATATATATATATTATGCCCCCAATCCTTGCACCTCTTAGTCACAATAGACTTCCTCGAGTTACTCAGAGGGACAATAATCGAAAATCAATATAAAAGACATCATACAAAGAAAATTTTCATTCATAGCTCAAACTGTTTAGTGATTGTTTTCCGTTATGTTGTTTTGCTTGTGAACTCAGTGATAAACTCTTTGGTAGTTAGGAGACAGGTAACTGACTCAGAGTGGACGACAAGGTTTCACTGACAGAAGAATGACTTGGTTGACACTGCTTAGGATATGTAATGTGCTCTGTCGAGTAACCTAAGACTAGAACGTTGATCAGTTTCAAGTCATGAGGGTTCCAACGAACCAAGATGTCACAAAAGTGATTGAAAATATGTACAAGCGAAAGCAAAAGATGCTTGAAAGCGGGAAATGCCAACGTTGCATTGATATATGGAGCGCTTGAGTACAAGAGGCGCCTGTTTGCCAGGTTTTCACCTACTTGGCAGAGATTCTTTTTTTTTTTTTACCAAGGTGCCTGTTTACCAGGTTTTCACCAGGGCAATTTCTCTCTTTATATATATTTTTTTTCTTTTTTTTTCTTTTTTTGGATTTCTTCAGGACTTTTTCTGATTTTTAGGATTTTTTTTTTCAGGACCTTTTCCAACTGTACAAGTTTTGCTGGAGTAGAGAATGCTAAGCGAAGAATTTCTTCAAATGGATGGTGTTAATCGGTTCACGGAGTTGTTCTCCTTCTGAGTTTGAGAGTTGATAGGCACCAGAGCCATATGCTGCAGTAACAATGTAGGGACCCAGCCAGTTGCGTTCAAACTTCCCTTTATTATGGCAAAATTGTTGATTTTTTGGATTCTCTCTCAGAACTAGGTCACCAACTTGAAACTCTCTTTGTTGAACTTTCTTGTTATACCCTCTGGACATTCTCTTCTGATACACTCTGAGATGATCAAACATCACTTACCGACGCTCATCCAGCAATTCGAGTTCTTGCAATCTGGATATTCTATGATCTTCATCAGTGACAAGACCTTACAAAGAAACTCTGAGAGATGGTATTTCTACTTCAATAGGTAATACTGCTTCGGACCTATACACCAAAGAAAAAGGCGTAGCCCCAGTAGGTGTTCTGATACTGGTTCTATAAGCGCATAGTGCAGGATTGAGCTGCAAATGCCAATCCTTTCCAGACTTGTTCATTGTTCTGTGCAAGATAGTCAGTAGGTTTTTGCTAGATACCTCGGCTTGTCCATTACCTTGAGGGTAATATACTGATGACCAATGTTGCTTTATTTTGAATTTCTCACAAAGCTCATCCAGATCTTTATTCTTGAATTATCCTCCATTATCAGTCACGATGGACGAAGGTATCCCATACTTGCAAATTATATAGTTTAGGATGAACAAGGCGACTTGTTTACCAGTTGCTTTGATAAGAAGAACTGCCTCTACCCACTTGGTGAAATACTCAGTGGTAGTTATGATGAATTTATGTCTGTTGGATGAAGCCGGATATATCTGACCAATGAGATCAAAGGCCCATTGCTGAAAAGGCCACTATGTTATAAATGGTATGAGGTCCTTTTCTGGGGCATGTATGAGATTTCCATGAAGCTGACATTTCTCACAAGTCTTAGAAAATTTAATGGCATCTTTTTCCATATCTGGCCAGTAGTAGCCAGCCTGTAATAGTTTCCGAGCTAAAGTAAAACCATTCGAATGAGATCCACAAATACCTTCATGGACTTCCGATAATGCACATTTAGATTCTTCAGTTTCTAGACATCTAAGCAATGTACCATCCAAACCTCATCTAAATAAATCGTTAGCTATGATAACATACCACGAAGCATTTCGAGTTAGGTTTCTTTTCTCATTACGAGTAAGGTTTTCGGGGATAATTTGATCACATAGATAGGAATAGATGTGGTTGTATCGGGACGAGTCATGTCCAATAATAGAACATACTATCTGGGTCTCAGGAGAATCATAAGTAGGGTAATATAACTCTTCCACCAGGAAATCAAAGCAAAAATTGGACTCCTGTAGCTCAAGTATAGATGCCAAGGTAGCCATAGCATCTGCTGCTCTATTCGCTGATCTAGGAATCTGTTGGAATGATACAAAAGCAAAGTATTTCTTGAGATCGTCCACCATCCTCTTGTAAGGCATCAATTTCTCATCTCAAGTCTGATATGTATCGTTGATCTGATTGATAACCAGCTGAGAATCTCCATAGATATGTAATTCAGCAACCTTCCATTCAATAGCTAGTTTTATTCCATTCACCAAAGCTTCATATTCTGCAATGTTGTTGGTGCAAGGGAATAGAATCTTATAAGACTTTGGGATTGAATACTTCTGAGGAGTAATGAATAATATGCCAGCACCTGAACCATTTTGAGTAAAGGAACCATCGAAGAACATCTTCCAGGGTTGTTGAGTAAGATGCATTATTGATTCATCTGGGAACTCGATGTGTAGTGGTTGAGTATCCTCAAGTGGAGCTTCAGCAAGTTGATTAGCAATTACCTATCATTTTATGGCTTTGCGTTCCACATATTCAATGTCAAACTCTGTAAGGATCATAACCCATTACGCCAATCTTCCGATGAGTGTTGCTTTATTAAGAAGATACTTGAGTGGATTGATTTTGGCCACCAACTTGACTGAATGTGCTAGCATATAGTGCCTCAGTTTCTGTGATGCAAAGACTAATGCCAAGCATGCTTTTTCTATCATACTGTAGCTCATTTCATAAGACACCAATGTCCTGCTGATGTAATAAATAGCTCGTTCTTTTTTGTTGTCATCTTTTTGCACTAGAAGTACCCCAAGTGATGAATCAGTTGCTGATATATTTAAGATTAGTGGCTTACCCTGAATAGGTGGCATCAATATCGATGGATTAGACAGGTACTCTTTTATTTGCTGAAGATGTTATTCACATCGCCGATCCCAGTTGTATATTATTCCTTTCCTCAATACTTTTGTAAAAGGTTGAGCCTTGTCTGCTAGCTGAGAAATGAATCTTCTAATGGATTGGAGACATCCCTGTAGACTTCTCATTTGACTAATGTTCTTTGGAGGCGGCATTTCCATTATAGCTTGGACCTTCTCAGGATCAACCTCGATGCCCTTCTTTGAAATGATGTAGCCAAGTAGTTTACCAGATGTCACTCCGAATGCACACTTCTTTGGATTTAATCAGAGCTTAAATTTTTTCATTTTGTCAAGTATAGGACCTAACTCTTGAATATGCGTTGATCTTTTCATAGTCTTCACTAAGGCGTCATCAACATAATCTTCCATATTCTTATGCATCATGTCATGAAATATAGTTGTAACTGCTCTTTGATAGGTCGCCCCTGCGTTCTTTAACCCAAATGGCATGACATTCCAGCAAAAGGTTCCCCACGCATGGGTGAAAGCTGTCTTTTCTTGATCTCCAGGAGCGATTTTAATCTGATTGTAGCCGAAAAATCCGTCCATTAGTGAGTACATCTCATACCCAGCTATCATGTCGACTATCATATCAATATTTAGCAATGGAAAGTCATCTTTCAGACATGCTTTGTTGAGATCTCTAAAATCTGTACAAACTCTGATAGATTTATTTTCCTTCGACACAGGCACTATGTTGGAAATCCATTCAGCATAATCTATTGCTCTAATAAATCTAGCTTTGAGTAGTTTCTCTAGTTCAGCTTTGACCAATAGTGCTACATGCGGGTGCATCTTACAGAGTTTTTGTTTAACTGGTTTTACTCCTAGTGTGATTGAGAGATGGTGCATAATGAGATCAGGATCCAAGCCTGGCATATTAGAGTACGTCCATGCAAAGTTTATTTTCTTCTCTAAGAATAGCTGAGTGAAATCCTTCAATTCCTCTTCTGATAGTGATTGAGCTACGTGAATAATTTGTGGTGTCTCTTGATTCCCGATATTCACTGGTTGAGTTGGCTCGATCAATATGGAAGATCGCTCTTGAAAATGACTGGGCAGTATACCAAGTATCTCACCTTCAGGCACCTCAAAGAGGTTTTCACCTTTAGGTACATCCTTTATTTCTCTTTTTTAGATTCTGACACTGCCACAATATGGTTTTCGCCATCAGATCTTTTATTTTTATTTTTCTTGTTTTTGGGACTAAGATACTTGATATCCGCTTCAGTCATATTTTCACTCTGTTCACTGGTGGAAGAGTTTATAGGTTCGACTGCATTGAGATAATAGGATAATGTATAGTCATTGGCAAAAGTAGGTATATCCATGGGTTGATTCACTAAAGTACAATCAATCAATTCGGGATGTACTAAGGACAAATTTTGGATAGGTTCAAGAGCGTTCACGGTATTGTTATCACAACTGCGGATCGAAAAGTCGAGTTCCAGAATGATACCTTGCGTAAGTGTCTTGAGACCAGGAAGAGTCAGATCATGATTATTAAAGTTCACGTTAATATTTAATCGATCTAATCCAATAGACATACTTGTAATGTCATTTACTACGCCAGACTGGACGTCATATCATGGTTTAACAACAATAAGACTAGTAGGCAACTTTTCATTGTTTGTATCAGATGATTCAGATTTTGAGGCTGAGTGGATATCATCATGAACAAGACTATCATCAGAGTCATCAGAGTCATTGGATGAAGTTTCCAAGTCTCTTTCAGGTGATTTAGTAAGCATATGTATGGTATCAATACTAACATCTTTAATGCTACAAGTTCCTTCATGTTGTGGTTCATTTGTCATTTGTATATGACAAACAGGTTGACATGATCTCATTGTTTCTGTGATTTGTTATCGTCTACTCCATTTAGCTTCTTCTGGGCTGATGACTGGTTCTTGTTCTGTAGCTTCTAACTCTTCCTGTGTAGTGCTATAACTGATTTGTTCTGTTTTAGGATAATGGCACATAGATGAGAAGCTTTCTGGTATTGTTCCTTCTTTCAATCTTTGTTCATAATTTGCTTGCCTCTTTTGTCTAATTTCTTGTATTTCCTTCTCTAGTTTTATGCGCATCAGCTCTTGAGTATCATCTATGACACCACTAGATTCTTTTGGAGTTTCTGTAGTGGATGTGTCTGAAAGATAGTCAGGACCCCATTCATACTCGTTTGAATCAGTCTTTGAATCATCTACTTGTTGCTTGCCAGTATATGTGACTGGAACTTTTAATGGTGCAAACAATTCTCTGATTCTTACGACTTCATCTCTTATATCCTCAGGAACCTCAACTTCTTGTATTATCATAGCTAATACCGTCGAATCTTGAGCACTGACTATTTCTTCTTTCTTGACTGTTGATTCCTCTTTCTCTTTTCTACACTCTACTTTTGTTTGTTTAGTGTCTGCTTCATGTAATGTTAAAGGCGATATATTTTTCGAGCACTTAGACTTAGAAACATGTTTTTGGTCTGATGTCTTTTTAGGATTGTATCCCAGTCCAGCCTTACCATGTGTGGATTTGGTTTGTAACTGAATTGGTTCAGTAATACCTTCTTTTTGTTTGCCCAAAGGACCAGTACCAGAGTACCCCATGCGCTGAATCATTTTGTAACCACAACCATATTGGTTTGAGGAAATCTCACAATGTCGTACCTCCTCATTTGGACTATCTTCCTTAAAGAGCCAGTTAAGCACAACATCCTCTTCTATTTCATCCGCCAAGGAGGTAGAAGACTGTATAAAGAGACCATCATATATAGTATTTGGAGCCGAAGTTTGTGTTCTCATAGCCTCTGATGGATTGCCCAACTATTTTGGCGATGGAGGGAGAGAAACTAATGATAGTACCAGTTCTATCTTGTAGCCATCCATGCCGGTATCTGTAATCTTCAATCTCTTTTCTAAGTCTTTCATCAATGTTTCTAGATCTTCATTTGGAGAGGCTGCCCTATTATGAGGCACAAAAGTATCTGCACTTTTTGTCAATGCATTACAGATGACATTTGTATCAGCAAGAATACTGACTTCAACTCTGTTATAAGGAAACTTTAAGCATTGGTGATATGTTGATGGTACTGCCTTCATTTCATGAATCCACGGCCTGCCTAGTAATATATTGTATGACAATGGAATATCGAGAACCTGGAAAAGGACATCTCTCTCTACCGGTCCCACTCTGATTGGTAATGATACCAGACCTTTGGAGGTCCTCTCTTCCTCATCATAGGCTTTAATTGTTATTTTCTTGCCTGGATCAATGACATTTTCAGAGAATCCTAGTTGTGTAAGCATATGATAAGTACAGATATTCAACCCTGCGCCTCCATCTATCAAAACACGTTTGACTCCGTGTTTGTGGATCATGGCTTCAATATGCAATGGCTGGTTATGTGGATGATTTAACGAATTTTCATCTTCTTCAGAGAAGGTCAAATAGTAAGGTGAAGTTAGATGACCCACCATTGACTGAAATTGATCAATGTCTAAAACTTTTGGAATGTTGGTAGTGAGTAATGCTTTGTCTAGGATTTCTTTGTGAGCAGATGAGAGTTGTAGCAATTCAGAAATTGAAATTTGAGCATTCGTCCTTTTTAACTATTCAACCACGCTGTATCCAGAGGATGATGATGAGGTTAACCTTTTAAATTTGTCCAAGGTTGATTCCTTTTGTTTGTTTGGCAAGGCTGTTGGATTTGATGTTTCTTGAGCCGAGTTGGAAGAACTAGCTCCTTGGAGGGTAACTTTCTTTTGAGATCGGGTCAGAGCTCTTGCATATCGTGATTCATTTGGTTTATGTTGAACTATAATCACATTGCAATATTCTGAGTGTGAAGGTTCAATCATGTTGATAACGTTGTCCTGGCTGGCATAAGTATAATTTACCTTGGCACCTCCTTTGGTCTTTGAGGAATCACCTTGTTCGTAAGCAGGTAAAGGGTCTTTAAATGCTTTATGATCAACATTGGTTGGGTGATTCCCAACAACAACTTTATCAGCATCTATGAGATCCTGAATCTCATGTTTTAGCTTCATGCAATTGTTTATGTTATGACCCTTATTCCGATGGAAGTCACAATATTCATTTTCTCTCCACCATCTTGGTTTGACATCTGGATCATATGGTCTTGAGTTATCTGGTAGTGTTATCAAGTTGTTTTCCAATAGAGTTTTGAAAGCGAATTCGTATGATTCTTCAAGAAGAGTAAAATCACGCTTAGGTTTGGAAAGCTAAGGCTTTTCTTTGAACCATTCCTTTGTTTTCTTTGGTGAATTCTCTACGGCAGCCTCAACAGCTTTAAGTGCTTGTGTACCACTAGCCAAGTTGAATATTGTGGATTTTGAGTTGGTTTTGATAGTGTCTACTACTCCATCATTAACAACATTCTTGTTGTTGTCTTTGGCAAATTTCCAATACTTGTTCTTCTCTTTAGAGCTAGATCCTGATTGTGTTTCTTTCCAAGGTGTGATATCCCCCTTCTTTATGAGCACATCTTCCATTCAAATGGCATTATCTACCATTTTGTTAAATGATGGGTGTACTTGCATTTGTACGCTATATTTCAGTTCGGAGATCAAGTTATTGACAAATATATCCATTTTCTCAGAGTCTAGAATAGGTCGTGGGTACCTAGAGAACATCTTTCTCCAGCGTTGGAGAAAAGTAAGAAGAGGTTCCCCTGTTTTCTGTTGAGTATTACAAATATCGGTCATAGTTACAGGATGTCGAATGTTGTATGAGTATTGTTGTAAAAATAGTTGGATTAGTTCTTCGAATGTTTTTATTCCTTTGGGTAGACTTGAGAACCATTCCATTGCTTGACCCCCTAAACTCCTTGGGAAGAGACACATGAGGTATGTTTGATCGTGCATGAACTCCATACAAACAACACTAAATTCCCTAACATGATCTTGAGGATCTGAGGTACCGTCATATTTGTCAAATTTTGGGATTTCCACTCATGAAGGAAATGGATGCATGTGTAGATTTTTGTCAAATGGAAAGGGACATATTGTTTCCAAAGAATATTGTTTTGGGGACTTGTCCTTATTCTTCAGCTCTGTGACCTCCATCCGCAAAGCTAGTAACTGTTTGTGTACCATGAGTATAGGTGAGTCTTCCCTTTTAGTAACAAGTGTCTGAACATCATATCCAATAGGAAGTTTGGCACCTTGTTTTGCTAGTTCTAAGAAATAGTCTTCCTTCTCTTGGGTCATGATAGTTTTCATCATTTTTCTAAAGTCTTTGTCTTTCTGACAGTCAAGGATTTCTTTTTCTGGAGGTTCAGCGTCTTCATCAATCTCACTTGATGATGAGGAGTCATTATGATTTTTGGGAATATTACGGTCGTTTTTGTTTCCATCATTGTATTTTGTCTCATGTATGGTGGGAGATTCAGGTTCATCAAAAATTGGTCTGCCTGATGACGACGGTATGTCAGTAAGTGGATCCTTCACGTAGAATGGATTATCTTGATAGGTGAAGGTTTATTCTTTGCCTTTGGCTTGTTTCTTATGAGAACTCCTGGTTTGAATAGGCATCTTTATGGATTTGTGTGACCTAGAGTTGTTTGTGATGCAAAGGTCAAGATCAATTTCAGAGCTAGTTTGTTCTGTTTAGAGTATTGTTTAGGAGAAACAACTGATATTTAGTCTGATTTCAGGAACGATATATCCTGTCTAAGACATTATCTAAGTTGATTCTAAGCGTAGTGTAAGATTCAGTCTGGTTTGAGGAATGATCTATCCTGTATAAGACGTTATCTAAGTGACTAAAATTTGATAAGTAGTTGATTGAACTAGCTGAAAGGTGATCGACCAAATCGTGCAACGCAAATGGCAGAGGTACACTGTCTTGATCTATTTATGCTCAGGAAAATGATAACCAGTATTATGTTTGCTGTAAACTGTTTTTAGGCAAGTTTGATTGTTTTGTTCTGACAAAACCAGAGACTCGTATGACATGATTTTCTGGACCGGACAACAATTTAGCAGCTACAAGACGACAATAGCTTTGTTTTGTATGAGTTGCTGCCTCGTACCGTATGACAAATGGGCATGTGCAGGACGACAAAAGACTCAGAGCTGTTTTGTTCCGTATGACAGGATATAGAGTCAGACAACAGAATAAAATGACTCATATGACACAGGATTAGGTCTAGGACAACAAACCAGAAGACTCATATGACACAGGATGTGATATAGGACAATGAATTATCAGACTCGTACGACTGTTCACAGGACAGAGCCTAGAAATTTTGAGTTTTTCCGATTGTTGAGTATGATAACTGAGTATGACCAATTCTGAGATGGACTGATTTTTGACTAGGATAAACTAGTTTCTGACACGGACAGAGTTTCCGACTTAAAATGGACTAGTTTCTGACACGGACAGAGTTTCAACTCAGGATGGACTAGTTTCTGACACGGATAGAGTTTTGACTTAGGATGGACTAGTTTCTGACATGGACAGAGTTTCGACTCAGGATGTACTAGTTTCTAACACAGATAGAGTTTCGACTCAGGATGGACTAGTTTCTGACACTGACAGAGTTTCAACTCAGGATGTACTAGTTTCTGACATGGACAGAGTTTCGACTCAGGATGGACTAGTTTCTGACACGGACAAAGTTTCAACTCACTGAGCATCTCTAGAGGTCTTCAAAGCTACATTCTTCATTCATTAATTGTGGAGTAATATCACATCTTTCATATGCAAGCATCTGTGTGTGATTAGGGTTTTGTCATGTTCATGTCATTTCATACAACATATGTGATTACATTCAAGAAGAAAATCATCATTATCAGTCATTGCAGATATGAGGTATATCCTTCCATTATTTATTTCAGTATTTACAATATTTCAATCAAGGTTAATTCCTAAACCGGGGTTTGACTTAGGCAAGCCCTTAGTCCTAACCTATTTCCCTTTCTTTCTATGTGTAGGAAATAGGTATGGAGTTGTGATCTTCAGAATAAAAATTATTCACAGAGATGAATCAACCCCTTTTGGTGTGCGAAAAGTTAGGAGGACCAGAGCAACAAACATTCTAGTCCCGACATTTTTGGAGATTTTTTCAGGGATCAGATTTGAATCTTCTTATATTGCTCAGATCCAGGTGTGTGTCTCACTCTCACATTTGTAGCTCATTGTTTCTATATTTTTACCTTTATTTTCAACACTTTATCCTAATTTCAACAATTCAACTCACAAAAGAGGGCAAACAAATTCAACCCCTTAAATCCAATCAGTATTTTAAGTCCTTCTCATTACTGGTTTGTGACTAAATCTATTGGATTCAACCCTCTTTTGAATGTAATTGTAAATTAGTGGTTTTGATTCCCTCTTACAGTGGAAACCCTAATTTTCACCCATTACAGAGATCATTAAATTTTTCTATTTAAATGTAATATTTTTTGTTGAATATATGAACATGATAGAAAAATGTCTTCTACTTCTCTATTTTCACTTAATCTATTATATCCTAAAATTGTACCCCAAAATCCTAAAACCTTTTTTAACTATAAGATTAGGATATGTCATCAAGAAGGTAAAGAAGAGGGTTCATAAAAAAATTATAAATGGTTAAAGACATACAACAAGAGTGGATGATACTTCCTACACTTTGGGCTTAGTTTAAACATGGGAGAGCATTCCCAAAGGTACCAAAATAGTTTAATATATAAACTAAAATGTAACATGACAAGAATAATTGGTAGCTACAACAAATGTATACTTGACCTCAAATATTATCACTAGATCAAAGACAGACTCTTGTATCGCTAATAATATCTTGTTTGTGCATCTAAGGATAACAATATATTTGCAATCTCTTAAAATGTTTTAATTTGTCATTACATGCACAGTGGCAAGATGTAGATATGCATGTTAAGGTTTCTTACATTTTTCATAGTTTAAGTTTGCTTCAAATTTGTTCCTAGTTTGTACCATTAAATCATGAACCATGCATATTATACTCTACACTTACAACTAATAGGATGGAGGGTGAGTAAATAGTGGGTGATTCATTTGCTTACCAATATGGGCTAATACTTTTTCTATTAGGCAATAGACTCATAAACAAAAAAAAGGGAAAGACGTGCTAGGAGGTAAAATATCAATAGAACAATATTCTTATTTTTATTCAATCATAAAATATTACATCCATGTAATAGACATAATTATTAATCCTTGATTAGAATTGCAATGATCCATATGAAATCAAGGAATGGTTATTACAAAAAAATTGCAATACATTAGGTGTTGTCGCACATGTGCATGCACCAAGGAATAGTTATTACAAAAAAAATGCAATACATTAGTTGTTGTCACACATATACATGCACCAAACCTTCATTAGATTCATGCCAAGAAATGTAGAAAAACTACAATCAATCATATTTTCTTAGATCACTATAAATATACATGTAAACATACTATTGTCTACAATTGTACATTAAAAAACCTCTTCTACTTATAAAATAAATTCTCTCATACATATATAAATAATATTAGGTCACGTAGGTCACACCCGAAAGCTTTAAAGTGGGGTCGAGCAAATCACAATCTAATAAGGATCTATAGATCCTTGAAAGGATTTGTAACTTATTCAAAGGTCCACAAACCTCAACCCCAGTTCAAAAAGAAAACCACAAGATTGAAGGACCATACCCATATGATACCCTTAATTTTTTTTAAGAGATACTTTACAAAATTAAAAATTGAAAAAATGAACTTGTGAAAAATTTATATGTTATAATTTTATTTTATTTTATTTTTTATTGAGAATTGCAGCAATGAGAAAGTGTGAACTTGTATACATAGAAACCTTAAAAAATAAAATAAAACGGTCACATTCCATATCCGCTTTAAAATTGTGGTGGTAGTATTTTCTCACGTGGACTCTCCATTACCCCTTATAATGCCATTAATATTAGATGTTGTACAGCCCTAAGACCCCTCATTTACTCTTGTCTAATGCTGACGTGGGCATCTATGACAGGATTATCAATATTATTCTTGTTTGGGCAGGAGCACTGACAAACCCCTTCAATATGCTGAACAAGGGTGAAAACCCTCTCCTCGATGATTTTTTTAAAATTTGTAAAACTCAAAGTCCATATGAATTTGTGCATATATTTTGTTCAATTTAGCATGGTAAGTTAAAAGGTAGAATTTGTGAATCGTGATAAATCTCCCTTAATCATATGAAGAAATTTAAAAGTAGGGTAGTGTGAGGGAAAATATTATATTTTAAATGATTATTGTAAAGTTATTGTTTAATTTATTTTTAAGAAACATATATATAATTGTAGAGGTTTTTTTTGTTTACAAAGTATTGGATCTTATGTATGTTATTATATCAGGCTAAGATACAATCAAGATTAAAATTGAGTTAGAAGGAGAATTATGCATAGATTAAGGATTATAGTTGTTAGAATTAGGGTTATGGTTAGAGTTAGGGTTAGGTTAAGGTTACAATCAAAATTAAGATTGGGCATAGAGTTTAAGTGACAATTGGTATTAGGATTAGGGTTAAAATTAGAATTGGATTAAGGATTAGAGTAAGGGTTTGAACAAAATTTAAGTTTAGAAATAGGGTTACAATTAGGGTTGAAATTAGGATTAGAGTTAAATTTAGAACTAGGGCTACAATTAGAATTAAGGTTAGAGTTAGATTTAGAATTAGAATTAATTTATATACACTAAAATAATATTATTATATATATACTTTTTATTATAACTTGTATGTGTGTCTTCTTAATAATTTTTTTTTTAATCTTTTAGCTTAAATTTTGACAATGTCATTATTTAAAAATGTCATTAACACACAGTCACATTAACACACTCATGTTATTACACTCCACTTAGCTTAAATTTTGACAAAGTCATTATGTAAAAATGTCATTAACACACAATCACATTAACACACTCATGTTATTACACACCACTCCTTGTTGCCATTATAGAATTCCTCTCAACATTAATTAAATAAAATTATATACATTAAAATTTATATAAGACTATAATCTAAATTAAAAAGAAACTTTCTATTATTATTTATTAAATACAAAAAATAAAATTTAAATTTACATTTAAAAGAAACAAATCTAAATTTAAAAACAACTATATATATATATTTAATAAATAATAATAGAAAGTTTCTTTTTAATTTAGATTATAGTCTTATATAAATTTTAATGTATATAATTTTATTTAATTAATGTGGAGAGGAATTCTATAATGGCAACAAGGAGTGGTGTGTAATAACATGAGTGTGTTAATGTGATATATATATATTTATATATATATATATATTAAATCTAGATTTTAAAAAACTTCTAATTTAAAAAATTATATTTTTAAAACGAAATTTCTACTTAAAAAAATTATGATATGTCTGGGGATAAAATATATGTATGCTAGTTTATTTATTATTGTAGAAGATTTAAACTTAGCAACATCTAAGTGCCTACAACATGGATTTTTATTTTAATGGGTGAAATATCATTTTTATTATCCATTAAATAACATTCACATAATAGTATTTATTATTACATCAACCAAACATTACTTGAAAGAATAGGGGGAAAAAGTTGCAAGGAAAATGTAGGCAAAATATTTTATTGGTGAGAAATTTGTTGTCATTAAGAAAGCAATTTGTGGGATTGTGGTTTTAAGGAGGAATTATGTTAAAGTTTCTAAAATATATTTTAGTAGTTAGGGAAGAGGGGTCGAGCAAACTTTGCAAGCATTTTTCAGTTACATGAAATTCTATATGACCTCCTTTTTTCTCTAAATGCAAAATATCATTTTATTTATCTACATCTAAGATTTGGAGGTATGACTTATCCTACAACTCACCACATCAACATATCTAATGAGAAATGTCTTTTAAATGATTTTTTATGGATTCAATAAAAAATTAATCATAAAGTCTACAATAGTTTTTCTTAATCACAAATCTTCTTATCTCTAACCTTTAAATGATCGTTTGACTTTCTGGAAAAGCCTTTCACATTTCATGATAAAATACATGTTATTCATTGTGCCCACCTTTAATATTTGATAAGACATATAAATTTGAAGCACTCCAATGCATATACATTACTATTCCAGTAGTTGTACACTTAAAATTGGTATTTTCCCACACAATGATAATACTTGTTTACAAGAGCACCTTATTTTATAAATGACACTTACATTTGATAATTATAATATTTTATGTGAAACAAAAATTCATATTTATTTTATTTGTTAGTGAATGTATTTATGATTTTTTTATGACATCCGCAAATTATCATGTTTTCATGTAAGGGTCCATCTTGATCAACATTTGGTCATTTGTCATTTTATATGTGGACTAATTATTGACAATGTGTAATAAAAATATGTTCCAAGACTTAAATCCAATAACCTCAAGTACTTTAATAGCAATAGGACCCTACCCAACACCGACCCCTCTCCCTGCAATTGTCAAAGCAAGTCACATTTGAGAGATAATACTATTGCAAATATGGTTGTGTTGTCATTGATGTCAAATTTGGAGATAGTTGCAAATATGGTTGTGTTGTCATTGATTTCACAAGTAAATATGAGTTTGTGTTGTATGTGGTTGTGTGGAGTGGTGACAAAGGTGAGGAAGAAGTTGTAGTTGTACGGTTGTGGTATGTGGTCTGGAAATGAGTGTTTAGATGTTGTTATGTTGTTTAGAGGTGATGGCGAGTGAGTATGAGGTATTTCTAAAAGGTGACAATATCGGAAGTTACAGTATGCAGGAAAAAGTATTTAAAGTCCTTATGGAATAATGTTATGCATTCCTCTAATTTTTGAAGATTATGGCTTGGATTTCTAAAATTAATGTCTATATTTTGTGGATATTGCACTATCATATTTTCAAGTCCTTAGTTGCTCAAATTTTGAAGTTGGTTGTTGTTATTTGATGACAGTGAGGCTATGTATCAAGACTAATATGGAGAATGCCCTGTATTGCTCCGCAATGTTGTCTATTGTGTCTCAATTTGGAGGACATGTTCATATAGTTTGTGTAGTTTTCAAGTTCAACTTTCATGTGTAGGTTTGGCCGACAAGTGAAGTTATATTGTTTTGTTGTTCGATGTGGTCAACTATGTTGGTCTCTACCCGACTCAATTGGTTTATCTTATTTGGATCATACTCTTTTGGTTCATATATACATTGGAGGTTAAGCTAGAGTGTTGTCATGGGTCTCAATGTAGTGTGTGAAGATCCACATTGAGTAATTTGCATTAGGTGATGTTTTGGGGCTAACTGGTTAATGTGCTTTATTGGTTATCTGCATGTTACAACCTTGGAGGATGTGTTAGTGTGTGCAATTCATTGGAATCGACTTTAGAAGACTTGTTGTGATGTATTTGAGTCCCCTTTATCTCCTAGGGTGGACCACATTTGGTGTAGTTGGTCTTGGTGGCCAATCTTATGTAATTTATGTATATTCTACCTATGATCAACCTAGTTGAGGGTTTCAATGAATAAGCTGGTATATAAAGGTATGCGGATGTGTGAATTATTTATGGATTGGTGTAGATTGATTGTGAATGATATGCAAGCATAGGTGGAGAAGCAAAGTGTGAATTTCAGTTTGTTGTGAGCTTTTATGATCATATCTTTTAGTGTGACAGAGTTTTGAGACAATGAATGTGTGAGTTGTGTTTGCCATGGTATTGTCTATTTGACGCAGTGGTTGAAGGGTAGTTTCATGATCGGGAGATCTTGTTCATTTCAATTCATCATTTCCTTGTGCCTACTGGAAGATAGTGTGTCCTTCTGGCAGCTTGTGCAAATTTGTATATTTCCTTGGAGTAGTGAACTTCAATAATGCAAGTCCATTGTATCTTGCCCTAGGATTGTGCGTCTCAAATTTGCAAGTCCATTAAATCTTGCCCTAAGGTTGTCCACCTTAGTCTTGCTAGTCCAAATCAGGAGCAATGAGCTTCCTTGGCCTTGAGCCTAAAACATTGTAATCAATTATTCATATTGTGAGTGTGATTCTTACTATGGTTTTTCCCTGCTTAGGGTTTTCCCCATAAATCTGGCGTTCTCTTGTATATTGTGTTATGTGGTTTCATGTTTCATTATTGCGGAGATAAGATAGTTGTGGTTTGAGCTTTAAGGGTTTAAAGATAAATTAGTGTAAGCTACGAACTAATTCACCCCCCTTTAAGCTCCAACATGATTGTGAATGATATGCAAGCATACATGGAGAAACATAAGTGTGAATTTAAGTTTGTGATGAGCATTGACGATCATATCTTTCAATGTGACAGAGTTTTGAGACAATCAATGTATGAGTGTTTGCTATGATATTGTTTGCTTGACACAATGGTTCAAGGGCAATTTCATTATCAGATCTTGTTCATTTCAATTCATCATTTCCTTGTGCCTACCAAAAGATAGTGTCTCATTTTAGCAACTTGTACAAATTTGTATCTTACCCTAGAGCAACGAGCTTCAATAATGCAAATTCACTGTATCTTACCCTAGGTTTGTGCATCTCAATAATGCAAATCCATTAAATCTTACCCTAAGGTTGTGCACCTTAATCTTGCAAGTCCAAATCAAGAACAATGAGATTTTTTGGCCTTGAGCTTAAAACATTGTAATCAATTATTCATATTGTGAGTGCACGATTCTCTCTATTGTTTTTCCCTACTTAGGATTTTCCACATAAATCTAGAGCTCGTGTAGTGTTTTGTGGTTTTATGATTCATTATTGCAAAGATAAGACAATTGTGGCTTGAACTTTAAGGGCTTAAAGATAAATTGGATTTAACTCGCATATCTATATTTTAAAACAAGTCTATGCTACATACACACAAAAAAAATCGCCTTCAAGATGTCTAAATCACTTCTACATAGAAATTGATTAAAAAATAAAGATATCTTTCAACACATGATATATATATTTTTTAAATGTAGTTATGCTAGTATTAAAAACAAGCATGAATAAAACAATTAAATAAAAATATATAATTAAATTCAATATTCAAAATTGTAAAAACAACAATTAAAATACAATTATATACAAATATAATTGCATATCAATTTACTATTATAAATATCAGATTAAAAACACAAAGTTAATTGTGATTTAAAATATTAGCCCATCTTGTATTAATAGTTCCTATGTATATTAATATAGCTTTCATAGTTCAACAAAATGTGAATTATTTGTTTAATACATCAAAGTTACATGTGTTTAGCTAGCATAACTATACAAAATATGTTAAGTTACATCAAAAGTACATGTATTTAGTTAAGATATTCTTCTCAAAGCGTCTATTCCACTTACACATGAGAAATTGATTAAAAAATGAGATGTCTATTTCATTTATATATAAGAAATTGATTCCAAAATTAAATATCTCTAATCATATTATATTTTATATAATTTTAAAATATAGATAAAAATAGTCATAAATACTAATTTTTTTATTAAATTTAATTTTTGAAAGAATATATTTCAATATCAATAATTGAACTGAATTGACAAATGAATTAAAGACATCAAAATCAGAAAAATGATCTTGGTTAATAATACGATAAAGACAGAAATAAATTTAACTCTAAAATATTTTATAGAGTACCACAATATGCAAAGTTCAATTAATTTAGTTGAAAAACACATAAATCTGAAACAGAATTGAAACTACAATTTTAATCCTACTGATATCTTAGAAAATACAACATCATTTACCACAAATGCATTTATTAATCTCTCTGCTTCAGGGGTACTAAATTTGAAATTTCCTCCCTGAATAAATATTCTCTTGAACATAAATAAGGCTTAAATTGCATTTACAGTGATCAAGTAATCTTTAAGAGACAAATACTTCAGAGGGATTACAGCAGCAATCATCCAGCATACAACAGCAACACAGGGCAGAAAAACTGCAGAACAAACAAACTCCCATTACAGACTGTTCCAAAGCAATTAAACTACTAACCTTTAAAACCTTCCAAGAGACATTTGTATTTCACCATACAAATCTTTACAAAATAATTGACAGACTACAAATACATACTAAGAATTCACCACAACTTATTAACTACAACTAGATACTCTATAATGAAACCCTTGTAAGCCACTTACAGAGCAGCCATTGAAAAAACTTAAGAAAAAAAGTGAAACCCAGACAATGATTGTCTATTAGCAAAGTTATCACTACAAACATTTAAAAACCAAGCAGAAACTTAGAATTCAAACCTCCCCACCTCTAAACACTTTCATTAATTAAACAATTTTTTTCGATTAGAAGACTCTGCAGAGAATATACTATTAATAAAATTAAATAAAAATGAAAGAAAGAAGATATCGTGAGGTGACAGTCAATTCTTCAGTCTGAACTTTCCAAATGACTGGAGGAAAACTTTTGAAGGAAACCCTCTGATCTCGTTCCTTCACCCCCTGCAGCTAACCGGTCCAATACATCTACCTATTGATGTATGGTATTTTCATCAAAACTAATTTTGTTGAAAGCTTGATTTTCTAGGGAATGAAAATATGATTTTATTATATTGTAGTCAATAGATTTTTAGTGTACTAGTAAAGTTGAAAGGTTTTGAATGAGCCCATCAAAGATAAAGGATCAAATTTTATTTAGTGCAAAGTCTCTACATCATAAGGGATGAAGTCTGTTTGAATCAAAAGGGATGAGCTGGATTGTGTCTCTCATTACTTTGACAGAATAGATACCCCTCAATACCCTACACCGTAAGGTATGAAGACGGTTCGAGCCTCTACATCAAGAGAAATGGAATGGGTTGTGTCCCTAATGACTTTGACAAAGTAGATACCCTCAATCCCCTATGTCATAAGAGATGAGATTGGTTCGAACCTCTACATCAAAGAACATGACTTTGACAGAATAAATACCCCTAGACAAAATTTCAACTTAAAACTGCTATTCTGTGTAATATAGTTAGACAGTTTTTCTATGTTTAACATGAAACCCTCCAGGAAAAAATGTACACATTTGGAAAAGAAAAAGCCAGTTACAACTTTGAGGCAAAGAAACTACACACCATCTTTCCAAAAACCCTTCCTCTCGATCAGGCGCCGATTGTGATTGCTGCGGCGGCGCCACCACGGGGGGCGGTTGCTGGTTATATCCCTGTGAATCCCCTGTAACAAAACAAATTCCATAAATGCAAAGCCCTGCATTCCGAGAAACAAAATAATCGAGGGTTTCAAGAAGAAAACACTAAAAAATCAGGCATTTACAGGTTACAGACACACCGTATTTGGGATCCGACATTGTTGTGTATGTGTGCTTTCGCTAAGCAGATCTGTAACTTTAATGACGTATTTCGGAAATTATGGTCGACTTCTGATGGCTGTATCGTTCATCCTTCTATGGCTAAAATGCGCGGGATTTATCAAATATCACTGTAGTCTTGTCATTCCATGTACAGCATGATCTGTCATTCGTTCCTATTCAACCATTTTCTGTGACATTATCCGACGGTCAGCTTAGCCAACGCCGAAGTCTTCGGCTCTCATTTACTCTCCAGAAGATTCGAATACCACGCGTAACCATCATGAGTCCCACACACTGACACAGCTCAGGCTTTTACAGATTACAAAAGTATTCTCTGCTGGATATCTGGGATTCGACATTGTTGTTTATTTGTGCTTTTTCGCTAAGTAGATCTGCAACTTTAATGGCGTTATTCAGAAATCGTTTTCAACTTCTAATGGCGGAATAGCCCATCCTTCTATGACTGAAATGCGCGGATGTTATCAATATCACTGTCGTGTTGTTGTCATTTTCAGTACGCCATGACTTGTGGGTCGTTTCTGCTAAAACCGCTTTCCATTAAACTACATAATTTACCAAAAAATACAGAAAAATAAGCAAGCAACAACTTTCAGGCAAAGAATCCTTCCAAATTGTGGGTACCGCGGCG
This sequence comes from Cryptomeria japonica, assembly GCF_030272615.1. NCBI lineage: Eukaryota > Viridiplantae > Streptophyta > Pinopsida > Cupressales > Cupressaceae > Cryptomeria > Cryptomeria japonica. Next base: position 338,868,091 of record NC_081407.1, read on the forward strand.
GCATCACCATGGGTGGCGGTTGCTGTTAATATCCTGCAACACAACAAATTTCATAAAAGCAAAACCCTAATCACTCAGAAAAGCAAAAGAGTTGAGGATTTCGAGAAAAGAACACTGAAGGCTTTTACAGATTACAAACATACCTCGCGCTGGATTAGGATAAGGGCATCTGGGATCCGACATTATTGTTCATTTGAACCTTCGCTAAGCAGATCTGCAACTTTAATGGTGTAATTCAAATAATGATTAACTTCTCTGTGTATGTTGGTTTCAAAACCCTGCATTCACTTGTTTGTCCACTTTCACACACTGAAGACTATAGATTTTGCACTTGTTTGTCCACTTTCACACACTGAAGACTATAGATTTTGCTTTGTTGACATAATTTAATCTTTTCTCATCTTAGATTTCTTTTTTAGTAATAAAGTAAAAGTAAAGTGTCTTTTATAGTCCATGATACCAATCATCTATGTATGGATCTATGGTAAAAGTTAAATGGTTTTTGTTATAAATGAACTTGCTCCATTACATCTTCCGGGTTTTGTTGTCTCATGCCTGAAAACTGCTTGCCAGTTTCGTTACCACACAGGAAACCATTTTGTAGTATTATAGCCAAAAACATCTTCACGGGATGTAGAAATAGGTTAATGGCATTACCAAAAACAGATATTTTAGAGTACACAAAATATCTATTTAAGATTGGTATCTGATAAACTTGTAAAATGCCCCGCTGTGCAGTATTGGAGCTTCTGTCTCACAATTCTTTTGCTTTCAACTTTAAGGTAGGGGGATTCGATCCAATGACGTAGCAACCAATCCTTTCTGTTGAGGGCCTTGTTCCAACTTTTGTTCACTTTAATTAATTCCATCAATGAAAATGAAGTTCCTTTTCTTTTATTCTATAGGTTCATTTACATTAAATTATTTCTTATGTATAGTAAACATGTAATTTTTTTATGTAATTTTTTGATGTAATTTTATGTTGACTATATGGCTTATGTTTATAAATAAGACTATACTATACAACCTTATCTAAACTCATAGAAAATCAGTGCCTAAAAACATGCAAAAGGTGTGAGTGGCCGTATATGTTTAAAAGATGTAGTTGGAACTCAATTATATAAAAGTGGCAGAACTGTTGATAAAAATTAACAAATAAAAACTAAATGTCCTTTTCAAATATTTTCTTTGTCACGCAAGAAACTGCCATTATACTTCACCTCTTTTATGCTTCACAATAGGAATATTTATTAATTTAAGTTGTATACTTTTTAGTTTTAGTTTTGAATTTTTAATGTTAATTTTTTTTTTAATCTTGGTAGTTGCTTTGACTTTGTTTATTAGGTATAATTTCAAAGGTGTTTGTTGTCACTTTTTTCATAAATTTGGTTAACTTTCAAATTTCCCTCCTTGTTTTAATAAACATTGCTTCTTGATTCATTTGTTTGATCTACATAGATAAAATCTTATTTTATTTTTCTAATTTTTTGGACTGAAATTAATTGATTGTGTGAAGGCTTTAGCATGCGGAAACATAAATGTTTTTGATAATAAAAACAGCCAAAAACGAGGGGGCTGACCCATGGGTACAATTAAGAGAACAATGGAAGGACCATTGTTCGCAAACAATCAGCATAGAAGCAGCCTTTTACCTCTATCAAAAACAAAAACCATCATACGAGAGTTTATCAACAATAAAATACTACTAGTCAGAGTATACTTCCAGTGCCACACAGGGCTATAAGCATTAAAATATAAACATAAGCCGAAACTAAACCTATCTAGCCTACTACACTGCATAGACAAAAAACTTCTCCACATGCAGAAATTTAATTCTTTTTCCCATGGCTCTTCTTAGGGACCAGCTTCTTAGCCCATTCCTTAACGAGGAACTTGAACAGGCCTTTAAAGTCCTCGTCCTCCTTGCCTTTACCTTTGTTTGCGCTATCCTGCAAAAGGCACAGAGTAGTGGTCGAGCATCTCATGACATTCAGAGCGAATTTAGACACATCATGCATCTTGGACTCCGTCGCCTCCAGTCTGCTGGTAATCACCTACAGGGTGTTAGAGAGGGCTTATATCTTTTTCCCAAGCTCTGCCAGGTTGGGATCTTCTTCCTTCACACTACTGGCCTCTTCAACAACCAACATTTTCTTAATCCTGAAGGTCGGGGAAGGGAAATTGGCATGTTCCAGGTTCATAGAGGCGGTCGGGCTATCGAAAACATGGGTTGAGCTCACAGAAAGGGGGGAATGTTTGTGCTGGGCCTGGGGGGTTTTATCAGTCGAAATGGAGTTGCCCGTGTCGTGCGAGGAGGAGGGGTCTCTTAGAGATTTATCAAAGGGTTTAAAGGCCAATCTGGTAGAGTGGCGGGGCGTGTTGGCGTCTTCGGTAAAGTCCAGGTCCGAATCAATTTCTTGGATTTTAACTTTTTTAGGGGTTCTGACCTCCTCCGGGGAGTGATTCTTGGTTTTCTTGCTGGAGGAGCCAAGTTTCGTGCAACGAGGGCTTGAATCATTAATGACTAGAGGTTGGGTCAAGGGGCTGACATTCTGCACAGAAATGGAACGGGGCGAGCAGAGGGCGAGGTGGAAGTTGAACAGGCAGAGCATAAGGCCCTGGTGCAGGATATGAAAGTCTTTGCCTTTCTTTTTAGCTTTAGCTATATCTTTAACGTTAGCATCCATCGAGTGCAATAAAAAGAACGAAATGGAAATGAGGTCTTTGTTCCTCAAATGGTTCAGGAAGGGGAGGTGGTAGTAGTAGAAAATGTCATACCTGCCTTTGAGCGTAAAATACTTCATCACTATGTAGTAGACTTCGTCCCAAGGGTGCTGGAGTTCCTCTCTGTTAAAGCCTCCAACCCTCTTGACAGGGTTCTCACCGTGGCGGAAAAACTGGTTAAGGCTGGTAGAGTCCACAATGCGGTTCTGTTTTTTCCATTTTCTGCCCTCCATTGAGAGGCCAGTAGCCTGGGCTATGACCTCTTCGTTTATTTTGAAGGAGATTCCCCCCACAGTCGCCCTTCTGTCCTCCCAGGAGGACACAAATTGTTTAGAGAGTCTCTCGTCATTGCCCTTCATGTTCTCCATAAATTTGTCAATGCCTCCTTCGGTGCACACAAACCAGGCCACTGGTTTGGCTTTGAACTCCTTAACTTTGTTGGGTTCCAGCCTGAGCCTTGCCCCCCCCATTTTAGAATCCTTCAGCTTCATAGTTTGAAAATAACAGAAAGCCAGAACGCAAAGCCGAAGCAAACTCAAGACGAAATGGTTAGGGAAAATGTGCCAGACTTGGGTTAAACGATTGTAATAATCATAGTGATTATTATCCTTTAAGGTCTCATAGATATCGCTGGTTGGAGATCTACTAGGAGCGTGCGAGCCTTTACTCGGGCCAATGTGAGTTGACAGCTCGCTGCTCGGGCCAATGTGAGTGGACAGCTCCTCAGCGTCGCCTTTGTCATCACCAGTTGGCACCATCCGAGTCATAAATGAACGGTAATCATTCCCGATGTCAGTCCTTTCTTTATAAATTCGTCCCCTGTGGTAGTGATGACTCTGCATACCTCTGCTATGTGTCTATCTATGGTAGAAATTGGCAGGATCTTCACGCCAAATTGAAAAAATTAACATATTTTCCTTCATCATTGGGCGAAAGGGTTAGTCCTTTCCTGGCACAAGGCTTTTTCCTTATCCAGGATTTCCTTAACTGTGATTGGTAGCGTATTGGGGTTCCTCCAGCATCGTAAGCCCATCTGCAGCCTTCCTTCAGCCGCCATGGAATCCGCCGCTCTATTTCCTTCTCTAAAGATGTGGTCTATGGTGAAGTCCTCCATTTTGACCAGCAAGTGCCTGATGTCCCTCAGAATGGGTTCCACTCTCCACCCAGCTGAAGCCTTCCCTTTGATAGAGTCGATAATAACTTGAGAGTCTCCTTCAATTTCTAGATGCTTTATTCCTATGTCGTTAGCCATTTTCAGCCCCCAAAGGAGGGCCATTCCCTCAGCTTGGGTGACCGAACTTTCACTGAGGTTGCCAGCATAGGCTGCAACCATGTTCCCTAGATGATCCCTGATGACTCCACCACCAGCCTGACTGTTGCATTGAGCAGAGCCATCAAAATTCAATTTAAACCAGTGAATTCTGGGGGAAGACCACCTAGTCATTTGTCTCTTTTTCTTGGTGCTGTTGTTGAAACGGTCAAAGCCAGGGGGGAGCTTCCAGCCGCCAGTGATCTTCTTATCCATCTCATCAGGAGGATAGGGAGGGATTCTCCATTTTGTAGCTTCTAGATTCTCCGATATCAACTTAAAGCAGGTGAGGGCAACAGAGTCCGGAGGGGTCTCAGTGTCTCTGAAAATTCTGTTGTTTCTCTCCTTCCACAAAGCCCAGCATATGTGTGGAGGAATTTGTTTCCAAAGTTGAATGATGAGGGGATGATGGGAAGGGGGGGTCCAATCAAAAACAAAGTTTTTTATATTCTTGTGGAAGACCCAACACAGACCACATTTCTGAAGCATGACAGACCAAATGCGAGCTGCAAAGGGACAAAGAATAAAAAGGTGCTCAATAGATTCCTCATCCTTTTTACATAAGCTGCATCTATTAGGGAGATGGAATCCCCTCTTTTTCAAGTTATCAAGCGTGAGGGTTTTGCCATGCATGAGGGACCACCAAAAGAAATTAATTTTGGGAATTAACTGAGGGTTCTAGACTTTCTTCCAACCTTCCGCATCCATAGGGTGTTTTAGGAGCTGAGAGTATGCAGATTTGACCGAGAACTGGCCCAATTGAGTCTCTTTCCATATGAAGCTATCTTCGTTCGTGGTCATGGGAATTCTAGTTTTCAGCAATAAGAGTTGCAACTCCTGAGCTAGGGGGACCAGGTTCGGTTGATTGCTGCAGATGGGGACTAAGTCCTTCCAACCACTTCTTGGGATCAAATAATCCGCAACATAATCCCCCAGGATAGCCTTGAAATGGTTCTTGATTTGATGGAAGTGAGTGTTGATTAATGGTCTATCCTCCGTCCAAAAGTCCTCCCAGAATCTCACCTTTTTGCCATCTCCAAGCTGCCACTTCAGACCTTCTCTGACCATCACTCTGTTCTTTAGGATGTTGTTCCATAATTTGGAACCTTGGGGAAGGTAAAAAGTGTTGAGATTATAAAAGAAATGCTCCCAGTCCAAATACTTAGCTTTGATGATGTTGCACTAGTCCGCCTCCCCTTTAGCCAAGGTCCATCTTACCTTGGCAATTAGCGCCTTATTGAGGGCATTAATCTTTCGTATACCCAAACCTCCCAGAGATTTGGGTAGACACACAGTATCCCAGTTGACCAGAGCCAAGCATTTTTTTCCCTCTAAGCCAGTCCATAAAAAGTTTTTTTGAATTTTTTCAAGTTTTTCTTCCATGGTCCTTGATATTTTGAACATGGAGAGGAAGTAGACTGGAATTCTCTGTAGGGAGGCTACGAGGAGATGGAGCTTCCCCGCGCTACTGAGAAATTTCCCTTTCCATCCCGCAAGCTTTTTCTGCATTCTTTCCAAGATAGAGTTCCAGAAGGTGGGGGTGACTTCCTTGACAGCGAGAGGGAGTCCTAGGTAGGTCCTCGGGAGAGTAGCCATTTTGCATCTGAGGATGGAGAGGATTCTGAGTTGGAGGTCATTTGGAGTATTCAAGAAGTAGAGATTACTCTTCTCATAGTTGATGCATTGTCCCGACGCCTTGGCATAGTCCTCCAGAAGGGTCTTCCAACCTTTAGCCTCTATGACAGAAGTTCTGCCAAAAAGGAAAGTGTCATCTATGAACTACTGGATATTAGTAGGGGGGAGCATGGAGACCGCTTTGAATCCTTGGAGCCTACCATTGGTGACTAGATGAGTCACATTTCTATTTAGGACTTCAGCTATCATGATAAAAAGATAAGGGGATAAGGGGTTGCCCTGCTAGATACCCTTCTCAGCTTTGAAGCCTCCCCTAGGAGTCCCATTAATCAGGACTAAGAATTGGATCGTGGTAACGCATTCACGAATCATACTCACCATTTTTTGGTTGAATCCCAGTTTTAGGAGCACTTTGAAAAGAAATTCCCAATTGACCTTGTCATAAGCTTTTGATATATCAAGTTTAAAGGCCATACCTGGTAATTTGCTCCTATCCATGGAATGGATTATCTCATGAGTTGTAACGGCGACATCCAGAACTTGTCATCCCGGGACAAAGCCTTTCTGATACGGACTGATAAATTTTTCTAGGAAAGGTTTGATTCTGTTTACAAGGACCTTGGAGAGAATCTTGTAAATGGTATTGCAGAGGCTTATGGGCCGATACTCCTTCAGGCAGTTGGGAGTGGTGGTCTTGGGGATGAGGACAATGAAAGTGTTGTTGATCTTTTTAAGCAATCTCCCCGTTTTGAAGAAATCTTGGACAACTTTAGTAACATCATAGCTAACGATATCCCAAAAGTTCTGGAAGAAGGCCAGGGGGAAACCATCCGGGCCCGGTGTTTTATAAGCTCCCATAGCAAAGACCGCCCTGTGAACTTCCTCAGAAGAGATGGGGGACAGGAGTTGCCGGTTGTCGTCTTTCTCAATGGCCATTGACAGTTTACTAATGAGGCAGTCCTGGAGCGGCGAAGCCGTTCCACTATCCGCATACAGACTGGTGAAAAAGTCCACCCTGTTCTGTCCAATCAGAGAGTCATCAGAAATCTCCTGGCCAGTTTCATCCTTAATACTTTTGATGTAGTTCCTCCTCTTGTGGTTAGAAGCCGATTTATGGAAGAAGGCAAAATTTCTGTCCCCTTCTTTCAACCACTAGATCCTGGATCTTTGTTTCCAGTACACCTCCTCCTTGGCAAGGATATTTTTCCAGCTTTTGCGACAATCTTCTTCCTCCTTCAAAATGGGGTCCGGGGGGTTACCAGTAGCCATTAAAATTTGAAGTTGTTCCAGTCTGGATCCTAGGTCCTTTTTTCTTTTAAAGATGTCTCCAAATGTGTTCCTGTTCCACCCTTTGACTTCCCTGTTAATTATCTTTAGTTTCTCCATAATTCTGAACATGGCAGTCCCTTGGATCGGGGTGGACCACCAGCCTCTAACCAAATCCTTGAAGTCAGGATGGGAGGCCCACATGATTTCAGTATTTCAAATTATTTCTCATGGGCCTCTTCATTGTGAAAATGAACACCATAAAAGCTTAATACATTATTTGTTTGGATGTATTGTGTGAGATTTAAGCATATTTTCAAAAAAAAGGATTTGTTCAAATGAAAGTAATTGTTTTTTTTTGCATGGGAAGTCATAAATTAACATTCTTGAACAAGCAAAAGTCCTCTCATATACAAGACTCTATTGTGCTTATATAAGTTGTCACTTGTGATGACATTCAAGTGACATTATCTAGGGTAATGCTCTGTTCCTTTTTGGTACCTTATATTTTATATCCAAAGGATGTTTATGATCATGTCTGGTCTCTTCTTCCCAATCTTAGATGTATGTTTTATTGTATCTTTTATGATGTTCCATTAGGGTAAGTGCACCAAGATGGTGAACAAAAAGGGGGGTATAACTGACCACTTTTTTTCTTTCTTTTTGAAAATAGGTAAACCTGAACTTCAAAGAGATATTTGAAGGTCATGCACTAAAAACTAGGAGTTGAGAAAAGAATAAGAATTTTAGTACTCTGAATCTAGTTTCTAAACTTCCAATTTTTTTAAAAATTGGATAAGATTAAGAGGGTCAAACCTTTTACACACGAAAAATTATTCCTGATTTTTTTCAGAAAAATATAACATAGCTGTTTTCGTACACTGCACAAAATATATAGTTAGATTGAGTATTTTGCAAAACCCTTTGGTAGGATAATAGGTAAGAGTGAGATCTAGAAGTTGTGTATTTTTTTGTAATTTTTCGTTGAGTATTTTTTTTTATGATTTTTTGAAGTGACCGCATCCTGAAAAATTTGGTACTTGTTCGTGCGCTGGGCATAACTTGCATCAAAATAATAAAAAAATGCAAACTTTTTTTTAAAGTGTATAGAATCTAGTGCAGAACAATATGTAATTTATTTTGAATTTGGTCAAGTATATCAAAATTTATTAAAAAAATGGTAGACATATGTCTGTGAGGACTGTCAAGGCACTGATAAAGAAAATTAAAGTTTACTATGCTAATGTTGTCCAAAAATAGAAAAAAATATATGGTCAAAAAACTAAGAAGATGTGTGAGATTATGGTGGTAATTTTAGAGATACCCACTTGATCATTTGTAAACCTGATGACGATGAAGTTGAGAAATCATGTTGGAGGATGAAAAAACATGTAAAGGGACAAAAAAGGGGGGAAAATGGGCTTGCAAGCCTTAGGGTCGTTTTCCAACCCTCTTACCAAGCCAAAACCCGCACAGGTTTTGAAAAACAAAAAGTACTATTTGCAGTTCTAAATAACTCGTACGGGTTATGTAGAACTAAAACCATTATTTTTAGTTTTACAAAATCCGTACGGGTTATGTAAAACTAAAAACATTTTTTTTTCACAAAACCCGTATGGGTTATGTAAAACTAAAAACATTTTTTTTTTGTTTCACAAAACCCGTATGGGTTATGAAGACATAATAATGTATGCTTGTAAACGTAGCATTTACTAGACATATTTTAGATATACCTATATAATATGTGTTTATGTATGTATATATGCATATCTATAATTTTATATATATATATATATATATATATATATATATATATATGTTTGTATACATGAATGTATCTCTTCTTTTCCTCTCTCTCTCGTCTTCCTTCCCCCATCATTGTCTTTGTCTATTCTGAGCCCTAATTATCTTCCTTGAGTTCTATCTCATCTCTCTCCCCCTCACACTTCTCTCTTTTCGATTCTCTCACCCTTTTCTCCTTCTCGTTCTCTCTCTACCTCATCTCTCTCTCTCTCTCTCTCTCTCTCTCTCTCTCTCTCTCTCTCTCCCTCCTTTTCCCAATCTCCCTCTCTTCATATCCCCTATTCTCTCTTACCCCCCTCTCTCTCTCTCTCCTTTTCCCAATCTCCCTCCCTCTCTTTATCCCCCCTCTCCCTCTCCCCCTCTCCTTTTCCTAATCTCTCTCTCTCCCCTGCCCCCCTCTCTCTCTCTACTCCCTCTTTCCCACTCCATCCATCCCCCTCTTCTTATCTCTCTCTCTCTCTCTCTCTCTCTCTCTCTCTCTCTCTCTCTCTCTCTCTCTCTCTCTCTCTCTCCCTGTCTCCCTCTCCTTTTCCCAATCTCCCTGTCTCTCCCTCTCCCCCTCTCCTTTTCCCAATCTCCCTCTCTTTGTCACTCTCTCCCTCTCCATCCATCCCCCCCCCCCTCTCTCTCTCTCTCTCTCTCTCTCTCTCTCTCTCTCCTTTTCCCAATTTCCCTCTCACTCCCTCTCCATCCATCCCCCCCTCTCTCTCTCTCTCTCTCTCTCTCTCTCTCTCTCTCTCTCTCTCTCTCTCTCTCTCTCTCTCTCTCTCTCTCTCCTTTTCCCAATTTCCCTCTCACTCCCTCTCCATCCATCCCCCTCTCCTTATCCTTATCCTTCTCTCTCTCTCTCTCTCTCTCTCTCTCTCTCTCTCTCTCTCTCTGCTCCCTCTCCCTCCTCCCCTCTCCCTTCCTCTCTCCCTCTCCTTTTCCCAATCTCCCTCTCCCTCTCCCTCTCCCCCTCTCCTTTTCCTAGTTCTACATAACCTGTACGGGTTATGTAGAACTAAGGCCAAAACTTCTAGTTCTACATAACCCATACGGGTTATGAGAAATTGTGAATGTTCGCATAAAAGGTTTCCATAACCCATACAAGTTATGGGAAAATATTAATATATTTTAGTCCCAATGACCTAAAAACCAGCATTGCAAGTTGTTTGAAGGCCCCACTGCTTTTGCACATGATTTTATGGAACAATAATAGTCAGGTTTTCATATTCTTTTGTCACTTTTGCTTTGGAATGATTGATTTGTCTCATATATTGGATTGTTTTTGAAGTTATTTATCATTGTTACTTTAGATTATAACAAAATCATGATCATTTGTTGTTGTTTTTCTTTGATCATGATTGATTTGTCTTGTATTTTGGTTTTTTTGGAAGTTATTTTATTATTGTTACTTTAGATTATAACAAAATGATGATCATTTGTTGTTTTTTTGCTATTTTATTGTGGATTGTCATCATGATGTTATGTGTAGGACAATGGGAAATAATAAGAGAGGAACAAATGAACAAAGAGAGGCAACAAAGGAAAGACAAAGGGAGCGTATGAGGAGATTATGTGAAGGTACGCCATCTAATGCACCTAATGAAAGTGATGAACATTCAACAATTGAAATTGATATGGTGAATGCACCAAATCAAAATGATCAACATACACCGATTTAAATACATATGATGAATGCACCTAATAAATGCAATGAACATACACCATTTGAAAATGATTCGATGAATGCACATGTTAATGAAATTGAAGAAGATATACCATTTGAATTTGATGTGATCAATGCACATAATGCACCTAATGAAAATGAAGAGCATATACCAATCTTAACACCTCTTAGAATAATTCGTAAAAAACCAAAGTTCCTAATAGATATTGATGAAAATATTGTGAAGCCAATGCATGATAAAATTTCTGAAAGAACTTGTAGAAGAATTTGGAATAACTATTTTGAAAACATAAATCAAAGTGGAAGATGCCAATTAGTTGTTGAAATGATTAAAAATATGAAATTTAGAGAGACAATGAAAATTTTGGGGTTAAGAACATCCGAAAATAATAGTGAAAGAACCATTGTGAGAAATATTTTTGATGCATACCAAGCCATTGGTTCGAAATCACGCACTAAAGATGCTAATGTTACTCGTCGTGTCCTCACATCAATCATAATGGGAAAGGAAATGAAAAAATCTTGTTTAATAAGCAAAACAAGCAAGTCATTAAGGATAAGTAGAACCGCATTACACTATGCCTTAGAGAGGTGAGAGAAAATCGAGGATCCTAACAATAATTCTCTTTGGGCATTCTCGGGCAGACTCCCACGCAAGGACAAGGTTGTTGTTAATGCACTAAGAACATTAATTGAGAAATATTGGCATGACAACACATGGGTTCCACCCAACCATAGAGATGTTGTTAGAAGGCGAATTGGAATTAGTAATCACAAACCACATCCAAAACACTATTTAGATACCACTCAAACACAATTTTATGAAAGGTTTCTTCAAAGCTTTCCTCGGATTTAAATTAGTCAAAGATTTTTTGAGATGACAAAACCATTTTATGTTAAGATTAATCATGCACGTACTACATGTTGCTGTAGGGTCCATGTTGAATTTTCCATGCATTATGATATTTATTGCTATATATGTTCTACTTTGCATAGTAATGATGTTTTGCAGGAATGTGGTCTACAAGCACCTCCCAAGTCACCCAGAGAATTTATTTCAAGTGTACTATGTAAATGAGATGACGGGTGCATTTACTATAAGATGATGTGTTTGAGAGGTTTTTGTACTAAATTGAGAGAGACTTTTTTAGGAAGCAACAACATGACCCCATAGGTTCAAACGGATCGTCCATAAGTGACACAACCTCCGAGTTACGTGACGTCAAAGTTTGATCATTTTTCACTTTGAGCGCTCAAGGGAAAATGCCGCTACGAGGTGGCTCAGAATGATCGAACGTCTTAGGGAGCAAGACAAGGGAACACCTAGCATAAAACTGACCACCCGAATGCACTCGTGCTAACAGTTCGTTCCCATGACAAGCAGAACGAAAGATGCACTATTTTGCCACCTCTCACTGACGGTTTTTTATGCAACAAAAAAAATCTCACCACAAGAAAATGGAATTGAGTTGTCCAAAACTAAGAGATAATTTTTTAGGTAGTGACAAAATGACCCCATAGGTTCAAATAGATCATCCATAAGTGCCACAGTCTTTGAGTTACGCAATGTCAAAGTTTGATCATTTTTTCCACTTTGAGTGCTCAAGGGAAAACATCACTACGAGGTGGCTCAGAATGATCAGATGTCTTGGAGAGAAAGACAAGGGCACAAATAGTGTAAACTTGGCCACTCAGATGCACTCGCACTGACGGTTCGATCCCACAACAAGAAGAACAAAAGATGTACTATTTTGCCACCTCTCACTGACGGTTTTTGATGCGGCAGAAAAAATCTCACCACAAGAAAAAAGAATCGATTTGTCCTAAAGTGAGAGAGATTTTTTTAGCTAGTGAAAACAAAATCCCATGGGTTCAAACAAATCATCCATAAGTGCCACGGTCTCTGAGTTACGCGACGTCAAAGTTTGACCCTTTTTTCCACTTTGAGCGCTCAAGGGAAAACGTCACTACGAGGTGGCTCGGAATGATCAAACGTCTTGGGGAGTGAGACAAGGGAACACCTAGCATAAACCTAGCCACCCAGATGCGCTTGCACTAACGGTTTGTTCCCATGACAAGCAAAATGGAAGATGCACTATTTTTGCCACCTCTCACTAACGGTTTTTTATGTGACAAAAAAAATCTCACCACAAGAAAATGGAATCGAGTTGTCTAAAATTGAGAGAGGCTTTTTTAGGAAGAAAAAAAATAACCCCATAGTTTCAAATGGATCGTCCATAAGTGCCACAGTCTTTGAGTTACGTGACATCAAAGTTTGACCCTTTTTTCCACTTTGAGCGCTCAAAGGAAAACGTCGCTACGAGGTGGCTCAGAATGATCAGACGTCTTGGGGAGTGAGACAAGGGCACACCTAGTGTAAAAATGGCCACCTGGATTCCTTCACACTAACGGTTCATTCCCATGACAAACATAACGAAAGATGCACTATTTTGCCACCTCTCACTGACGGTTTTTGACCTTTTTTTATGCGACAGAAAAAATCTCACCACAAGAAAACATAATTGAGTTGTCCTAAATTGAGAGAGGAGTTTTTAGGTAGCAATAAAACAACCCCATAGGTTCAAATAGATCATCCATAAGTGCCATGGTCTCTGAGTTACGCGACGTCAAAGTTTGACTATTTTTTTCACTTTGAGCGCTCAAGGGAAAACGTCGCTACGAGGTGGCTAGGAACGATAAGACATCTTGGGGAGTGAGATAAGGGAACACATTGTTGGTATTTTGGTATGGTTTTGTCATTGATGTCAACACCTACTGAAACACTAGCACTTTGGAGATCCATCAACATTCACCGGCAAGCAAGTAACTATTGCACAGTTACTAGTATATGGTTCACCGGCAGGATATAATGTTCACCAACACTTGGAATGATATGGAAGACACTTGGTAATGTCAAAGACATCATGTGGACACTTTGTTTTGAAGAATTAATCATTGGTATATTCATATTTGCATATTTTCTTTTACCGACAAATAGGTCCAGGGTTATCTAGGGTTACACCGGCAGACTTATCTTTTTTCAGATCAGCATGACATGCTATAGAGATGATTTATTATTGTTGTAAATGCATTAAGACGACATGTTCAATTGTTTATTGCATCGGATATTATATTATTTTAAATGATTTTATTGTAATATCTTGTAGAGCCGACCTACTAAAATTGGTCTTAGGGTATGGTATAAATGTAAGATCTTATTTGTAAGATCGAATGTGGAAAGCGAAGAAGAATTGTGCGAAGGTATATGTGAGATTAAGCAGAGGTATACATGAAGACATCATTTGAAGGTGAAGCTAGGTTTTTGTAGAAGCATATTAGCATTACACCGGTATTGAATCCAGCATATGAAGATGCTATTTTGTACAATACATTCTTATTGGATTTAACCATCCAACTGTAGTCAGTGTGACTCCCATTTTGTGATTGAGTAGTGAGCTCTAGGCTGTTGGCCTTTCTGCATGTGCATACCCCATTTATGTACACTTACTATCTGTAGTAGTATCATCTGATTGTGGGTAAGGTTTCCCACCATGGTTTTTCCCCTTACAGGGTTTCCACTTATAAATATTGGTGTTATGTGTTGTGGATGACTTTATGTTTATGTTTCATGCATTGATCTTTACCGGTATAGCAGTTTACTGTTAACACTATCTACCGGCATACTTAACTAGTTTACCGGTATTAAGCATTAAGTTGGTTAATTAGTTTTTGGTTTGAATTTATTAGACAACTGATTCACCCCCCCCCCCCCTCCCCCTTCTCAGTTGTCTCCGAGACCTAACAATTGGTATCAGAGCATAGTCCTCTTTTGCAGAAGTTTAACAACTTGAGGAGATCTAATGTCTACTAATTAGAAGGACACTCCTAAACTTGATGGAACCAACTATGGGATATGGAAGATCTGGATGGAGACACATCTGAATTGCATTGGTAAAGACATCTGGGAAGTTACAAAGAATGGTTATACTGTTGCTGTAGCTGGTTAGACTGCTCCAACTACCTTAGCTAAAGATGAGGAGAATGATTGCAAAGAAAGAGAAGCACTTTTGAGCGCATTATCAGATCAACAAATCATGGGATTATCAGATAGGTCTACTGCTAAAGCTATTTGGGATCATTTGGAAACACTAAATGAAGGAGATTCCACAGTCAAGATTGCAAAACTTGAAAGCTTCCGAGTCAGGTATGAACATCTGAAAATGGAAGATGAAAGAATTTCTGCTTTTATGGAAAGAGTAAATGAAATTGTTTTGGGTATTAAATTTTGTGGAGGAACCCTTAAGAGGATTTCCACCGGCATATAAAATGAAGGTTACTGCTATAAATGAGTTGAGAACAATGTCTAATACATCAGTAACTAGGGATACATTGATTGGAAAACTTTCAGCCTTTGAAATTGAGGAATTTGGTCCTGTTGCTACTATAAAGATAGATTTTGCCTTTAAAGCATCAACATCATCTGCTCCATCATTTGACAAATCAGATTGGAAAGCCTTTTATGCAAGAGAACTTGAAGAAACTAGGAAGGAGAATGAAGAGCTTGAAGAACTTGAAGCACTATTTGCGAGGAAAATGCCAAAAGGTCCAGTTGGAAGCAAGTATGAAGGTAAAGCACCCTTTAAATGTTTCAACTGCAATAAAATTGGTCATATGGCTTCGAGATGCCCTGATAGACATGCTAGACTAATATAAGAAGCTAGAAGAACATACAAGCCTAGTCCTGAATATTAGAGATACACATTTAAGAAGAGCAAAGACAAATCTTGTTACAATGCTGATGAAGGTGTAACTGATGATTCTGATGAGGATCCAACAGAAAATGGATGGGTTTTTGTTGTTATAACAGAAGATCAACCGGCACCTACTACTCAACCGGTAGAACAAGCCCTAGCAGCTAAAGTTGAAGTAAAGGATGAATGGATCATTGACTCAAGATGCTCACATCATATGACAGGAGACAAAGGTAAATTCTTGAACTTTCAAGAATACAATGGAGGTTTAGTAAGATTTGGAGATGACAAAGTCTGTTCAATCAAAGGTAAGGGTTCAATATCTCTTGATGGTAAGTATAGCACTGACAATATCTACTATGTTGAAGGATTAAAGCATAATCTTTTAAGTGTTGATCAATTAGTTGAGAAGGGATTTTAGTTACAATTTAAAAATGGAAAATGCAAAATCATAAATAGAATTGGTTTGGAAATTGCAACCGGTAATCAGACTAGAGTTAATATCTTTCATTTGAATAATAGTGAAAAGGCATGCTCGATTGCACATATAGATGAAAGTTGGTTATGGCATAAGAGACTATGTCATGTAAACTTTGATTGCATGGTGAAAATCAGTACTTCTAAGGTAGTTAGAGATCTACCTAAAATTGTGAAACCTCAGAATATAATTTGTAAGGAATGTCAATTTGGAAAACAAGTTAGAGCTAGTTTCAAAAGTATTCCAGACAAATCCAATAATGCTCTTGATTTGATTCACACTGATTTATGTGGTCCAGCAAGAACTAAAAGCTTACAAGGTGATAGATATTTCATGCTAATTATTGATGATTATTCTAGAATGTGTTGGGTTACTTTTCTCAAAGAAAAATCAGAAGCACTTGGAAAGTTCAAACTGTTCAAAGCAATGGTTGAGAATGAAACTGGCAAGAAAATCAAATGTTTAAGATCAGATCAAGGAGGATAATTCACATCTAAGGACTTTAATACATTTTGTGAAGTGAATGGAATCAGAAGACAATTATCAGCACCTCGGACACCACAACAAAATGGAGTTGTTGAAAGGAAAAATAGAACTATCTTGGATGCAGCAAGAAGTATGTTATCTGAAGCAAATCTACATGTGTATTGGAGAGAAGCAGTTAGCATTGCTGTCTATACATTCAACAAAGTTCACATCAAAGGTGAAACCGGTAAGACCCCTCATGAACTCTGGTTTGGTAATACTCCTACTCTTAAGTATTTCAGAATTTTTGGAAGTAAATGTTATATTAGAAGAGATGAGTATATTGGCAAATTTGATCCTAGAAGTGATGAAGGAATATTTCTTGGTTATTCATCTAAGAGCAAGGCATATAGATGTTTTAATAAGAGATTGCAGAAAATTGTTGAGAGTACAAATGTAAAGATTGATGAACAATTCAGAGGAACTTTAAGGTATATAGACTCTAAACCGGCAACAAAAATTGTGACAAATGAACCTACACTAAATCCACTGGTATAGAATGAAGACCCAATTACCCCAGTACCATCAGAGGATTCCACAATAATTGAAGAACAACAACAAACTAAGACACCCTGGTATGTAAGATTGAATCATTCTAAGGATCAGATAATTGGAAACAAATTTAAATGAGTTATGACAAGAGGAAGATTGGCAAATGAAGAGGTATGTCTTATTTCTCAAATTGAAACATCATCTATAAATGAGGCATGTGAAGATAAATTTTGGATTAAAGCTATGGAAGAAGAATTAGGACAAATTGAGAAAAATTATACTTTGACATTAGTTCCCCGACCTAAAGATAAAAATGTAATTGGAACCAAATGGGTATTTAGAAACAAATTTAATGAAGATGGTAAAGTTGCCAGAAATAAAGAAAGACTAGTGTGTAAGGGATATTCTCAGAAAGGAGTTGATTACAATGAAATCTTTGCACCGGTAGATAGAATTGAGGCAGTCAGATTATTCTTGGCTTTTGCAGCTCACAAGGACTACAAAGTTTATCAAATGGATATTAAATGTGCATTTTTGAATGGAGATCTTGAAGAGAAAGTATATATTAAACAACCTGATCGATTTTCTTTGATAGATGACAATGATATGGTTTGCAGGTTAAGAAAAGCTCTATATGGATTGAAACAAGCCCCAAGAGCTTGGTATGCAAGGTTGGATAAGTATCTTTTAAAGATTGGTTTTACTAAAGGAAATGCATACAACAATTTATATTACAAAATAACTAATGATGACATCTTGATTATAGAAGTATTCGTTGATGATATAATCTTTGGAGGAGAAGATGGATTATGCAAGGAATTTTCTATTAAAATGCAACAAGAATTTGAAATGTCTATGATTGGAGAAATAAAATTCTTTTTAGGATTGCAGATTTCACAGACTGATAAAGGTATATTTTTGAGTCAATCCAAGTACTTGAAAGAATTACTAAAGAAATTTGGGATGGAGAACTCTAAACCGGTAAGCACACCTATGACTACAAATGACAAATTATCTCAAAGGGATGAATCTACACCTATTAATCCAACTAGATACAAATATATGATAGGAGGTTTACTGTATTTGACACAAACCAGACCTGATATTATGAATGCAATATGTATTATTTCTAGATTTCAAAGTAATCCTAGGGAAAATCATGAATCAGCAGTAAAAAGGATTTTTTGGTACTTACAAGGCACTGCAAATCTTGGATTATGGTATCCTAGAGATGAAAATTTTGATCTATGTGCATACACAGATGCAAATTGGGCAGGAGATGTGGATGATAGAAAAAGCACCACTGGAGGAGCATTCTTTCTTGGAAAGAGATTAGTTTCTTGGTTGAGTAAGAAACAGAGTTGTACATCTTTATCAACAACAGAATCAGAATATGTTGCAGCAACAACTAACTATACACAGGTACTATGGCTTAAGCAAATGTTGAAAGACATAAAGGTAAAATGCAAAGAACCTATTACTATATATTGTGATAACACTGCAGCAATTGATATATCTAAGAATCCGGTATTACATTCTAAAACAAAACATGTTTCTATCAAACTGAATTTTCTAAGAGAAAAAGTTGAAGAAATGGAGATAAAACTGGTTTATGTGAATACTAAAGAACAACTTGCAGATATTTTCACAAAACCTTTGCTTAAGGAGACTTTTGAATATCTCAGAGATCAGCTTGGAGTCATACCACCACTAGTAGAGACTTAGACAGTTGCTGATTGTCATCAACCGGCAGAATTGAAAGACAAATCTTTTACTCCGGTCTTTGATGAGGAAGCTACTTCTCAGGGGAAGTAGTTGGTATATTGAATTGATTGGTATTTTGTATATGAACTTGATTTTTGTAACTTTGGCATTTGATGTCAAAGGGGGAGAGATATCTATGGAAAAAGACATTATCTTTTGAGGAGAGATTGGTATTGAAAAAAAAGTTTTGGAAAACACATGTTGCTCCCAGGGGGAGAAATTGTTTAGAGGAGATTGTTGGTTTTTGGTATTTGGCATTAATGTTTTGACACCTTGATGGTTTTTCCATCTTGTGTTGCCATCAATGCCAAAGGGGGAGATTGCTGGTATTTTGGTATGGTTTTGTCATTGATGTCAACAGCTATTGAAACACTAGCACTTTGGAGATCCAGCAACATTCACCAGCAAGCAACTATTGCACAGTTACTAGTATATGGTTCACCGGCAGGATATAATGTTCACCGGCACTTGGAATGATATGGAAGACACTTGGTAATGTCAAAGACATCATGTGGACACTTTGTTTTGAAGAATTAATCATTGGTATATTCATATTTGCATATTTGCTTTTACTGGCAAATAGGTCCAGGGTTATCTAGGGTTACACCGTCAGGCTTATCTTTTTCAAATCAACATGACACGATATAGAGATGATTTATTATTGTTGTAAATGCATTAAGCTAACATGTTCAATTGGTTATTGCATCGGATATTATATTATTTTAAGTGTTTTTATTGTAATATCTTGTAGAGCTGACCTACTAAAATTGGTCTTAGGGTATGGTATAAATGTAAGATCTTATTTGTAAGATCGAATGTGGAATGCGAAGAAGAATTGTGAGAAGGTATATGCAAGATTAAGTAGAGGTATACACAAAGACATCATTTGAAGGTGAAGCTAGGTTTTTGTAGAAGCATATCAGCATTACACCGGTACTGAATCCAGCATATGAAGATGCTATTTTGTACAGTACATTCTTATTGGATTTAACCATCCAACTGTAGTCAGTGTGACTCCCATTTTGTGATTGAGCAGTGAGCTCTAGGCTATTGGCCTTTTTGCATGTGCAGACCCCATTTATGTACACTTACTATCTGCAGTAGTATCATGTGATTGTGGGTAAGGTTTCCCACCATGGTTTTTCCCCTTACAGGGTTTCCGCTTACAAATATTGGTGTTATGTGTTGTGGATGAATTTATGTTTATGTTTCATGCATTAATATTTATCGGTATAGCAATTTACTGTTAACATTATCTACCGGCATACTTAACTGGTTTACCGGTATTAAGCATTAAGTTGGTTAATTGGTTTTTGGTTTGAATTTATTAGACAACTGATTCACCCCCCCCCTCTCTCAGTTGTCTCTGGGACCTAACAGAGACAAGGGCACACCTAGTGTAAAAATGGCCACCTGGATGCCTTCGCGCTGACGGTTCATTCCCACGACAAGCATAACGAAAGATGCACTATGTTGCCACCTCTCATTGACGATTTTTTATGCGACAGAAAAAATCTCACCATAAGAAAATAGAATTGAGTTGTCCTAAATTGAGAGAGGAGTTTTTAGGTAGCAATAAAAAAACCCCATAGGTTCAAATAGATTGTCCATAAGTGCCATGGTCTCTGAGTTGCGCGACATCAAAGTTTGACTATTTTTTCCACTTTGAGTGCTCAAGGGAAAACGTCGCTACGACGTGGCTAGGAATGATCAGAAATCTTGGGGAGTGAGACAAGGGAACACCTAGCATAAAACCAGCCATGCAGATGTGTTCACGCTAACGGTTCATTCCAATGACAAGCAGAATGAAAGATGCACTATTTTGCCACCTCTCATTGATGGTTTTTGATGCGACAGAAAAATCTCACCACAAAAAATGGAATCTAGTTGTTCTAAATTGAGAGAGGCTTTTTTAGGCAACAACAACATGACCCCATAGGTTCAAGCGGATCTTCCATAAGTGCCACGGTCTTCGAGTTATGCGATGTCAAAGTTTGACCATTTTTTCCACTTTGAGCGCTCAAGGGAAAACGTAGCTACGAGGTGGCTCAGAATGATTGGACATCTTGGGGAGCGAGACAAGGGAACACCTAGTGTAAACCCAGCCACCTAGATGCATTCATGGTGATGATTCATTCCCATAACAAGCAGAACGAAAGATGCACTATTTTGCCACCTCTCACTGATGGTTTTTGATGATTTTTGATGCAATAGAAAAAATCTCACCACAAGAAAATGGAATTGAGTTGTCCAAAACTGAAAGAGGATTATTTAGGTAGCAATAAAATGACCTCATAGGTTCAAATGGATCATCCATAAGTGCCACGGTCTCTGAGTTACGCAACATCAAAATTTGACCATTTTTTCCACTTTGAGTGCTCAAGGGAAAACGTCGCTACGAGGTGGCTCAGAACGATTGGACATTTTGGGGAGTGAGAAAAGGGCACACCTATCATAAAAATAACCACCCAGATGTGCTCACACTGATGGTTCATTCCCACGACAAGCAGAATGAAAGATGCACTATTTTGCCACCTCTCACTAACAGTTTTTGATGCGACAGAAAAAAATCTCATCACAAGAAAACAAAATCGAGATGTCTTAAATTGAGAGAGGATTTTTTAGGCAGCAAAAAAATGACCCCATAGGTTCAAACAGATCATCCATAAGTGCCATGGTGTCTGAGTTATGCGACATCAAAGTTTGACCCTTTTTTCCACTTTGAGCGTTGAAGGGAAAATATCACTACGAGGTGGCTTAGAACGATCGGACATCTTGGGGAGTGAGGCAAGGGCACACCTAGTGTAAACCCAGCCACCCAGATGCACTCACATTGACAGTTCATTCCCATGACAAGCAGAATGAAATATGCACTATTTTGCCACCTCTCACTAACGATTTTTGATGCGACAGAAAAACCCCACCACAAGAAAACGGAATCTAGTTATCCGAAACTGAGAGAGGCTTGTTTAGGTAGCAACAAAACAACCCCATAGGTTCACACAAATCATTGATAAGTGCTTCAACTCTTCTTTTTATAGGCGATTTGGATGAATAGGTGTGTCTCTTACCCTAAGGCCAACTTGTTATGGAATAAAATTTAAATGAAAACCCTACCTAATCTTACTCATCCTTAGATAAATTTCAAATATGCTTTGTGCACTCAAATCTTGTCTTAATTTGTTCTTGAAATGATGAACTTCGCTCCATAGGAATGAGTTTATGAAATAATAACTTCACTCCAATCTCTTCATGCACAAAGGACTCTAAGAAAATTCACTCAATCAAAATACACAATATCAACATTATCAGTGTTGGTACTTGGGTATACACAATATGAGCAACAAATAGTTTAAAAGTATATGCCATATGAGTTACAAGTAATGAACAAATTAGATCACATTTCAAGACATATACACAATGAACAAGTTTGATCATATTTCAATAGCAAATAACTAAGTTTCAAGAATACCAAGTTTCATATATATCAATGAACAAATTGGATTGAATATAAAGTTTCATATATATCAAAATGAACAATAATCATGTACACATCAAAAATTGGCATAGATGCCAAATCAATAATAGTTACAAAAATGTCGCATGTGCCATGTCTGTCAAAGTTGATATATACATATACAAATGTTGAATATATAAAAAGAATTGTCCTTCAATGACCACAACTATAACTATATGTCTCTATCGATATCTATGACTGTGGCGGATCATCAAAATCGAGCCTCTTCGAAGTAGTACATGGCTCTGTAGGTGGCTGCACAAGGACAATTCAAATGTCGAATCAGATATATTTTCTTAATATAACATCAAAATAACTAAATACTGAACTCTAAATTGTTTGAAGTTGAAATGTTGATTACCTCATCTCTATCTTCTGCAATTGGGTGAGGCTGAGGATCCGTGGGATGTCCTAAAGGAGGTTGTAAATGGTAAAACAATATTAATACATGTTAATAATATATATGTCAAATAACACATAATAACTAAAAATGAATAGACTAAATAACTAAAGCATACCGGAGCCTCAGATGGATGTGTTGTGGTCGTAGGAGGCAAAGTCACAGATGAATCAATTATGGCCATTTCCTATATCCATGGTAAATGATCCAAAAGGAGTTAACTAGATGATTTAAACTCCATTGTGCACTTAGTGAAAAGGAGTTGATCTAAGACAGACATACCTTTTCCCTTGGTTGTGTTGGATCCCATAATATACATGTAGGACTTCTACTGAAATGGAATGGTAGAATAACAGTAGGAAGTTTGGAAGGGGCCTGTAATAGGTTAAAGACAATATCATACAAGTTAATAACCCAAAGTTATTGAAAAACTAGATAAAACAAATATTTTAACATATGTAGAACAAATGCACACCGAAGCCTCGTATAGTTCTCCTATAGCCTTAGGAGGCCTAGTCGAATCTGATGCAGCTATTACCATTTCCTGAATGAAAAATGATAACATAAAATATAGACATAAAAGGATTTGCTTATTTCAAACAAGCAAGAATGCAATCTAAAGTGAATATGAAGATATCACCTCTTCCCTCTGCTGATCCTCATCGACATTAGGTGCATTCATTAATTCTATAAACCCCATATGTTTCTGTATATAGAACAAATAAATTAAGTGCATTTATCAATATCTACATATACATGTTTAATCATAATACATTTCAACGAATGAATTTAAATTGTATTGAATTACCTTTTGTCATTTGGGTGTCCGAGAGGATATCTTTTTCTGCCTCAGAGTGCTAGAGGATGGCTTTCTCACACGAGATGTCCTCGAGGAAGGTGGGGTAAACTAATGGAAAAAAATTAACATAAGGGAAAAGAGCATGTATTTAATATATCACTTAAGTCAAAAATATATAAATCTAAATGGTACCGCATAGCTATCTTGGCCAAAGTCAATGATCGAAAGCGTGATATCATCAAGTTCGGACATCTCAGCCACTGATAAGCCCTATAAAATACCAAGTAATGATACATATAATTAACAAAAGATATTTTGAAACCAATGTATTATTATATTTTTAACAAATTTACAAATCTTTATCTCTGGTGGTGAAACTACTTGTGACCGTGGAGTTGACTGAAAAGTATGTGGTGTACTCCCACCACCTATTGCACCCTGCAATGCTATTTATATGTCACTTTAAATTGTTCTAAAAATAAAAATTCATTTCTTTTTATAAGATTTAGTCACTTAATTGATAACATGTCATAAACAGAATTAAACGCACCTGTGTTTGATAGAGAGGGTACAACATATTGATCAGTTTGTCGGTGAGGGCCACATCCTCTGTAGTGGAAGCATGGCATCTACTCCCACAACTTGTACATGAATGAGATGTCAAACCTGATAACACAATGATGAACGAGTAGTACCCAACCGGTACTGAGAGGGGGGGGGTGAATTAGTACAGACAAAAACACACTCTTGAACCGGTTTGTCTGCAGACACTGTGCATTGACAGACAAACAGTGACATCGGTCCTCAAATAGAGTACAACCGACAAAACCCATAATAACTGAGATAGGCATAAACTGGCTAACACTTATCTTCTCATACAATCTAACACTTCATTTCCTTTTCACCCTAATGCATGAACAGGTAATCTACCATCAAAGATATACATATGAGCAACTAAATCAATAAGATTCACCGCTTGACAGAAAACAACAAAGCATCACATGAAGAAGACATCACACATAACACACACATTTTTCACGTGGAAACCCAACAGGGAAAAACCACGGTGGGCATGAATACCCACAAGCTTGTTTTTGAACTCTTTAGAAGTCTGCTCTGTTAGGAGCCTTGTCCGGTTGAAGACTGATACAATAGGTTCTGTTAGGAACTGATCCTGTTAGGGATCACCCGGTTAAGGGATGGCTAGAATACCCGGTTGGTTAAACCCTGTTAAAGGTTACCTTGTTAGAGGATTTCAAGAACTCAATGGTTTTGAGTCACCTTGTTAAAGGATTTACAACAAGCCTGTTAAAGCTACCCTGTTAAGGGATTTCTCAACTATTGAAGTGGTTAGAGATCAATAGGTATTACAATGATCTGGTAACAACACTCAATGCCAATGCAGATCTGCTTAAGCTCCTCTTCACCTTCTGCACTTACACTCTGTAGGTATCACTTCTCTCCTTTTGGTCTGACAAGAATCACGTATCCCTTCTCTTGGATACACACACACACAACTTTTGCCAACAACCTCAGAAAGAGATACAACATCGACCTTATAGGAAAATAGATAGGTCAGTAGCATAAACCCTAAACCCTAAACCTGTTAGGTTAAGGAATTCAAGCAGTTCAATCCTAACCGTTGAGCACACTGCATTAAATGCAACAGTTCTTGATCCAATCTCAAGACATTCTCCATCGTCCATTTCCACCGATTTCATGGCGGTTGATAACCCATCACACATTATCACCATTTTACAGACTTCGCACATTCCTGAGGTAGATAGGAACAATCTCCTTCATGCAATATCCTTCACGCGCACAAGGCATACGTGGCAACATGATCTGTTCTTCATTACCATGCAAACACATCACACAAAGTCATCGGTTGAGCCACATAGGCTTGAAGCACTTCAATTGGAAACCCTGAAGTTGAGACTACCAACCGATAGTCATACAATGCTTCCATGAGCCAGTTCCCATAACCATATGCTGGTTCGCCTTGAACAAATATACCGCTTCATTTTGGCACAAATGCTGGTTCACAGTGTTATACCGGTTCTCATGTATGCTGGTTCTCACCTCTTCAACATATTGACATCAATGACAACATACAATGTTATTATATCCTCATACCAGTTCACATAATGCCAACAATCTCTCCCTTTGGCATTGATGGCAATATACAAAGATATCTCTCTGCTTCACATCTTCTCCCCCAATTTTTGCACATATCTTCTCCGCTTTACATCTTCTCCCCCTTTGACAACAATGCCAAAGTGGAGGCACAAGCTTCCCTGTTCCATTATGCTACTCCCCTTGAGGAGTAGCATCCTTCAACACATCAATCCTAAAGAAAAAATTGACTATGTAATACCTAACTAATGTGGAGCATATACCTTTAGTTTACCTCCTGAAGGGGAAACACCCCTAGTTCACCTCTTAAGTACATAAATGTAGCCTTTGAGAGAGGCTTGGTGAATATGTCTGCTAATTGCTCCTGACTGGAAACATGTTCCAGTGCAATTTCTTTGTTTTGAACCTTTTCCCTCAAGAAATGATACTTAAGCTCAAAGTGCTTGGTTCTAGAATGTAAAATTGGATTCTTGGAGAGATTAATTGCACTAGTATTGTCACAAAATATGCTTACCGGTTCAGATACAGGAACCTTGAAGCCATTTAATACATGCTTCATCCAAATTGTCTGAGTGCAGTTCAT
This sequence comes from Cryptomeria japonica, assembly GCF_030272615.1. NCBI lineage: Eukaryota > Viridiplantae > Streptophyta > Pinopsida > Cupressales > Cupressaceae > Cryptomeria > Cryptomeria japonica. The sequence goes on from NC_081407.1 coordinate 338,893,945, forward strand.
GAAAGCTGCAACATACTCTGCTTCCGCTGTAGACTAAGAGATACAAATCTGCTTCTTACTCATCCATGAGACCAGTCTACCACCGAGAAAGAATGCACCACCAGTTGTGCTTTTTCAGTCATCTATATTGCTTGCCCAATCAGCATCTGTGTATACTTTCAAGTTGAAATCCTTGCTATATGGATACCATAATCCATAGTCAATAGTTCACTTCAGATACCGAAGAATCCGCTTGACTGCAACCAAGTGGGATTCTCTTGGGCTTTTATGGAATCTTGCAATAATTCCAACTGCATGTGCAATATCCGGTTTGCTATGCACTACATAATGCAACTTACCAATCATTGATCGATATTCCTTCTCATCGACTAATGCTGAGTCATCTTCTTTGGATAGTTTACAACCTGTCACCATCGGAGTACCAACCGTTTTGCTATCTTCCATGCCAAAGGACTTCAACACCTCTTTGACATACTTGGACTGAGTGATAAAGATTCCATCTTTCATCTGCTGGATCTACAGTCCAATGAAGAATTTAATCTCCCCTATGAGTGACATCTCAAACTCTTTCTTCATCTCATCAGCAAACTCATGACTCATCTTGTCATCTCCACCAAAGATAATGTCATCAACAAATACCTCACAGATTAGGATCTGATCTCCTTTAGACTTCAAGTAGATATTGCTATCTTCACTTGTTCTCTCAAATCCAATCTTCACAAGATGGGAATGCAGATGCTCATACCATGCTCTAGGTGCCTGCTTTAGACCATATAAGGCTTTATGTAGCCTACATACCATGTCATTGTCTTCAGATAGGGCAAACCCATCTGGTTGCTCAATATACACCTCCTCTTCAAGTACACCATTTAGGAATGCAGATTTTACATCCATTTGATATACTTTGAAACCTTTAAAAGCTACATATGCAAGAAGCATACAAACTCCTTCCAATTTGGCTACAGGAGCAAATGTTTCTCCATAGTCTTCTCCTTCTTCTTGAGCATATCTGTTGCACACCAATCTGGCTTTGTTCCTAATCACTATGCCATCCTCATTCAGCTTATTTCTGAAAACCCATTTGGTACCAATGACATTTTTATGCTCCGGTCTGGGTACCAAAGACCATGTACCATTTTTCTCTATCTGGTCAAGTTCTTCTTCCATTGCCTTGATCCAGTCTTCATCTTTATGAGCCTCTTTGAATCATTTAGGCTCAAATTCAAAGATCATACATGAGTTTTCTCTGACCTTTCTTCTTGTAAGGATTCCTGCATCCTTATCTCCTATGATCTGCTTAGGATCATGATTTAGCTTGACATACCGAGGAATGTTCTTAATGGATTCCTCTTGCTTTTCTTCTTCATCCTCATCTCCATCAGTATCAACATCTACATCTATCGGTGTAGGAACACTGTTACTGGTACTTGGTTGACTGACAACCAGTTCCCAGAATGTTACAGCTGGTTCATTTACCACTTGCTCACTTTCGGTTTCCTCAGTTTTCTCAAAGGTTTCATCAACTCTTACATTGAAGCTTTCCATAATTCTCTGAGTCTATTGTTGAAACACTTGAGAGCTTTGCTCTTGGTGGAATATCCTAGGAATATTCCCTCATCACATTTCACATCAAATTTTCTCTGGTGTTCACTCCTCTTGATGTAACATTTGCTACCAAATACTCTAAAGTAGCTAACCACAGGTGTCTTACCGGTCCAATACTCATAAGGAGTTTTATCCTTACCTTTCTTGATGAGTACCCGGTTCATTGTGTAGACTGCAGTGCTCACCGCTTCTCTCCAAAAGGTGTGAGCTACCTTTCCTTGAATCAACATGGTTCTAGCTGCTTCAACTATAGTCCAGTTATTCCTCTCTACTAGGCCATTCTGCTATGGAGTCCGAGGGGTAGACAGTTGCCTCTTGATGCCATGTTCTTCACAATACTTGTTGAATTCACCGGAAGTGAATTCCCCTCCTTGATCAGTTCTCAGGCACTTGATCCTTTTACCACTTTCCTTCTCCACTAATGCTCTGAAAGCTTTAAACTTTATAAAGGCTTCAGACTCGTCTTTCAAGAATGTGACCCACATCATTCTTGAGCAGTCATCAGTGAGAATCATGAAGTACCTATCACCCTGCACACTTCTAGTTTTCATAGGACCACACAAATCAGTATGCACAAGATCAGGCAAGTTGTCAGTAGTGAAAGATTTACCTTTAAAGGTTGAGGAAGACATTTTCCCCAATTGGCACTCTCTGCACAAGGTATTATCTGGTTGCTTAGCAATGACAACCCTCTAACTGCCTTGATCTTACTAGCCTTCACAATGTTATCAAAGTTTACATGGTAGAGTCTCCTATGCCATATCCAGCTATCATCAAATTTGGCCATAAGACATGTACTTATATTTGCATTTAGCTGAAATAGGTTACCTTTGGTTTGCATGCCGGTGGCCACCAATTCACCATTCTTTCCTTTGATTCTGCAAACTCCATTCTTGAATTCCAGAGTGAGGCCACTATCATTCAGCTGGGCAACACTCAGAAGGTTTTGTCTGAGACCATCAACCCAATACACATTGTCAGCACTACTCTTTCCATTCAGAGAGATAGACCCTCCGCCTTTGACCATGCATGGTGTATCATTGCCAAAGAAAACCACACCACTATCATACTCTTCCAAGGATAGAAACTTGCTCCGGTCACCAGTCATATGGTGAGAACAACCACTGTCAATGATCCACTCATTGGAATTATCAAACGGGGAGACAAGAGCCTTCTTGTCTTACACATCTTCCTTGACTGCAACAAACACAATATCTTCATTTTCTTCATCCTCTGATTCCTCATCTATGACACCTTCATCAACTGCCACAAAACAGTTTCTTTGGTTTCCTCCTTTGAATTTCTTGAACCTTTCTGGTTTGTCCTTGTTGTCGCCATTAGGACAGTTTACAATAATATGTCCTATCCGGTTACAGGAAAAGCATTTCAAAGGTAGCTTACCTCTGTATTTGCTAGTTCCTTTAGGAAGTTTCCTGGCAAGGAGAGATTCAAATGCCATCAGAATCTCCTCATCATCCATTTATCTGCTTTATCTTGGTTCACCACTAGTGCTAGCTTCTTTTCCTTTTTTGGATGGTACTGCAGAAGCTTTAAAAGCTGATTCAGTCTTTTGTACACTGCCATCAAAACTATTTAGCTCATAGGCTGTCAACTTTGCAATGATGGAGTCTAGGGATACCTTAGTCTTGTCTATTGATCTTAGCTCCTGAATAGCAACAACCCTTATTGCATAGACCGACAATAGGGATCTCAGGACTTTCCTTACCATAGTGGAATCTTCTATTTTACCACCTGCACTCTTGATATCTCCAACAACGGTTTTGATTCTTATTCCATACTGTTGAATGGTCTCACCTTCAACCATCCGCATATCTTCAAACTTCCCTCTAAGGTTTTCTTCCTTAGCTTGTTTTACATGCTCATCACCGCCATAGATATTTTCAAGAGTATCCCATACCTCTTTGGGATTTTCCTTATCTTGGACATCAATAAACTCAATGCCAGATAAACTACTAATTAGGGATTCCATGACTTGCCCATTCTCCTGTATCTCTCTCTTCTGGTCATCGGTGAGAGTACCGATAGGGGCAACATAGGCATTCTCAACATAGCTCCGGTGTTGAGGACCCATGCTTCTGATGTATATGTTCATTCTGTCTTTTCATATACTGAAATTTTCTCTGTTAAACTTTGGATCTTCCCTCTTCATCATTAGACTGAGATCTTTACCTCAGGTGATTAAGCTTATAACACAGAGGACTTGGAGGACACTCTGATACCAATTGATAACACAATGATGAATGAGTAGTACCCAACCAGTACTGAGAGGGGGGGTTAAATCAGTACAGACAAAAACACACTCTTGAACCGGTTTGTTTGCAGACACTATGCATTGACAGACAAACAGTGACATCGGTCCTCAAACAGAGTACAACCGGCAAAACTCAGAATAACTGAGACAGGCATAAATCGGCTAACACTTATCTTCTCATACAATCTAACACTTCATTTCCTTTTCACCCTAATGCATGAACATGTTATCTACCATCAAAGATATACATATGGGCAACTAGATCAATAAGATTCACCGCTTGACAAAAAACAACAAAGTATGACATGAAGAAGACATCACACATAACACACATATTTTTCACGTGGAAACCCAACAAGGAAAAACCACGGTGGGGATGAATACCCACAAGCTTGTTTTTGAACTCTTTAGAAGTCCGCTCTATTAGGAGCCTTGTCCGGTTAAAGACTGATACAATAGGTTCTGTTAGGAACCGATCCTATAAGGGATCACCCAGTTAAGGGATGGCTAGAATACCTGGTTAAGGGTTAAACCCTGTTAAAGGTTACCTTGTTAGAGGATTTCAAGAACTCAATAGTTTTGAGTCACCCTGTTAAAGGATTTACAGCAAGCCTGTTAAAGCTACCCCGTTAAGGGATTTCTCAACTATTGAAGTGGTTAGAGATCAACAGGTATTACAATGATCTGGTAACATCACTCAATGCCAATGTAGATCCGCTTAAGCTCCTCTTCACCTTCTGCACTTACACTTTGCAGGTATCACTTCTCTCCTTTTGGTCTGGCAAGAATCACGTATCCCTTCTCTTGGATACACACACACAACTTTTGCCAACAACCTCAAAAAGAGACACAACATCGACCTTATAGGAAAACAGATAGGTCGGTAGCATAAACCCTAAACCCTAAACCTATTAGGTTAAGGAATTCAAGCGGTTCAATCCTGACCGTTGAGCACACTGCATTAAATGCAACAGTTCTTGATCCAATCTCAAGACATTCTCCATCTTCCATTTCCACCGATTTCATGGCAGTTGATAACCCATCACACATTATCACCGTTTTACAGACTTCACACATTCCCGAGGTAGATGGGAACAATCTCCTTCATGCAAGATCCTTCATGCACACAAGGCATACGTGGCAACACGATCTGTTCTTCGTTACCATGCAAACTCATCACACAAAGTCACCGATTGAGCCACATAGGCTTAAAGCACTTCAACCAGAAACCTTGAAGTTGAGACTACCAACCAGTAGTCATACAATACTTCCATGTGCTGGTTCCGATAACCATATGCCGGTTCGCCTTGAACAAACATACCGCTTCACTTTGGCACAAATGCCGGTTCACAATGTTATACCGGTTCTCACATATGTCGGTTCTCACCTCTTCAACATATTGACAACAATGGCTACATACAATGTTATTATATCCTCATACTGGTTCACATAATGCCAACAAAACCATCCTCATCTACGTCAGTGTCTACACCAGAACATACACCTTGGTAGGTGGGCCACATATGCTGAATGGGCTGGCTCATGCCAAATGATGCATAAGGTGTTGCTGATGAAGGAGGTGTTGTTTATGGAGGAGGCTAATGGCTCATGTCCTCTGGTCTGACCAACTGTGTGCCATGCTGAACAATGACATCAGCTAATGATGCAGCTGCCTGAAGAGTCTATAATTCCATAGACTCCTTCAAGGATATAGGGATAGTGACATGAACCATGGGTTTAGGAGTTGTACACCTCCTATGTTGTGGCTCTACCACCCTATGGGCCCAAGGTCTATTCTACGCAGAGCCTGTTCCTCTACCCTGAAATTGTCGGATGTCAAAGAAATTCGGCTTCTCGCCGAGGATAAACTCATAATACAGCTTTCTCAAAAAATATAGAGGCACCTCCCAATTATTACAAGGTGGTTGGTCAAAGACCATATACCACCTATTCCAAAAAGCTTCTTTTAGCCTAGCATGAACACACCAATGTATAGGAAACTGAGTCATATTTAGTTCTAGGTTGTTACTGGTAACAGGATCGGTGAAAAGAGCATATATGTCAACTTTACCTATGCCCTTTTTCTTCACTTGATTATATGACAACCCATTCGCATAAAATGTTCAACATCTATCTCTCCATGAACCCCATTTCATAACCTCCTTAGATACCTCATTTGTACTATTAGCCATTATTTCTAGTGTTTTGGCGAGGGTTGAGTAGTGCTCAAGCCTAGAGGACCTCAACCTATTCACCAATATAGAAATTTGGGCACTATTTTGTGTAAGGTGATTGATGAGATCCTCTTGTGTGGCATCTACATGATCCAATGGAGGATGTGGAGGGTTTTGGGGTGGCGATGGTTGTTGAGGAGCAACATTTTGAGGATTTTGAGGGTTTTCTTGTTGCTCTTGTGCAATGTTTATAGGGTTTTCTTGTGTTGCTTGTGCAGGAGGAGGTCTTTGTTGTCTATTTAATTTTTGGGGATTGCTTGAAGAATCTGACATCAATTTATAAAAACAAAACTTAAATAAATTAAAAAACCCTACTTTAATTAAAATGCAAACAAAAATAATCAAACCAATCAAAGCTTACTTGTTCGACGGGGTGTCATTGTTGAAAATTGCTTTGATTGTTGGGAAAATCTAAAATAGTTGCAAACTCATGCGGGTTCTATGTTTTTTTGGCTTTTCCTTGTTGCTGTTCCATGGGTTTTGGCGTTGAAAATGGCCAAAACCCGTGGCTTACACCCAAAAATAATGTTTCAATAGGGGATCCATCTTTCTCACAGATCTGCATTGGCATCAATTTTCATCATCATCTTATTCAAGATCATCCAAATGCTAGATAAATTCTTCACAAATTGCAGAGAGAACACAAATCAAAAAACTTGAGAGGAACAGAGCAGATCACTTACCAGGTCTGTTTATTGCAGTTGAAGAAGTTTTAATTTTTTATTAAAAAATAAAATGTTCCTCAAAACCCGTATAGGTTTTGAGGAACTTTTGGTTTTTTAAATTGTTTTTCTCTAGGCTTGGTGTTACCAAGCCTAGCAATTTTTTGAATTTTTAGAACCTACACGGGTTATAAAAAGTTTTTTTTTTTTTTGGCATGTGGCCACTTTTCTGTTCACCATCTTGGTGCATTTACCCATTAGCATGTTTGGCCATGTTGGATAATCTCCTCATACATGAAATCTTGAGAAGAGTTAAATATTTATAATTGGTTGCACCACATTTGCATAAAATGAAGAAAGATTTCTTGTTTAAATAGACTAAAAAAATCCATGTTCCATTATACCACATAAATTTGTAATGACTAAATTTATTATACAATGATTATTTATACAAAAAAAAACTCATATTTTAGTCAAAAAATGTATAAATTTATAATACACAATTAATTATGTAATATTAAAATATATTTAAATTCTAACTATAATTTCTTATTGGCTATCCTTGAACATCCTCTAGGTGCAAGTGCTAGTTTGTAGTCCACGATGCCAACCATCTATTTATGGGTCTATAGATGGGTTAGAGCCCTATGGGACTACCTCATACTCCTTGCAGGAGGTACCTAACTGCACTACAAACAAGGCGTACATACCTTACCCCCTTGTGGGATTGAATTTGTGAACCTCTCTTTCAAGAGCACAAGTTCTCCACCACTAGGCCAACTCAGGCTGTACAATGTGTATCATTTTTAGTCCCTATAATACTTATGCATCCATCAGATGCAATTTGTTTCTTTTAGTTGTCCAATCATATCATTGAATTTTAAAAATTTAATTTAATTTCTATAGTTCTATTATTTTTAGGCATTTTAATAATTTTATCAAAACTATTTATTTCCTTTCTTATTGGCTTATACTTGCTACTATGATTAAAGTGATTTTTTTTTCTTTTATTTGAATTTATTTATTTATTTCTATAGTGTTAATAGTTCTGTTGGGAAAAGGAAATCTAGAAAGATCCTACAAAGTCAAAAATCTTATCTTCTTCTTGAATGCTGGGACAGACGAATCCAATGGGATGTAACCAATTGATTGAGAAAATATGGAAAAATCTGAAAAAATCTTATCCCATTGAATGCAAAGAAAGATATGAAAAGATGTAGCTGCAAGGGGCTTCCACACAAATGAGCTCTTTTGTTGTGTTGTAATTTAATAGCCTTTTTCTGCAGAAATAACAACCGCCATTGCATGAAGCTTCCTCTACAACTTAGGGATTTCTTCAAGTCAGTGATGATTGCAAGTAGTACAAGTCAAATTTCAATTTCTACTCTTTGTTATATATTTCCATTGATCAGATGCATAGTTTTGATTCACTTTTTTGGTATATATATTTCCATTGATCAGATGCATAGTTTTGATATATATATATATTACATATTACAAAGTCAATAGCCAAGGGATTTTAGTTTTTAAATAGTTGTATGCCAAGAAGTGTGGTACCTGCACAAGAGACACAAACCACTCAAACATGCCAGTAAAATATTGCATTAGAGATTAGAATCAACAAAACAAGTTAGTCAATCAAAAACTCTCAAAATCATCTCATTGTCCTCTATCTCCAAGGATCCCTTAGATTCAAGGTGGCTCTCAGCTTGGAAGAGCACTTGATCTTGGGATGACTACTCAAAGAATGAGAGATAGTGTATGACCTAAGATCTAAATGAATACAACTAAGATCCTAGTGATGATTTTGATATAGATATGAAACTATGATATTGATATGGTGCAAGATGATAAGATTGATATGAAGCTAAACTAGCATGAACATGATATTGAGATGATATTAAGCTAGCATGAAAATGAAATTGACATGATATATTGCTAACATGATATGTAAAACATGATAAATCTAGGCTATGATGCTACTAAATGATATAATTACTATTATCAAAGAGGGGCTAAAATGTTAAATGCTATGTAACTATAGTGTAGATGCATAAAACTTGGATATGTGAAATAGAGGAAATAGACTCTATTTATAGAAGAATTGGTCAAATGGATGGTTAAGATTGAGTAATCTTAACAAGGGTCAAGATTAAAAGTTATTAATCCATGTGAGTGTTGTGACCAAATCACACATCACCCCATTGCAAATGGGGACCCCCACTTTTTTAGACCTAGTTGTAAATAAAGTGTCTTAGTTTAGCATGGTTTAGAGTTAGAGTATTAAAATAAAAAATAACATAAAAATTCAAAATACAAAAAATACAAAAAATAGTTTTTTTCAAAATACAAAAAAATTAAAAAATTGAAAAAACCAAAAATTAAAAAATTTAAATTTTTTTGAAAAATTGAAAATTTTGACTAAGGCATGGTCGGGTAACAATGTCTCATTCCCACCACACAGATATCGCGTTGGTACCATGCAACGATGTCAGTCTAGCACATATCATGCATTTTTACATACGTCGTGCTTTGCTTTTACATACGTTGTACGTTGTTGTCATGTGACACCTTCACATGGTGCCTTTGTGCCTTGCTTTCAAATACATTGTACGTTGTCATCACGTGCTACCTTCGCGCATTGCTCTCGCATACGTTGTGCGTTGCTGTCACGCTACAATGTCGTGTTGCTGTTGCACTTCGCCCTCATGTTACTGTCACACATCATTGTTGATGTTGCTTGCACGCATCACATTGCACTTATTACGCTTAGTCGTCACACATTGCCTTTGTGCATCACTGTCATGCGCTCGTCACACATTGCTCTTGCAGTTATCATGGATTTTTAAATATGTTTTACGCGACAACTTTGCGCTCATCACACCTTACTCACACACATCACATATTGGGGACTTAATTAAACAACGAAGACGATGTTGTGCGGCGAATGAAGAAATAAACAAGGGGCGTCATGTTGCGAAATCAATGCAATGGAGAGAAACAATAACGGCTTGGGAGTGCTTTATGACCGCTATCCGCGAACTTGCATTGCATGACGTATTTTTCATGTCTCATTCATCGTGATAACTCAATGGGTCGATGAAGAGACATTTAGTGAAACACATTCGGATGGAGCCCACAAGACTCAAGGCGGGGGCCAACTCATGATTTCAAAAGCAAAATTGCACGTACCCTACATATGCTCGATTCGAAGATAATTAATAAGGGTGGCGAAATTCAATACAGGGTGGCCGCTTAAAGAAGATATCGACGAATGCATTTCAACGAAGGTGGCGATGAGAAACAAAACTCGATGCAATTTGCTAATCCTTGATCAAGGAGCATTGAATGAATGGGGCATGATAATACTGAGCATCTATCGATTGAATTTGAAGAGCCACAATTCTAAAACGAGACATTAAAAAGAGATGGCAATGCAATTATAAGTTGAAAACATTTAATATGTGATTCTTTACAATCAATCAATCAGGATGATAAGGTGATTTCTAGCTTAGAAATTTTAAGGGACTCATAATTTGATTGAATGAAGATGCCCAACTATTCGAAAATAAAATGAAATGTCATTCAAAATTTTCTAAATTCACATTAAATAAAGATGGATAAATTGATTATCATCCCAATTCAAGACCATTTAATAAAAATTGCCCAAGGATGAGATGATCTATCATTCCTATAAATAGAAAATTGATCACCTTGTTTGATCAATTTATAATTGATTTGCCTCTGTCTATCTATGATCGAATTCAACAACATATGGAGACTTCAACGATCCACTTTTTGATTAGATTTTGATCCCATTAAGGCAACGATTCTAGGAAACGATTCTAACTTGACATAGTGAATCCACTCGGAACAACGATTTCATTTGTGTGATTATGATATTTAATTCCCTATACATGTTGCAACTCCATTTTGGCATCAGCAATTTGCCTTCACAAGATTTTGGCGATTTTTCATCAAGGTTTGATTTGTATCACTTTGTAGGTCGGTGACTTATCTCAGACCAGCGACGTCTTGCATTTTGATGATCAACGACCCATCTTAGATCATCGACTTAATCAAACGACGATCTTCATCAAGCGATTTTTGTCATCTTTGTAGGTTGGCGATTTTGATCAACATTCATAGCAACTTCATCTCTGCAAACCACAATGAACCGGGTCATTCTCATTGTCGGCGATTTGATCATTGATGTGAATTCTTCATTAGAATCGGCTTATGTTAGAGGCAAATATTGAGGCGATTTCCAGTGGTAAATTTTGAATAAAGGCGAGTTATCACATGATCAGCGACTTTGTTAGACACACTAATTTCAAACCTTTGATATGTGATTCACATACGCTAAGAAGGTGGTGATGTTCTTCACATTTTGTATGCAGTCACAGGTACACGACGATTTAACATCTGAATCGATTTCCATGGGACATCGAATTCATTCCTTACCATGACAAAAACTTTGGCTTGGGGAATGGAGACAAATACTTTGCCAACAACGTTTCCAGCAGCAAGTCGACCTCTGCAAATAACGAATTACATTATTACCCTGACAGTAGTTTGACAACGATTTCCATTTGTGAAGGTGATTTTGACAGAGAGTTATCTAATTGGAATCGATGGTTTTGGAAGGTGGCGAACTTGTCATTTTAAAGTCACATCGAGTTCATATAAAGGAGACAACACTGTTTGTTTAGTAACAACGAACTTACATCTATTTTGATCACTACGATTATTAGATTCATATATCAGTAATCTCAGGTTTGAGATGAACTTATTTAAATATCTTTGATCAAATTGTTTCTTACGCTGATCTTCTTATCCGATTATTGCATGGTCTTGGCTATAACGTTTTCTTTAAGTCATCTTAGAGTTTTGAAGAGATTATTGTTAACTTTCGATGATCATGTTCAATTAATGGTTGAAAGCGTGACTTAGAATTAAAAGATTTTTATTAAGGTTTTCATGCCTAGATAATCGATTACATATTATCAAGCAAATGCCATTACGTGACACTAACTTAGTCAAATCTCGCAAGTACATAATGACAGGTTCATGATAGGCACTTATAAAGGAGGACTCAAAGAGTGTCATCGTTAAGTCAGAGATCACATCATATTGGGGTGACATAGGTGGCACAAAACCTTGGGCGCATCAACATGAATAAATTTTAAGGCACACTCTACACCACTAGCCCAATAGGACCCGTGGATAGAGAGCGGTATCATTAAGGTAGTCAACTTCTTTTTAACAGTGCAGTGCAATGAATTCACCATTGAATGTGTGAGACACTATGTGTAGTACCCCTTCTCAATTAGATTCTTTTTGGACTTATGTTTGACTTCAGTTGACTATTCAGTGGAAACATTACTGCTATACTTTACTCAAATTTTATGCAATGTTATTTCATGCTTTAACTAGATCTGTGATGTATGCTTTCATGCAGTATTTCAGTACTTATGATTAATGTCATTTTTTATGGATTATTGTCATGGACTGACACTTTTATCTTATATGTACGATGTGTTGTTTATATGTTGTGTGTTTATAAGTGTATGGGATGCAAGGGGATGATTTTCCTTTACTCACTCCGGTGAGACATGGAATGTCATTATTCTCCTTCACCAGTGTGTGTATCATGTCTGATTATATATTTGTCTATATGCATGTGTGGTTCGTTGATGCAAGACATTGCAGGTATAAGTACGGGGTAGGTACGGGGTATCGACTCCACTTGGTTTCACAAGTTTGAGTGTACCTTATTTGTCTAATGGGAGTGGAGGAGATAGTGGTTGGACCCTAACTTGACCCGCAGTCACACTCATGTGAGTGTTGTTAGTCGGTCGTCTTTCCCATTTGACCGGTATGCGAGTCATGGTGCTTTAATATTTTCATTGTGTGAGTCATCGTCTGATCATTCCTTGTTTTGTGTGCTTTCGATTATATGTATAATTATTAAAATTGAGTGAATGATGTTATTTGTGTTGGCATAATTAGTTATTTAAATATGCTCTTGAGTTATTGATTTAATTAAATAGATGAGGTTGCTAGAATTAAATGGTTAAATTTGCTTAATATATTGTGTTAAGTTGTATTAAAATATTGGATAAAGAAGCAAGTATATTCTTTACTATTTAAATTTCAAATGCCATGTTGAGTTAAAGTCCCATAGAAAATAGAAAATGTAAAATAAATAAAAGCTTTTCCTTTCTTACCTTTCTATTTTACTTTTGGATTTTATTTGTTGAAAGAAAAAGAATTATTCATGGGAAAAGGTAAATCAGATTTCCTTATTTTTTAATAGCTTTATTCTGATTGGTGGGGAAAAAATTTTCAACCTAAAAGTTTAGGTTGAAATATTTTTGGATATATGGCTTGTGAGTTCATGGGAAGGGAAGGAATTATTTTGGAAGACAAATTTGAAAATCCATTTGGAAGAAGGAACTGAGATTGAGAAATTTGGTTGCAAGGTTGAAGCTCTTCCACAAATTACTTTCTGGATTGCTTTGTAGGTTGGATAGTCTCTTCTTTTGTTTTAATAAAAAAATTAGAATGCTTTTCCTTCTTCCTTTGTGTTTGTTTTGAAATTTTGAAATATTGTTGGAAGCTGATTTGGGATTTGGAGTAGTTGCTATGAGATTCAATGAAATTTCAGTTTTAAATTGTTTTTGTTGAAAGCCTCTCCAATCTCTTTTTTGGTTGTATGTTTTCTATTTCATGCTTAAGATTTAGTTTGTAATCATTTCCTCCATTTGTGTAGTATGGATGGAATTGATTTTCTGAGTTGTTTGCAAGTTTTGATTTGTGCAAATTTGGGGGTTATGCTAGCAAAATTTTGCCAAATTTGCCTTTTTTGTGTTTCCAAAGAAAATTCTTCCTGGGTGTTTTAAAAGAATGATGAATGAAGAAATTGAATTAACCATTAATATTTTACTCAGATTTTTAATTGGGATTTGTCAATCCCTTGGGTCTTCAGTGATTTTGGTTTTATGAAAGAAAGTTTAAAAAAAAAAATTGATTTTATGCTCGCTGTTTTGTCACAGAGATTTTGAAAAAAAAATGAAAGTTTACCAGAGGTTTAATGTTTCATTGTTGTTAGTTTTAAAAATAAAATATAAATATAAATTTTTAAAAAAATTAATTAGTATTGGGTTGCGTGGCTGGGAGCGGGGCTCGACCCAACCACACATCCAGCAGCAGTGCTGCTACCACATACATGTGGTAGAAAACGGCATTGCTACCACATACCACATGTATGTGGTAGCAGGCTTCGCTGTAGCAGTTCAACGTTGCTACCACATATATGTGGTAGCACGCGGGCTGCAGCGGTGGGCCCCACTGTTTGATATTTCACGTTTTTATTTTATTATTTATTAATTAAATTTTTTATTTTATTATTTATTAATTAAAGTTTTTATTTATAAAAAAAAATAAAATAATATTATTAATACAAATTTGTGTATTAAGTAATATTTGTGAATAAATAAATGTTAATAATTAAGTTAGTATTTTATTATTTTTTTTTAATAAGGGTATTTTATTAATTATTAATTGTTAATAATTATTATTATATATATATATATTTTATATATAGTAGTTTCTATTAATTTATTAATAGTTTAATAAAATGGTTTAATTTTTTTTTAAAATTAAATGATGCTTTAGAATAAATGAGCTAGTTAAATTGGGAGTGTTTGTTCATTTCTCATTGTGATTTTTTACTGGTTCAAATTAAAATAATTAAATGGATTATTATGATTAGTTAGATTTCTAGTCCTATCAGTGCAATGATGACTTGATTTTTTCTCATAGTTTTCATGGTGATGATTTGTTTAACTTAAACGATGAAAATTGCAAGTTTATATGATGCTGTTCTTTTCAAAGATTGATTGTGTTGGGACTTAATGATATTATCTTTTTTTGCAAAGAAATTATTTGGTTGTTATTTCTCGTCTTGTTAGTTGTGCCGTTGTGGCGTATTTTGTCTCTTTTGATCAAGTGATGTATGATGACCTCGTCATCTTAACCATGTAGTGCTTTTTCCTTATGGTTAACCAAGAGTTAGTATGTCTTGTTTTTGGCCACTTGTATTTGGATAGTGGTGTTATGGCTATTTGTTTTGCCATAGGGTCCTCGTAGAGTGAATAGGTTCATTTAGTGTTCTATAAGAGAGTGGCTTTTGAGTGGGGGCCGCACCTAAAGTGGTTGGTAGGATAACCCCTCAAAAGTCAGTTAATAAATGATAACCTAATAATTGATTAGGGGGTGGGTAGTTTTAATATTTATTTAGATATTGTACCCCGTGCATGGTTGAGTGCTCATATAAGCTCAAGATGTAGTGGGAAGGCCTGGAATGGCAAACCGACCACCTTGTCTTCACAAAGGGTTGGTAGAGCCCGCATGAGACTTAGATGGAGTCGAGGGTTCGGGAAAGGTTACCAGGATAACCCAG
Organism: Cryptomeria japonica; assembly: GCF_030272615.1. Lineage (NCBI taxonomy): Eukaryota > Viridiplantae > Streptophyta > Pinopsida > Cupressales > Cupressaceae > Cryptomeria > Cryptomeria japonica. The sequence continues at coordinate 338,909,185 of NC_081407.1, forward strand.
GATGGGGGGCGGGACCTATGGAGGCCTACCTAGGGTAACCATCATAAGTTAAGTGATGACACTCTCTCTTTAGGGTCACTAGTGTATTGTGAGGTCAAGTCACATGGAGTATTGTGGAGTCATATTGTATTGTCGTCCTTGTCTTGTTTATGCTTTCTTGAGGGTCCTTGGCTATCTCCTATCATGGTGGGGTGATTCCATTTTGGGATCACATGGTCGGGTGGTAGTGTCACTTCCCATTGGATATTCTTGTTCGTACCTTCATGCGAGGATTGGCTTCACAGGTGTTCCTGTGGTTCGTGAATCGTGCTCTATCTCATGTTGGAGATTATTATTCTTTGGAGACCTATGTGGTCAATTGTATCAATGAATTTATGTAACCTTGTATCTGATTAAGTTGTTAACTTGAATTTATTATTGGAAGTCATGTATTTTATGGTCAATGTAATCCTAAGTTTTGGATGTTATTTATTAGCTTTTTATATGATTTGTGTAAATGCTTAATTTAAGTGAAAATTATATTGTTACTCCTTCAATCTTTAAATGGTGTAATTTGTTATTGTATATGGTTTTTAATGTTAATTGAGTAATGATGGATTATTGGATTAATCATAATTATGGAATTTAACTTTTAGTTTAATTCTTCATTGGTAACCCTTTAGGAATTTTGGTGTAAGTCTTCCACTTGTGTTATTATTGTGCAATGTAGTAATTAATGCACTTAATGTGTTTTATACTTAAAAAAATAAATTATTTCACCCTTAGTTGTTGGTTTTCCTTTGGGGTTCCTGGTGGGGCATTACATTTGGTATCAGAGCCAGGTTTCAACACTGGGTACTTTGGTTTATATGGAGCCCATTCAACTTGACCTTTTGTGTAGGTCTTAGTGTTTGTGTTTCCCTTGTTATTATCCTTGCCGTAGATCTAAATCTTTTTCCCTTGTGCAGTGTTAGGTCATGGCTAGGAAAGCCAAGGGAGGTGGCCATGTTGGTGGCCACAATAGAGGCAGAGTAGGGGGACATGGTAGAGGTTGCAACTGCCATATCCCTTCGCCACCACCCACTCATGTGAGTGTGGATCAAGAGCAGTTTGTTCATCAGGATAAACAACACGTAGGAGAGAAGGTTCCCGAAAGGGAAGAGCTGAGACAAATGTTTCAGGAGGTTCTAGCCAGACTAGGCCCCAGACCTGAGGTTGATCAACCCATCTATGCTTAGGTTGGGGAGTCGCATTAGCAAATTCTAGAGGAGAGAGAGAGGTCTCCCAGAAGGAGAGCGGTCCTAGCTAACTAGGACCCAACTACCATGGGTCACATGAGGGACTTGATGATGTCCACCACTCCTTTCTTTGATGGTAAAGGTACCTGTCTAGAGGCAGAGACCTGGCTTATTAGTTTAGATCGATGTTTCGCCATGTATCCATATGGTAGCAAACACCAAGGCGAGATGCGCTATCATGCGTCTCAAGGGTTTTGCATCTATCTAGTGGCGGTTAGAGGAGCAGGGGATCGGTGTGAGCATTAACACCGTTGTGTGGGGGAAAAAGCGACACTAAGCAAACATGCCCTAATCAACCACACACTTGTGGAATACGAAAGAGCCTAGAGGTATCACACAATTGGCTACTTCTTCTTGTGGAAGAGAGAGCCACGGGCTACCTATTAAGATTTCTATTCCTTTGTTGTAATTGAAAGATAAAATAATGCAAGTTCAATCCCTAACCCCAAAGTGCAAGTATGAACTAATAACAAGATTGCAGAATTGAACTTAAACAATGGAAAGCGGAAGGCTGTAAACACAAGGACAAGACAAGAATGTAAATGCGTACCCGGTGTTAAAATCTGAGTGAAAATGTTCAGGACGGGGGCGCGGGCGCCACTGTCCTGATTCTACCCCTGAAACTACTCCGAAAACTGCTGTTTTTGCACTCTGGAAAAGCTGTCAAAAATGCTGAAAATGCTGTCTGTCAGGAGGAACAGGGCGCCTAGCGCCCCTGTCCCAGGGACCAGGGCACCCAGCGCCCCTGTCCTGGCAGGACCAGGGTGCCCCACGCCCCTGTCCTGGTCTTTTGCTCTGAAATTTGGTGGGAAGGTCGGTCTCAGTCTGCTTCTCCCGGATCTGCAACCTGCGGTGTCGTCCGAGTCCTGAAACCTGCACTTATATCTGAAAAGGTGTTTGGGTGGCCAACCCTCAAGGGAGGAGTACAAGCCAATCTTCAGTCGGTAATCTCCTATTGTTCTTCAATGTCTTCCAAGCCCTAAATGAATGAAATTGATAAATGCTTGATAGAAGGATGTTGAATGTTGTTGAAGTCTTCAAAGATCTGCTCTTTCGCTGCATATGAGGTCCTCAAAACCAAAATCCCATCCCTTCAAATGAGGAAAGAGAGCTTTTATGTATGAAACCCTAGGTCGTAAATTCGTATTTTGGCCGACCTAGAGATTGAATATCCCGCCAATTTCTTGGGGTTAAGCTTTATTTTATGATTGGATTGCGCTCCTAAAATTTTGGGAAAAATGTCTGGGACCATGTGCACCGGGCGCCACGGTCCCGACAACTTTTCACCAAATTTTCAGGGCCGTCGGATATGATGATTTTAGAGAGAATCCTGAAGTTACAGGTGATTTCGAGATGTTTTGACCCCCGAAATCAAGCCCCCAAGTTCAAAATAGGACCTAATTAGGGTTTTTGATTAAATGATGTATAGGAGGAATAAAATGAAAAGGGCACACTTTAATGAAAGGGCCCAACTTTATGATGTGGGAGATGATAAAATAGAACCTTAGACCTAATTAATTTGATTAATTAAGTGCTCAAGGGGAAATGCAATGCAGAATGTAAAATGCACTAAGGCGGGTGCTAAACTAGGTGTGAAATTGTACCACCCTAGCGAGTGCGTACAATTTACGACGCTACATTTAGCCCCCACTTTAGCGGTCATATGAGTACTACGTGTATATGCAAGCTAAAGTACAGAAAAGTAAACATTATTTGAAAAAGGATATATCCATAAGTTGTCGAACGAAGCCCCCAGCGGTATCTGCAGTACACAGTTAGGAACCGCACCCTACAAAACACACGTGTTAGATCACAAAATCACCTAATGCTTACTAAGGAAGGTGATGAAAATTCGAGGGTAACTATATGCCCCCCTTGTTTCGGCTTGCTAATTTTAGTGAGTTGAAACAGGGTATCATGTTTACCACTTCGAATTGTTAAAGAATATTGATGACAAATGCTCACAAGAAGATTTGATATGAGATCAAAATCTAATGGAGAATCATTTGGTAAGAAAGAGGACTAAATCTCAATTCCAACACAACAAAGAGTGTGACGATTTGAGAGTTCTCTAACACAAGATGAAGGATGTAAATGGAAACAAAATGCAAAGAGAAGAAAAGAAAGGAAAAAAGCATGAATACACACATTGGTGATCCATGAGAAGAATAGTGAGAGAGAAAACATGGACTTCTCGCCCCTAGATTTTGTCTAGGTGATCCATGGGAAAAGGACATGGAAAACTAGCCCCTAGAGTCTGTCTAGGTGATCCATGTAAGGGAGGAGAGTGAGAAAGTCTAGCCTTATGCCGCTAGTTCCACTCAACCTCGTGCATGTGTGTGTAAGTGAGGTTAGAAGCATCTCATAGGAGTCTATGCCCGAGTATACTACAACCTGTATATGTATAGTACAAAAGCATGACATCTCGCTCTAAGAGTCTGTGCCCTGGTTCCGAGAATAATCACCTTGCATAAAAGAAAAATGGAGAAATCTCGCTTTAAGAGTCTGTGCTCTGGTTCCGAGAATGACCCATTGTTCAAAAAGTGTAATGTTTATGTCATAAGCAAAGTAGAACAAGGATACCTACCTTCATCACAAAAGAAGATACCCCAAAAATGCAACAATGTCATAGATCCAAGCAAGAGAGTTTTGCACTCTTTAAGCGAGGATAAGATAGTTGAAAAGGGACATCTTGTAGTATGTGTAAAGGAGATCCTTAAAGGAGAAGAGATCTTTGTATAAAAGACACCTATCCCCGAGAGGAACTATCTTAGACAAATATAACATCTTCTAGAATAAGACAAAGAAGAGAATAAGAATGCAATACTTCCTTCTTTTGCGAGGTGAAAGTGATTCTTAATGAAGGATGACGCTCCTTTTAACCCAATTGGGAGAGTGAATTCATTATAGATGTATTTTACCAAGTGCAAAAGAGGTTGTAGTCAAGGACCTACACCTCTTGTAAGAGAGAATCCTTGAACAAACAACAACAAATGCATACAAGGAATAACATCAAGTAATAAAGTCCACACCATCCACGAAATAGGAAAAAGTGGATCCTTAGATGAAAAAATAAGGAAAGATCATTGCCTCCCAAGGATAAGGACAATGAGAAGGACTTACACAATCTTCTAGGGAGAGATTTGGACATAAGCAAAAGAAGAGATGTATGAAATCACTCTTGTCCCCATAGGAACAAGAAAATTAGGCTATTATGTTGCTTCAAAAGAAATATGATTGCACTTGAAATTGTACCATCATGAATGACAATGAGCCCCCAGTAAATGAGCTACCAATGTCACATAATGATGAGCAACATAATAGCCATTAATGTTATTTAAAGACATGATAGATTGAATAAGGTATTTGAATATGACATGTTAAATGCTCAACTATAAGTGAGATCAAAAACATGTATAAAATGATAAAAATTGAAGAAGAAAAGTCACATGAAATCTTAGAAGAGGAATGAGTGTAATTTATTAGAGCCTTATCCCTAGAGGAAAGGACTTTATGATGAATAGGAGATAAAGATTCATAAGTGGATTTAGAAATTTGAGGGGATTCATAAAGAGATTTGTTCATTGCCAAGATTTTCTTATGAGGGGAATGAGAGTTGATAGAAGTAGAAGATGATTTAGTTGAAGTGAGATCATCATCACTACTAAATATAGCATTCACATTGAGAGATGGTCTTTTAGATGCTTTGGTGGGCTTGCAGGGATTATAGCCAAGTCCAAAGGCATAATTGTGAAAATTAGTCTCTAGAGGAACTTTTATCCCTTGTTCATGAGCGCCACAACCATTTCCATGATACCCATGCTTAGCAAAAATGCGAAAACCACGACCATAACGATCAGCCATTTCAGGAAGAGAAGGTGGGTTTTCATAAGACAAAGAATCAAATTCTTCAGAATTAGAAGTGTGAGGAGAAGAAGTTTGAGAAGCAGCCACAAAATTATTGGTCATAGGTTCAGGTAAGATTGATTGATTTTTAGTTTCTTCCTTCTTTTTAACTTTAAACTCTCTAGGAGGAACCCTATATTCACCTACAAAGGTGGGATTGAAATCAAGAGATCCCCAATCGTCTTCTGCGAGAACCTTCTCAAGATCAAAAGCCTTTTCATGTGTAGATTCAAGTCGAGAAGGATCTTCTTCAGGAGCTTTAGACTCATCCAAAGAATTTTGATTATCAGAGGGTGATGATTCATCCATAGGTATCTTGTTTAACGAGTCATCGCTAGAAGAGGAAGGCTTAGAAGAACTTCCTTTGGAAGTAGATGTTTGTAAACAAGACTGAAGATTAGTATCACCTATCAAGGTATATGTCTTATTGTTATAAATGAATTTAACTTGTCTATGCAATGTAGAGGGGACAGCTTGCATACTGTGAATCTAAGGTCTCCCTAATAACAAGTTGTATGATAGATTTCCCGACATAACATGGATAGGAGTAGGCAAAGTAAAAGGTCCCACTGTGATGGGTAAGGTGATAATACCTAATGAAGACTTAGCCACATTATCAAAGCCTCGAATGGGACGAGAGTCAGGCTCAATAAGGGATGTATCCACATTAATCTTATGCAATAGATTAATGCTACACACATTAAGGCCAGAGCCATTATCTACCAGTGTTCGTCTTATATCAGTGTCATTTATGATAACCACAATCATCAAGGGATCTTATTGTTGTTGAATTTCACTAGTAGGCAACTCATCTTGGGTAAACACAATTTGAGCTTTAGGATTCATCACAGAGTTAACCAAAGACACTATATTACTAGATGTATTAGGTGAAGGAACATTCAAATCTTTCAAGGCATCTTGTAACATTCCATGATGAGCGGAAGAAGTTTGGATCAAATCCCAAAGGGATATCTTAGCAGGGGTAGCTTTAAGTTGTTCTATGAGATCATATTCCTTACTGAGAACTTGTGAAATACGTGGAGCTTGCAGAAGAATTGGTTGGGAAGGAGGAAGTGAAGTTGGAATAACTGGAGGAGGATTAGGTTGCCTATTGTTTCTTGTGTTATAGGTATGAGCAACCGCATGATAACTCTCTCTAGTCAGTTGCTTAGCATACTCATAAGGGCTCTTAGAGGAATAACCTCCTTGCAAAGTAATAACCGGTTTCTTAGGAGTGCAAAAAGAATCATTAGCATAACCACCTTGAACCACTAAGATAGGCTTATTTAAAGGTTGAGAATTTTGAGAAGGACAAGCACCTTGGACAGTGAAGAGAGGTTTGTTAGGTGTCTCATTCACATGTATCAAATTGATTGAGGATGGTTTAGAGGAATGAACAAAAGTGTTAAAAGAATTATTGATAGTCTTCTCTTGCACTAAAATCTTATCACAGATTAAATCAATTTTAGGAGAGAGACAAGGGATAGGCATTGATGTTCTAGTAGGAAGGGTAATACTAGGAAAGGTCATATCATCCTTTATCATCACTGGATCTACATGGGGAATAAACTCTCTAGGAGAAGGATCAACATTACTCTCTAAAGTCTCACTTTTGAGAGGGAGATCTTTGAAAGAGATGTTAACCATCTTGCTTTGAACTAGGGTATCCTTATGAGTAGAACCAAGTTGAGAAGAGGGAGAATAATTGAGATTCAAGGAAGGTGAGAAACTATCAAGGAAGTTTTCAATCTTGATTTCATCCCCTTTGTCTAGGGGTAGAGAATAATCTATACCTTCTTCTAATGGTTCATCCCAAATAGTGAGGTTGTTGAAAGGAATGTTTGAAGTATTGTCAATTTCGGGAGAGGAGATAACATTGTTTATTAATTCCTCATCCTTAGGAGGGAGAGCATCAATAGATGTGTTAAACTCATCCTCTTTCCTCAAAATATGTTCAATAGGGGAGAGAGAATTAAGGAAATTGCTTATTATTTCATCTTCTTTCTCTAAGGGATGCTTATGGGTAAGACAAACTTTAGGAGAAGGGTAAGCATTTATCATTAATTCATCATCTCTAGTGGGAATTTTGTTGGGAAAGGAAATGCCATCACTAAGAAATGTAGGGATAATGTCATCTTCTTGCACAAAAGGATCCTCATGAAGGGAGTGTTTTTTAGGAGGAACATGAACATATTTCTCCAAAGATTCATGCTTAGGAAGGAGATCTTTGAAAGAAGTGTTCATAACCTCTTGTTGCACTAACATGCCCCCATTGGAAGGACCAACTTTAGGAGAAAATAATTCAATTTCCATCAATACCTTTTCACTTAGAGAGGCATCATGGAGGGAAGGTGAAGTAACATTAAGAAAGGTGTTTATGATATCATTCTCTTCCTCTAGGATAGCTAAATAGGAAGGGCACATTTTAGAAGAATTATCAAGATCACTCTTAAAGACTTCATCCTTAGAGCATGGGAGAGTCTCAAAGGGATCAGAAGCAACTCTTTTAGGCACTAAAATGTTATTATAGATGGGGGGAGGATCTTTAAAAGAAGGAAAAATTGAAACAAGGGAAGCTAACCCATTATCACATCTCTGAAATGAATGCATCATGACAACAATTTTCCTCTTTCAAATGATAACACATACAAAATAGAAGGAAATGTTCAATGCAAGCACTTAAAATATAGATTTAGAAAATGAAATTTATGATTCAAATGAGTTCCTAAATCAGATTTGAAATTATTGATCCCAATTAAGCTATCCACAAGTTCAACTTTGAAAAATTAGGGTTTTAGCAAAAATTTCCTCTAAATTTTTGAATCTTGCAAGAAATTAAAACTTGTAAATACAAATTTGAATTTGAAAACACTCAAATTTGAAAACATAAATCAGAATTAGAGAAGAGTGGAGTTTCACGTCGGGTTCACCAAAAATGTGTGGGGGAAAAAGCGACACTAAGCAAACATGCCCTAATCAACCACACACTTGTGGAATACGAAAGAGCCTAGAGGTATCACACAATTGGCTACTTCTTCTTGTGGAAGAGAGAGCCACGGGCTACCTATTAGGATTTCTATTCCTTTGTTGTAATTGAAAGATAAAATAATGCAAGTTCAATCCCTAACCCCAAAGTGCAAGTATGAACTAATAACAAGATTGCAGAATTGAACTTAAACAATGGAAAGCGGAAGGCTGTAAACACAAGGACAAGACAAGAATGTAAATGCGTACCCGGTGTTAAAATCTGAGTGAAAATGTTCAGGACGGGGGCGCGGGCGCCACTGTCCTGATTCTACCCCTGAAACTACTCCGAAAACTGCTGTTTTTGCACTCTGGAAAAGCTGTCAAAAATGCTGAAAATGCTGTCTGTCAGGAGGACCAGGGCGCCCAGCGCCCCTGTCCCAGGGACCAGGGCGCCCAGCGCCCCTGTCCTGGCAGGACCAGGGCGCCCCACGCCCCTGTCCTGGTCTTTTGCTCTGAAATTTGGTGGGAAGGTCGGTCTCAGTCTGCTTCTCCTGGATCTGCAACCTGCGGTGTCGTCCGAGTCCTGAAACCTGCACTTATATCTGAAAAGGTGTTTGGGTGGCCAACCCTCAAGGGAGGAGTACAAGCCAATCTTCAGTCGGTAATCTCCTATTGTTCTTCAATGTCTTCCAAGCCCTAAATGAATGAAATTGATAAATGCTTGATAGAAGGATGTTGAATGTTGTTGAAGTCTTCAAAGATCTGCTCTTTTGCTGCATATGAGGTCCTCAAAACCAAAATCCCATCCCTTCAAATGAGGAAAGAGAGCTTTTATGTATGAAACCCTAGGTCATAAATTCGTATTTTGGCTGACCTAGAGATTGAATATCCCGCCAATTTCTTGGGGTTAAGCTTTATTTTATGATTGGATTGCGCTCCTAAAATTTCGAGAAAAATGTCCGGGACCATGTGCACCGGGCGCCACGGTGCTGACAACTTTTCACCAAATTTTCAGGGCCGTCGGATATGATGATTTTAGAGAGAATCCTGAAGTTACAGGTGATTTTGAGATGTTTTGACCCCCGAAATCAAGCCCCCAAGTTCAAAATAGGACCTAATTAGGGTTTTTGATTAAATGATGTATAGGAGGAATAAAATGAAAAGGGCACACTTTAATGAAAGGGCCCAACTTTATAATGTGGGAGATGATAAAATAGAACCTTAGACCTAATTAATTTGATTAATTAAGTTCTCAAGGGGAAATGCAATGCAGAATGTAAAATGCACTAAGGCGGGTGCTAAACTAGGTGTGAAATTGTACCACCCTAGCGAGTGCGTACAATTTACGATGCTACAACCGTATCATGGGAGATCTTTCTGGTAGGGCATGATTTCTCTCACCCTTATGGAGACAGTCTCAGGTAGACGAGTTCTATGCTTTGCGCCAGTATGGTTTGTTAGTAGATCAGTTTGAGCACAGGTTTTATGAGCTTAAACAATATGCTGGTATTGGCAACTATGAGGCGATTCTAGTTCAACATTTCTTGAGGGGTATAAACGACCGCATCAGTGGAGGAGTGAGAGTGTTTGAGCCTGCTTTAGTAGAGATAGCCGTGGTGAAAGCTAGGCTAGTGGAGCAAAATCTTGGCCATGCACATGGTGGTCAGTCTGGAGTGCAAATCGGGAGTGTGTCTTTCAGTGGGCCTAGAGTTTGAGGGAATCAGTCCTAGACTGCTGCACCTTTTCAGGGTCCTCAAGCACCCACTAAGGGTGGACAGGAGCAACAACAGCTGTCGAGACCAAAATAGTTTTAGGGCCAGAAGGGTGGCAACTCTCAGCATAGGAAGAACAAGAACTGGTAGAGGAATAGGCAGAGTTTCCCAGGGTGGTCCTCTCAGGGTGCATCTCAGGCCCCTAGTACGGGAAGCTTCTAGTAGTCCAATGGGCCGACTGGAGGTAGAGGACCTAGTAGGGGAGCTTGCTTCTCTTATGGATAGTTTGGTCACATAGCCACTCAGTACCCTCAACATTCTCACTAGACAGGTAGTCAGAGGCTAGCAGCATCAGGGCTGACGGTGGGGGATGTAGGTAGATACCATAAAGCATTTGCAACAATTGATGACTGTCAGGCTAAGCATTAGGGTACAATGATTGAGACTACAGGCATGTTGTGTGGTATTCCTATCTCTGTACTTTTTGACTCTAGTGCTTCAGATTCTTTCATTTCTTCATCCATTATGGAGTGGTGTGGGCTCGCATCTGCTAAGCACGCAGATAGGTGGCAAGTAGAGTTGATTACTAGTGTGCGTGTGTCTGTAGGTGCCTTTATTCCCAGTTGTGAGTTGGACCTAGGACCCTTTGTTACTTTAGTTGACCTTCAAGTCATTCCTTTGGGGTCCTGGAGCTGTGTTGAGGATGGATTGGCTGTCATCTCATAGTGCTCGAGTAGACTGTCGTCAGAGGATAGTAGAGTGTTTAGATGACCATGGCTGGAAAGTGGGGATCGTTGGAGATCAGAGATCAATATCCTTACGTATGATTTTTGCTATGCAACTTAAGTGGTGTATGCATCAAGGGTGTTATCTTTTGGCAGTTTCTCTTGAGGATGTGGATGAGGAAGAGAATCAAGAAATCTCTCTTGATGGTCACCCTATTCTTCGAGAGTATGCTAATGTGTTTCCATTGGATATTCCTAATATGCCTCCGAAGTGAGACATAGATTTTTGCATTGACTTGGTTCCTGGTGCGAAACCTATTTTGAGAGCTCCATATTGGATGAATACTCAAGAGTTGAGTGAGTTGAAGTTGCAGATGGAGGAATTGTTGGCCAAGGGGTTCATTCATCCTAGTGTTTCTCCTTGGGGTGTGCCTGTTATCTTCGTTAAGAAGAAGGATGGTTCTCTTCGGTTATGCATTGATTACCGATAGCTAAATAAGGTAACCATCAGGAATCAATATCCATTGCCTCAGATAGATGATCTTTTTGATCAGGTAAAGTGAGCCAAGGTGTTCTCTAAGATTGATCTGAAATCTGGGTATCATCAGTTGCGCATTCATGATGCAGACATTCATAGAATGATGTTTCGTACTCGTTATGGTCACTATGAGTTCATAGTGGTGCCATTTGGGTTGACGATTTCTCCTTCAGTTTTCATGAGCCTCATGAATGGGGTTTTCTACACCTACCTTGATCATTTTGTCCTTGTGTTCTTGGATGACATATTGATTTATTCTAGATCTATGGAAGAGCATGAGGGCCACTTGTGACAGGTATTGCAGTGCTTTAGGGAGAATCAACTTTATACGAACTTGGCGAAGTGTGATTTCTTCCATTCAGAGGTGAAATATCTTGTTCATATAGTTTCAGGAGAAGGTGTATGCATGGATCCTTCTAAGATCCAAGCCATTGTAGATTGGCTAGCACCGACCAATGTTTTTGAGGTTTGAGGTTTTATGGGTTTGGCCAGATATTACTGTCACTTTGTTTAGAGTTTTTCCTGGATAGGTCACCCAATCACTTCTCTTTAGAGGAAAGGGAAGAAGTTTGTTTGGTCAGAGCAGTGTGAGTCAGCTTTTTGTACCTTGAAGGAACTCCTCATTAGTGCTCTGATTTTGGTAGTTCCTGATCCATCCAGAGATTTATGGTATGCACAGATGCCTCTTTAGAAGGTATAGGTGCAGTGATTATGCATAATGGACGTGTGGTTACCTATGAGTCTCGCAAACTCAAGGACCATGAGTTGAACTATCTATTTCATGACTTGGAGTTGGCAGCTGTAGTGCATGCATTGGTTAGATGGTGACATTTTTTGTTGGGGTGTCAGTTTGAGCTACATAGTGATCACCTTAGTTTACAGTATATTTTTACGCAGCCAAACTTGAATGCTCAACATCGAAGATGGATGGAATTGCTCTACGAGTATGATTTTGAGGTTCGGTATATTCAGGGGAAAGAGAATGTAGTGGCATATGCTTTGAGTTGTAGGTGGCATGAGGTTGCAACATTGTTCCTTGAAATGGACTTGAGAGAGAATTCTTGGAGTTCTTCCTCAAGACACCTGGTATCAGGATGTTAGAGCCGTGACAAAGTCCGGAAGGCCATTAGAGGGTAGAAATTCTGGATATAATCTTGAGGTAGATGGTCTTCTTCAACATCTTGGACAAATCTATGTACCTCCTTTGGAGGGTCTTCGCATTTTTATCATGACTGAGGCCCATCGTGCACCTTATTTGGCACACCCTGGTGTCAAGAAGATGCTCGCAGATCTTAGACATATATATCATTGGGTTGGTATGAAACATGACATTGTTGATTTTGTGTCAAAGTGCTTAAAATGCTAGTGAGTGAAGGCAGAGCATCAACACCTTGCAGGGCTTTTACAACCTAATTTGGTACTAGATTGGAAATGGGATATTATTTCCATGGATTTCATTGTGGGGTTGCCTATTTCTTTGCATTGTCATGATGCCATCATGGTCATTGTTGATAGATTGACCAAATTTGCTCATTTTGTTCCTGTTTGATCTTCTTATATAGTAGTAGTGGTAGCACGAGTCTTCTTGGAAGATGTGATGAGGTTGCATGGGATCCCAAGGTGGATTATTTCTGATAGAGATCCTATCTTTACTTTAGCATTGTGGACCTCACTTCAGCATGCTTTGGGGACCCAGTTGAACTTCAGTTAAGCTTATCACCCAAAGATCGATGGTTAGACTGAGCATGTGAATCAGGTCTTGGAGGACATGCTTTGCATGTATGTTATGGACCAGCAGTCCCGTTGGGACGAATATCTTTGCCTTGTGGAGTTTGCTTATAACAATGGATATGACAGCTCTATAGGCATGTCTCCCTTCCAGGAATTGTATGGTCATCCTTGCCGTAGTCCTTTGAGTTGGGATTGGTTAGAGGATAGGGTGAGTTTAGGACTAGATATGCTTCGAGAGATGGAGCAACATGTTGAGCAGATTTGTGGGCATTTGGTTGCTACTCAGGATAGGCAAAAGAAGTATGTCGATGCCCATAGAGTAGATCATCAGTTTGCAGCTGGCGATCATGTGTTCTTGAGAGTGCATCCACGGAAGAGTGATTTGTTATGGAAAGGGTTCCAAGTTGGTGCCTCATTTTGTTTTCCCTTTTGAGATCCTTGAGAGGATAGAACCTGTTGCCTACCATCTTGCCTTGCCACCGAGTCGATCCCGCATCCACGATGTCTTTCATGTTTCTGTTCTTCGACCTTATCATCCTGATGTGACTAATGTTCTTGATTGGAATGCTTTGCAGGTCGAGGACGGGTAGCTTTCCATGGAGCCCGTGCACATTCTTCAGCGTCGGGATTTGACCCTCAAGGGTCGTACCATCGATCAGGTAAGGGTCCAATGGGACCCAAGTGATGAGACCTCGATGACATGGGAGGATGTAGCGAAGATGAGAGAACTTTATTCTTATCTGTTTTAGGCTTCCAGAAGTAAGCCTAGTTTTTTGGGGAGAATATAGTACCCCTTCTCAATCAGACTCTTTTTGGACTTATGTTTGACTTCAGTTGACTGTTCAGTGGAAACATTATTGCTATACTTTATTCAGACTTTATGCGATGTTATTTCATGCTTTAGCTAGATCTATGATGTATTCTTTCATGTAGTATTTCAATACTTATGATTAATGCCATTTTTTATGGATTATTGTCATGGAATCACACTTTTACCTTATATGTGTGATGTGTTATTTATATGTTGCATGTTGGCAAGTGTATGGGATGCGAGGGAATGATTTTCCTTTACTCACTCTGGTGAGACATGGAACATCATGATTCTCCTTCATCAGTGTGTATACCATGTTTGATTATATATTTGTCTATATGCATGTGCGGTTCATTGATGCAGGACATTGCAAGTACAAGTATCGGGTAGGTACGGGGTATCGACTCCACCTGGTTTCACAGGTCTGAGCATATCTTATTTGTCTGATGGGAGTAGAGGAGATAGTGGTTGGACCCTAACTTGACCCACAATCACACTCATGTGAGTGTTGTTAGTCGGTCGTGTTTCCCAATTGAACGATATGCGAGTCATGGTGCTTTAATATTTTTGTTGTGTGAGTCATCGTCTAATCATTCCTCATTTTGCATCTTTTCGATTATATGTATAATTATTAAAATTGAGTGAATGATGTTATTTGTGTTGGCATAATTAGTTATTTAAATATGCTCTTGAGTTATTGATTTAATTAAATAGATGAGGTTGCTAGAATTAAATGGTTAAATTTTCTTAATATATTGTGTTAAGTTGTATTAAAATATTAGATAATGAAGCAAGTATATTCTTTACTATTTAAATTTCAAATGCCATGTTGAGTTAAAGTCCCATAGAAAATTGAAAATGTAAAATAAATAAAAGCTTTTCCTTACCTTTCTATTTAACTTTTGGATTTTATTTGTTGAAAGAAAAAGAATTATTCATGGGAAAAGGTAAATCAATTTTCCTTATTTTTTTAATAGCTTTATTCTGATTGGTGGAGAAAAACTTTTCAACCTAAAAGTTTAGGTTGAAATATTTTTGGATATATGGCCTGTGAGTTCACGCGAAGGGAAGGAATTATTTTGGAAGACAAATTTGAATTATCCATTTGGAAGAAGGAATTCGGATTGGGAAATTTGGTTGCAAGGTTGAAGCTCTTCCACAAATTACTTCTTGGATTGCTTTGCAGGTTGAATAGTCTCTTCTTTTGTTTTAATAAAAAATTTAGAATGCTTTTCCTTCTTCCTTTGTGTTTGGTTTCAAATTTTGAGATATTGTTGGAAGCTGATTTGGGATTTGGAGTAGTTGCTATGAGATTCAATGAAATTTCAGTTTTAAATTGTTTTTGTTGAAAGCCTCTCCAATCTCCTTTTTGGTTGTATTGTTTCTATTTCATGCTTAAGATTTAGTTTTGTAATCATTTCCTCCATTTGTGTAGTATGGTGGAATTGCTTTTTTGAGTTGTTTGCAAGTTTTGATTTGTGCAAATTTGGGGTTATGCTAGCAAAATTTTGCCAAATTTGCCCTCTTTGTGTTTCCAAAGAAAATTCTTCCTGGGTGTTTTAAAAGAATGATGAATGAAGAAATTGAATTAAATTTTCCTCTTTCGCTGTTCATTACTGTAGATGTATAAAAATGACCATATTCCTAAATGAATATTTAATGTTCATTTTATTCTCATTCCTCTATTTAGCTAAATCTAATTTAATTAAATCATCCACATTCTTCTATTTAATTAAATAAATTATTCAATTTATCTATTTAAATTCACTTAAGCCCTTTATATCATTTAATTGAATAAATCATTTTATTTAATTAAATCCTTTCTCTCTACTTTTAATTAAATTTACATTTAATTAAATAGTTCACCCTAATTAAATAAATCTAATTTATTTAATCCTCCACTTGCAACCAAATTAAAATAAAGCAATTTATTTTAATTAAATTCTATTTTCCCCACCCATTTGCAAAATCCTACATCTCCCACTTGCCTCCTAACCCCCTTCCTAAATTCTTCTAGAATCCTTCTAATCCTAATCAATTAACCCAAACCCTTGAATTATCCCCTTTCCCTAAATTTGATGATGTCACTTCTCAAATTTGGAGTAAAGACTTCCAAAGGCATAAAAGCCTTTATCCATTCAACAAGCTAACTTGTTGAATACCCCCAAATTTGGAAGGACTCTTACAAGTTTGTACCCAAAGTCTTTCAAACCATTAATGGTTAACTAACCCTTTGTGGCATGGTTAGAGACTTTTTGCCTAACTCAACCCTTATCTAACCCAAGGGTCTCATCAAGCATTCATTGCTTTGACCATGGTTATCCCTTTAACCTTTGCACAAGAGTTTACCCCTTGGATAAAAACTTTATCCAATGGATGACTCTAACCTAACCTTAACCCTTACCTCCTACGGTAACCATGAAGTCTTCTCAAGCATTTAATGCTTCTTACATCTCCTCTCAACCATTCTTATGTTGACAATTGTCACCATTTCATTGGTGAGAATTGCAAACATGGATTGATATCTTTCAATCCTGACCCTTGATTAGATCCTTCAATCCCGACCATCCATTGCCCTATTTCTTCTATAAATAGAGCCCTCATCCCTCCATTTTACAATCCAAGTCTTTAGCATCATACTTATACTCAATTTTAGCAAGCATTTAGCCTCTCTTTGTAATAGGAATTAATCTAATAAACATTTTAGACTATTTCTATTATCTTAGCTTAAATCATATAACTAGCATATCATGTTAGGATAGTATTGTTACTAACCTTGTCATCTTATCATCTAGTTTAACTCATTTTTTAGAATCATGCATAAATAGGATGCATTCATACTAAATCTGATCTAAAGCATGCCTTGTTCTTGCATTAGTCATCCCTAAGTCACTTTGCTCAGTGATCTAAGAGCAAAGACATTGGCTTGAGGGACCTTGTGAAATAGAGAACCATGGAAAACTCCTTGGGAAGTTGAGCTATTCCTCATAGCTCCATAAATTGCACCAAGAGTCCCATGGGTGTGTGGGCAAGTCTTTGAATATTTTCACATTTTGGATTTCATCGAACTGCTTTTCCCACATACATTTCTGGCGCCCACCATGCGGTATAACCCCATTAATCAAATTCTTTTTTGAATATAATCAATTTTGTAGGTACGCGGGAAATGAGAATCGACGTGTAGGGAATCTGTCTTAGTGCATCCAGTTAACACTTCAACACATCCGGTATACTGTTCGGCACATTGGACTCATTTCCTAGCACGTAGAAACCCTCCCTTAGCGCATAGAATTTTTTAAAGTTTTTCCTGTAGCTGGCGGCATGGGAATTTAATAGTCCAGTGCATTTGGAAAATAGTTTAGCACATCGGGTCTGTCTGATAGCGCATTTGGGACATTCTATAGTGCGTATAGTGTATTCTGTAGCGCATCACAAACAAAGAGCAGAAAATAATTTGTAACAGAGACCTTGAGAATTAGACTTGTGGAAGTCCACAAAACCATTCTTTGGCTAACTGATTAATTATTTGTTTTGCAGGTTACTAATGGTTTAAATTGCAGGTTGGAGCTTATTTTTATTTGAGCTAGATTCAAAGTAATTGGAAGTTTTTACTAACTTAGCTAAGTTAGTTAAAAATTTAAATTTCTTTCATTTCTTGTTTAAAGATAAAATTGAACTCACACCTTATTTGGGTACTTAAAAAGAACCACAACAAAAATCTTTCTTGCTTTCCTAGGAGAAAACTTTCATTTGGGTTTCTAAAAAGAATCAACAAACTTTCTTTTTTTGCAAAAAGAGCTTTAAAAAGAACCTCACCATCCTTTGGTGTATAAAAGGATCAACTTAAAAAATTTTGCAAGGTAAAAAGAACCTCACTTGTCCAAATTTGTTTCAAGTTAAAGAGGGAAGTTCTTCCTCTTTGTCGATTTATTTTGTTGACCAAAATCAAAATTTTTTCTTTGTTGACCAGGTTTCATTTTCTAGATTAGATAATCATTGATTTGATGGAATAAAATGAACACCATGTTTTTGTGGAGCAATATCTCCATATAGATTTTACCAAATAATTGCAATAAAAGGCTAAAAAGAACACTTGTGTGCTTCGCTTCGAAAGTGGAAGGTATATTCTCTCCCCTTAACTTGGTGATCAAAAAGCCAAACCACTCTTACGCTTTCAGTGTTTTTAAGCATTAAAACCTTTAGTAGGTTGGCCCTCCCGAGGAGTCAACGAACTCTTAAAGCCATTCTTTGGCCAGTCTGAGGGGATCGACCTAAGTGGGAAACAACTTTGAAGCCATGTGTTCCAACCCACTATAATCAAAAGTGGAAAGTAATGAAAGTCCTTTTCAACGGTTGCATGCAGTGATTAGCCTTCCCTCAATATCTTTACGATAAGTAAAGCCTTTGTTCTAAAGGTTGGGAAGTCTCTTGAGGGAGTTTATCATTGACGACCGAACAGGAAGCCTAATTATGAACTTTACCATTAGCAACCTTGAGCCGAGTCAGTATCCAAACATTTGTAATATCATAGTGCAAGGGTGGGGAAGAATCCACCCCCAAGATTACTCACCATATATCTCCCAAGATAGATACTCAATTGTGAAGCAATTCACTTTGAGTTAATTTCTGGCAAAGGGCAAAAAAATGGGCACCCCCTAGGGGGTGACAAGGTTGTTTGAGCTAACAAAGTATCCAGACTAGTGAGCTATGGTATTGTTGATGACCCTTGAATAAAGAGTCTAACTGAATTGTTTTATTTGTATCAAAACCTGTTGAAACACCGGGGATTTGAACACATCCTTGCAAAACATACACTCATTGTTTAGACTAGGCAAAATGGTTATCTCTTTTGTGCAGTGTTTTCATGTTATACTTCAAAAAATCATCCATCATCATTGAAGCAAAGTTCAAAAATCACAGAAAACCACCAAGTCAAACTATCAGGGCAGTTTAGTGCGTAAGAGCAACATCTTAGCGCTTTGGAACCATATTCTAGCGTGCAAGATTTAATATAACACATCAATTCTGAACTTTAGCGCATAATCAATCCCAAAATTAGCAGTTCAAACCTTAGCATTTTTTAAAAATAGTCTAGCGCATTGAAGCAACAGCTTAGCGCGTGGAGTTCGAACACTAGCACATTGAGATCGACAGTTAGTGCATTAATAGGACATATCGACACATAAACTTTCAAACCAAACCAAAATCAAACAGTCTAAGTTAGCGCATTAGAAATGTAGCTTAGTGCGTGGAGACCATTCTCTAGCATTTTGTGAAAATTTGGTAGCATATTAGGCTTCTGGCTTAGCGCATAGCCAAAACTGAGAAAACAGGGGGCAAAATAGAAGCTATTTTTAAAAATTCTAAAAACAGTTTAAGAAGCCCTTTTTCCTCACTTGAACTCCATCAAACAAAAAATCAAAATCAGAGTATCAAAACTACTCCCAAAGCAAGTTCTCCTTAAAACAAAGTGTCAAAATTCGAAACCTAGTCAAAAGATAAAACACATCTCTCCTATCAAAATTAGGTAACACCATCACACGTATCAAAAGGTCCTTCATTCAAATGGATTTTTATCCCAATACATACTTGTTTGAAACTCCAAGTTGTCAAATCGAGTTTCCATATCGGGAAAGCTCTTATTCCATAACATTTGATGTGCTTTGTCATGAGGGGGCATCTAAACCTTCATTTGATAAAAGTAAAACTTAAGTTTCCAAACAAGATATCTAAATCCAAAACAAATCAAAGGAAACTATTGATCGCTTGTGCATGACTAATCTTCATATTCTGAGAAGAAAGAGTATTTATCATAACAATAAGTTGAGGAAACAACAACCCAGTTCTCTGAAACTTGCCAAACGGAATAGATTTTTATACATCAATCGCCAACTCTTCAAATCTCATCAAACATTCCTCCATCATATGCGCTTGTATCTTCAAGACAAAACAAATGAATTTGATGAGGAACCATTGAGGAGTAGAGCATTCTATCAAAAAGTAGCATTCAACCAACGCTTGAATCACGGAGGAAAAATTAACCCGACTTTCTTCCCAGAAGTTTGCATCACCAACAACACACCTCAAGTAGAGCCACCAACACCTGAATAAGACACGGAAGAGGAATTCATTCCCTTCATCACAAAAAGTTTCTATTAGATGCCCGCTATCACTCACTCTCAACGAAACAAACAAAGAGAAACACAACCAGAATCCAATATGGGGCAAAGATTATCAAATCCCTTTGACTATCCCAATCTAGAAGACATGAAGATCATTGAAGAACTCCTTCAAGAATTCCAAGAAAGTGCCTCATTCCAAAGACTCATGGAAAGACTCATAGAGGCTGACAAAGAAAAATATCTACTCATGCTCACCAGAAAGGGTGTTAGGATTCTAGAAGACTTTGATTCAAACACTTTTAGAACAAGGTCTCGACTCTATACTTATCAAGAACAACAAAGAGAAGAAGACCCAGATGACCTTGAGAAAAACATTCATGAGCAAAACATACCCAAGCAAAACATCCTTGAGCAAATCATACCATTACACATGCCATTCCAAGCTAGAAACCATGAGAAGGAAGAACTCTTCCCTTGAAAAACAAATGCACCCTTGGTTGCTCTCACACAGTAAATGCAAATGCTACAAAAATAGATGCAAGACATGCAACAAGGATCAATAGTATGGTATTCCTTGAATGAAAATTTTCCTTATCCTTTCAATAGAAGGTTAAACATGGTACCTTTTCCCCCAAATTTAGACATTCCCAAATTTGACAAGTATAATGGGAAAAGTGATCCTCGTGATCATGTTCGGGAATTTTGTACCATGAGCTTGGAATTTGCTCATGATGACACCTATTTAATGAGATAATTCCCAAAAAGCTTGGGAGGACAAACAATGGAATGGTTATCCAAAAATACACCTCCTATCAGATCCTTTGATGAGTTAGTCAAGAAATTCATCACTTAATATTCCTACAACATTCAACATGCCATAACCATGCTAGATGTCTGCAATACCAAATTAAAAAACAATGAAACATTCATGGTATTCCTTAAACGTTGGCGAAAAATGGTATCAAGATATCCTCGAGATGTGCCTGAAAAGGAAAAGATGGAAATTTTCATCGACAACTTCAATAGTGAGATGAGTTACATACTCAAGCTCCAATGCATACCATCTTTTGCCAAATTGATTGAAAACTACATCCAAGTAGAAGAGGCATGTGTAAAGAAAGGAACATTGAAATTCTTCAAAGAAGGAACAAATTCATCCAACTACAATAACCAAAACAACAATAACTTAGACAAATCCAGGTTTTGGACCAGAAACAAAAACACAGGAACTGGAGGAAATGAATCTAATGATGTGAAGTCCAAACAACTAGTGTTGGCCTTATCAGGCATTCCTCAGGCTATCAAAAATCAGAATGGTGCTAACCAAGGCACTAACACTTATGCACCCAATACCAATCAATATCCTCTCAACACAAACAACACAAACAATACCCAAAACAATAACACCAATCAAGGACCCAATACAAACTCACGAGGTAACTCTAATAACTTTCCTAAACACATTTACACACCATTAGGGCAATCATTGGAGTCCACATTCAGAGAGCTATTGGCAAAGAAAATCATCTCTTTACCAACAATTAACAACTTTGAACCACAAGTCAAACCACCTTGGTGGAATGACTCACACTTTTGTGATTTTCACCGTAACAAAGGACATCAAACAAACGATTGCATGAGACTGAAAAACATTGTTCAAGACATGATTGATAGAGGCGATTTAACAGTAGATGGTCTCAAGACAAATGGTGACCATGGGGCCTTTAAGAATCCTCTTCCAAACTACAAGAAGGATGGAGCTTCCACCTCAAATGATACACATGGATCTCGTATCAATCACATATACAATAAAATCATCAATCATATATCAACCAATAACAATCAAGTAAACGTCATTACAATCAAGGACAAGCGTGAACATGAATCAGTCAATGTAACCACCAGAGCTCAAAAATATGTCTTGAAGGGACATACGTCAACAAAAAACACCATACCCAAAATTCAATATGATCTGGTTAGCCAACTATGCAAAACTCCTGCTCAAATATCTATACTTGAGTTGCTGAAACTTTCACCAAAACACAAGGACATCCTAGAACAAGCACTATTGGAAACAAACGTACCTCAGGATCTGGATGCTGACAAATTCCAAACCATGGTGGCTCACATGACAGGGCCTCATAACCTCACCTTTTTTGAGCATGATAATATCTCATTAAGCCATCCACACAATACTCCACTCCACATTGAAGTCTTGGTCTACAAACATTGAGTCAAAAGAGTATTAATAGATGGAGGAGCCAGACTCAATATCTGCACTTTAAAACTTATCCGTGCATTAGGCTTCTTTGAGGAGTCTATTGATCCATGAAAAAAGATTACTATCAAATCATATTATGATGAAGAAAGATCATCCAAAGGAACAATAATGTTGCCAATTCAGGTGGGACCAAGATAAAGGGACACTATTGTAAAGCGGAAAACCGCGATCGAACCCTAAGTGTTCCCCCCACCACTCCAAGGAGAGAGAAAGGAGGTCACTAGGGTTGACGGTTTTCACTTAGGGGAGACTTTACATTCAAAAGAGGGGTTGAAACCCACAAGATCCAATCCCACACAATGCAAGATTGGATTCTAAATGAGTTTCAAGGGTTAAGACAACAAGGCTACCCTCTTTTGTAAAGAATGTAGATAAAAGGATTAAGCTAGGAATGCATGAAAAGTGAGAAAGATTCACTTATAAACAGAGATAGGAATATAGGATGAAGCTGCGGACCTGGAATTAGCAGTAAAATGTTGAGATGATGCTGTCCTGCAAATTTGAGTGAAAGTTGACGAGACGATGGCGCTCGGCGTGCACACGATCCTCTGAAAAATCCACGAAATGAAGGGGGATCTGTTCGTCTCTGCACAAGGATTCCAGATCTTCAATTACAGCCGCATACCTACAACCTACACATAGAAAAGAGAGGACGATTGGGGGGTTAGGGATTAGGGGTTTGCCCTTAGGTCAAACCCCAGTTTTGGAATTAACCAAGAAATGAGAATACTGTAAATGTAAATGATTGTAATGTAATAAAGTACCAATACCTTGTTGTAAGAATGTTTGTATTCTTACATGCGAAGGTGTAATTGTTGTTGTATGTTGTATGTTGTATGTGATCTCCTCTTCAATGGTTGAATCCTTGTCTTGAATGCAACACTTAGCCTTGAATGGAGACTTAGAATGATCAATTGCTTGAAGGAATGCTTGAATGCTTGAATGCTTGAATATCGCTTCTGCCTTTTTTTCCATCTACCAAAATGGAAGAGGAAATGTAGTTTATATACTTGTCAATTAGGGTTAAAAGACTAATTTTTCCGACCTTAGGCCGCCCTGGGAAGATTATTTTCTAATTTGCAAACATAAAGACCCGAGACCCAAAAGAGACCGGGCCCAAAAATAGGGCCAGGGACCAGGGCGTTGGGCAACATGGTCCTGGGGGACCAGGGCACTGGGTGCCCTAGTCCTGAAGGACCAGGGCGCTGGGCACCATGGTCCCACCTCCAGGGACAGCAGGGTGCAAGGAGGATCAGGCTAGGGTGCTGAAAAAGACAGTTTTTGATGTCATGAACAAGTTTCGGGGTCTCCATTCAGGTTCAGTGTTGCGTCGCCATCGTGAAGACCCAAATGCGGTCGAAATTGCAAGTGTCACAATTTTAGGACGCTACATTTAGCCCCCACTTTAGTGGGAGTATAAGCGTACGCCTATACTTCCGGTAAAGTACAAGGAAACAACATTGAAAGACTTTCACCACGTCGAGGAGGAAAGACACACTAAGCCCCCAGTGGACTAAGGATCTTACGACTTCGATTGACAAAGTAAAAGGGAAGATCATGAGGGAGAACCATGACTGTCAGTAGTGAGGTTCCCTCACTATGAGTCATGTAAGAAAAATACCAAAAATTTTCAAGGCAAAGCTAAGTTCGCGAAGAAATTTTCAAGTATCCTGAAGGGATAGACGGGTGTATGCCCCCCTACGTTAAAGTGATCGCACATGCCTCAACGGGGGTGATTGCTTTAAGGTAGTGATACACATAAGAAATGAGAAGGGAAAGGAGCACGTTATCACAAAGGTTTAGCCCCCAGGTGTGAGATAAACCCAAGGATAATAGACACAAAACACAAATTACGAGCTGACTTCGCTTTCCTCGGGGTCAGTATGCTGTATGATAATTCATGTATATCATATGTATGTATGCATAATTGTTCTTCATTCCCTAATCAAGGAAGGTCACCTAGAAGAAGGGAACACATGTGTCTTTTGAGTCAACATGAGAGAGACCAAAAGAGATCTCAATGCTTTGCATCATCCTCAAGTAGACAACACTAAGGACAACAAATAGAAGAATGAGAATAACACATAGAATAAGTAACAAAAGAGAGGAGGAGAGAGTCTGCTATGCTAATGAAACTAGTCTAGCACGTCATCCACCCCCCGATCTTACTGATCAATATTTCGGGAAGGCAGGAAACATGCTAGAGGAGGAACATTCAACACAGCAGATGGAGCTATCACAAGATCCAAACAAGGGCTATGTTCCTATTCCAAGCCACGTTGTTCTTGTCTAGGAGATAGGATAAGTGCTTTAGACAATTCGTTAGATAAATGGTTATCAACATCAACATATTCATATTCACTATCAGAAGCAAGAGAAGTAACATTTTCATCATGAATAATATTTTCATCTATATCATCATCAAGATTTATAAAAATAGGATCTTTAACTCGCACAGGATCAAAACCATCATGCATCTTATGTTTAGGAGATTTTGGAGAAAATGGAATAATGCTTGTTGAAGGTGTTTTTGGGGATTGCAAAGTTTGAGAAGCAGCTGCTTGAGATCTAAGACGACACTTTCGTCGACATTCACGCACAGAACGATTTTGTCTAGTCTTAGTAGGAAGTGGAGAAGATTGAGGAGGAGGAATGTTCTCATCCTTATCACTTGGGTGTTTAGGTTGTGGTCTCTTAGGCTGGATAATAGGAGAAGAGGAAGGTCTCTTCTCTCCATAAGAGGAAGGAGGAGGAACTGCTCCATATAAAGGAGGAATATTTGGTTTAGGAAGGAGACCAAGTCCATCATGACGAGGAGGTATAGGTCTACCTTTAGAAAGTTTATTAGACATAGACATAGTCACATCCATAGGAATGGGTTGGGAATCTTCTTGAGGAAAGACATTAGTTTTATCTTTCAAAGGAAGAACTTCCTTCTCAAGAATGATAGGAATATCAAGTTTGGGTGTTCGAGGTTCACTTAGAGATAGGATCATATCTTTTTTCCACTTTTGATAAGATTTGAAAAGATGATCACTTCGCGGTGGAAGAGGTTGGAATTGTTTAGGCCAAAAATAATCAATAGGAACGCTAGAAGTTCTTTCAGCTAGTTTAAAGAGACTATGATTGACAGTAACAACTTCACCATTATGGGGAAATTTCAAACATTTATGAATAGGAGAAGCAATAGCTTTCATGGAAGATAGCCAAGGATAGCCAAGCTTCACATGAAATTGTTCGGAAGATGGAATAATAGAAAAGTTCACAACAAGGGATTTGTTATGGACTTCAATAGGTAATGTAATAGAACCAATTGCAGGAGAAGAAAATGCATCAAATAATTTCACAGTCACATCTGTTTTGTCATAAATCACTTGATTCAATTGCAAAGTAAAGAGAAATTCTTCAGTAATAACATTAACCATGCAAGAAGGGTCAATAAGCACTCCACAACAAGGTGTATCCTTGACTTTTGCAACTATGTATAAAGGACCATCAGGTGCCCTGATAGTTTCACTAGAATCAAATGTGATGGAAGGTTCTTTAGGGTTTTCTTGCTGCTCTACAAAGTTAATCACATTCAGAGTCACAGACACAAGACCATCAGATGAGAAAGATGAATCATTAGTCTCAATCACATTAGAGGTATGAGAAGGTAATGGATCAGTAAAAATCTTAAGATTTTGGTTAGGAGGAGCTACAGATGTATTGCCTTTATCATTCACTCCAGAAACAAAGATAGTATTATTATCAATCAAATCTTGAATTTTACCCTTTAAAGCAAAACATTTTTCAGTATCATGCCCAGGTTGACGATGAATCTTTATAGGAGGGAGAGTAAGCACATTTTTTTCTAATAACTTATTCATAATACTATGCAATGATTCATTCAAAGGAGTAAACTTTCTTTCTTTCTTGAAAAACTTAGAAATAGGAGGCACATCTGATGCTGCATTCACATTGTTGTTGATGATGTTTTCATTGAACTTAACGGACTCTCTGTTTGGTTTAAACTTCCCAAATGGTTGTTGACTACTATCACCCTTATCACTCAGAGCCATAGGATTTGCTTGTTCCATTTGACTCACAGTCAGTTGATAATTGTGAAGAGTTGCACACAACTGTTGGAAAGAAGTAAACTCAGAAAACAGAAGTTTTTCTCTAATATCTTTTTGTAAATTAGAAATAAAGATTCTTTGAATATCATTGTTAGGCACTGGAAAAGAAATTTGAGCACACAAATGCTTATATCTACCAATGAAATCAGTCACTTTTTCTTTAACACCTTGTTTACAATGCATTAAATCAATCAAAGTAACTTTAGGACTTATATTGTTTTGAAATTGTTGAATGAAAGCATTTGCAAGTTGTTAGAAAGAAGTAATAGAATAAGAAGGCAACGAGCAATACCATTGTAAGGCTTTATCTCTCAATGTCCTAGTAAACAGTTTTGCAAGCAACCTTTGGTCATAAGCAAAATCGGTACATATTGTTTGAAAAGTCTTAACATGTGTTAGAGGATCACCTTTACCATTATAAAGCTCCAAATGTGGGATTTCAACATGTTTAGGAGGGATAGCTCGAACAATGTCAAGGGAAAGTGGGCTCGCAACATCAAATGTGGGCACACTAAACTTAGATTGATTCATAGAGGCAATTTGTTGCTGTAAAGAAGAGACAATTTGTGCAAGGTTATTAATGGTCGCTTCAGTCGAAGAGTTCATATTAGACGTGTTAGATTGTGATGGAGGTATTATGTTATTGAAAGAAGGTATTGATTGAGAGTAAGGTGGCGGGACACTATGATAGTTAGTCATAGGAGATGGTTGGAAAAGAGGAGCACTACAAGGAGGAATGGAATGGTTGAATGAATTTCCCCCTTGCGTCATGTTCATTTGTGGAGATGTAATAGGAACACTCATTGAAGGAATGAATGAAGAAGTCAGATTAAATGAAGGAAGAGGGTTAATTGAAGAAGAAGGATTGCCCCCATGACTGGTGATCATAGGCAGAATGTCTTGTATTGGAGTGGTCATTATGTTTGATGTAAAGGTAGGTATGCTAGCAATAGAAGTTGTCAAAGGAATAGAATGATTGACTTGAGTAGGAGGTTGTGTATAACCTAAAGTTTCGGCACAACTCTTCATAGGCATCACATTCGATTCCACAATGTGTGCAATACCACGCAAAATATCAATTCCATTCTTATCACTTTGAACCATACGTTTTCGACCCTCAATTAATGAAAGAGCTTGACTATCGGGATACTCTTGAGACATCCATTGCTGAAAATCATCAAATTGGTTATCCAATTTTGAAAGTTGTTCTACAGAAACCTCATGGAGAGCTTCTTCATCATTAGGAGGATTAGAGGAATTACCCATGTCCTCGTTAAAAAGGCTATTCAAATTAGGTTCCATCTCCTCGGTAATTAAACCTTGGAAAGACTTAATTCTAATGCTTCGTCTAACGGGAATAGTGTAAGTAGGGCTTATTGTTGTAAAACTCATGCACTAGAGAGAGAGAGAAGATTTTGAATTTAGAGGTAGCAAATTTCAATAAAATCAGCCAATCTCCTAGATTTAGACTGTTAAATGCAATCACAACAATCTCTCGAATTTTCAGAAAAAAAGTCAGGGATCGTGGCGAACGGAGTGCACACGGTCCTCGCAACTTTTTTCAAAATTTTCAGGGATGAAAGTTATGATGATTTTAAAGCTAATCTGAAAAAATCGAGTGATTTTACGATCTGTAGATAGGCCAAATTAAAGTTGCAATCTCAAAATTGAACCCTACCCAGATTGTTGAAAAATGCAAAATTTGAATTTTGAAAAAGAGAGGGAAACTGAAATTTTGAATTTTATGATTTTAGAGGGAATACCAAAAGCAATGCAAGTTTTGAATTTTAAAAGTTGACTCAATTTCACGTAAAATTCAATTTTGAAAGCGGAAATCAAAGTTGTTGCAATTAAACACTTAATTTCAAAAGTCACAAATTGCAAGAATTTGAATAAAGCACTGAAATTTTGAATGAACGCCAACACACTTTTCAGATTTAGGACAGTAAGAACACAATTTTGACACAAAATTTCAATTTCAACAATTTTTGAATGATTAGAAGCCTTAATCCAAACAATCACTAGACCAACTTTGACTTTAATTTTGGAAGTGTTAGAATTGATAAAATCAGCCAAAATTCTGGATTTTAGCAGAAAAATACAGTAAGATCTAGCTCCCGAAATTTAGGAAAAAATGTCGGGGACAATGGCGCTCGGGGTGCACACGGTCCTCGCAACTTTTTTCCAAATTTTCAGGGATGACAGATATTATGATTTTGTTGCAGAATCCAAAGTTACAGCTAATTTGGAGATGTCTTGATCAGTGAAATTGTCAGTCAAAGGTGGAATCAAGAGGGTTTCAAAAATTAGGGTTTTGACACTTAACCACTTAATTTTCAGAATTAAAGCACAAATATGAATTGATAATTTGCAATAGAAGGGTAGATCTGAAACAAGCATTAACCATTAAACATTTCGCAAGCTCAATTACTAAAAAGAAAATTTAGGGTTTTTATGCAATTAACCTCTAAAATTTGCAAAAGATCAAACATGGAAATGTAATCAAGGCATCCAATTTTCAGATCTAACCATGAATAATCAGAAAGGTTGTTCACGTCGGGTTCACCAAAATGTAAAGCAGAAAACCGCGATTGAACCCTAAGTGTTCCCCCCACCACTCCAAGGATAGAGAAAGGAGGTCACTAGGGTTGATAGTTTTCACTTAGGGGAGACTTTACATTCAAAAGAGGGGTTGAAACCCACAAGATCCAATCCCACACAATGCAAGATTGGATTCTAGATGAGTTTCAAGGGTTAAGATAGCAAGGCTACCCTCTTTTGTAAATAATGTAGATAAAAGGATTAAGCTAGGAACGCATGAAAAGTGAGAAAGATTCACTTATAAATAGAGATAGAAATATAGGATGAAGCTGCGGACTTGGAATTAGTAGTAAAATGTCAAGATGATGCTGTCCTGCAAATTTGAGTGAAAGTTGACAGGACGATGGCGCCCGGCGTGCACACGGTCCTCCGAAAAATCCGCGAAACGAAGGGGGATCTGTTCATCTCTACACAAGGATTCCAGATCTTCAATTACAGCCGCGTACCTGCAACTTACACAAAGAAAAGAGAGGACGATTGGGGGGTTAGGGATTAGGGGTTTGCCCTTAGGTCAAACCCCGATTTTGGAATTAACCAAGAAATGAGAATACTGTAAATGTAAATGATTGTAATGTAATAAAGTACCAATACCTTGTTGTAAGAATGTTTGTATTCTTACATGCGAAGGTGTAATTGTTGTTGTATGTTGTATGTTGTATGTGATCTCCTCTTTAATGGTTGAATCCTTGTCTTGAATGCAACACTTAGCCTTGAATGGAGACTTAGAATGATCAATTGCTTGAAGGAATGCTTGAATGCTTGAATGCTTGAATGTTTGAATGTTTGAATATCGCTTCCACCTTTTTTTCCATCTACCAAAATGGGAGAGGAAATGTACTATATATACTTGTCAATTAGGGTTAAAAGACTGATTTTTCCGACCTTAGGCCGACTTGGGAAGATTATTTTCCAATTTGCAAACATAAAGACCCGAGACCCAAAAGAGACCGGGCCCAAAAATAGGGCCAGGGACCAGGGCGCTAGGCACCATGGTCCTGGGGGACCAGAGCACTGGGCACCCTAGTCCTGAAGGACCAGGGCACTGGGCACCATGGTCCCACCTCCAGGGACAACAGGGTGCAAGGAGGATCAGGCCAGGTTGTTGAAAAAGGCAGTTTTTGATGTCATGAACAAGTTTCGGGGTCTCCATTCAGGTTCAGTGTTGTGTCGCCATCGTGAAGACCCAAATGCGGTCAAAATTGCAAGTGTCACAATTTTAGGACACTACAACTATGTGCCAAGTCTTAGACATAGACCTCACCATATAATATCTTATTAGGTCGACCTTGGATACATGGAATGCAAGCAGTACCTTCAACTTATCACCAGTATGTTAAGTTCCCATACAATGGACAAGAAATCTCTATTTCAGCAGATCATAACCCTTTTCAACATTGTAATGCTATGGGGGTAGCCGAAGATAGTTTGGTTCCACATAACAGGGAAAAACAACTTTCCTCAGCACCAGATTTTCAACAAGAAAAGCCTAAATCTTTATCTATAGATTTCAAATAGAAAATGAAAATCAAAGAACAAGGCATGGGAGGGTACTCTTTGGAACCCTTGAGTTTAGTCAACTTACCAGCATTTCCTAAATCACATGGGCTACCTACAACATCAACACATCAAGCAACACAACTCAACACCAAGTTTGATGGCAAGTTTATCCAACTAGGCACCCTAGCTTATGAATAAGAGAAAAAGGACATCCTTAGTTGGCTATACAGGGATGAAGAGGAAGTCAAAACAACTACTATGGAAGTAGCTATACCAACACAACTATATGGAAAAGGCTACCTAATCATGCAACAGATGGGATACAATGGCAAAGGACCTATCGGTAAGCAACAGGAAGGTGTCACAGAACCAATAGATCCTCCTTCACAATTTGTTAAAGACAAAACAGGATTGGGCTATGAACACACTCTACCACCAAGGAAGACACCAAGAAAATACCAAAAACCTCAGTGGAAGGCAAAAAAGAAATACAAGGAAGACTCATGGTAGGAGGCATTATTTGAATCAGCAGAAACAATCGGAAAGGAACGTGAATCCCAGGAAAAAGAAAAACACCAAGAGCAATCAGTCATTCAAAAGGTAGAAGCACCTTGTGCATAGGTGCATCATGTTCAGGAACCTATTTCAAACAAAGAAGAATCACCCCCACACAATATCATTACTCCCTGAGGAGAGACAATATATGAATAGATACAACGAGTAGAAGCAGGATCTAATACCAAATCCGAAAAGACCGTTAGATTGGTCTCAATCATCAAGGACCTATTTTCATCGTACAACATACCAGTCCACAATACTGAAAGAATCTGGGATAATACCTCTAAGACTGATTCAATTGAATATGAATGGGGCAGCTCTTCAAATGTTACTGAAGATGTTGAAAATACCAGTCATACACTCCTTTCTCAAGAAGGACAAGGTATAGAGCCTAGACTACTTGAATTTGGTCCACAAAATATCTATGACGCCAAGGAAAATTAGAAGAGACATTATGAACAAGTTTACACAGAAGATAATACCATCAAAAATCTCAACACAATCATTAACTTATTTAATATCCCAACCAACTGTGATGATACCTCCATCCTAACACTTACAACGGCTGAGATTGACCCACCCAATGACTCTTTACCACTCATCTTTCTTGACCTCATAGATTGGGATGAACCTAAAAATCATGACATACCAATATTCCCAAATGATGAATCCATTATCCATTACTTATGTACCATTAACTCAGAAACAAACTCTACCAGTGAACAAAGTAACAACATCTGCAATCAGGGGAGCGCCAAGTCTCTCAGTCACAAAAATGAGAGAAATAAAGAATCTACTGCTGAAAACCAATCAATGGCAGCACTAGATCACAAAAAAGTAAAAATAAAGGATGCATCTGCGGGTGAAAACCTTTTTAAGGCACCTAAAGATGAGAGACTTGACACTCTTCTTGAACAGTATCAGGAGTGGTCACCCAGATTGATTGACCCCACTCAATCAATTAACATCGGTACAACAAAAGCAACCAAAAACATACACCTAGTAGAATCTCTAACAGATACAGAAAAACAAGAGTTTATCAAATTCTTTAAAGAAAAGTAAATCAATTTTTCTTGGTCATACGCAGATGTGCCCAGGATTGATCCACATCTAATCATGCATCACTTGTCTATTGCTCCAGGAGCTAAGCCGGTTAAATTTTTTTTGAGAAAGATGAATCCACATGTAGCACTCATGGTCAAAGCTGAGCTAAAGAAACTACTAGATGTTGAATTTATCCGACCTATCGACTATGCTGAATGGATTTCCAACATTGTGCTAGTTTCAAAACCAGATGGAAGTATCAGGATATGCATCGATTTTAGAGATGTCAACAAAGCCTATCCAAAGGATGACTTTCCTTTTTCCAGTATCGACATAATTGTAGACCTCACAGTAGGCCATGCAATGTTATCACTAATGGATGGTTTTTCTGGCTTTAATCAAATCAAGATAGCTCCAAAGGATCAAGATAAAATAACGTTTACCTGTCCTTGGGTAACATATTGTTTGAATGTCATGCCTTTTTGCTTAAAGAATGTGAGGGCAACCTATCAACGAGCAATGACAATAATCTTTCATGACATGATACATACCTTCATGGAGGACTATGTGGATGATTTACTAGCTAAGTCATTTACTCGAGCAGAAAATCTCGACATATTAGAGAAAATTTTTGCATGAGTGGAGAAATTTCAAGTCAGGCTCAACCCTAAGAAGTGTGTCTTCGGGGTTACATCAGGCAAGTTATTAGGCTACATTGTCTCAGAAAAAGGCATTGAAGTAGATCCAGCAAAGGTACAAGACATCATGGAGATGCGACCACCTAAGAATATTAGCCAGCTCAGATCATTGCATGGATGACTCCAGTCAATCAGGCAATTCATCGCCCAACTAGTAGATAAAAGTCTACCATTCAACCATTTGCTACATAAAAATGTACCATTCAGATGGGAAGCAAAATGTGCAGAATCATTCTATCAAATCAAGCAATATCTCATGAACCCACCAGTTCTAGTACCAGCAATAGCAGGAAAGCCACTTATTCTCTACATATCAACAACAAACATATCACTGGGGGCACTGTTAGCACAAGAAAATTAGGAAGGAAAAGAAAGAGCTATCTATTACATCAGTAGAACTTTGAATGGATATGAGCTCAATTATACATTCATTGAGAAAGCTTCTCTCATAGTGGTATTCGCTTCTCAAAAGTTCCGACACTACATGCTAGCTCATACAATCAAGATAGTAGCAAAAATTGACCCTCTCAAATACTTGCTCAGCAAAGCAGCTCTCACAGGCAGATTGGCTAAATGGGTAATGATTCTCAGCGAATTTGATATCCACTACACAGAGCGTCGAGCTATCAAAGGACAAGTGATTGCAGATCAATTAGCTAATGCACCATTACTAGATAAACAACCAATGGAGAATGAATTTCCAGATAGGGATGTTATTTCTATTTCCACCAAACAATGGACCGTATACTTTGATGGATCCTACACTCAACATGGCTCAGGTGCTTGCATTCTGTTCATCACTCTTGATGGGCACACCATACCAAGATCATATAGACTCATGTTTCCATGCACAAATAACATTTCTGAATATGAGGCATTAGTTACATGCATCAAAATGGCCGTGGAATGGAGAATCACAGAATTGAAAGTCTACGGAGACTCACAACTAGTCATAAATCAAATCAACAATGACTATCAGACAAAAGATGACAAGTTGCTACCATACAAACGAATGGTGGATGATTTCAAATAATATTTTGTACACATCACCTTTGAGCAAATACCAAGGTTGGACAATAGAGCAGTCGATGCAATGGCTACTATCACTTGACTGCTACAAATTCCTAGAGCAATAGAGTCGTTATGCATTTTTGGTAGAGCAACTATTCTCCCCAGCCTATGACCATTCTGCATCCCATGTTATCTATGCCTTAACCGGTTCTGACTCTCTGTTATATGGAATAATATATGACTATCTTAAAACCAATACCCTACCCATTGACCTATCTTGAAATTAAAAATGTAACTTTATCTGGCAAGCCGCCCGTTATACCCTCACTACTGATACTCTTTACCATTGAGGTCTAGATGGTACTCTTCTTCGTTGCCTTGATCATAATGAATCTAACTCAGCTTTACAAGAGCTTCACAAAGGTATCTGTGGCACACATTCAAGTGGTCCTACTCTTGCTAAAAAACTTCTAAGAATGGGATATTACTGGCCGACAATGGAAAAAGATTCTTATCATTTTGCAAAGAAATGTCCTAAATGCCAAATTCATGGCAATCTTATACATGCACCAACACAGGAACTACAACCATTCACAACATCTTGGCCTTTTTTCCAGTGGGGAGTGGACTTAATAGGCAAAATACACCCTTCATCTTGAAATGGACACAAGTTCATTATCACTGCAACATTATACTTTACCAAGTGGATTGAAACGGTCCCCATGACCACAGTGATTGGGAAGAAAATTGCCTCTTTTATTCTTAATTATTTGATCTGTAGATATGGCATTCCAAGTTCCATCATCACAGATAAAGGATGAACTTTCAAGAACCAGGATGTGAGAGAACTATGTGAACGATTCAAAATCCAACATCATTTCTCTACACCTTACTACCCATAGGGGAATGGTCAAGCCGAGGCATCCAACAAAATAATATTGAAAATCCTTAAGAAAACGGTGAATAATGCAGGAAAAGATTGGTACGTACAACTCAATCCAACACTTTGGGCATATAGAACTAGCATCCGAACACCTATTGGAGCTACGCCATATTCATTGGTGTATGGATTAGAAGCAATTTTACCTCTTGAGGTAGAAATTCCATCTCTTAGAGTATCTTTGAAAGGCCTCATTCCGGATGAAGAGTATCGAGTAAATCGATTGCAAGAGCTAGAAATTCTAGATGAAAAGCAACAACATGCCTATACTCACCTCAAAGCATATCAGTAATGCTTGTGCCAAAGCTACTGTAGACACCCAAAATTGTCATGTCTAATTAAATAAATATTTTATTTATTTAATTATCTAAGCCTAATTCTTCTATTAATTAAATAAATCTTTATTTATTTAATTAATTCATTTATCCTCTTCTAGCCTTATTTCTCATTTAAATAAATACCTTTATTTATTTAAATTATCCTTTTCCTAAATTAAATAAATATTTATTTATTTAATTGATCCCAATTCTTCTATTAATTAAATAAATCTTTATTTATTTAATTAATTCATTAACCTTTTCTATACATGACACATGTTATTCATCTCTTAATTCCTACACTACCTACCTCTTTCATTATTTTATTATTTCTTTTACCTACCCTCTAATCCCAGCCGACCTCCTTTTTACACCTCTCAATCTTATCCCTCCATTTCATATAGTGTCTTCTATTTAAGGAGATGCTTTCTTCATTATCAAACCCCAATCATTGATCTTAAGGACTTGACTATACTATGATCCTACTTGCAACCACATTCCGTTCTTTGTTGAGCTCTTGTGCACATAAAATCTGAGAGCAAATATATCAAGTAAGATCAATGGAGATAGGAAGAATGGAGATCAAAACCCTATTGGACATGTGATGGTATAATCTTTGTGATTTCATTTGATTTGCATTGTCTTAGGTAATCTTCATATGTTATGATGGATCTTTGTTGTTGTTAGGCTAGGGTTTGGTTGTTGAATTCATTTAGCCTTTCAATTTTGTTATTATTGTTATCCATTTTCACCATAAATAGCTACAATCACAAGGTCATCCCTAGAATTTTTAAAATTGAGACCTAGTACTCAAAGAAAATGCCAAAAATCAGCAGGATCGGGAAAAGAAGGAAATTTGAACCTAACTGGTTAGGTCCCTATGTCATCATATCAGCCTATGGATCAGGCACCTATAAGCTAACAACTTCAGAAGGAGATGTGCTCCACAAACCAACCAACAACATCCATTTGAAGAAATACTACACTTGAGCAGTCTAATGCACGGAAAAGTCAAAAAAAAAAAATCAAAAAATCAAAAAATACAAAAAAAAAAAAAAAATCAAGAAAAAGAAAACAAAAAGGTGAAATAAAAACAACTGGTGAAAACCTGGCAACAGGTGCTATGGTGAGAGGAGAACTCCTCTATCTATCTTTACTCTTGAACTTTTTATCCAAAGTCAAGCACTACTAGCCATCACCCAACACTTAATCAAAATAGCATTATCCAGGACATACTTAGCATAGTCACTGTCCTTGTCTATCTGAATATCACTTCATCATATCCCACCATGGCTTGGTAATCACTATACATATCCACATCAGGAGGAAAATTTAGCTAGGAGCAACATTGATCAACATTTCATCCTAAGTCAAAACTTGCCGCAAGCTCAGAGCATCATATCCAACAAACAAATCAACAATCATGAGAACACAATATTGATCATTTAGACAAATTCAAAACACATGATGGATGATTTTCTGAAGTATAAAATGTTTGCATCTCGTATGAAGTTTTGACTATTTTTGCACTTGAAATTTTTTGCATTATTGGATCCTCTATATTTTCTCAAAGATGTATCAAGCTAGAGAAAGTCATTGGGACTCCAATATTTTTTAGTTTCATGTCTATGAGGCGATCACTTGTACTATGCAAATACTTGTCTTGAGATGTGATTCAAAACATATCACTGAACACATGTTTCCACTTTTTGCATACAAATGATTTAATCTTGTCTGTTTATATGGAAGCCGCACTCAAGTCGTCTTGGTTCCATTATACCTAGATGCTTGTGTCATCTTGCAAAATAAAAAATCATGTAAATTTTTCTCAAGTCATTATGGTTCAATTATACCATTATGCTTGTATAAATTTTCAACATATCCCAACAAATCAATGCTCAATGATGATAACCACAAACAAAGCAAAAACATGTGACTATACAGGAATGACAAACGTAGAATGAGGATGATCAATTAGTTGCATACCATTTTATAATTAGTTGCATATCATTTTACAATTAGTTGCATATCATTTTAAAATTAGTTGCACATCATTATCAATATCATACATCTCATTTTCAAGATACATCTCACATCATATCAATATCATACGTCTCATTTTCAAGATACATCTCACATCATATCAATATCATACATCTCATTTTCAAGATACATCTCACAGCATATCAATATCATACATCTCATTTTCAATATACATCTCATACATCATACACCATCACATCATATTCATCAAATATCAAATCACATACATCTATCTAAGCATTGCATCATCATCATAGAATCATCAAAATCATATAGAAAACATCATCCATGAAAAACATCACATGTATATCAACGAAAATGGTGTCATATATATCTCAAAAATGATAAAGTGTACAAAATCTGTCATGTCTGTCTCAAAACAACAAAATAATCAAAATACAATGGAGACAACGTCTCTCAGGTATGACTATCTCCTGAGGGTGATGGTCTCGTAGTAGATGTCCCAACATCGGGATCCCCAGGTGGATTCTGACGAGTAGGCCGAGTCACACCTCTGCTCTCTGTCCTCAACCCAGTCTGCCTAGATCGATTGGATCTCATCGCTGTGAAACTAGGAACTCTGTGCTCCCTGGGTACCGCATCCTCATAATGTCATTGGTAATACTCAGCCTCCTTGGCTATATACGCTAGCTCCCTTAGGGTGTCTCTCATCGAGCCACCCATCGCCACTCTCTCCAAGCTATCTTCTCAAGCCTCAGCTCGACCCAACTGCTCCAAAACTGTATCCCGCTCAGTGGTCAGCTATGTAATCTGCTGCTAATGTGTTAGTAGCTATTTCTGCAGATGCTGCACTAACAACTATAAGGACCTAACTTGAGCATCCTCCCAGTGAGTAGGAATCTGAATCTAGAGGGGTACCTATGTAGTGGTACCCCCTATCCCTCTCCTTGTCCTCAGTGTTGGTGGGGGTAAAACATCTGACCTCCTCCTCTGGGCTGGCCGTCTAAAATAATCATTCCCTCCCATAGCTACTATCACCTCTCCTACCCTCTCCCCACCCCCAGCTCCAATAGCTAAACCTCCCCTCCCTCTATCCTCCACAGCCCATCGCACTACTCTCTCCACTTGTATACCTCTGTCACCACCAGCTCCACCTCTATCTCCTCTCCTCCCCCGATCAACTCTCCCTCTATCCCCCAGGAGACCTCGACCACCTCCTCCACCATCTCCACTGTCATCATTTCCCCCATCCCCACCTCCCTCATCCAACTCCTCTCCATCATCTCCCCATCTCCCTAGCCTCTTAGGTTGCTCGTCCTCATCATCATCAAAAGTGGGAATCATCTCCATTGGATCAGATATCCTGGTCACAAAATGAGCCGCAAAGAGTGTTGAGAACTCCCCTATCATGCCCGCATCCACTATCCCATAGGCATAATCCCAGATTTGGCCAGCTAGGTGAAAGAACTCCTCAACTGCTGCTGTGCTATCAATAGTGGGTCCCCACTTTGGCACATCCTACCTTCGTCAAGCATATAAGCATGCTCCCTGTGGAATACCCTACTATCGTCCATACTGTCGATGAACCCAGCTATGCAGGAATTTCTCAATAACAAAGGGCGTCCGCCCTATCAGATATCGAGACATGTAGACATACGACATCTCCATCCCATCATCTACCCATACCTTGCAATCCATATACGGTCTCCAGATGACCATATTGATATCATCTAGCACTCACCTCCAATACTCTAGTTTGCCCAGCTTATGCTGGACAACTATCCCTCTGTATCCATAGGCATAAGCGCACCCAATAGGCCTGTCTCTGTCTGCAAGTGGCCTAGTGGTGAGAATATGCTCCCACACCCATACCTATAGCAGTGTGACCCCAACTAATAGATTGCTATATCCCAAGTAGACCACCTGATGCAAGTCCCTGTATAAGTGGGCCAACATCACGGACCCCCATGCAAATCGGTGACTCTGTGTCACCATGTCCTCCAAGACCAATCCCCATCCCACTGCTAGTCCCTTCGACCTACGGTCGGGACATAAGAAGCCACCTATGAATCCTTCCAGCACTGATGGTAGAGGAGCATAATCCAATTCAATGAACTCCTACCACAAGATCTCATATCCACAAATCATGTCATTCTATAATCTCCAGTGAAGAGCCTCTATACCACCCTCCTCGGTATGCTCATATGGAAAAAGTGCACTTACCATAGGAATTCATAAAATCTGGTAGCCATCCTCAGGTGTCACTATAATCTCACATGTCGCCAAATGAAAGGTGTTGGTGTCACTGTGCCACCTCTCGGCCAACACTGTCAACAAACCCCAGTTAATGATATACCGGGGCATCTCTAACAAAGAGGATAGGCCACATCTCTCAATAATGTCCCTATCTGCCTGTGTCAGTCAAGGTATCAAAGACCATGGTCTCGTAAATCGCTCCTGCCACAAGCAAAACATGTCCAATATCAGTTCCACCATCATATCAAAAATCCATATCAAAACATCAAATTCATATCAACTTGAAAAACAAATCAAGTTTCCAATCATATCAAATCCATATCAACATCAGATCATATCAACTTGAAACATTGAAAATCAAATCAAGTTATCTATCAAATCCATATCAACTTGAAAAACAACTCAAGTTTCACATCCATATCAACTTGAAAAACAACTCAAGTTTCACATCCATATCAACTTGAAAAACAACTCAAGTTCCACATCCATATCAACTTGAAAAACAACTCAAGTTCCACATTCATATTAACTTGAAACACTGAATATCAAATCAAATTCATATCAAAAATCCATATCAAAATCTACATCATATCAAAAATCCATATCAACATCAAATCACATCAACTTGAAACATTGCAAATCAAATCAAGTTATCTCTCAAATCCATATCAAAACACCATATCAGAACTCATATTAGACAAATTATCAAAACAACAAAAGCAGGCACACAAAGTGACTATCACACCCATCCTAGAAAAACTGGCAAACACCTACTTACCCCTACCTATCTTATTTCATCTCATCATCCCTCACAAAATTCTATTTTTCCGCCTATGCGCTAAAATCTTTTTTCTATGTGCTAACCTGTTAGCTATGGCCTACCTCAAATTCTCTACGCGCTACCACATTCACCCTATGCGCTAACCTACACCTATGTGCTACCTTGATCTAGCTTTGTGCCACCTAAAACACCCTATGTGCTAGGTCACACCTATGTGCTAACCTAGTCTACTACCACGATGCAAACCTAACCCTATGTGGTAGGTCACACCTACGCAGTAGCCTAACCTACCCATGTGACCCTCTATGGACCCTATGTGCTAGGTCTCACCTATGCACTACCCTTTCTCCCCTGAGTGCTAGCCTGCTAACTCGATGCGCTAAAAGAATTTGATGCGCTATCCTAACCCCCCATAGTGCTATCCTAACCTACCTAGATGCTACCCTAGTTCGTAAAACTTGACGCACTATCCTTTGTTTCGTATGCACTAGGGTGCAGACCCTACGCGCTAAACCATGAAAATCTACGTGAAAAATTGAAAAACATGACTAAAAACAATAAAACAAAAAACAAAAAGGGGCCAAAATTGATGACTTACCTGTGGTCCATACGTGGCGGGCCTCCGATACCTCCGAACATGCTCAAATCGATGAGAAGCATAGGGAATCAACATCTTGACTTTCTCTCCAAGTGTCACTTTCTCCAAAGTCAACAAGCACAAATGAGACAAAAGAAATCACTTTTTACCTTTTTATAGGGTAAATAGAAATTAGGGTTACGTATTGGAACATGTAAATTGCTCGTGGTCTCAATTCTAACCCTAACAAACATCATTATCGAGAGATGAATCAATTAACGCATTCAACATAGACAAAATTTTAAAATGCAATCAAATTTATCAAAATTAAATAAAATTTTCAAATTTTTGATTCATCTCCCGAGGGGGCATTATCAACATCATTTATCAAATCTGGGGCATGACATGAACATCTCAATACAACATCACACTGATCATGATCAAATTTTGACGACACATCATTTTTCTTTGAATCAACATGTGCACACACGTCACTTCAAAGAGGGGCAAAATGTAGACTATAAAAAAGACCATATTCCTAAATGAATATTTAATGTTCATTTTATTCTCATTCCTCTATTTAGTTAAATCTAATTTAATTAAATCATCCACATTCTTCTACTTAATTAAATAAATTATTCAATTTATTTATTTAAATTCACTTAAGCCCTTTATATCATTTAATTGAATAAATCATTTTATTTAATTAGATCCCTTCTCTCGACTTTTAATTAAATTTACATTTAATTAAATAGTTCAGCCCAATTAAATAAATCTAATTTATTTAATCCTCCACTTGCAACCAAATTAAAATAAAGCAATTTATTTTAATTAAATTCTATTTTCCCCACCCACTTGCAAAATCCTACATCTCCCACTTGCCTCCTAACCCCCTTCCTAAATTCTTCTAGAATCCCTCTAATCCTAATAAAATTAACCCAAACCCTTCAATTATCCCCTTTCCCTAAATTTGAGGATGTCACTTCTCAAATTTGGAGTAAAGTCTTCCAAAGACATTAAAGCCTTTATGCCTTCAACAAGCTAATTTGTTGAATACCCCCAAATTTGGAAGGACTCTTACAAGTTTGTACCCAAAGTCTTTCAAACCATTAATGGTTAACTAACCCTTTGTGGCATGGTTAGAGACTTTTTGCCTAATTCAACCCTTATCTAATCCAAGGGTCTCATCAAGCATTCATTGCTTTGACCATGGTTATCCCTTTAACCTTTGCACAAGAGTTTACCCCTTGGATAAAAGCTTTATCCAATGGA
Source organism: Cryptomeria japonica (assembly GCF_030272615.1). Lineage (NCBI taxonomy): Eukaryota > Viridiplantae > Streptophyta > Pinopsida > Cupressales > Cupressaceae > Cryptomeria > Cryptomeria japonica. The sequence continues at coordinate 338,950,929 of NC_081407.1, forward strand.
TGACTCTAACCTAACCTTAACCCTTACCTCCTAAGGTAACCATGAAGTCTTCTCAAGCATTTAATGCTTCTTACATCTCCTCTCAACCAAACTTATGTTGACAATTGTTGCCATTTCATTGGTGAGAATTGCAAACATGGATTGATATCTTTTAATCCTGACCATCCATTGCCCCGTTTCTTCTATAAATAGAGCCCTCATCCCTCCATTTTATAATCCAAGTCTTTAGCATCATACTTATACTCAATTTTAGCAATCATTTAGCCTCTCTTTGCAATAGGAATTAATCTAATAAACATTTTAGAGTATTTCTATTATCTTAGCTTAAATCATATAACTAGTATATCATGTTAGGATAGTATTGTTACTAACCTTGTCATCTTATCATCTAGTTTAACTCATTTGTTAGAATCATGCATAAATAGGATGCATTCATACTAAATCTGATCTAAAGCATGCCTTGTTCTTGCATTAGTCATCCCTAAGTCACTTTGCTCAGTGATCTAAGAGCAAAGACATTGGCTTGAGGGACCTTGTGAGATAGAGAACCATGGAACACTCCTTGGGAAGTTGAGCTATTCCTCATAGCTCCATAACTTGCACCAAGAGTCCCATGGGTGTGTGGGCAAGTCTTTGAATATTTTCACATTTTGGATTTCATTGAACCGCTTTTCTCGCATAAAATTACCATTAATATTTTGCTCAGATTTTTAATTGGGATTTGTCAATCCCTTAGGTCTTCAGTGAATTTGGTTTTATGAAATTTTTTTTTTAAAAAAAAACTTGATTTTATGCTCTCTATTTTGTCACAAAGATTTTGTTAAAAAAAATGAAAGTTTACCAAAGGTTTAATGTTTCATTGTTAGTTTAAAATAATATATATATATATATATTAATCAGTATTGGGTTGCGTGGCAGGGAGCTGGGCTTGACCCAGCCACGCACCCAACAACAGGGCTGCTACCACTTACATGTGGTAGCAGACAGTTAAACGTTGCTACCACATATATGTGGTAGCACGCGGGCTGTAGTGGTGGGCCGTGGGCCCCACCGTTTGATATTTCACATTTTAAATTTTTTTTTAATTTTATTTAATTATTTATTATTAATTTTTTTTTATTTTATTTTTTATCTATAAAAAGAAAATATAAAATAATATTATTAATAAAAATTTGTGTATTAAGTAATATTTGTGGATTAATAAATGTTAATAATTAAGTTAGTATTTTATTAATTATTATTCATTAATAATTATTATTATATATATTTTTATATATAATAGTTTTTATTAATTTATTAATAGTTTAATAAAATGGTTTAATTTTTTTAAATTAAATGATGCTTTAGAATAAATGAGCTATTTAAATTGGGAGTGTTTGTTCATTTCTCATTGTGATTTTTTACTAGCTCAAATTAAAACAATTAAATGGATTATTATGATTAGTTAGATTTCTAGTCCTATCGGTGCAATGAAGACTTGATTTTCTCATAGTTTTCATGGTGATTATTTGTTTAATTTAAACAATGAAAATTGCAAGTTTATATGATGTTGTTCTTTTCAAAGATTGACTGTGTTGGGACTTAGTGATATTAGCTTTTTCTGCAAAGAAATTATTTGGTTGTTATTTCTCGTCTTGTTAGTCATCTTGTTGTGATGTATTTTGTCTCTTTTGATCAAGTGATGTATGATGACCTCGTTGTCTTAACCATGTAGTGTTTTTTCCTGATGGTTAACCAAGAGTTAGTATGTCTTATTTTTGGCCATTTGTATTTGGATAGTGTTGTTATGGCTATTTGTTTCGCCATAGGGTCCTCGTAGAGTGACTAGGTTCATTCAGTGTCCTATGAGAGAGTGGATTTCAAGTGAGGGCCGCACTCGAAGTGGTTGGCATGATAACCCCTCGAAAGTCAATTAATAAGTGATAACCTAATAATTGATTAGGGGGTGGGTAGTTTTAATATTAATTTAGATATTGTACCCTGTGCATGGTTGAGTGCTCGTATAGGCTCAAGATGTAGTGGGAAGGCTTGGAATGGAAAACCGACCAACTTGTCTTCACGAAGGGTTGGTAGGGTTTGCATGAGACTTAGATGGAGCCGGGGGTTCGTGAAAGGTTACTAGGATATCCCAGGATGGGGGCCGGGACCTATGGAGGCCTACCTAGGGTAACCATCATAAGCTATGCAATGACACTCTCTCTTTAGGGTCACTAGTGTATTGTGAGGTTGAGTCACATGGAGTATTATGGAGTCATATTCTATTGTCATCCTTGTCTTGTTTATGCTTTCTTGAGGGTCCTTTTCTATCTCCTAACATGGTGGGGTGATTCCATTTTGGGAACACATGGTTGGGTGGTAGTGCCACTTCCCATCGAATATTCTTGTTCGTACCTTCATGCGAGGATTGGCTTCACAAGTGTTCCCATGGTTCGTGACTGATGCTCTATCTCATGTTGGAGATTATTATTCTTTGGAGACCTATGTGGTCAATTGTATCGATGAATTTATGTAACCTTGTATCTGATTACTTTGTTAACTTGAATGTATTATTGGAAGCCATGTATTTTATGGTCAATGTAATCCTAAGTTTTGGATGTTATTTATCAGCTTTTTATATGATTTGTGTAAATGCTTAATTTAAGAGAAAATTATATTGTTACTCCTTCAATCTTTAAATGGTGTAATTTTTTATTGTATATGGTTTTTAACGTTAATTGAGTAATGATGGATTATTGGATTAATCGTAATTATGGAAATTAACTTTTAGTTTAATTCTTCATTGGTAACCCTTTGGGAATTCTAGTGTAAGTCTCCTGCTTGCGTTATTATTGTGTGTAGCGTCATAAATTGTACGCACTTACTAGGGTGGTACAATTTCACACCTAGTTTAGCACCCGCCTTGGCGTATTTTGCATTTTGCATTGCATTTCCCCTTTAGCACTTAATTAATTAAATTAATTAGGTCTGAGGCTCTATTTTATCATCTTCCACATCATAAAGTTGGGCCCTTTCATTAAAGTGTGCCCTTTTCATTTTATTCCTCCTATACATCATTTAATCAAAAACCCTAATTAGGTCCTATTTTGAACTTGGGGGCTTGATTTCGGGGGACAAAACATCTTGAAATCACCTATAACTTCAGGATTCTCTCTAAAATCATCATATTCGACGGCCCTGAAAATTTGGTGAAAAGTTGTCGGGACCATGGCGCCCGGAGTGCACATGGTCCCGGACATTTTTCCCAAAATTTTAGGAGCGTGATCCAATCATAAAATAAAGCTTAACCCCAAGAAATTGGCGGGAGATTCAATCTCTAGGTCGGCCAAAAGTTGAAATTATGACCTAGGGTTTCATATATAAGAGCTCTCTTTCTTCATTTGAAAGGATCCGAATTTTTGGTTTCAAGGACCTTCTATGCAGCAAAAGAGCAGATCTTTGAAGACTTCAAAAACATTCTACATCCATCAATTTCATTCATCCATTTAGGGCTTTGAAGACATTGAAGAGCAATAGGGGATTACCGACTAAAGATTGGCTTGTACCCCTCCCTTGGGGTTGGGTATGATTTCATGTTGTTTTTATGTCTTTGCATAAGCCTCATTATATCATTTGTATTCATGCTTTAGATCACTTTGCATCTTGATTTGGAGCATTTACATTATCATTTACAAGCAATTAGGGTTTACTTTCTAGGTTGCTCTAGTTTGCTTACTTGCATTTTAGGATCTTGCACACACACAAGGTCTGCACACACACTAATTTTACAATACAACTTGGCTATTCATGGAGGTGGAAATCACCAAAGTGGGGGTTTGACTAAGGCAAAACCCTATATAGCCGCCTACAACCCTTTTCAGATATAAGTGCAGATTTTCGAATTCGAAGGACGCCGCAAGTTGCAGATCCGACGGAAGTAGACGGAAACTGAGCAACAGACCAAATTTCAGAGTAAAAGACCAGGACAGGGGCGTGGGGCACCCTGGTCCTGCCAGGATAGGGGCGCTGGGCGCCCTGGTCCCTCTGTCAGACAACAACTTTCAGCAAGTTTCTGACAGCTTTTCAGGTTGCAAAACAACAGTTTCAGGGGCAAAATCAGGACAGTGGCACCCGTGCCCCCGTCTCAAACATTTTCACTCAGATTTTAACTCCAGGTATGCATTTGCATTCTTGTCTTTTCCTTGTGTTTACAACTTTCCATTGTTTAATCTCAATTCTGCAAATCTTGCTATTAGTTCATACTTGCACTTTAGGGTTAGGGATTGAACTTGCATCATTCTATCTATCATTTGCAACAAAGGAATAGAAATCCTAATAGGTAGCCCGTGGCTCTCTCTTCCACAAAAAGAAGTAGCCAATTGTGTGATACATCTAGGCTCTTTCGTATTCCACAAGTGTGTGATTGAAAGTGAGATTAGGGCATGTTTGCTTAGTGTCACTTTTTCCCCTACACATTTTGGTGAACCCGACGTGAACTCCAATCTTCTCTAATTCTGATTTATGTTTTCAAATTTGAGTGTTTATGATATTCCAAATTCAAATTTTTATTTACAAGTTTTAATTTCTTGCAAGATTCAAAAATTTAGAGGAAATTTTTGCTAAAACCCTAATTTTTCAATTCAAAGTTGAACTTGTGGATAGCTTATTTGGGATCAATAATTTCAAATCTGATTTAGGAACTCATTTGAATCATAAGTTTCATTTTCCAAATATACATTCTAAGTGCTTGCATTGGTTAAAATTAAACATTTCCTTCTATTTTGCATGTGTTATCATTTGAAAAAGGAAAATTGTTGTCATGATGCATTCATTTCATAGATGTGATAATGGGTTAGCTTCCCTTGTTTCAATTTTTCCTTCTCCTAAAGAACCTCCCCCCATCTATAACAACATTTTAGTGCCTAAAAGAGTTGCTATCAATCCCTTTGAGACTCTCCCATGCTCTAAGGATGAAGACTTTAAGAGTGATCTTGGCAATTCTCCTAAAATGTGCCCTTCCTATTTAGCTATCCTAGAGGAAGAGAATGATGTCATAAACACCTTTCTTAATGTTACTTCACCTTCCCTACATGATTCCTCTCTAAGTGAAAAGGTATTGATGGACATTGGCTTATTTTCTCCTAAAGTTGGTCCTTCCAATGGGGTCATGTTAGTGCAACGAGAGGTTATGAACACTTCTTTCAAAGATCTCCTTCCTAAGCATGAATCTTTGGAGAAATATGTTCATGTTCCTCCTAAAAAACACTCCCTTCATGAGGATCCTTTTGTGCAAGAAGATGACATTATCCCTACATTTCCTAGTGATGGCATTTCCTTTTCCAACAAAATTCCCACTAGAGATGATGAATTAATGATAAATGCTTACCCTTCTCCTAAAGTTTGTCTTACCCATAGGCATCCCTGAGAGAAAGAAGATGAAATAATAAGCAATTTCCTTAATTCTCTCTCCCCTAGAGATCATATTGAACATATTTTGAGGAAAGAGGATGAGTTTAACACATCTATTGATGCTCTCCCTCCTAAGGATGAGGAATTAATAAACAATGTTATCTCCTCTCTTGAAATTGACAATACTTCAAACGTTCCTTTCAACCACTTCACTATTTGGGATGAACCATTAGAAGAAGGTGTAGATTATTCTCTATCCCATGAGAGAACCCTAGCCAAAGGGGATGAAATCGAGATTGAAAACTCCCTTGAATCTCAATTATTCTCCCTCTAAAAATAAAGCATCTCCCTCTCCTCAACTTGGTTCTACTCATAAGGATACCCTAGTTCAAAGCAAGATGGTTAACATCTCTTTCAAAGACCTCCCTCTCAAAAGTGAGACTTTAGAGAATAATGTTGATCCTTCTCCTAGAGAGTTTATTCCCCATGTATATCCTTTGATGATAGAGGATGATATGACCTTTCCTAGTATTACTCTTCCTACTAGAACATCAATGCCTACCCCTTGTCTCTCTCCTAAAATTGATTTAATCCATGATAAGATTTTAGTGCAAGAGAAGACTATCAATAATTCTTCCTCCAAACCATCCTCAATCAATTTGATACATGTGAATGAAACACCTAACAAACCTCTCTTCACTGTCCAAGGTGCTTGTCCTTCTCAAAATTCTCAACCTTTAAATAAGCCTATCTTAGTAGTTCAAGGTGGTTATGCTAATGATTCTTTTTGCACTCCTAAGAAACCTGTTATTACTGTGCAAGGAGGTTATTCCTCTAAGAGCCCTTATGAGTATGCTAAGCAACTGACTAGAGAGAGTTATAATGCAGTTGCTCATACCTATAACACAAGAAATAATAGGCAACCTAATCCTCCTCTAGTTATTCCAACTTCACTTCCTCCTTCCCAACCTATTCTTCCTCAAGCTCCATGTATTTCACAAGTTATTGTTAAGGAATATGATCTCATAGAACAACTTAAAGCTACCCCTGCTAAGATATCCCTTTGGGATTTGATCCAAACTTCTTCCACTCATCATGGAATGTTACAAGATGCCTTGAAAGATTTGAATGTTCCTCCACCTAATACATCTAGTAATATAGTGTCTTTGGTTAACTCTGTGATGAATCCTAAAGCTCAAATTGTGTTTACTCAAGATGAATTGCCTACTAGTGAAATTCAACATCAATATGATCCCTTGATGATTGTGGTTATCATAAATGACACTGCTATAAGACGAACATTGGTAGATAATGGCTCTGGCCTTAATGTGTGTAGCATTAATCTATTGCATAAGATGAATGTGGATACATCCCTTATTGAGCCTGACTCTCGTCCCATTCGAGGCTTTGATAATGTGGCTAAGTCTTCATTAGGTATTATCACCTTACCCATCACAGTGGGACCTGTTACTTTTCCTACTCCTATCCATGTTATGTCGGGAAATCTAACATACAACTTGTTATTAGGGAGACCTTGGATTCACAGTATGCAAGCTGTCCCCTCTACATTGCATAGACAAGTTAAATTTATTTATAACAATAAGACATATACCTTGATAGGTGATACTAATTTTCAAGCTTGTTTGCAAACATCTACTTCCAAAGGGAGTTCTTCTAAACCTTCCTCTTCTAGTGATGACTCTTTAAACAAGATACCTATGGATGAATCATCACCTTCTGATAATCAAAATTCTTTGGATGAATCTGAAGTTCCTGAAGAAGATTATTCTCAACTTGAATCTACACATGAAAAGGCTTTTGATCCTGAGAAGATTCTTGCAGAAGATGATTGGGGATCTTTGGACTTTAACCCTACTTTTGTAGGAGAATATAGAGTGCCTAAGATTGAGAAGGGAAAATCTAAGGAAGAAACTAAAGAGAAGACCACTTTGTCTAAGCAATTCAGTAACAACTTTGTGGCTACCTCTGATTCAAATAACTCTTTAACATCTTCCTCTAATACAAATAGCACTAAGACCTATGGGGCATCACCATCTCTCTCTGATTTAGCATCCCTTTATGGTCGTGGTTTTCACATTTTAGCTAAGAGTGGCTATAGTGGAAATGGTTGTGGCATAAATGAACAAGGAATTAAAGTTCCTTTAGAACATAACATGCATGAATATTCATTTGGACTTGGATATAATATTTCTAAGCCCACCAAAGCATCTAAAAGACCATCTCTCAATGTGAATGCTATATTTAGTAGTGATAATGATCTCACTTCAACTAAATCATCTTCTACTTTTATCAACTCTCATTCCCCTCATAAGGAAATCTTGGTGATGAACAAATCTCTTTATGAATCCCCTCAAATTTTGAAATCCACTTATGAATCTTTATCTCCTATTCATCATAAAGTCCTTTCCTCTAGGGATAAGGCTCTAATAAATTACACTCATCTCTCTTCTAAGATTCCTTGTGACTTTTCTTCTTCAATTTTTATCATTTTATACATGTTTTTGATCTCACTTATAGCTGAGCACTTAGCATGTTATATTCAAATACCTCATTCAGTCTATCATGTCTTTAAATAACATTAATGGCTATTATGTTGCTCATCATTATGTGACATTGGTAGCTCATTTTCTGGGGGTTCATTGTCATTCATGATGGTACAATTTCAAGTGCAATCATATTTTTTGAAGCAACATAATAGCCTATTTTTCTATGTTATCTCTTGTTCCTATGGGGACAAGAGTGATTTCATACATCTCTTCTTTTTATGGTTAAAATTTCCCTTTGGGGTAATAGTGTGGAAATATTGATCATCTTTTCTTTAGAATCCTCTTTTCCTAGATATGGGAGAAGATGTGTATCCTCTTTCTTATCCTACCCACTTCTTGTGAGGAGCATTTTTACATACACTAATGTCTTGCTTGCATGAACTCATGTGAGTATGTAGTACATTTTGCTTATGTCTAGATCTCTCCCTAGAAGATTGTGTAGGTCCTTCTCATTTTCCTTATCCTTGGGAGGCAATGATCTTTCCTTATTTTTATCTAAGGATCCACCTTTCCCTATTTCGTGGATGGTGTGAACTTTATTACTTGATGTTATTCCTTGTATGCATTTGTTGTTGTTTGTTCAAGGATTCTCTCTTACAAGAGGTGTAAGTCCTTCACTACAACCTCTTTTGCACTTGGTAAAATACATCCATAATGAATTCACTCTCCCAATTGGGTTAAAAAGAGCGTCATCCTTCATTAAGAATCACTTTCACCTCACAAAAGAAGGAAGTATTGCATTCTTATTCTCTTCTTTGTCTTATTCTAGAAGATGTTATATTTGTCTAAGACAATTACTCTCGGGGATAGGTGTCTTTTGTACAAAGATCTCTTCTCCTCTAAGGATCTCCTTTACACATACTACAAAATATCCCTTTTCAACTATCTTATCCTTGCTTAAAGAGTGTAAAACTCTCTTGCTTGGATCTATGACATTGTTGCATTTTTGGGGTATCTTCTTTTGTGATGAAGGTAGGTATCCTTGTTCTACTTTGCTTATGACATAAACATTACACTTTTTGAGCAATGGGTCATTCTCGGAACCAGAGCACAGACTCTTAGAGCGAGATGTCTCCATTTTTCTTTTATGCAAGGTGATTATTCTCAGAACTAGAGCATAGACTCTTAGAGAGAGATGTCACGCTTTTGTACTATACATATACAGGTTGTAGCATACTCAGGCATAGACTCCTATGAGGTGCTTCTAACCTCCCTTACACACACATGCACGAGGTTGAGTGGAACTAGCGGCATAAGGCTAGACTTTCTCACTCTCCTCCCTAACATGGATCACCTAGACAAACTCTAGGGGCTAGTTTTCCATGTCCTTTTTCCCATGGATCACCTAGACAAGATCTAGGGGTGAGAAGTCCATGTTTTCTCTCTCACTATTCTTCTCATGGATCACCAATGTGTGTATTCATGCTTTTTTCCTTTCTTTTCTTCTCTTTGCATTTTGTTTCCATTTACATCCTTCATCTTGTGTTAGAGAACTCTCAAATCCTCACACTCTTTGTTGTGTTGGAATTGAGATTTAGTCCTCTTTCTTACCAAATGATTCTCCATTAGTTTTTGATCTCATATCAAATCTTCTTGTGAGCATTTGTCATCAATATTCTTTAACAATTCGAAGGGGTAAACATGATACCCTATTTCAACTCACTAAAATTAGCAAGCTGAAACAGGGGGGGGCATATAGCTACCCTCAAATTTTCATCACCTTCCTTAGTAAGCATTAGGTGATTTTGTGATCTAACATGTAGTTTTGTAGGTTGTGGTTCCTAACTGAGTATTGCAGATAGCGCTGGGGGCTTCGTTCGACAGACTTATGGATATATCCTTTTTCAAATAATGTTTACTTTTCTGTACTTTAGCTTGCATATGTACGTAGTGTTCATATGACCGCTAAAGTGGGGGCTAAATGTAGCGTCATAAATTGTACGCACTTACTAGGGTGGTACAATTTCACACCTAGTTTAGCACCCACCTTGGCGCATTTTGCATTTTGCATTGCATTTCCCCTTTAGCACTTAATTAATTAAATTAATTAGGTCTAAGGCTCTATTTTATCATCTTCCACATCATAAAGTTGGGCCCTTTCAATAAAGTGTGCCCTTTTCATTTTATTCCTCCTATACATCATTTAATCAAAAACCCTAATTAGGTCCTATTTTGAACTTGGGGGCTTGATTTCGGGGGACAAAACATCTTGAAATCACTTGTAACTTCAGGATTCTCTCTAAAATCATCATATCTGATGGCCTTGAAAATTTGGTGAAAAGTTGTTGGGACCGTGGCGCCCGGAGTGCACATGGTCCCGGACATTTTTCTCGAAATTTTAGGAGTGTGATCCAATCATAAAATAAAGCTTAACCCTAAGAAATTGGCGGGAGATTCAATCTCTAGGTTGGCCAAAAGTTGAAATTATGACCTAGGGTTTCATATATAAGAGCTCTCTTTCTTCATTTGAAAGGATCCGAATTTTTGGTTTCAAGGACCTTCTATGCAGCAAAAGAGCAGATCTTTGAAGACTTCAACAACATTCTACATCCATCAATTTCATTCATCCATTTAGGGCTTTAAAGACATTGAAGAGCAATAGGGGATTACCGACTGAAGATTGACTTGTACCCCTCCCTTGGGGTTGGGTATGATTTCATGTTGTTTTCATGTCTTTGCATAAGCCTCATTATATCATTTGTATTCATGCTTTAGATCACTTTGCATCTTGATTTGGAGCATTTACATTATCATTTACAAGCAATTAGGGTTTACTTTCTAGGTTGCTCTAGTTTGCTTACTTGCATTTTAGGATCTTGCACACACACAAGGTCTACGCACACACTACTTTTACAATACAACTTGGCTATTCATGGAGGTGGAAATCACCAAAGCGGGGGTTTGACTAAGGCAAAACCCTATATAGCCACCTCCAACCCTTTTCAAATTTGAAGGATGCCGCAAGTTGCAGATCTGACGGAAGCAGATGGAAATCGAGCAACACACCAAATTTCAGAGTAAAAGACCAGGACAGGGGCGCTGGGCGCCCTAGTCCCTCTGTCAGATAGCAACTTTCAGCAAGTTTTTGACAGCTTTTTAGGTTGCAAAATAGCAGTTTCAGGGGCAGAATCAGGACAGTGGCACCCGCGCCCCCGTCTCGAACATTTTCACTCAGATTTTAACTCTGGGTATGCATTTGCATTCTTGTCTTGTCCTTGTGTTTACAACTTTCCATTGTTTAATCTCAATTTTGCAAATCTTTCTATTAGTTCATACTTGCACTTTAGGGTTAGGGATTGAACTTGCATCATTCTATCTATCATTTGCAACAAAGGAATAGAAATCCTAATAGGTAGCCCATGGCTCTCTCTTCCACAAAAAGAAGTAGCCAATTATGTGATACCTCTAGGCTCTTTCGTATTCCACAAGTGTGTGATTGAAAGTGAGATTAGGGCATGTTTGCTTAGTGTCACTTTTTCCCCTACACATTGTGCAATGTAGTCATTAATGCACTTAATGTGTTTTATACTTAAAAATAAATAAATTATTTCACCCTTAGTTGTTGGTTTTCCTTTGGGGCTCCTGGTGGGGCATTATGCTATGATCCAGATATATGAAAGTTGTGACAATGCGAAGGTGGTCTACGACGAGAATCTAGGTGTCTACAAAACAACTGATGGGATTGTCATGGCACAAGCTCATGCAAGGAAGGCATAGGAGTCACTCCAAGCATGACATGCACTTTGAGGCATAAGAAGGATCATGTATAGGTAATGACAGGGTTTAATGCAAGCAATTGGCATGACGAACAACTATCAACATCAAAGAAAAAGATATACATCAATGTCACACACTCAAGATGAATTTTTACATTCTTGCATTTCCTTCAGAAATCGAAGAATCTTTTCCAGTATAGCTAGATGAAAGCTCATGAATGCAAGTGATCAAGAAATGCAATCGTTTTAGAAGTGTTAATCAAAGTTAGAAGATCGACATGAGCGAAGTCATCATCACATCAAGAGCTCACACATTTTGAGTATCAAGAGATATGTCGCATTCAATTACACACTTGTGATGAGTTACAAAGATCAATCAAGATGAGGTGGCGCTTAGTCATCATTACACCCAATCACATTATTTCAAGGGAAGGCATCCAGATTCAATGAACCTAGCTCATCCAGATAGCTATCATATGGGCACAAAGATTGATGTTACCTACCCTCATCACTTATTGGTCAATTTTTCTTAAGGACATGTGTCCTCTCAAGTGTAATTGTATCATTGGTCAAGCATTAAATGCTTTGTAATGTGTTAAACAAACTCTAATTAGGATTTCTATCTTGTGATCTTGGCCATTGATCTCAATTGATCTGAGCCATTAAATGTAATCAGAGAACTATATAAGGCCTCACTTCATCATTTATAAGGTTAAATAGTTAGAAAATAGCCAATAGTCAGTAGTAGGAGTTCAAGAGAAATTAGTTTTTAGAGTAGAGTAGAAAGAGAAGGCAAAGATTGTTGCCAAGACATTGTTGGAATACATGTAAAATTCATGGAAGATATGGTGAAATTGATATGTTGATTCAATAATTTGCATGATCTCTACTTCACAATTTTAATTTTATGTTATTGGATGAGTGGGTGCTCAGAGTAGGGGTAGGTTCTCCTTGAGTGGGTGCTCAAAATAAAGGGATTGGTGCCCATAAAAATTTATTATAATCTATTTTTCACTATGAGGATGAATTGGAGTAGTAGTCTCCAACAACATTTCTCACCGAGTTTTTTTCCCACTGTGGGTTTTCCTTGTAAATCTAGTGTTGTGGATTGAATCTTGTGTTTGTATGTATTCTCATTTGCATTGCATTCTTAATATCTACACAATTAATTTAGAGTTTTTTTTAATAATACATTGATTCACCCCCCTCTCAGTGTCCATTTGTGATCTTTAGATTCATCAAGGTATCAAGTTTCAATTCAAGTATTTTAAATTTTGATTTGATTTTATCCTCAAAATATAAGCTTTACTTCAGTATTTATATTACATTTCAGTTTCAATTCAAGGGTTAATTTAAAACCCATGATTTAATGCTATGCTAGGGAAATTTGTTGAGATGTTTAGTTGGACATAATACCGGAAGTTGGGATTTGATTCTTGCACAAGTAGAGTTTCCCTACAATAATTCAGTAAATAGGAGTACCGGAAGAACACCTTTTGAGATTGTTACCCGAGTGCATCCTAGAGGTATATCAAAATTAAGAGATAGTAGCAGTGAAGACCGAAGAAGTTCAAAAGTAGAAGACTTTGCTGATCACATGGCAACCTTGCATATTTAGGTTAAGCAACATTTGGAGGACATGAACAACAAGTATAAGGAGAAGGTAGATGATATATAAGAGGAAACATAAGGAATTTGAAGTTGGCAATGAAGTGATGGTATATCCAAGAAAAGAAAGATTCTTGGTTGGAACTTATAACAAATTGCAAATGAGGAAGTTTAGACCTTACAGGATTTTGAGAAAGTTCAGTTCAAGGATGCATATGAAGTGGAGTTACCTGATAGTCTGAGTTTTTCACCTGTGTTCAACATTGCAAACCTTCATGAGTATGATGAACTTGAATTTAGTGAAGGCAGTCATGTAGAATTGGAGAAATAGTTTCCCTAGAAGGAACTAGACCAGATTGAAGATATTTTGGATAGTAGAATTGGGTGCGGTACCTGGAGCAGTCAGTATAAGGAGTATGTTGTGAAGTGGAAGGATAGACTAGTTGAAGATTCATCTTGGATTTATTAGGAAGAGGTAGACCACCTTAGTTTTCCTTTGACCCCAGTAAAGTGAGAGACTCACTTTTTCAATAACCTCGGATGTTTGATGTAGGAGCATCCCCGGTTTATGGTAATCTTGCATCAACCAAAATTTTTTTCCTTTTTGCTTTTGCTTTTTGTTTGTAGTTTCAACATTTCTTTCTATTAGTACTAGATTTGGCTCACCGGATCCTGTGGAGTCAGATTCAACTTGAAGACTTGATCATCTTCCTTATTTCCAAACCTTGGAGTATTTGGATAATTTTCTGCTAAGTTATCACTACTAGTTTCCATGATAGTTTCATGTTACCGGTTGACAGACCCTGTTATTAGTCGCCTGGACCTATTTGTATTGATGATCTACCAGATCCCTTTCATAGCTTACAAAGCCCTGAGCATTGATTCTGATGATCCTTGGCATGTGGTCAACCTTTTCCCATGATTTGCACTTCATCCTTTGGATTTTGCAGAGGAATTTCTTTGGCAGAGGCCGACCCTGTTGGTTTTGCACGTTAGGTCTTGTTCTTCGGGTTTTGATCCCTTTTTGGGCCAATTGAATTCCCCTGGATCATATAAATCATTGTAATAGAGCATTAGAATGCAATAAGGAAAGCTATACTAAGCATAGAAGATAGATCGTGAGATTTGAGGTCCCAGTTGTGACCTATTTGATACTTTGAGCATGTTCTAGCATGCCCGTGAGCTAGTTTTGTATAACCCGATTGTTACCAGTTGGTTGTATTCAATTTTCATGTCATAATTCAATCTATTTTGCATTGCCTCCATCATATCTTTGTGTTTCCATTGTGTTTACTCTTGTTGACCAGTCTGGATTGATGTCTTTGAGGTCTCTTCTAACTGGTGACTGCTTCACATGCCATTTCTTTATATTGTCATATCTAGTATCTTATCCCATTACATGATAGCCCTTGGAAATGGCATTTGCTTTGTCCATAATAAATAACCTCTGTCTTCCCTCTATCTACCAACATTTTAGCAAGCTTTTTTTAATCCATTTGTCAACTTCCTTGCCTTGTTAGACACTAGGGGCATAATCCATAAAAATCAATTAAAGTCCTGAAGAAAAAATTCAAATAATGTCCTAAAAAAATCCATAAAAATAAAAAAATCCATAAAAATCAAATAAAGTCCTGAGAAAATCAATAAAAATATTGAAAAATGTCCTGAAATAATCCAAAATCATTCGTTAAATGTCTTGAAAAAACACAAAAAAATTCAAAAAAATTCACACAAACCCTAAAAATTGAAAAGCAATCAAAATCCAAAAAGAACCATTTCATTTTCTCAATAAATCAGCTCTTTTGTACATAGATAGACATCTACATAGACATTAGATAGAAAACACATAAAACATCGTGCTTCACAAATCATCCATCAACAGATGAACTGTTCAACCAACCAAGCATTCAAACCGATCATACTTATCCTATCAATCAACAATATTAACATTATCTGTCCTTTGTCAACATTATCATGGGTCTTATGTAGGGTGTAGTATACTCAAAACCAGACCATGTCCTGTCTTAGACAGGGTATTACATTCCCTGAAACCAAACAATATAATTGTCCTTTAAACACAACATTCTCACTTTTGGCAATCAATATCAGGATTTTTGTTTGACTTGTTTGAACTTGGGAATCTTATTTATCTTTGATCATATTCCTATGCCACTTGATGATGTCACATAGTGATTTAGAGTGGCTGGGATGACTCATGATCATTTTTGTTTTATTTTCTATTCGCGAAATGTTTCATAATTTTTTAGGGCACGTATGTCTTGGTTGTCTGTGATAAGCACGTTCACTTTGTGAATGCCGTACATACCTCGACCTTTGACACATGTATTGTCTTAGGTAATTTTTGGCTCATTCCTTGTTTGCAATTTGTCTATTTTACACAAAGGGATTGCATTATCACTTTGGCCTTCAATGCCATGATGTGCTGCATCTGTTTTGCAATATTAAATAAAGGTTATCACCTTCTCTTTATGCATTTGTGAAAGAAAGATTTTTCTCACCACTAACTCTTCTCCATCTAATTTCCTCTAACTAACATTTCTTATGTCAGTCATTGCAGTCATCTTGGTCTGGCCCTAGTATTATTTTCGATAAATTGGCCTCTTTTATGTATTTTTCCAACCAATTCCTCAAGGGGGCATCCATATATGTTGTCATTGTTTGGGGCATATTTATTTATTGTTCTTTTAAACAATTCTCATAATCGCATTGTCTCAAAGAGGGGAAATGTAGACACCCAAAAATTGCACCATGCTTGCACACACTAACTTACTAACATTTTTTCCCTAATTGATTAATTGATCAAGTGTCATTCTTCTAATTCAAATTTTCTATTTTCATAATCATTTAAATTCTTTCATCATTGATCATTCATTTCCTAATATATATATTGATCGGTAAAAGCCAAAGCCGATATTTTATTATTAAAAAAATGAATGTTGCACCTCCATTCTGTGTGGGCACCGGTAGGAAAGAATGGAGGGAAGAAAACCTTTAGTCTAGCCCAGATCCTTTAATGGATCAGAGTAGTCAAATTGATGTTATATCTAACTCATTATATTCTACAAGATACGTACATTCCCGGTTACATACATTTCCAGGAAATAATGAAAAATTCTTAAGATCAACCTAAATACATCTTATATGTTGTGAATCATAACTCTTCCTCTTTAGATTTCCTTTCTAGGGTATACCATGCCATATGAATCATAGAGACCGGGATTATGCCTACACATGAGCCCCGATGCTCCTACTAGCTCATTTAAAAGCAACTGTGCTCCTTAATTCTGCGAAAAAGAACACCTTAACACACCTTACAACCAAGACCATTGTTAGTAGCATTATAAAGCAATGCTTATTAAACAATTTTTCAACAATTAAATTCAACCTTCCAATCTTAGCTATTGCTTTCAGCCTCCCATAAAGGTTATTGTACCCTGATTCATCTCTTATTTTGGGACCACATTTGCCATTGTTTGTGTAAATATCAATATAAGAGATTACCAAGGCTACAATAACCTGCAGGGTAGGTGGAGCATCCAAATATTACAAAGTAAATAAATATTCATATACAAAAATAAAAACTAAAGTCATCATAATTATACTGTCATAACATGCATCAATGACATCTCATACATTTCCATTTGAGCCTGTATGTCGTCGATCCATTTCATTGATTGTGTAGATCATGATCAAGTTAGATGAGTTTTAAATCTAATGCATATATATCTTAACAAAAAAAAAAAACATGATAGTTATATATATAACCCCATCCTCCTTCAAAACTTATATCTTGTATGAATGTAAAGCTGCCAGAACCTAGAAGGTCAAACATGACATGTTCATAATAGAATAAAGGTCAAACATGACATGTTCATATCAGAACAAAGGAAATTGAATCTACAAATATTCAGTCACAATTAAGAGTGATACCAAAGGTCCACCATTTGACCCAACCAGAGATTTTTGTGAAGCAGAGAAACAAAAAATCACACAGTTCACAACCCTTTTGTTGTTTTGGAACCAATTCCTTATAAACGTATGATTTTTCTTTTTTATAAAATTTAAAACAAACTGAATATATATATATATATATGTGTGTGTGTGTGTGTGTGTGTGTGTGTGTGTGTGTATGAATATATATTTATATGTATATATGTATGTATATATGTATATATGTATATATATATATGTATGTATATATGTATATATGTATGTATATATGTATATATATATATGTATGTATATACATATATAAATATATATTTATATATGTACATATATGTATATATATATATGTATGTATATATATATGTGTGTGTACATGTGTATATATGTGTGTGTGTGTGTGTGTGTGTGTGTGTGTGTGTGTGTGTGTGTGTGTGTGTGTGTGTGTGTGTGTGTGTGTGTGTGTGTGTGTGTGTGTGTGTGTGTGTGTGTGTGTGTGCGTGCATGCGTGTATATGTATATACATGTTCCTATCTATTGAACCATTCTATTCTTAGCGTCACCTGGGCTAGAAAAAGATATGCTACTATGTTACTTTATCTATTGCATGTTAATTCAACTTGATCGAGAGGTATTTAATCCTTTTTTTTTGTTCGCTTAAAAAGCATGCAAGGGCCCCGGGAGATAGCTATAAACAAGTCTTGCAGATACATTCGAGTTAGTAACAACCATGTATTTATAGATCAGAGCATAATATATATAGTTCAGCCCGATATTATACAAGGGTCCTTTTAAAGTATACTGTAAGAGTCTATTGCTGCAAAAAGAGATTAAGTTCCTTCAAAAGATAATCTTAAAGTATCATCCACTTCCTATTACTATGTAGAAAAGAAACTATCCTATCCCTATCAAAGAACCTTAGCTAGTCATCTTCCATGACCGATAGGTCCACGACTTCATTTGCAGCTGAATGTGGGGTCCTCTTCCTAGTTCGACTCGGTTATGCTCGGCTACAAGAGGCCCCCATATTATTTTTGTTCATGCCTTTCACCCACACGGATTTGATGATCACCGGTGGAAGCACTTGAATTTTATTCGAAGGGATATCATATGTGGGCGCAAGGGTTTCAAACCCTTCTTCCTTAAGATAGTTGATCCACCAATTAGGGTAAGGGGCCTCCTTAATGTGATGCCATTTTAGCAGGAAATCCACATTTCTGCGGATGGTGGGCATTCATTCATTGAACTTGGCTTCTTCCCAAACTGGATTAAAACTGGCCTACTGGGAATATTGTCTTCCTTATTGCCATAATCGTTTGGAAAGGGATCATAAGCCTTTCATCTATGCTACCGATAACAATCTCAAAGGGATCTAAAATTTCCTCCTTAAAAATAATTAATCCAAGGAGAATTACCTCACTTTTACGGGTGCCTGCTCATAGCAAGATGGCCGAGAACTCCATAGCGATGTTGCAATTTACCCTATAGCAAAATTATCGTATGAGGTTCTCTTCCCCCATGATTTCTTGAATTGCCCTAAGGGTGAAGTTGTCAACATCCTTGAGGACCCTATACCATCTTTATGTCTTAATTTCACCACAGAATGCCATGAGCTTGTTATCGCTAGCAGATACCAGTTTAATATTCGACTGCATGGCTACTGTACTCAACACAAAATCTAAAGCCTACCTTGGAAAACTAATTCCTACAATCCAATGTATATAGAGAAAAAGTCTAAGTACTAATCATGGAGATCCATCAATACACATGATTTCTCATGAGGTGGCTCCTTAATAATTATTCCTAGGCCAAAGTCATTTGAAGTGTTCATTCATTATTATCCCTCCATCCTTCGAAGTAATTATTACGAATCTATCATGCGGAAAGAGATTTCCAAGGCTAGCCTTAAGGATTTGTTTAGAAAAATATATATGTTTAAGAGTATATATATATATATATATATATATATATATATATATATATATAAACACACACACACATATATACACATGTATTTATATACATATATACACATGTATATATATACATGTATATACATGTATATATATGCATATATAGATATATATGTGTGTACACACACACACACATATATATATAGATATACATATATATATGTATATATACATATACATATATATACATACATATGTGTGTGTGTGTGTATACATATACATATACATACATATATGTATATGTATATGTATGTATGTGTGTGTGTATGTATGTATACATACATATATATATGTGTGTGTGTATGTATGCATACATACATACATACATACATACATATATATATGTGTGTGTGTATGTATGCATATATACACACACACACACACACACGCATATATATCTATATATGTATATATATACATACACACACACATATATATACATATATATACATATTTATATACACATATACATACACATACACACACACACACATGTGTGTGTGTGTGTGTGTGTGTGTGTGTGTAAATATACATATACATATACATATATATATGTGTGTGTGTGGGGGGGGTGTATATATCTGTATCTATATCTATATGTATATATGTATATATGATGTATATAAATATGTATATATATATATATTAAAGTGTGAATATGTGAAGAATATCTATATCTATATGTATATATATGTATGTATATAAATATGTATATATGTATATATATATTAAAGTGTGAATATGTGAAGAATATCTGTATATATATATATACACACACACATTCATTTCCTAATATTAATTGAATAATCTTTATTATTTGATTAGTTCAATCCTACTTTAATTAAATAATCTTTATTATTTAATTAAATTCAATTTCATTTTTCTCATATTTGAATAATTTCTTTAAATTATTTAATTAGCTAATTATTTCATCATAATTATATAATTTTTATTTATTTAATAAAATCTTAATTATCTTACAAAAATCAAGAATGGAAACAAATCTTTATTTGTTTTTAATTTAATTTCTAATTATTCTCATCCAAATTCAAAAATGGCAATAAATCGAGAAAATGATTTAAAAATTAAAATAAATCACTTTCCAATTTAAATAAATTATTTTCTCATAATCTCCCAATTTTTGAAAATGGAAAGTATGTCGTCATCTGATTTATACGAATTTCAAAAATCATTATCATATCTTCCTAAAAATGGAAAATGGAAGTAACTAGTCAACTTCTGATTTTCTTGATTTATCTTCTTGGAAAATATCTCTTTAATCTCAATTTAAAATTTGAAAAAGGAGATATGCCCAGTCAAAAACTTCTTCATGCCATCTTTTTGAATCCATCTCGATTCTCCAATCTTGTCTTCAATCTTTTATAAATTTATCTGTCTTTTCCATAATCACATCCACAATTTGAATAATTATATGCTGTCAAATTAACTTCAAACCTTTGAATCTTCTCGCCCTTGCTTTCAACACATTTGCAATTTGGAGTTTGAGAGCCACATACCATTTGATTAGAGAAAAAAAAAGGAGCAACGAGGCCTTCATCGAATGGAGTAAAATTGGTTTGATTTGATCTAATTTATTTTATTTCGTTTGATGACCTTGTTGTGAATGTGGTTGAATTTACATGGTTTTTTGTATTTTCTTGCTACACCCAAGATTTGACCTAAGGTAAACCCCCATCAATAACAACATTGTTCTTTGTTTTATGTGAAGGAAATGGATCCAAAAGACACAAACATAGATTCTAATAGAAGAGAAGATGAAAATAAAATTTGACATTTGCAAAGCCAAAAATTAGAGGACCAGGATGAAAATCGACATGGTGTCGAGGATTTCCAATGAGCTTTTGGAAATAGATTTTGTGCAACGTGATAATTCTAAAATATTATAGTTTATCTACATTTGGCATTAAGGATTGAGATGCAAATTTCCACATTGTCCCGCACTTTCAAGCCAAACTTCTTGTTAGAGGTGTGCTTTTGTTTCTTTTGCTCAAACTTAGCCTCGTGTCTACATTTTGTGTTTGTACCTTGTAGTTTCTTCTATATCATGTCAATTATTCAACATTAACCCTAGATCTAGGATTCAAATACATTCAAATCAATTTTAACTAGACAAAGGAAAAATAACTAGATCTAAATTCAATCATAATGCATTGCATCAATTGAGTTTTCCCTTCCTTTAATGTCTTGTGTTGACAAGGCTTAACTTGTGATACCCTAATTTTATCATCATTACATTTGGGCGATCCTGACATTGTTCTTGCATTAATTTTGATTTAGACTCTGAAATCTAATTTGTATGCATTTAACCATACTACATTTGCACCCATATATGATTTATGCACTTAATCTCATCATTTTTTTGGGTGAACCCGACATTGTTCTTACATTAATTATGGTCTTGAATCTCAAATATAATTTGTATGCATTTAATCAAACTAAATTTGCACTCATATATCATTTATGCACTTAATTTACACAAATTTAGAGGTTCAATTCACAAAAAACCCTAATTTGTTTTAACAAAATTGACTTGTGGGTTTCATAAATTCTCATTTATATGCTTAGATCTGATTGTTATGACATGTTATTTTTATATTTAGAAGCATTTAATGATCACATAGTTGATTTATGTAGAATATCTATTTTGTTGGTCAATCATTTTACAAACAAACTACATTGTTGAACCATACATAAAACTTGCATTATATAAATTATTGTGATTTGAAATCTTCGCACTTAACACCTCCTTATTTGTGCATGAGTTTTGTTACCCTTTCACCTACATCCACCATCTTAGAGAGAAGAAGTTATAGACTTATGACTTACCAAATTTTAAATACTAAGGGGTGTAAGCCTATGCTGGATAACCTATTCCATTGGAACTTGAGTGAAACCTCAATCCCTATACAAGACATACCTAACATCATGGAGAACAATTCCCCTGATGCTTCTCATGATGAGGATGACTCACTAACTAGGATTACTAGTGAACAATTTAAGAAGCTTGACAATGAGCTGGATGAGCTCTAATAATGCATGGGTCAAGAACACTTGAATAGTAAAGTAGTTCCCTTGATTGGAGGGTTGAAGAGAATTATTCAGTATGATAAGATAGGTGTGGAAGTGTTACATGAAATTTATCATATTGTTGATACCAATATTGTTCCTATTAAAAAATTTGTTGAAGCTCTTAGTTACTCTAATCTTACAAATCAATTTGAGCATTCCATTCCTATGCTTACATATTTTTCAAATCTATCTACATAGACACCTTCTACCAGGACTACCTCTATAAAAATGTTAAATCCTATATATGTTAGTTATGGGGAAATACTATTAAACAATACTATTAAACAATACTCTTACATGTCTCTTTCTATTAGCCTTCAATTTATTTCCCAACCAACACCTTACTAGCGTACCATAATGTTACACCTCCTTATTCTCAACCTCCACCTATCTATCACAACATTATACCTCCATCACAATCTAACATACCCAATTCCAACTCATCCATTGAAGACACTATACATAACATATCTCAAAGTGTCTCATCCTTACAACAACAATTAGCTTCTTTAACCCAACCACATATGATGTAGCTAGCCCACTATCTAATAATGTGGTTCATGTGTGGTGCAAGAGCACCTAAGGGTGAGAAAATACCCTTTGCAGTTTTGGCAATTTTGGCATAAGGACTGATTTGAGTCCATTAGGTTGTATGTTTGGATCTTGGAGTGTTTTTGTCTTCATTTTTGAAAATTTCATGTTTTGGCTACACTTGTTCTAATAACCCAATGAGGTGCCATCGGCCATCGGCAAGACTATTTCCTGCCTACCTCGATAGCCCAATGAAGTCGCCAGGGGTTGGAGCGAGTCAAAGCAGACCATTGGACTATTGGAGGTAGTGTTTTCTACCTACCCCGATGAGCCGATGAAGTCTCCAGCGGAATGGAGCGAGCGGAGTGAGTTTGGAAGGAGCCATTGGGTATCGACATAACTTGTTTTTGTGCTGCCCAATAACCTGATGGGAAAGCATGTGGTTTGGAGCACACCATCGACTATTGACATAACTTGTTTAGAGCTACTCGACAACCCGATAAGGAGGCTTTTTGTTAGGAACACATCATCAACCATTGGAAAGAATGTCTTGTTGCTAAGTTGATGACCTGATGGAAACCAATGTGGAAGTGCGTGATGTGTGAAATGTCATCGGACATTGGAGTAAGTTTTTTGAGGCTACTCTGATGACCCGATAGAAAAGCCAGTGAGTTGTAAACTACTATCGGACATCGGAATAGGGGGTGCGGTGCTAACCCGATGGAAACCAATGTGGAAGTGCGTGATGTGTGAAATGTCATCAAACATTAGAGTAAGTGTTTTGAGGCTACTTTGATGACCCGATAGAAAATCCAGTGAGTTGTAAATTGCTATCGAATGTCGAAATAGGGGTTGCGGTACTAACTCGATGACCCGATGGAAACTAAAAGATAGTTATAGACATAAACCAATTGTGTCGATTCAAAATCTCATCTGTTAAGGATGATTCATGACATGTCTAGGAAGCTATATAAGACCTAATGGGTATTCTGTAATAGGTTGGATAGGTTGGATAGGTTGGACAGGTTCGATTGGAATTGTCGGAAGTGTTGATTCCGCAAGAACAAACTTCTTTTTGAATAACAATTGGAAAATCATTTTTTGGTTTCTTTTCTATTGCTAACATGGCTTCAATCTTCAAGTGATAATGCAAATAATGTAGATGTTTCTTTTTTGTGTTTTGTGAGTTCCAATTCTGAGTTCATGCCAAGCTCGGCTTTGTAAATAAAGTCATCTTTTTGTTTCTTTGTTTCTGTTGGTAACAAGTAGTTGTAAATATGGCTTTGTATTGAGACTCCATCATGGGATCCACATGATCATTGGAAGTTGTCAAGAAGAGCTAGTCATGTATAATAGAGTTCCATTTGTAGAGGACCATGGAATGGCATCAGTCATTTCAATAAACTGGCCCTAGGCGAGCTTGATGATAGTTTGACTAGGTATTAGTGACCAAGAGGAATCACTTGTAGGGTAGATTGGAATCTAGGCTATTAGCCTTAGATTAGGGGGAAGATGGGATTGATAGGAAGAAAGACCCATGCATGAGGAGGAGAACAACTTAGAAGAAGTTGTAGGAATAATCCATGGTAGAGCAAACCCTGCAAGGTGTCTAGTTATATTCAGTGGATTCCTGAGTTGGTGGATTTTCGAAAGTGAATTCACAAAATGCAGAGTATCAACCCTCGATAGTGAGGACCTAGAGTGGATTAGGGGAATAGAGTGAAGTATTCTTGGGTTAGGCTAGGAAGAAAGCCTTGGAGTGAGTCAAGCTGACTCAGGCAATCTAGGATCCTCCCTATTAGATTGGTATCAAAGCAAGTTAAAGATTTGGGGTAAAGAGTGTAAGACCGATCTAGTATCATAAGAAGGAGTAAAGATGGTGACAAATGCAGAATTGGCTAAGCAGGTCGCTGACCAAGAAGATGAAAACCATTTGCTCAAGGAAAGGTTGGAGCAGTTGGATTAGAAACTAGACATATTGGAAGTCAAGAAAGTAGAAGTGAGTGGGAAGATAGATTAGAAGGGTAAAATGTTGGCAATAGAGGATGAAGTCCCTACCTCAGACCCTGTTATTGATCAAGAACCATTCTTGAAGGCTTTGAAGGCAATGAGTGGAAAATATTTGGGAGGAGTACCACTATTTAGTGGCAAGATGGAAGCAGAGACTATAATGGAATGGATAGAGGGTATGGAAAACCATTTTGAGTGTGAAGGTGTGAGTGAGGCCCAGAAGGTTAAAGTAGCTAAGTCAAGAATGAGAGGTGTTGCCATTACTTGGTGGAAGTTTATACAAAATAAGAGAGAAAGAGAAGGTAAGATCCCCATCTCTACTTGGAAAGGGATGGTAAGCAAAATCATAGAGACTTATCTTCTTGAGGATTATGAAATGTAGTTGCATCGGAAAAGATAAAACATAAGGCAAAAGGAGTTAGATGTAAGTACCTACACTGAAGAGTTCCATAAGTTTACAGTTGCATCAGAAAAGATAAAACCTAAGGCAAAAGGATTTAGATGTAAGTACCTACACTGAAGAGTTCCATAAGTTGTGTCTAAGGTCAAAAGTGATGGAGGATGAAAGCATTAGAGTAGCAAGGTATCTTAACGGTCTGAGATGGAACATATAAGAGGAATTAAGTTTGTTGAGTCCAAATACCATTCACAAGTGTTATCAGTTGGCCTCGAAAGTAGAAGAAAATAATAAGAAGAAATATGAAAGCACTAGTAGAGGCAGAGGTAGAGGCCAAGATTCAAAAGGTTATAGAGGAAGCTACAGTGGCAGAGGAAGTAATGTGAGATCACAAGGAGAGTCAAAATTGACCGAGCAGACTAATGAACCCAATGGAAGAGGAAATTATGGTAGAGGAAGAGGTCACAATAGCAACAACAAAGGTAGATCTAGAAATTCTGGCGGAGGTTCATATTTTGCAAACATGAAGTGTTACCATTGCAATAATTTTGGTCATCCTACCTATAGGTGTCCGGAGAAGGCAACCTCATCACATAAAGAGAAAATAATTAATTATGTGCAAGAGGATTCTAGTAGTGTGAAGTATCCTGAAGTAACCTTGACTCAGAGAATGGTGAGAATTTGATGGTTAGAAGGGTACTAATCAGGGAGTCGGTTAAGGAAGAGCCTAAACAAAGGAGGTCTCTTTTCAGAGTAAAGTGCAAGATACTTGGTAAGGTGTGTAAAGTGATCATTGACTCAGGATCAATGGACAATATCATCTCTAAAGAAGCAGTAAGTAAACTTGGGTTGAGTAGCATGCCACATAGTCATCCTTACAAGGTAAGATGGTTGAATAAAGGACAACATGCATTAGTAAATGAACAAGTATGGGTTGAATTTGCAATTGGAAAGTATTCTGACAAAATTTTATGTGATGTTATAACCATGGAAGCTTGTCATCTATTGCTTGGTAGACCATGGCAATTTGACAGAAAAGCTATCCATGATGGAGAAAATAACTCCTATGCATTGACAAAGGAAGGGGTGACATACATGATTCAATCTTTAGTAGAGGATGAAGGAACCAAGACTAGTGGTCCTAATGTGTTGTTGATTGGAGGAAAAGAATTTTTGAGGGATCTCAAGAAAGGAGATGGAGAACATTATGCTCTCTTAGCGAAACCTAGTCAAGAAAAGAAGATCGAACAAGAAAGTTTGCCTAAAGAGGTTCAGCAGTTGTTAGAATAGTTTAAGGACATTGTGAGTGATGGAACACCTGCAATGCTACCTCCTCCTAGAACAATAAGTCACCAAATAAACTTTATACCTGGAGCATCACTGCCAAACAAAGCTGCATATAAGATGACTCCTGAACAAAACAAAGAAGTGGGAAGACAAGTACAAGAGCTGCTTGATCAAGGTCTAATAAGAAAATGTATAAGCCCATGTGTTGTACCAGTGGTCTTAGCAACCAAGAAAGGAGGTAAATGGAGATTATGTACTAATTCTCGGGCAATAAACAAAATCACCATAAGATATAGATTTCCTATTCCTAGAATTGAGGATTTAATGGATTGTCTTGGAGAAGCAAAGTATTTTACTAAGCTGGATTTAAAGAGTGGTTATCATTAGATTTGGATTAAAGAAGGGGATGAATGGAAAACAACTTTTAAGACTACAGAGGGGTTATATGAGTGGTTAGTTATGCCATTTGGGCTTACTAACACCCCTAGCACCTTCATGAGGTTGATGAATGAGGTGTTGAAGGACTAAATAGGTAGATTTGTGGTGGTATACCTTGATGATATCCTCATATTCAGCAAAATAGAGGAAGAGAATCTTGAACACTTGCAGATTATCTTAAGGAAACTGCATGAGGAACAGTTGGCAATCAATCTTGAAAAATGTGAATTCATGAAATGAGAACTCATTTATCTAGGTTTTGTTGTATCCCAAGGCACTTTGGAAATGGATCCTAGTAAGGTGGAAGCAATACAGAGTTGGCCCACATTGAAAACTGCTACTGAGGTAAGAAATTTTCATGGACCTGCCCAATTTTATAGGATGTTCATTCATGGTTTTAGCAAAATTTGTGCTCTTGTTCTTGATACAATTAAGGGTGGGTTGAAAAATAAGTTTAGGTGGACTAAAGAAGCCAACTAGGGGTTTAAGTTGCTAAAAGAAAGGATAGCTACCCAACCCATCCTAGTTTTACCAAGTTTTGATAAGTTGTTTACCTTAGAATGTGATGCTAGTCAAATAGCAGTAGGAGCTGTTTTGAACCAAGAGGGAAGACCAGTAGCATTCTATAGTGAGAAATTGAATGAAGCTAAGAAGTGATACTCATCCAATGACTTAGAATTCTATGCCTTAGTGAAAGCTCTTAGGAAGTGGAGGCATTATCTTTTGCCCAAAGAATTTGTAGTGTTTACAGATAACCAAGCCTTGAGTTTTATCAATTCTCAAGAAAAGTTGAGCAATAGACACATCAAATGGATAGAATACCTGCAGGCATACACTTTATCTATCAAGCACAAAAAGGGACAGTTGAACAAGGTAGCAGATGCCTTAAGTAGAAAACTTCTCATTATCTAGGAAGTGACTTTGCAGAGCATAGGTGTTGAGAGTTTCAAGGAGCTTTACAAAGAAGATGACAATTTTTTAGAGGTATACAAGGTATGCAATGAGTTTAATAATCATTTCAATAGCCAATATGCAGATTACACATTGTAGAGTGGTCTTTTGTTTAAGGGATGTCAGTTATGTGTGCTAAGAGGATCTATGAGAGAAAATCTCATATAGGAAAAACATAATGGAAGTCTTAGTGGACATTTTGGTCTGGATAAAATACTTGAGTTGGTGCAAAGATTTTATTATTGGCCAAAAATGCATAAAGATATCATGAAGTATGTTGAACAATGTATTGTGTGTCAGAAAGCCAAGGGTACTAGTTCGAATGCTGGACTATACCAACCTTTACCAATTACCAAAAGACCATGTGAGTGCATCAGCATGGATTTTGTTGTAGGTTTTCCAAAAACCAAGACTGGCCTAGATAGTATTTTTGTCATTGTTGACCAGTTTAGTAAAATGAGTCATTTTGTTCCATCCAAGACTATGCATGATTCTAGTTACATTGCACATTTATTTTTCAGAGAGGTGGTAAGAATTCATGGGCTGCCTCTCAGTATAGTTTCAGACAGGGATGTGAAGTTTATGGGACACTTTTGGAAAATTATGTGGACAAGACTGGGAACTAATCTTTCTTTTGGTTCTGTGTACCATCCATAGACAGATGGTCAAACTAAAGTCATTAATCGAGTACTGGGTAATCTTCTGAGGTGTTTGACAAAGGAGTATGGATAGATGTGGGATCAAGTGCTACCATAGGCATAATTCGCATATAATGATAGTGTCAACAAAACTATAGGTAAGAGTCCTTTCGAGATTGTTTATGGACTCCACCCATGTGGTGTTTGTGAACTTTGAGATTTAGGAAGTCTGGAAGGAAGAAGTGGACATGCAAAGGATTTCACTCAGTCTATGAAAGAGGTGCATGAACAAGTGCAAAAAACATTGATCGACGCTACATAGAGGATTAAGGCTAAAGTAGATGAGAGGAGAAAAGACATTCAATTTGCAGTTGGAGACATGGTTATGGTACATCTGAACAAGCCAAGATTACAAAAGGGAGTCCCTAGTAAGCTTTAGATGAGGTGCATAGGTCTTTGCAAAATTTTGGCTAAGTATGGCTCCAATGCTTATAAGGTAGATTTACCAATAGATTTGGCATTGTCCCTTGTGTTTAATATTCAAGACTTGGTTTAGTTTAAAGGTCTTGTAGTGCGAGAGGGACCGACTCTAGAAGGGGACACTACTCTCAGTGACATTCTAGTATCACTCGTTGCTAAAGCATAGGCGGAACAAATTCTGGATTCCAGGGTGAAGAAGCAAACGAGGCATGGCATGTATATGGAACACTTAATCAAGTGACATGATTTACCTAAAGCTAAAGCCACTTGGGTTGTCGAATCCGATTTCAAAAGATTGGGCATTGATGTTGCCTTGTCGCCCCAAGGGGAACTTGATTTTTTTGTGTGGGGAGTATGGTGCAGGAGAACCTAAGGGTGAGAAAATACCCTTTGCAATTTTGGCATAAGGACTGATTTGAGTCCATTAGGTTTTATGTTTAGAGCTTGGAGTGTTTTTGTCTTCATTTAAAAAAATTTCATGTTTTGGCTAACTTGTTCCGATAACCTGATGAGGTGCCATCGACCATCAGTGGGACTATTTCCTACCTACCTTGATAGCTCGATGAAGTCACCAGGGGTTGGAGCGAGTCAAAGGGACCATCAAACTATTGGAGGTAGAGTTTTCTACCAACCCTGATGAGCCGATGAAGTTGCCAGTATAATGGAGCAAGCAGAGTGAGTTCGGAAGGAGCCATCGGGTATCGATATAACTTGTTTTTGTGCCGCCCAGTAACCCAATGGGAAAGCATGTAGTTTGGAGCGCACCATTGGCTATCGACATAACTTGTTTAGAGCTACCCCAACAACCCGATAAGGAGGCTTTTTGTTAGGCGTGCACCATCGGTCATCAGCAAGAATGTCTTGTTGCTAACCCGATGACCTGATGGAAATCAATGTGGAAGTGCACGATGTGTGAAGTGTCATCAGACATCGGAGTAAGTGTTTTGAGGCTGCTCCGATGACCCGATAGAAAATCCAGTGAGTTGTAAACTGCTATCGGACGTTGGAATAGGGGTTGCAGTGCTAACCCGATGACCCGATGGAAGCCAATGTGGAAGTGCACAATGTGTGAAATTTCATCAGACATTAGAGTAAGTGTTTTGAGGCTACTCTATTGACCTGATAGAAAAGCCAATGAGTTGTAAACTGCTATCGGACGTCAGAATAGGGGTTGTAGTACTAACCCGATGACCCGATGGAAACCAAAAGATAGTTATAGATAGAAATCGATTGTGTTGATTTGGAATCTCATCTATTAAGGATGATTCATGACATGTCTAGGAGGCTATATGAGACCCAATGGGCATTCTGTAATAGGTTGGATAGGTTGGACAACTTCGGTTGGGATTGTTGGAAGTGTTGATTCCACAAGAACAAACTTCTTTTTTAATAACAATTGGAAAATCATTTTCTGGTTTCTTTTCTATTGCTAACATGGCTTAAATCTTCAAGTGATAACATAGATAATGTAGATGTTTATTTTTTGTATTTTGTGAGTTCCAATTCTAAGTTCGTGCCAAGCTCAGCTCTGTAAATAAAGTTATCTTTTTTTTCTTGCTTTCTGTTGGTGACAAGTAGTTGTAAATATGGCTCTGTCTTGAGACTCCATCGTGGGATCCACATGACCATTGGAAGTTGTCAAGAAGAGCAAGTCATGTATAATAAAGTTCCATTTGTAGAGGACTAGGGAATGGTGTCGACTATTTCAGCAAACTGGCCCTAGGCGAGCTTGATGATAGCCCAACTAGGTATCAGTGACCAAGAGGAATCACTTGCAGGGTAGATTGGAAACTAGGCTATTAGCCTCAGATCAGGGGGAAGATGGGATCAATAGGAAGATAGACCCATGCATGAAGAGGAGAACAACTCAGAAGAAGTTGTAGGAATAATCCATGGTAGAGAAAACCCTGCAAGTTGTCTGGTTATATTTAGTGGATTAGTGAGTTGGTGGATTTATGAAAGTGAATTCACAAAATGCAGAGTATCAACCCTTGGTAGTGAGGAACTAGAGTGGATTAGGGGAATAGAGTGAAGTATTCTCAGGTTAGGCTAGGAAGAAAGCCTTGGAGTGAGTCAAGTTGACTCAAGCAATCTAGGATCCTCCCTATCAATGCACTTTCTCCTAAGAATGTATGAATTCCCCAATTGGAGTTATATAATGGAAAAGGTGACCCCTTGACTCATGTGAAAATATTCCAAACCTTGTGTAGTGATTTCTCTCATGATCATAGACTCATGGAAAAAAATTTCTCACACTTTTAAAGAGAAAGCTTTGTAATGTTATTTGTCTTTGCCTCCTTACACTATTAGTTCTTTTTCACAATTGACTAATGCATTTATTCAACAATTTCAAAATTATTTTGTTGCTTAAATTACTTTTACTAATTTGATTCATTGTAGGCAAGGAGTTAAAGAAAAAATAACCAATTTCACTGGTAGATATAAACATTTACATTCACAAATTGCTCATCCCGCGCTTGATGGTGATGTTCAATTTTTTTTAATTTCTAATTTGCAAAATGGTATTAGAGATAAACTTCTATTTTTTGAATTTACATGTTTAACATAACTGTGTGCATTGCTTCATAACTATTAGCTTTAAGTGAGCCAATTTGAATCCTCTTCTTCAATGACTCTGGTTGATAAGAAATAGAGTACTCAACAATTGTTCAACAAGTTTTAAAAAAAATAAAAGCTTCATCAAGATGAATGATAACTCTTCCAATCATTTAACCACACAAGTGGTAGCCACAAAACCAAGTGTGACCCCTTTATTTAAATACTTTATAAAAGAATTAACCACTCTTTCTTAATCTTTACATAGTATATGTTGGTAATTGACATTGATCCAGTAAGGTGAATTGCATTTAGGGTTGTCATTGATGGAAACTCATCTTCAAGTGCTAATAATTCTCATCAGGATTCATTGTCTTATCATTTTGCATTGTTGGTAATAATTTTGCTTTATTCTTGATATCCGGTTAGTCTTGGTATCAGTAACGTGTAATTTGGAACCCGGTTAAGTATAGGACCTGGTTAAGATATTTTGGGACTCTAGTAATATCTTTGAAGGAATTAATGGTAGCGTGTGAAGGATGACATGATCATTGGGATAATGTATGATATACTTTGTGATCCGGCAACTGACAAGATTATTTTTCTCATTGAGGTCGACATGGTGAAAAGTTAAAAGGGTATTTATGGTAAATCTTTTTAGCAATGGATTTAAGGTTACTAGTGATGCAATTTTGGATGCGAATCAGTCAGAGATTGATGGTATGCAATTTTATCAGCGAGTAAAAGCTTTTGTGCATAGTTTCACATACGCAGTTCCAACCGGTAGCAAAACAAGGCAGAACAAAGTATTAGTAAACCGATTCATAGAGGAGGTTGACAGAGCATTAACTAGAACTTATCCAACATGGTTAGATGCAATCTATAAGTTAATTTGTGTTTGTAATCATTGTATAATGTTGTGTAAGTTAGTGAGACCTCTGTTTGAGCAGTGAGCTCTAGGCAGTGAGCCTGATTACACGTGCAATCCCCTCTATGTAATATTTGTATACCTTGATCAAGTATATAAATATTGTGGGTATTAACCCCACCGTGGTTTTTCCCTTTGCAAGATTTTCCATGTATAAATATTGGTTTTATGGCTGTGCTTCTTTATGTGTTATTTAATTTATGCACTTTAATTTTATTTACTATTAACTGATTCATAGGCAATAAGTTGAGAAATTCATTTACCGGTAGGACACCGATTCACCCCCCCTCTCACTGTTCTTGGATTCCAATAGTATAATGATTAGATTGATGAATGATAATGTGTTGAACTTCATCCCATCAAACCTATAGACACCCCTAAGCCTCTACCACCTTATTTTGACCATAAATCCTTTTTTTTCAATATCATCGTCAAGTGGGCCATGATATGAATTTTTTAACAAATAGAGAAATAAGATTCAAGATCTTATTAATTATAATATCAAATCTTTGGCACATGTGAATGATAAAGGAAACAATTCCATAGCACCTAAGCCTAATAAAAAATTGCAAATCTTCATTGATCCTTTGCCTTCTCATTCTACTAATGTGGTTGAGTCTAAAAAACTTAGCTTTAATTTTAATGATTTAAGCATATAATCTAACAATGTTATGAACCTTATTGAAAAATCCAAACCAAAACCTAAACCTTGCACAACCTTTGACTCTAGAGAGAATATTAAGGCACCCAATGGATAGTTATACATTATTATGAAGATTATATGAAATATCTCACATGGAGTGCTCATTGATCCAGTATGTTTGGTGAATGTTATTACTGAAGAAAATATCTTTACTCAACAATTTCATTAAGATACATATGCAAATACAATGTTATGATTAAGGCACATTATGGTTTCACTTTTCCTACTATAGGTTCTATCAATCTCCTAGTTGAGGTTGGTACTAAGTGCTTAGATCTCACATTTTCTATCATCCCTAGCTTTGATCAATTTCATGTAAATTTGAGACTTGGCTCTCTTCCATCAAAGCTAGCCCTTCTATTATTTATAAGAGTTCGAAGTTCCCTCATAATGGGTAAATTATCATGACCATTTTTAGCCATGACCAAGCCACAACAAGATGTGGGAATTTCGCACTTGATTACCTTTGGTGTAAATGACCTGAACCTTTACAACCTTTAAATTTGATGCTCTTTTCTTATCTTATCAAAAATTAAAAAGTGAGATCATATTGACCTTGAATATACCTAAAGACCCATCACCTATGGATATTCCTCCTCCTCATCCTAGATAAGGACATCTTCTTACTCCTATTCATCCCCTATATGTTGCAGTACCACCCCTACAACATACAAAGAAAAATGCTCAACATCTTGTATCTCTCAACTTAGTGAGGTTTCTTCCATTCTCCTTGTACAAGGGAATAAAAAAAGCCTATGTTGATTAATCCCTATCATTTTAAAGTCTCCATTTGAACTAAGAGAAATAATTGAGAAGGACAATATTGATATAAATGACATGCCAAGGCTTGTGAGCTTTCTTCCCTAACCAGGAAACTAGCACCTTGGTCCTTCTCAGTGAGAGACCTTAATTTAGCCCTAGAGAGAAGGGTATTCCTACAAGAAATCAATTGGTGGGTGTACATGGCATCATAACTAGAGATAACATACCAAAATAAGAGATGAGGAAGGAACATGCTAAAGTAGGGTCACAAACATGAGGTGTAAATTGGTTCGGTTAAAATTTATGATAGTACAACTTATAAGGTATCAATAACATCAGTAAACTCATGCCAACAAAAATAATCCACCCCATAAACCAGAATCAAGATCCATGTGCAAACTTCTTAGTGAATAACATACATATGAAGGAACTCCCACAATGTGGGTAATGAAAATATGAAAATAACCAAAGTATATCAAGTCTAGTAATAACATTACATATACGTTGTTAAAAAAATATCATGTAGTGCTATGGAAAGTGCAGAATGATATGCAAACCCTATAGAAAAAAATCCTGCAAAAACATCTCTCAAACCAAGTCTCCAAAGATCTTGCAAGCTCTTCACAACCACAAATGAAAAGATATAAGAATATTATCCATGTAATCACCAAAATAAAAAAGTGAAAACACCTGACTGCAAACTAGTGATTATCGTAGCTCCACTTCAACCTCTTGAAACCAAATTCACATGAATCCAAACATATATGAAGACAACCAAGACCAAAGAGAGAAATATTGCTTATCAACATGTGTAGAATGTCCTTCTACGTACACATCTAAATGTAGGTTGTCTCTAGTATAATCTTTTTCATAACTCCCCAAAATAAAAAGCCATAAGGACATCCAAAATTTTTAATCACTAAGATCAAACATACCATATGTATCATGTAACCAATATAGATGAAATCCTCTCAACCCAAGATGAACAAACTTATAGTAACCATTGCCATGTTAAGAAATAAACCCAATACACAATATCCTCCTCATAATGAATGAATGCCATCATAAATGAACAATACTATATATGAAGATGACCATGCTATTAATCCCTTAAAATCAATCCTCAAAAACCATCTATCTATATCTCAAGATCATCAACTAGATTTGATTTGCAAAGAAAATCCACAATTATGTGCCATAGTTATGGAATAAAAAAGCATTACTACAAAGAAAATTGTCTCCATCTAAAAAACTCTAAGAATATTAAAAATTATAGTTTTTTACACATCTACAAACAACAAATTTTTATTAAAATGCCAAACCTACAAAACCTTCTATGCTCAAATTTAAATCCACCAAGAATACACCCATAAATTTTAGTAAAACAAGAAAACTGTTAAAATTTCAAGTGAAATAGGTTATCTAGAAGGTTTTAAAACTATTAAAATTAATCCAACTTCACAACCCATATACAAACATCTTCTTACTAAGAAAACAACAAACCTCCTCTTAGCATGCAAAAAAACATACATACATATTTTTAACTATTTTGCATCCATAATTATCACAAGGTTAACACAAAATGAAAGATAGATTATCTATAGATCTAAAAAACCACAAGTTTTAATTAGTCATGTAAAACCTATGAAACCACCGTGGTCATGAAAAATCATTAAAATCCATATCCACTTATCATTTGGAAGACTCACCAGTCTGAAAAATACCAAAAAAGTTAAACTAGAATAATTGAATAGCATAGATAAGAATAACCATATATTTTGAATGAAAAACCTATAAAACCCTTATATTTATATAACATAAAGTTGAGACATGCAAGTGCAATCAACCAAAAAAGGAATAAGAGGTTTAAGAAGTCTAGGTCCATTTGTAGACAAACTCCATAACCACCATCATACACATGCATATGAAGGAGCTAGGCTATTACTTGCAATCAAAGATATTGAAAAAATGTCTTCCAATGTTAGGAACTTATTTTAAGAACCTGGGATAAACACATCACACCATAGTCATGACAACTCAAGTTTCTCCATATTATTAGGGAGCCTACAAGAGAGACCAAAACATGGACACTATATAGCATATAACCATAAAATGTATGAAAACAACCATTTATTAGTATTATTACACACTATCAAATAGGAGATCCCGATCAATATCATATTAAATAAAATCACATGATCAAATAATAGCTCCATCAAATGCCTATTGTAACCCAAAAATAAGATCAACTGCAAGACTTTCACTCAAACAAGGATTGGTAATGAGTCAATTCCCTCTTAATAC
Organism: Cryptomeria japonica; assembly: GCF_030272615.1. Lineage (NCBI taxonomy): Eukaryota > Viridiplantae > Streptophyta > Pinopsida > Cupressales > Cupressaceae > Cryptomeria > Cryptomeria japonica. Next base: position 338,987,219 of record NC_081407.1, read on the forward strand.
ATTCCATCATCAAACTTATGAGGATAAGAAATCTCAGTAGAATAAATACCCAAGACCTCAAACCCCATGGATCCTTCACATTCAATACTGTAGATAATATCTACACTTTTGGGGGTTTATGATCAAGGCATTGATGGAAATAAATTAAAATCATCCTGAAGGAGATCTAGACCAATCAGAGGTGAAAAATACAAAAAATCCAATTCTCGGTATTTTGTCTATGTTTCAGTATTTTGCATTTTCATAGGCCTTCGGAGCAAGATTTGGGTTCCAAACTATTCCTAGTCCATTAACTCAATAGCCAAAGGCATGGTGTTAAGGGACTTACACTAGATCTTTTGAAGACCTTTCCAATGGTGTAGCGGCTTGAGATTTCGAGTGCCGAGCACAAAGTTATGATCCTGCAAAGTCAAGACCAATTTGCTGTTGTTCGCGGGGAGTAGGTACGAGTGTGCCACATGTCACCATGGCGTAGTTTCTCATAGGCCTATGAATTTTTACTCTCTCGAAGGCTTGCAGGGGTTCCACATGTCAGCACCACGGGGTCCTCAAAAGTGAAGGGAGAAGAAGGCTCTAAAAGCCCCGCCAGTGCACCACGTGTCGACAAAGCATAGGTCTAGAGATGTTTTGAGCCTTGGGTGATTTCAAAAGTGTGCCTTTGTTTCTTTCAAGGGAAGAAGGCCGCATGAGGAATCACATGGCAAAACCAGAAGATGTGAATGAAGAAAAAACAAAAGCCAACGTGATCTAGCTATTGCAACAGAAAAAAGTGAATTTCAAGTGGCAACCATGCCGTGCACATGGAAGAAAATAGTTGATGCAGAGATCAAGCTCATGATAGTTGCAACAAACTTCATGATGACAGTGGACACACAACAAGTATGCAAAAGCCTGTTTGGATGCAATCATTGTTCTAGATCAAAGGTTTTTTCATTATAAAAGCCTGCGAGCCCATTGTAAAAGGGGTTCAAAACTTTTATTTTAAAAGATATAGTCAAGTATTCTAGATAGGAATGGAGCCTTTAAGCTGTGATTGTATTTATGAAGATGGGATAATCAAATTGTGCCATGACCTCTATGATTACTGTTTTCCAGTATGCTTTAATAGTTTTCTGTGCATCCTTGCAATTTTGGCATAACTCTAGAAATATGTGTCTAATACTCTACCGATTAAACTATGTTTTGTACTTGTTATCTAGTGGATGCATGGTGTGTATTTCTTTATATTAAAAGGAATTTTGGTTATATCTTGATTATGGTTTTGTCTAGGCATGTAGATTGTTGAATGGGCCTCAGAATAACATGTATGCGAAGTTCTTTGTGCCCCTCATTGCATCAAAATCAATTTAGTGCATCACTTAGAGTAGATTTTCTTTTATGTTTCCTTCTCCCATTTTCTCCTCCCTAATGAATGAAGAGCCAACTTCTAAAATCCCAGAGGTCACTCAGTGAAAATGCACAGGTCTTCCATCAGTGAGTTTCCCATAAGGCTGTAATCCTGAAAGAAATTTTAGTGATCAACAATTCTTTTTCTGGCATGTCTGGTGAGACCGAATTTTATGAGTTTTACATCGCTCGCTAGAGATTTGGTGCATTCTTTAGTGTTCTCAGCCTTAAAAGAGGTATTCTGCAAGCACTTGGTGACTCTGTAAGTTTAGATCATTTGGGTGATTCTATTGATATGTACCCGGTTCTCTATTTTGAGTAGATCTTTTGCTCTTATTTAAAAAATTATCTGCAGATTTTCTATATTCCTTACGCTTTAGTATGGAAGGATATTATGAACAGTGCATGTTTCCACCCACTTTCCATGAAAATCTAAGCATTTCACCTCCCTATCAAGAACATCAAGCTAGATATGCTTCCAGTTTTGCTTCATATTCCCCTACTACAACAAGTTATGAGTAATTTATTAACACTTGCCTCCTTGCCACCCATGCACAACCTTCTTGGCAGCCTGTGTATGCTTACGAGCAACCAAAAGAGGCTTACTATGTCTCCAATCAACATGTCAACCCTTTCCCACAACATCAAAACATAAGAATCTTGAAAAATGTTAGTGTTGGAGAAATAATGTCGAGTTTCCAAGAACAATTGAAGGCTATTGATTTGGAGCAAGAATATTGCCTACAACAAGATCAACTTTCTTACCAAGCCCAACTTCAACAACAATGGGAAGAGGCTCGGAGAAAACAACAAGAGTAGTTTCTTGCAATGCAAGTTTCTATTAGGGAAGAAGAGATCAGGTGGCTGGCAACCATCAAAGAGAAGCTCATGCGAGAGGAGAAACCAACCACTGGAGCTCCTAAATTTGAAATCCCAACCATCAAACTCAAGAAGCCTCCCAATGAACTCCCTCAATCCATTTTGCAAAAAAATTTCCCCCTCAGCTCTTTGTCCCTAATACCATTTCACTATTTAAGGGTGGAACTATTGTTTGGAGGGCTGATTGGTCTCCTGAACAAACGAAAGAAGAGGAGAATTTTTCCGGTTGTGAGATTCTTTATGCTTGCAACGTTGAAGAACCACCCTTATAACAAGAGGAAAATGAAGGTGAGCAGCCACAACAATAAGGCATCAACCAAATAAGGGCGCAAAATGAAGAAGAGGATTTATTCCTCTCATTTGATGAACTTCCTTGCTTTGTTCACCATGAGGAAGAGGAATTTTCCATTTCTACAATAGAAGAAGTTTTAAAGAAGCAAGTAGATGTTCAAGAGCATGGCGAATCATATGAATATGAGAAAGCTCATGAGGTTGAACAAGATGAGGAGCTTGATGCTACTATAGATCATCATGATAACTACCATGGAGTTGGGGTGATCTCTATTGTGGAGGGAAGCAAAGAAGAGACTGATGAAGACCTATTTTGGGATGAGTTAGTGTGGTCATAGGTTTGAGCCCCACGTTGGGTGCCAAAAATGTGTGTGTGAAAAGTGGACCTGTATCTGTATCTGAAATACACAACACTTCAATTAAATCATTAGATGCATGGTGAATAAATGAATAATCAATGAATAATAAACCATTACAAAGCGACCCATTGCCTTCTAGTAGATGTGAGTTTAGATTGCTCTTAGATTGCTAAGCTATCTAGGGACTAGACAACATTGAAACGAAGGATTTTTAAATGTATATGAGCATTAATATGAGCTAAATGGATGCAAGGTTTAAGCTAGATATGCAAGGTTAAGCTAACATGATTTATGGAATATATGAATATTTAAGCTAAATGATTTAAGCAATATGAAATAACTAATATGCAATATCTCAATGCAAATTCTCAATGAACCTAGAGAAAAAGAAGCATAATAACAATATATTCTCTAGGATCTTTGAATGAGAGATGAGAGCTTGAATTTATAAAAAATTCAGAAAGAAACCAATGGTCGAGATCAAATGATGATGAGTGGTCAAGATTTTCCAAGAGGAAGCACAATCCAAGTGAATTGATGTGATTGGATGCGTTTCTTAGTTTTAAAGGAAATTGAACTAAAATTAAGATAAAATCAGGAAAAAAATGATTTATTCTCTATTTCATTCAATTTTAATATTTAATTGTTTTAATTGCTTTCTCAGAGATTATTTATCAATTTTTAATTTGTTTTTCAAGATTATCTCCAATTGATTTCTTTTCTCAAATTTTAATTCTTTTTTGTCAAATTAATTCCTTTTTTGAAGATTTGATGGCAAATTGATTTATTTAATTAAATATGCTAGGATATTCAATTTGTTTAAAAATGATTTACATGGAATGATTTAATTAATTAAATAAATATTTAATTAATATCGAGTTATTAATTTGCCATGTGACATTGATGATTTGAGAAATTAATTGTGTGCTCAAGATTGATTTAATTACCTTTGGTTAGGACCTTGGTGATGTTGTCAAGATTAGGAGCCCATGGTTTAGATGACAATTTTTAGGGTATTGCATTTGCCCCTCTTTGAATTAATGTGCGAGCAATGCATTGGTTCAAAGAATAGTTGATGTCTAGGAGATACCGGTTGTGAACTTGATTGATCACGAACTAGATGAAGAGTGAGTTATTCAACTTGTTTTGAAGTCATGAAACTGAATAGAGTTGATTAAAGTGAAACCCATCCTGAACTTGATTAAACTAGGAATGATAGAGAGAGAAGATACCGAACTTGAACTTGATTGATCAAGAAGCGGATCTTACTAATCTAGAACTTGATTGAACTAGACACAGTGAGCGAAGATAAAAACTAATCTTGAACTTGATTGATCAAGATACAATGAGTGAAGATAAACTGTCTAGCTTGATTCGATGCGATGAAACTTAATACCTGCTTAGATTGAGTGTGATCAAAGATACTCTTTAAACCCTTGATTGAGTTTAAACGAGTAATTAGCTTGATGAAAAGCGATGAAACTAATTAATGTTAAGAGACTGGTTCAAACAAAGACAATATCATCTTGATATGAAGCGATGAAACTGATATGCCCCTAGAGATTGATTTGATGAAGCTTAGATGCTCAACTTTTAACGAATATTTTTGAAAGAAATTCTTGACTTTGAGGTCATGAGTATGCCCCCTCAAGAGCGAAATTGAAAGATAGCGAGGGTTGCGCGATGATTGTAGGCAATTTTTTTTGTAGAGATGATAAGTTATTTGAGCACAAAGATTAATGTTGAAGATTAAAATCAGAGTTAATGCGAGAATTAAATTGAGATTTAGCGTTGATTAACGAGAAATTGAGCAAAAATTGAAGAAGAGAATAAGCATTTGATGAAAATGCTAAGTGGTCCAAATTTTGGAAATTGACTAGCAAAATGATCTCGGATTTTGATTTCGATCCCAAAAATGGAATCAGGATGGGCAAATTAGCTAAGGGTACAATTTTCATGTCCATCAGAGCAAGTTTGAAAAATTACGGTTTTGGCTATATATGGAGTAAAAGTGTCATTTTCAATTCATTTTAACCCTCCAAGTTTGAAAATTAAAAAAGCCCTTTGCGAAGAAAAATGGTGGTTCCCACTCATGTGCACCGATTCAAGTGCCAAAGAGGACATAATCGACCTTGGAACTATGAGCCAACAGTAAGTGATCGGTCTTAAGCTTGTTATTCATTTTAATTTTGAATTTTTTTGTTGAATTTTTCAATTTTTGGGATGTTGAAGTTGGACAATCTCATTTTGTCATGCGAGATAGGTTCCTGTCTCATACAACAAACTGATCAATTTTGTTTTGTCATTTCAAACCACTGGTTTTTTTGTTTCATATCTACCCTTGTATCGTACGAGCTTGTTCAAAACAAACCATTTTGTTGTTTTAGGGCTAGTCCTGTGTCGTATCAGAGTCTTTTATTGTATGAGACCAATTCCTAACTCGTACGAGTTGCTGCCTCTGTGATGTTTAGTCATGTGGAAAACAGTGGGCATTTTTGAAGGTGTAAACTTTAAAAATTTGATTTTGTAGTTCATGTCGTTGGATTTGCGTGATGTTTTGCTTTCTTTATCGACTACTTTGGAATATTTCCTAATGATCTTTTGTTTGATTTGTCTAGGTTCGATTGCCCCATGTGTTATTCAGATGTGTATATCCACCGACGATGACATTAGTGCATTAGTTATCAGATGTAGATTGGGCACATATAGATTTGTATGGATTGACTCATCTTCTCGAGTTACTCGATATTCGTGTGAATCATGATATGCTCACGACATTAGTGGAGAGGCTCTATTTAGAGCATAATACCTTTCATTTCCTAGTTGGGGAGATGACCATCACTCCCGAGGATGTATACAGGATTCTTCGTATCCCTTTTGTTAGGGATAAGGTAGATTATGATTCAACATAGCGTCTTGGCCTTCTAGCCTTGATGCAGGTATTTCATGATATGGACATCTTGACATGGTCCATCAGTTGGGATGAGATGATGACCAGATACAGTGAGGACTTTCTACTGGCTTGCATCTTGGCAGGTTTTGATTGGTTGTAATCTTATGCCGGACAGGGGACAATAGGGGTTTTTATGCGAATGGGGCAGGATGTTAGAGAGACTTGTGGAGAACCCCTAGAGGTTAGGATTGGGTTCTTGCATATTGGCACACATGTATCGTGAGATGCATGAGATCGATTACCGGGAGGGGAAGAGAATGGCTGTCGAGGTTTTAATTTTATAGGTATGGGCCTAAGAGCATCTCCCAATATGCAGGCTGATTGTTGATGAGGCCAGAGATCCACAACAACCCATAGTTTATAGATATGCAGGATATGTGACCCTGCCCCATCTGGGCAAGACAAATTATTGGAGATGGCAACTGGATGATCTGACAGCTGTCATATGGAGACCTTATAGGGGTTTGGAGCCTTGGGATGATTAGAGAGCTATTCGTAGAGACCTCTTCATGACATGACCTCTCATCGGCAGATCATAAACAGTGGTTGAGCATTTTGTTGTGAGTCGAGTGATGAGGCAATATGGCAGACCTCAGGGGATCTTGCGGGAGTTTACTGCTTACTTACATTATACCGATGAGGAGAGGCAAGGATGGGGACCTAGGATATCATAGGCCTTGATTATGTAGGAGTTGACTGGGTTACATTAGCTCAGGTAGGATTACCTAGATGATATTGCAGATGCAGGGGTATTGCCCTAGTATAGGGATTGGTTTCAGCAGCATGCATTCCCGAGATTCATGGATCTGAAAGAGCAGGCACCTCATATAGAGGAGGTAGAGGATGATGCCCTTCCATAGGGATAGGGACATGGCCAGAGGTAGAGATAGAGAGCCGAGGCTCCAAGGTGGATAGGTGGTGGTCTTGGTACTAGCAGCAGCAGGGTACTAGCTAGGGGTAGGTAGCAGCAGAGAGAAGAGGGTGGATCCCCCTAGGGGCTGTTGGGGTGAGACTGAGCAGAGTAAGGGTAGCGAAGGGTGGAGGGGAGGAGGAGAGGGCAAGACTGAGAGATGTTTGATAGAGGAGTGAAGAGTAGGGAGGAGCCGGAGGTGGATATGGTGGAGGCAATGGGGGAGGAGATGGAGGCAGAGAGCCTTCGAGGGATCAGGGGGCCAACACAGTTTAGTTGATGAGAGAACGCCTAGCAGGTTTGCACTCATAGCTGACAGTGGCATAGACTCAGTTGGCAGAGTGAGACCGACAACTAGTAGAGCTGAGAGTGGAGAGGGATCATTAGTTAGCTGAGCTCAGAGCTGAGTGTGATCATAAATTCACAGCGATGAGAGTAGAGTGAGATGCTCTTCAGTAGGAGGTTCTCCATTAGACGAGTCAGGCAGCCTATTATGTTGTGGCTTATAGTGTAGCAGTTCCAGTAGCGCAATAGGTTGTACCATATTCATAGTATATGGCTCGATCGGAGTGAACTCAGGTACCTAGGAAGGATCCTGGTTAGCAGGCTCCACCTCCTCCTCCACCTGGCGATGAGGGAGAGGCAGAGAGATAGACTTTCTTTTTTTGAAGCTCTGAGGATTTTTTGTAGAAACACCCATTGTTTGTAGCCCTTATGATTCTTGCTCCGATGGGAGTTTGTATATGTTAGTTGACATTAATTTGTACCTTGAGACTTGATCATTATATATACGAGATCTTGATTTGACTTCATTGTACTTGTGTCAATCGATTTATGAGATTATTGTCTATATGATTTATGCTATATGTATGCATATCTATTCAGTATGGATGTATGTAATGCAAATGAATATGGATGTTTATTTTTGTTTCATTTTTCATGCAAATAAATGATGATGCAAATGAATGATGAGAATGAGCAACGAGTAGTGCGATTTTTTTTCTCTTTTTTAATGCAATAAGATAAATGTAAATGAGTGATAATGAATGTATGAATCTACATAAAATGCTTATGTATGCAACTAAACATCTTAATACACAAGTACTCGATCAGAGAAATGGTGAAGAAGAGACCACTTAGCTAAGAAATGATGAAGCTTCCAACTCTCATTCAGATGAGATCATTTGTTATCATACCGGAATCACTCTAAATTCACAAAATGCAGCATGAAATGCAAAATGAGATGCAAAATGCAATGCAACCGAAACCTAGTCACTGGATTTGAAAAGCTTAATTTTTATCATTGAGCGTATTAAAAACATAGCAGGTAGATTAGAGTTCCTTTCTTTTCATGTGCAATATTAATTATCTTGTCTGTAATGACCCTTTTTTCGTTCATATCCTTGGACAAATTTCCCAAGGACCTGGATTGCATGATAAAGAAATTCCCTCAAAATAGACAAAGAAATGATGGGAATTTCCCTATAGCATACAAATAAGTGGAGTCAAGGTATGTGTGGTGATTTCACCTTAATGTGAAGGCACTTATCACAGACACCCAACTAATTAGATGTTTCCAGATCATCAGATTCATTCCTACAAGTAGAAAACAAAGAAAAGTATTATGCCCCCAATCCTTGCTCCTCTTAGTTAAGATAGACTTCCTTGAGTTAATCAAAGGGATAATAATCGAAAACCAATATAAAAGACAACACACAAAGAAAATTTCATGCATAGATCAAACTGTTTAGTGATTGTTTTCAATTTTGTTGTTTTGCTTGTGTACTCAATGATAAAACTCTTCAGTAGTCATGAGATAGGTGATTGACTTTGAGTGGATGACCGGGTATCAGTGATGTAAAGATGACTTGGTGGATACTGCTTAGGACATGTAAATTGCTCAGTTGATTACCCTAAGACTAGGACATTGATCATTTTCAAGCCATGAGGGTTCTAAAAGAACCAAGTTGTCATGAAAGTGACTAAAAGATATGTACAAGCAAAAACAAAGATGCAGGAAAGTGGAAACGTCAATATTGCTTTGATAGATGGAGCATTTGAGTACAAGAGGTGCTTGTTTGCCAGGTTTTCACTTGCTTGGAAATATTCATTTTTTTTTACCAAGGTGCCTATTTACCAAGTTTTCACCAAGGCATTTTCTCTCTTTTTCCCCGCTTTTTTTTTTCTTTTTTTTTTTTCAGGACTTTTCATGATTTTTTATGATTTCTTTAGGACTTTTCTGATTTTTAGGATTTCTTCAAGATCTTTTCTTATTTTTAGGATTTCTTCAAGACCTTTTCTGATTTTTAGGATTTCTTCAGGACTTTTTAGCTGTATAGGCTGCTGGAGCATATTTAGGTGAAGAATTTCTTTAGGTGGATGGTGTTGATAGGTTTGCAAAGCTGTTCTCCTTCCGATGTTGAGAGTTGATAGGCACCAGAGCCAAAAGTTGTAGTAACGATGTCCCTTTGTTGTCTTGAAACTATTGATTCTTTGGATTTTCTCTCAGAACAAGGTCATCAACCTGAAATTCTCATTGTCGAACCTTTTTGTTATAACCTCTAGACATTCTCTTTTGATATGCTCTTAGATGATCAAATGCCACTTGCTGATGTTCATCTAGGAATTTGAGTTCTTGCAATCTAGATATTATGTAGTCTTCATCAGTAACAAGACCTTGCAAAGAAACTCTAAGAGATTGTATTTCCACTTCAATAGGTAATACTGCTTCAGACCCATACACCAAACAAAAAGGTGTAGCCCCAATAGGTGTTCTGATACTTGTTCTATAAACCCACAGGGTAGGATTGAGTTGCAGATGCCAATCCTTTCCAGATTTATTGACTATTTTGTGTAAGATAGTCAACAGATTCTTGTTAGATGTTTTGACTTGTCCATTACCTTGAGTGCAACTCAATAGATTCTTGTTAGATTCTTTGACTTGTCCATTACCTTGAGGGTAGTACACAAATGACTAGTGTTGTTTTATTTTGAATTTGTCACAGAGTTCATTTAGATCTTTGTTCTTGAAATATCCACCATTGTTAGTTATAATGGATGAAGGTATACCATACCTATAGATGATATAATTAAGAATGAACAGAGCTACTTGTTTACCGCTTGCTTTGATGAGTGGAACCGCTTCTACCCACTTAGTGAGGTACTCAGTGGCAGTTATAATACACTTGTGTCCGTTAGATGATGCAAGATATATTTGGCCAATTAGATCAAAGACCCACTGTTGAAAGGGACAGTGTGTAACAAAGGGTATGAGATCCCTTGTTGGAGCATGTATAAGTTTCCCATGTAGATGACACTTTTCATAGGTTTAATAAAATTTTATAGCTTCTTTCTCCATGTCTAGCTAGTAGTAGCCATCCCTTAGTAGTTTTCCTGCTAAAGTTAGACCATTCGAATGGGATCCACAAACACCTTCATGAACCTCAGATAAGGCACGTTGGAATTCATTAGTTTCTAGACATCTAAGAAAAGTACTATCTAAACCTCACCTAAATAGGTTGTTAGAAATGATGACGTACCGTGATGCATTTCGGATTAGGTTCCTTTTTTCATTTCGAGAAAGATTAGCAGGGATAACTTGGTCACGCAGATAAGAGTAAATGTGGCTATAGCGAGATGAGTCATGTCCAATAATAGAATAGACCATCTAAGACTCAGGAGAGTCATAGGGAGGATAATTTAACTCTTCCACAAAGAATTCAAAGAAAAAATTAAATTCCTGTAGCTATGGTATAGCCGCTAAGGTGGCCATTGCATCCGCTGCTCTATTTGCTGATCTGGGGATCTGCTGAAATGATACAAAGGTAAAGTATTTCTTGAGATCATCCACCATTCTCTTATAAGGAATCAGTT